>NC_059399.1:1966250-2621666 GCF_905220565.1 Melitaea cinxia | reverse complement strand
TAACGAATTAAACGACTAATTGGTCTCAGAGCGACTACAGACGCTAATAAAACCTTGTCAACTTTTCCCTTGTAATTTACAAAAATCCATCTTTTTCTGCTTTATTTGTTATGTCTCAAACGTACAATATTTCCGTATAAAATACCGACGTATATCACTTTCATGAGAATATATTTCATATTAATAGCGTTATCTTAGGAATTAAATCAAATATATCGGTAACTTAGGTATTAAAACAAATACCTGATGAAATATTTTACCACATAACTGTGTGACGCTTTACTACAAATAAAGTATACATACTATTTACTATGAATTTCATAATAAATATAAGTGTAGTGTGTGGCGTATACATAAAAAACATATAAAGGTCATATAGTTACTTCGAACAATGTACGTATATATTAATTGCAAAATATTTCGAAAACTAATATGATTTTGCTTCTTGTTTAAATCTTATTGAAAATCTTTTATGTGAATTCTTCTATTTGCATTACGTATGTATATACTATACTTAACATAAGCAGTGTTGCGACATTTAAAAAAATATTTTAATAGTGATGTTGATGTTGATATATAAATGTTTAATATTTTTACATCTAACTAGATATGATTTGAAAATAGAATTCTCGTATACCGAATATATCCAATGTCTATATAATGAATCGAATCACTTTTTAATTTTCAGCATTTTTTTTTTTGTTAATTATTAATAGCCAAAATTATGTGCAAAAATTTCAAGCATTATAAGCTTGTTCAAAAGATAGTGTCTTAAATGGCGAAATACGATGTGTCAGCAATACTGGCTACCTTTTGTTGCAGAACCCTAAAAAGTTATTCAATATGGTAATGAGAAAAAAAATCAATTTTCCTTACCTTTGTAAATCCTTTGACGTTATCTTTGTGGTTTTTTTTTTGTTTTTTTTACCCTATTATACCTCGAAAGTTTTAGTTGAGCTAAAATCGAACGAGCTTGAGGTTAATAAAGGAGAATATTTTATTAAAATCATACTATCAAATAATCCTCCAAAAAAGGGAAATATTTTTGTTTTTGGAATATCCCAAATCAGACTGATTTGGGGCATTTCAAAAAATAAATATTTTCAAAATTTTAATGAAAATGTACTGGAATGTGTGGAATTTGTCTTATCATAGATGACATCATCATCAAGTCAAGTCACCTGACGATATATGGATAATTAATGTTGTCATCGCTGAGCACACAGATAATGGTGACATATTATTTCATGGAAAGAGCCAGTACACGGTCGAAACAGCTGATCACCTAATAAGATCACCACTGCAGATAAACACTTCGGAGATGTTGGATTTTTTTAACGGCAAGGTGGTGAAACCCCACCCTATAAACCAGCGGTTTTCAAACTTTTAGTGAAAAGGGGCGATTTGACAAAATGCAACACTCAGAACACTGCAAGCGCGTTGTCGAGTCATTATTTCTCAGGAGTTTTGGCTTGACCTTACTCACCACAGACCACAGGAATACAACACCACTCACCACTTGAGAATAGTGTTGTTTGGCTGTGATCTTCTGTGGTGTATAGTACTTCTCCAGTTGGGCCGCTCCTATATTTCGAGCAATACTTGCTTTGCTTTGTGCTGTGTGGCTACGGCACTAAAGAATTTAGCCACCCCCTCTCTTCCCGTGGGTGTCGTAAGAGGCGACTAAGGGATAACAAAGTTCCACAACCATCTTGGAACTTAAGAAGCCGACCGATGGCGGGATAGCCATCCAACTGCTGGCTTCGAAATACAAAGGCCGAAGACGGGCAGCAGCGTCTTTGGTGCGACAAAGCCAGTACTGCGTTCACCAACCCGTCTGCCCAGCGTGGTGACTATGGGCAAAACACATGAGTTCACGTTATTTTTGACGTAAACTTGTGGAGGCCTATGTCCAGCAGTGGACTGTATAGGCTGTAATGATTGCTTTGCTCAAAATAAATATCCGAGGAATATATATGAGTGTATTTATTATCTTTACGTGTACTGTTTTTTATTTTCACTACCAGAATATTTTAAAACAATTTATACCATTCATTTAAATAGCTATAACGTACACGCAATTCATCTAATGTTATAGATGTCTAAGGGAGCTAGTAGCTATCAGGTTATGCTAAACCCTCTTTTTATGTAAAAAACCTAGTCTAATCCACGAGTGCATTGCGTCTGAATTGAAATCAAGATAACGATGCTAAACCGATGTTGAATTAATATAAGATCGATTAAGATATATATGTAAATTAAACATGCAATTAACATACTAAATGGTTAGCAAAACGTTGATAGATATATATTTATATATTGTCAATAAATCTATGAAACGTTACTGTAATCTCAGCTGACGTGGCTGCCTACGGCAAACCCTGACCTAGAAAAATTACGTCATGAGAGAGTGGACGTTAAAGCCTACACACGGCTATCGAATCACAGACTTTAGATCAGCTTAGTTTATTTAACACACACAGATACGAAGTTTTCAGAATGAATCAAATTATAATCGCACTTATCGAAATAGTCACAATGTATACCACACAAGTAATTGAACCTACTGACTTTATCCACACTTGCGATCGAACTGATTCCCACGGCTCAGTAAAAACTTTTTTTCCGTATAGAATGGTAAGAATTTAATTTCCAACCCTAGACTGTTATAGGTTACTGGATAACCAAGTGTAACGCTTGTTATCAGGTGTTTGTGATAACAACCGGGGCCGATGGATTAACGTAGGACATGATGACTAAGATACCAACTTGCAAGGGCAAACACCCAGACTACGAACAAATATTTGTACAAATGCAAATATCCATACTAAGTGGAAATCAAATCCGCAAACGTCTACGCGTTAATGGATCTTTTGACACCAATTTACCGGAGCTGTTAAAATAAAAATAAATAAATGTTCGCTTAAACCGAAAATAAAAATCATCATATCAAAAATTTCGCTCTAGCGGGTACATCGTTCCATAGCTTAATTGGCTAGAACGCCGACACGGTCAGTCGGAGACGCGGGTTCGAACCCCGCTGGAGCGGTCAATTTTTGATATGATATTCAAAAATGAATAAATAAATGTGTTTTAAATACACACACATCACAACTCTTAAAAACCACCTACCATTAAAGACTGTTATTGAAGACATTCATGCAAAGATTAGAAAGAGACGGCTATAATCTACCTATAGGTTCCGACTTCCGAGTAATATCGTATAGTATAGAAAATAAAAACAATAAGCGCGTAAGCAAGGGTATAGTTTACAATGAATAACATTCAACGAGGCAAAGAATTCTTTCCAATAAGCAGTTCTTTAGCTGTATTCGTCTGTTACTAAAAATTTCCTTATAAACCTATTCTTTCCTGTATCATCCAGAACGAGTCTATCAAAGTAGCTCATCTATTTAAACAGTCCAATTTAAAAATAGAGTAGGACTTTTTGTTATGCGGAACGTGATCTAGTTGACATACATAACCTCCCCTCCCCCCTCCGAACACGGAGTTAGGAGTCAAAAATCCTGTGTAAAGCTTGTTCTCACAATAACGAATACGAAGACGAAGTATCCAATTAGGCGCAGTCGTTCGGTAGTAGGCGCGTTGGCGCAACAGTCACTGCACTGATTTATGGCTATTGCGTTGACGGTTGCCGGTTCAATCCCCGCACATGAAAAACATTTGTATTGGCCATACAGATGTTCGCCGTGGTCTGGGCGTTTGTACAGTACTTGTGAGTCTCCCCACCGTGCCTCGGAGAGCACGTTATGCCCATACCCAGCAGTGGGGTATTATTTGTATCTATAGTGCAAAATCAGTATCTAAGAACGATATATCGATTTTACTGATTATGTTATTTGTTTAATTCAAATTAGTTGTGACGATTATATGCCTATTATTAAAATTGGGTATTTAAATAATACGTCTTGACCTTCAGCTAGACACATAAGTATTCCGATAAATTCGTTTGAAGTATACAATATAATATATATAGAAGTATATAATATTTCTAATTATAGTAATGCTATAAATGCAAAATTTTGTTATTTATTTACACAAAAACTATTCAACTAGTAAAACATAAGCTACTTTTTATTCCTATATTTCAAAGGGGTCAAAATCAGTCAAAAAAAGCTCAAAGATTGTCTAGTCAAATATAAATAGCGAGGTATTTGAATAATTGTACCTTTTGTCATGTATTTTATTAGAAACGATATTAGCATATGCTAATATTATATGTATATTCGGTCGCATACCAATTTTAAACGGTCATGTATATTACTCAATGTTTACGTTGCGAGCCCTTAACTTAGAGAAAGCGTAATATTTAAACTACCAGATATATTGATTTTAAGACTCTATTACGAGTATATATATATACTCTTTGCTTACTTTATGGTCAGGTAGGAATAAAAAAATAATAATACGTAACGTACGTAGGTAAGGTTCATTTATCTACTACTATCTCTCCTTAGGCTGTAATATGCCCCTACTGGGCATAGGCCTCTTTCCTCATGTAGGAGAAGGATCAGAGCTTAATCCACCATGCTGCTCCAATGCGGGTTGGCGGATATATTCCCTACTATGAGTAACGATCGCTATCAGGTCTACATGATAACAACCGGGACCGACGGCTTAACGTGATCTCCGAGGCACGGTGGGGAGACCCACAAGGACTACACAAACACCCAGTGTCATACAGATGTATCTAAATCGTAAAAAAAATAATAAACGTAAAAATACCTATTCGACCTTAATCAAACATATATTTTTGTATGTATATATTTGTAATCAAATTGTAACAATTAACACTTTCATTGAAATTGAATGTTACTTATTATATTAATATGACAATTATAACAATTAAAATCATTAAACGACGACATTCATGTGTATTAAAATTAATGAATAAGTATTAAGAAGACTATGACTTGGCATACGGGAATTTTATGAATCAATTTGCGAAATAAACTGTCTTGATAAAGAACAGCTTTATACATATATGATAAATATGTTTAATTAACTTATTATATGTGGTGTTGACTAATCAATTTAGCAGAAAAAATGCATAAGTATTTTAAAATAAGACATTACATTGTGCTGTCACCTTAATAAATCCTAATTAATTATTTGCACTACATTATTTCGCTTTTAACTAAAGAGTACAAATAAAAATCATCCCGAATTCTTATCGAAATAAAAAAATCTACATTAAGAATAAAACACTTTTAAATCTTATTTTTATCAAAATATTTCGATATAATGACATCGCACAAGAACCGCAAGTGCACGATTTTTTTCACAGACAAACACAAATATTTAAAAAATTTAAATCGCCGATTATAATAATCAGTAGTAATCTCTCATAGAAGAATTTGTAGCAAATAATAAATGTTATTGGCGTTTTGCTTTATTTAGACACTAGCACATTTTGTTCTCACATTTAGGCTAAGCGTTCACATCATTGATGATTGAGAGTGAAAGAAAGGAATCTTTTTTTTTAAATATAGGAACCGAACTTAAGGAATCAGAGAAAAGTAACGCAGAGTTCCTTAAACAAAGAGAGTGAATATCATTACAGAGGTGAATAGACAAATGGTATAAGATGAAAAAGAAAGCGTTCGATTGCAAATTATTTTAAAAACCGTGTAATCTGAGACTAAATACTTTAATAATCTAATGCTGGTTTGTTTTCGTGCAATTGTAACACATGTTATTTTGTTGTTTTTTTTTTTTTTTTTTTTTTTTTTAATTTCGAACACAGATCACGTTTGTCGATTCGCGTAAATTTTAAATGTAAGTTATTTCGTGCGTGTCACTTAATCTATTGCCATTGTAGAAAGGATTTTCGACGATTATGTCTTGAAACGGGTTCGTTGTCTTGTATAGAATTTAAATCGTTTACTTAACATAGAATGTTTGTATTTTCAAACAAATATTTCGAATACATACTGAACTTGGCAGCTAACTTAATATTGTACAAAAATAGCTTATTTGTCTATTTTTACGATGATGTCACTTTTTATATTTTTTGCTAATTAGTTACAAAGCAAGGAAGCGGAACACAACATGTTCCTTTTAGTATAAAATCAATTTTGTTACAAAACTTTAAAATTAAGCATTTTCAAAGCTACTTAAAGTTACATCACAACTAGTACTAAGTGTACTGAATCTCTTTAACTCGAAGCTAGAATTTCTAAGAACTTAGAATAAAGGACATTGAATCTCCATTTTCCTGTTCTTTAGAAACTAATATATCTTGTCACGTACATACGTTTTTGTAGTCACTTTACCTAACAGTCTAGGATCCGAACTAGACGTGACCTTCATCCATCCGCTTAATGGATGAAAATTAAATAATTATCTTCTTTAGTACGTTAAAGATAAATTGACGAAAGGGTTGACTGGACAATTCCTGGCCATGCTATATTATGTTCACAACCACCAATCAAATCATACTTTTAGTAGGCTACTAATGTCATCATAATCGCAATGCTGCAGGCTTCTTCGATAGGTATGAATGTATTCTTTAAACTCGTAGGTGAATTTATAATATATATTGTTAGCATAATCTCGATTATTTTAATACGTTTCGTGACGTTATGCAACAGTGTTAATAAAAATAGTTCCCTACCCGCTAATACGTTTTGTAACGTCATGCAACAACGTCAATAAAAGCAGTCCCTACCCGTTCAGAGGGCTCTTTTGCTTCTCGGCTTTCGGAACGATAGGTCGTTGTTTCATGACGAGTGCGTCGATCATTTTTATATTCAAAGTAACCGTTGTTTGCTTGGTTAATTTAAATTGTAATTCTCGGTCATTATTTTCGATTAAGTTAGTGGTTAAGGTTAATTTTTGTGATAATTGTTATATTTGTAAAAATGAGTAATAAATAGAACGTCGGGAATCAAAAGTTAACAATAAACCGCGATAAAATCCGAAAAAAGTGTTTTATTAAATAATAAATAGAAGTTAAGTGTTCGGTTTTCTGTCTTTTTTTTTAATAAATAAGTTTGTTTCTCCTAAATATATATATATATATATAGTCTGGCTAGGAATTTTTAGTCAATTCGTGATTATTTTTCTAATATACTAAAATACAAAATAATTATCATCCATTAAGCAGATGGGTGAAGTTCGCTCTAGTTCAGATCTCCTACTGTAAGTGTGCGTAATAAATCAGTTGCGGTGTAATCTGCAGCTTAGAATGACGCTATTATGTAAATATTACGAGTCATATTGTAAATAATCAAACCAGGTTAGGTACTGTGTCATACGGTGATGTGGTCTCTTTTATTGACATGATGTAAAAAATCGTGACTTGTGTAAAAAAAATGTAGAAAGAAGGTTTTAGTTAGGTTAATAAGTCCAAGTAGGTTTAAAGAGCTTATTTCTCATAAAAACATAAAGTTCGCTTACAGTGAGATACAATCAATATACTATAATAAGATGAAACAATTTTACCTCTGCAACGCTTAATCGAAACATTTACAATTACAATGTACATACGAATTTTTTTATTTTGATTTCATAATGTTTATACTGAAGTTTTAAAATGATTTGGTAAATTATTATATAACTGAGTCCAGTTCATCAAACAATATTGTTTTCTTATCAGACTCTGTACGTACACGAGTTAGCTTTAATTTATCTTTGTTTCTTAAATTATGTATAGTTATTTTATTAGCAACTAGCCGACCCGTGCCCACTTCATTGGGCGTTAATTATTATTTTTGTAATGCAAATATATAGTAAAGTTTTCATCTCGCTCGTATTTTTCCGATTTGATTTACATATAGCATTATTTTTCACTGATTTTTAATTCAATAACAATAAAATATAGCCTATCTTACTCTTAAATAGTGTAGCTTTCTGTTAGTGAAAGAATTTTCATGATTGGATTAGTATTTGCATAGATTACCCCATACAAACAAACAAAGTTAGATACTTTAACTCTTTATAATATTAGTATAGATTTTGATGTCAGGGTAAATTGAATAATTGATATTGGTCTTTATAAGTATGCAAGTGTAATGAGTGTATAGTTGGGTGATATGTAGGAATTATGTTTCTTGGTACAATTTAATTGATGTAAAATAGGGATAGCGAAATAGTATTTTAATAACTTTATTTTGTATTATTTGTTACGACGTTAAGTTGTCTTATATATAAGGTTTTCTTTAATTGAGTGTATCTATTTTTTTCTAGTCTTCACCAATAACTACTCTATAATAACATTAACAATAATTTTTAATAATAAATATGTCATTTACCAAGCATAGAAAAAAATAATGTTGGAAACCCTGAACTAAATGTTGTCATCAAAGAAACTTGTTGTGCCTCCACTGAACTCTACCTTGTAATTTTAAATGTTTGCTTGTACAGTGATTTACTGTGAATACCGTACATTATCTTCGCAAACAGAAATTAAAATGTTTACCAAGATTTATTCCCAATTATATTGTAATTTTCCTCACGTCTTGGTACTTTACGACTATTTTATACTTACATCAATCACACGTGATTTTTCATTATATGTTAATTTACGTCAGTTCAATCAGTTTAGGACGTAATAACGTGAAACATTTTATAGATTTTTATCAATAAAATGTTTCACGTTCAATAAGATCTGCATTATGTTTCTGTTATCCTGGTACTTTTTATCGCATGATACCTAATTTTAAAAAGATGATTTTAAACTTTTTAAGTTCTAACTTTAATAACATTTAAATTTTTCCAAATATAACTATTATTTCTCATTTCCTGATATTGACTAAAAACAACGCATGAAATAAAATTGACCAACAGCATTGTTTAGTGAATTTCTCATAAGTATTAAAAATAGGGATGGAGGTGCATGTGCTAAAACAATAATAAACAATCTTTTTATGTCCTTACTTTGATTATACTGCAGACAGAAAAAAAAATAGTCAGGCTTTTGTTATTAAACCACAACCTGAAACAACAGACAATAACATTAAAATTACATCAAATATTTTAATTATATTATATATTATACACACTAGGAAAAGAAAAACAGGATGTTCACATAGTCAGAAGCATCGTATATTGCTGATGCTACGCCTGACCCTCCATAGAAGCTCTAGCCATTTTACTCACCACAGGAACACAATACTAGTTGAGAACAGTATTATGTATCTAGACCAGAATCAACATTATAAAGTATAATCGCTACCAAGGTTGTCTGGACCAATATTTTTTATGTAATCGTGGAATAAATGTACCAATAATACCTGATAATACCTACCATACCATAGTAGTTGTTGTAACAAAGTAATCTTCAAAGAAAGCCACTTCGATCGTCTAACACAAAGTCGAGGCAAATAGTCAAACAACTGTCGGTACACAAGACGCCTTCACATATTATTGAAATCATACGGGTGAAACGTCAAACTAAGTATTTCCCGCGTCAAGTGTTTTATAAATAAATGCTACCCACATCAGATGCATAAATGTTATACTGCAATATAAGAACACTTCCTATTTGCTTGAGCACTAATTACATTATTACGATATACACTCTGTAACTATGTCAAGTACACGATTATTATGAAATTTTCGGGACGCCAGAACGATGTTTAATAGCAAAATGGCTCGTAGAAAACGCGCATAGAAGTAAATGCGCACGCAAACATTTTTAAACTACCTTCTTATATTATTATATATGTAACACTGTCGGTCAATCTCCACTGCGTCTTCTCCACCGCATATGTCGTTGGCGAAATAATTTGATAAGTTTATTTACAAATAATTTAGTGAAAAAAACTTAATCAACCGCGATAAAATCCGAAAAGTTGTTTCATTATAATAAAAGTTGAGTTTAAAATCAATAACTTTAGGTCCTTTGGAACACCTAAATGCATTCTATATTAGCTTGATATTTTACAATATAAATTAAGACTCTACTATAAACCGACCGGTTTTTTTTTAATATATATTAAACTGTTTTTTTCACTCCATTATATAATAGTAAATAGTAAATACGTACGTACTAAAACTTCCTATAGGTTATTTACATCGCGTTAGTAATAAGGAAATGAATACTAAAAGCAACCTGGTTTAGATACCTCTCCAAAAACGCTGTACTATCTTAAAGATGAAAAGCAGACCAATATAGAGAGATTTGATGTAAGAGCCTGTTTACCATTATTTACAGTTGTTAGAAAAGTTAAATCATTTCTCCTTCCAAAAAGTTACTTAATTTTCTTTTTTATACAACTAGGTCGGCAAACAAGCGTACGGCTCACCTGATGGTAAGCCATTATCGTAGCATATAGACGCCTGCAACATCAGAACCATCGCAAGCGCGTTGCTGACCCTATCACCAATCTCCCCAAGAGGTGCAAATAAAAATAGATATTGATTTAAAAAAAACCTTACACTCATGAGCCCCTAGTATTATTAAAACCCATATCAAGGATTACTAATATTATAGGTACAACACAAATACAGACCAGAAACCTAGACCAGACCATGATAAACATCTGTATGGTTTATACAAATATTTATCATAAGTAGAGTCGAACTTGCGACTACTGCAAAGACCGGCTGTGACATCTGCGATTACTCATTGCTACTTTAGAATTCTGTTCTATGATTAATAAATGTATTTAAATTCAACAATATATTTCACGGCTGACGACACCGAAAGCACGGACGGTGTATTATCGCTTACGTACTTTCCATAATTTTTGTCGGTCCGATCTCGTGCGTAATAATCCATGAAGTCACACGCCATGGGAAGTCACTATAATAACAAAACAATCGTGAAAATGTTGTTCGATATTGTGACATTTAATACATATTAATATTTTCCAGCTCAGTGAATGTTTAATGAGATTTTGTTCATTCGAGTGTAAGGGAGGGTTATTCTCATACTGTTGAAGTGTAAAATTAACTAGACATTCGAATGGACTTTTAATAAATCTGCTTTATTTACAAATGAGAGCTCCTGGGGGGATTGGGGATGGGGTCGGCAACGCGCTTGCGATGCTTCTGGTGTTGCAGGCGTCTATAAGCTACGGTAATCTCTTACCATCAGGCGAGCCGTACGCTTGTTTGCCGACGTAGTGATATAAAAAAAATGCTAACAATTACAAATATTAATGAATTGAAAACACTGATTCTTGAAATTGAGTCTAATCCTTGTCAACTTTTATATGCATAGTGGTGGGACGCGAAAGGAATAATTATAATCTTAAATATATTTTAGACTAAATATTATAAATATAGCAAATATTCGAAGAAATCACCAATTATTGTGTTTGCTCGCCAACGAAAAAAAAACCGACTTCAATTAACTACATCAACCAATAATACAAAAAATTTACAAATGAACTAGTCGCCACTATGATTTTCGAAGGTTCACCTAGATTTCTCTGGGATTCTATCATCAGATCCTGCTTTCCGTGTCATGGTACCACCCTTGGGATATCTCCTTCCCAACAATAAAGAAAAAAGAATCATCAAAATCGGTTCATAAACGGCGAAGTTATCCGTCAACATACATAAAATAATATATATACGGTCAAATTGAGAAACCTCCCCCTTTAAAAAAAGACAAAATTAAAAAAGACACATCCAAATTATTGTACATCCACGGCACATCCTTATATTCTTCATACGGCTGCGTAAACGTGTTTATAAATTTCACGGTCAAACCGATGCGCGGACGAGTAACCCAATAACCGTAAAAATAACAACATCAGTGTAATATGTTGTAAAATAATCGTTTACAGAGTAAATTGCCCCAGTAAACAGTCATACGATCAATCATGCTTATCTCGTCATCTTGATGACTGCGAACGCCATCTGAATGAACAAACGACGGTCCTTTGGACTCTATTCAATGATTATTCGGTTCTCGTATATGTTTATTACTTTACATGATCGAGGCTTGCATTGATAGTTAGGACATGGCAAAACGTGTTGCGGTTTTGACAAGTTTTTTTAGACTTAACTTAAAAGTAAGTTACCTGGAATAATGAACAATTGACGAGAACATCTTGGTCTACTTCATTAAATATTCTGCGTAGGCTTTGTTGTTGAAATTCCTAGTAAGCTAAAAGCACCAAGTCACGAGGACAATTATAATTAGCTTTATAAGGTAGGTTTACCTTTAATGTTAAAAAGCTACGTAATTACTCTATCATAAGGAATGCTAGCTTTGAAAGGTGCAGAAATAATTTAAATTTTGGTAGCTGACGATTACGTACAAAACATAAATAGAGAATTAATTTGTATTATTGAATGATCTAATAAATTTTTCAAAAAAAAAAAAACGAGTTTGCTTTTGACCACACGACTGAAGTAAAACTATATCTCCCTCTTAACTTCCGTTCGCCTCGCCCGATCACACTTTTCGTAACGCTGTCGTTACGCATTCACCAGCTTACTCCCCAAATCAAGTGTGGCAAAGAAGTTTTACTTCAATAAAAATTTCGTTTTTAATTGTTTTTCTAACCCAAAAAAGCATTTCATTATACCATTTATAGCTCTATCCTGGTCTTTTAAATTTGTTCACTAACATCGCAAGTGCAGTTTTCTTTAGCGATGCAGATGTGCATCCGTATGGGCTCTGTTTACTTCACATCGGAAACCCCGTTATGCTAGCTGTCCACACCTAAATTAAATAACGTATTCTTCGCCTTATTAATTAACACTTACTGCAATATCTCTAAAGATTTCCATTCAAACTTAAAAAAAATGCTATAAGGAACCACTAGCTATTTTCGGAAAATAGCAAAATTCTAATAACTATTTATATTCTACCAACCGTCTTGTAACAGAATGCGGGATTAAGCCTCTAAGCTTTTTCTTAAAATGAAAGGTTTTACTCAGTAGCCTACTTAGTCGTTCAATAAGTAGTACCTAGTAGATAATTATAAGTAGAAAACAGCTATTCATACGAAGTTTATGAGTCATAAAGATCAAAGTATTGTTAATATTACTATTAAATTAGCTATCAAAATGTATCTATTTTTGTTAACGAACAAATACAAGCAGTTAAATAAAGTACTATTTCAAAAGAGATTCAAACGATATAACTAGTCACACAATAGAAAACGCAATAATACATTTAATACCTCCTATAAAATCCTTTGTCTGTCAGTGGATTATCCTTGATGGCTTTACGCGCGTTAAATTTTGATATCTTATTTCGGCGTCAATGGTTAATTTTCCAATGTACTAAATATCAGTACAATAGTTCTACACTTCTACTAACAACTAAAAACTTTCTAAATTTACTTACTAATTTTGTTTTGGTATTTCCTGAACATTTTGTTCAACAAACAGACAACTTCTTTGGCTCAAGTTATATTAATAGAGACAGATTATCAAACGCCACAAATTATCGCTAATTAAAATAAATTTATTTGCTATTTGAAAAAAAAGTGCGTGCGTACAAAGTACACGTGTCAGAAGTTAAACTTCTATGGCAAACTAATTTTTAATTCTCGTTTAGATTTATACAAATCTAAAGCTTTAGATTTCCGTTCCAGCTCCATCTAGTTTGAATACTATCGATATTAATTTAACAACCTTTGTAGTTTCTATAGTACACGCTAGGTGGCTCTGTTGTTCGACAAAAACGTTGCACATCTTTGTGACGCTAATATTATTATTATTGCGTTTCATCCGTAAAAAATTTACCCTCATGCGCCTAAAGAAAATTCACTTCAAAAATACGCAATATTTTTGATAATAATATTTCACAACCGAATTGTATGCATACAAACTAATATTAATTCATTTTGTAACTTTAAAAGACACAACACTCGAGGATCGCGTTACGAAACACGAGCGATTTGCTGATAATAGTACAGTTACTTTCCTTTAAGGGCGCGAGCGGAATGTATATTGTTCATTCGTTGTCATGACGATGACGCCTCGTTATATTTCAGTGTTGAATAAGAACTTAGTTATGCAAACTGTACTAAAAGCCCTTGAAATAATAGTTTTATTTTATTATTAGTATTAAACACTCGTAGTCAAACAACTTGATTCGTTAAAACGCCTCGTTACTACTTGGGTGCCTTCAAACTAATATAACAATAAACTTGTACTATGTAAGCGCAGCCCAAGCATTCCTTTATCTAAAAGGCAAGAACAATAAGCATATTTGACAATAAACTATTGACAATTAAAGAAAAACAACATAGTAACATTCATTCATATTTCATTCATAGAAAAATACTATAAATTTATCACCACAACACATTTTTTAAATTGTGTTTTTATTATATGTAGTCAACGAATCTCTTTAAAAGGAAAAACAGCTTCATATAAAATACAATGGCATCAAATTATACGTGTTTTATAAATTTAGCCGATAATGAGGAATTAAAAGTTATAAAGAAAATATCTTTACAATGAAAAAAAAAACAACATCATGTCAAATATGTTGTTAGAAACAACAATTAAAAAACAACGACCTTTTTTTCGGTTACTCTTTAACTATTTAACCTAATATATAATTAATATAAAATCATATGTTATTTTAATTTATAGTATAACTTATTCATAATTCATAAGCTCTGATCCTTCTCCTACATGGGAAAAGAGGCCTATGCCCAACAGTGGTATTACAAGCTGAAGCAAAAATACTATTTACAGGTACTTAAGTACTGACTTCTAGAAACTTCCAGAAGGTAATCAAAAAATATCATTTCAAACGTTCCGAATTGCTTTTCATCATCGAATTTTACGCCTAAGATCATCATGAAACGATAACAGGTCAAAGACCTCTATTTTGAACAATTCAGATACCGTTGTTAGTGATCCTTCGTATAATTAATCTCGAAGTATAATATCTTAGTTGCGCCTTGTAATTCTAGCTCAGTGTCCATTAATGTATACCGTTGTCTATAAATAAACACAATCAAATTTCAATCTTATTGTCACGTATTAAAAATCAAATTGCATTAGTTTAAGGACACAATTCGTAATCCCGCCTCCAGATATAGTAAAATAAATGTACCGAATAATTCTTGCGAAGTATATGACTTCCATTGAACTGGCTAAAGGCTAAAGGCCTGTATTGCGTCGGCGTTTTGATTTACCGTGTCTGAGGCTACCTCATAATCAATAGTATTTAAATTTACTACTATGTTACAACAGCAAGGCGTAATATTGTAAACTGTTCCCATATATCTAGTAAGATCGTTCTGGCAGTGTAAATAGAACATTCAATTAAGTTAAACTTCTTAGTAAAAAAAAATTGATAAATGTCAAGAGTTTTTTTTTTCTTTTTTTAATTTAACCTATATTATCCATCATGCATTATAATTAAGGTGATAAAACAGATCCTTATGACCTCTTTCAATAAGCAATAAACTTCTTTTAAATTAAAGAAATATTTGAACAAATATATAAGAACTAATACTGGGTTGTCTTGAAGAAATGGCTAATTAGCCATAAGTCCGCCCATTGTACTTCACTGTCTCTAACTATCTTTATGCTTTGTTTGTAATATATGTGTGGTGTACAATAAATAATAAAATAAAATAAAATAAAAAAGAATAGATTTAGTAATACATTTATTAGGCTATATTGTGTAAATTCACTTCATCTAATCAAGATATATGACTAGACTATTATTATTTTATTAACGATAGAAAGTGTCTATTTTGCGGAGACTGTAGCCTTTATTGGCAGTAAATCATTATTACATTGATTTTTAACAACACTAGAACTTCGTTTAAGCTATTCATTAAACGGCGACTTTGTATTACAGTATTCTGACATTTAGGTGAATAACCCGGAGCAGTTTTAGGTTAATAGGCAAAAGTAAATTTGTTGAATATTCAGTTCGGAAATTAGTTTATGATTGTAAAATTATATATCCAAACTGGATGACTCACATAATTATGGTTGATTCATCACCCCCTAGCTTAAACTATTAAAAGCTCGCAAGACTCAATTTTTTGTGGAATTTTTATACCAATTTTCAAAAATTTCACTCATAAGATGAAAAAAATTATTACTTCTTTGAAAATTCGAAGGTTAAAATATTCAACTTTATTACTTATTAAATTTTAAAAGTGACATTGGCTTGAAGCGATTTAGCCTTTGAAATATTATATTTCTACAACTTATAAATCCATAACACGATAATATTAACTGACCATCACCTATCCTATCCTGGTGGGGGAATTGGGGATTGGGTCGGCAACCCGCTTGCGATGCTTCTGGTGTTGCAGGCGTCTATAAGCTATGGTAATCGCTTACCATCAGGTTAGCCGTACGCTTGTTTGTCGAGCTAGTGGTATAAAAAAAAAATCCTATTTACAAGAGACGCCCAGAAAAACATCAAACACATATATTAAATGTTTCAATTAATATTACACGATTTACTTCATCCAACTCCATTAAATATATTTTGACTTTTAACTGTCATGGCGTATCAATGAATTAACCCTTTTTTTCATGTTTGAATATTTATAAAAATACATAATTCTAATTCGGATACTCGGAACATGTAACATGAATTATTACAAATAAGTTATTGTTAAAAGAACAATACTAATATTTTAAAGTAACACGGTCCAACCCATCCGAACATAAAACATTGCAAGCTCTAATGATCATTATAGTGTTCTGAGAATGTATTAAAAACTTTTTTCCTCGTGAATAAATTTTGATTTAAAATTTCTTTTTAAAATAAATTGCTTACATAAATAATTTGTTGAAATTATCTCTTAGTTAAAAACAGTGACGATTTATAAATATGAAAACACGGGTAATGAAGAATTAAAATTTACAGAACATTTAGTAAAAAGGTTTGACTATAGCTTTCGATTACTACTATACGCTTAATAAACGACCGAAACACCTGACACACGGACAACCGACAGTAGTTGGTTTAGATGTCATTTTACTGCTCTACCCCTATATCATTAGATTATTTTAGGCATCTATAAAATATGATTTTTTTTATAAATAAATAATTATTATCTTCATAATTAAATATGTATCTATAACATACACACACGGTCGTCTGTTATAAATGTAAGCAACTTAATGCTTGTTATAGGTAACAGCCGACTAAATAAATATATTTTTTTCGACCAATATACATAGACAAAATATAAATAAGTGATATAAATACTACATAGACTCATACGGGAATCGAACGCACAACCAGGGCTGCTACGAAATGCACTAACGGGATATTCAAATACGTATATACTTTTAATTATATATTATATGATAAGTAGAATACTTTTTCATTAATCACTTCATAACTATTTACTTTATTTTATCAAAATATATGACAATAATCTAAGACTGCTGGGCATTTCGCTAAAAGGCAGTGTCTAATTAAAGGTTTGGAAGTCCAGTCGAACGTTGCGCAGCTGACAGAAGCACATAATTAACGGTGTAGTCTCTCGTATATAATATTAATCTTCCAGCTAATTATCTCATAGCTAAGGTTTACGTGTTAATTATAATTACAAAATATATAGGGGCGACAATTGCCATTGCTATGAATTAATTATTGCCTTCCTCATAGCGAACTATTATCTCATTACGTTAATATAACTCCTAATTATATATGCTATATCTACGTCACAGCACTCAATATGCTTAATTAATAATATTGATTTTTAAACATCCAGCTTAGATGAAAGACATCGCCCTGAAGACTCTGTCCTGTAAAATAAAATATAATATAATAGTTAATACAATTTAATATAAAATGTAATCGATAATATCGACTAAGAAATCGTTAAAAAATCACACGCTATACAAAAAAAAAATTAATTTGCTTTAATTTTATTATTTATCAGTATTTAATTGACCCACAAATTCACTTCGTCGAATTAAAACCTTGACATTTGTGAATTAAAGTTGAATTAAAATAGTATTTTAATGAAAACTGTTTCTTTTATTTTTCAGGTAATTGAATGGTGCTTTAAACGGTAATAAAACACTACAAATGAAAAGCTAAAGGTAACATTAAAAAAACAACGTAAAGCTAAGTGCAAACTCATCGTCTATCCTCTGTAAACACTTTTAGATTCTGAAAGCGCTTTAATTATAAACTTCTCCCAACATAACAGATAATCTATTAATATTCAATATATTTAGAATTACGTTATTCAATTACTTTAAAGCGCTTTCAGTTTCAAAATTGCAACAAGTTGGACAATAAATATAGTACCTTGTAGTCGGTTCGACCCCCGTGTATGGCAAATGTTTGTATAAGCCACGCACGTTTTTCGATGCTTAAGCGTTTATGGTGTGAGATTACGTATGTCTTCTCATTTTAGGACTAAAATAAACTATATAAGTATGTAAATAATTCAAATTCACATAAATATATTATCGACAATATGTGTCAAAAGAATAGTAGTGTGTATTTTGTAAGATATGTGTAAAACAAAAATATAATTTTATATATTCATGTTTAACCACTAGTAATACGGAAATATTATTTATTTTATATTTACGATGACCAAAAAATATAAAATCATATTTTTCATAAATAATAAATTACTCTGCTGTAAAAACCAATGGTACGCAAGAATGCAAATCATCTTCTCATTTTCCATTCATTATTTATGGATTAACATAGAAATAAAATAATAATCTCCAACAACATCTATTTGTGAAAAAACAAGGTTATTGAATCGAATCTGTCACATGCTGGTTTCTCAGTTTTATTTTCCTGTAAGTCAGATGACTTATAATTATCCGTTTAGATAAACGGAAGTAAAATTTATAAATAAAATTAACAATTCCAAACTCTAAGACCAATTCAAATTCTAAGACCGTGCTTAAACTCGAAATCTTTAGTTATACTCTTAGCGTTTCTTATATTGTTTCTTATTAAGGCTGATCGTCATGAGGTATTATGAATTACGTGAGTAAATGTTCTAGATCTATTTAAACCCGATAAAAATATCAAAAAATGCTACATTTACGTTACGAATCGTTTATTGTTCATTTTATAATACGATATCTGTGAATTTGTATGGTTTGTCAGCAGAAAAACCGTTTATTGAACATGGGAACTGGGCTTAAATCAGGATAATGACTGAGTTAAGTATAATTTAGAAAAGTCGGTTACATTTTGACCAGTGCCATCTAGTGGCACTAAATTAAAATACACATAAAAACCTCTACAAAAACGACATACCTGTCAACTCTTACGTTATCCTTTACTCTGTTAATTCCGTGAACAGAATATAATGCACTTCACATCTCGGTAAGTAGGTCACTGGGGCTGGCTCCGTCACGAATTCACACACCTGTACGTGACCGGTTAAAGAGCTAAGTGTCTCCTAATTGACGGCTCTCAGGATACAAAGGAACCGGTTAAGTTATCGATAATTAAAATTAATAGTCATTATTAAGTGTAAAAAATTCTCGTTGAAATAACCTATATTAGGTAAGGAATGCATGACTGCCCAATTTCAATAAAAAGTTTTCCGGGTAGGCTAAAGAAAGCGTTTTTGTACACGCTTAAATCACTTTATAATTAGGTATTATTTTATTGGTTCTTATGATATTTTGTGAATGAAAATTAATTATTAAAATACGCTATCCTAAGGATATAACAGTACGATTTCTAAATATCCTTTTCTGTCTCACGAAGCCTGTACATTGTAGCAATTTGGTTGGCTTAAGAAAAATAATACACGGGGTCTAGGTATTCTAGAAGCAGAGCTTAAATGTGAAGGGCATAGGATGGCTAAAATACGGTAGAAACAACAACAGCTGAAGTACTGAATCAAGTAATTATTGCTTACTATATAATAGTTGAAGAAATGATTCTTTACTTCAAGCATGTAAACATAACTAAAGTCTCATTAAAAATAATTCTGTGTTTTTCTATGTATGACGATTTTTTGCAGATAACACGAAAATTGGCACATGTTGAACATTGAAAATCTAATCGGTCGTTGTACCTATTACATATTAATCTGAAATATACTTTATTTCTAAGAAAATATAACATATTTTCATCTACCAATAAAAATATTTTAAAGAGGAAACCAGAACACATATTTCAAACGCCGCCAATCGGTCTCTAAAATTAATTTCTTTCATTAGACCTCATCTCCGGTTCACATTATTAAAAAGATTTTTCTTTAAATTTTCAAACACTTTTTTTTAAAATTCGGCCATTGTTTCAACGATTCGGGGGCTGTGTTGCTAACCCATTCATGCTTATTCGTCCGTAAATATCTTGGGACGGTGACGTATTTCACTGAACTCACTCCAAGAGGAAAAATTTATTTGGATATATTTTTTTCAATATATTTTCATGAATTACTTAGATTGACATTCAGCACCAATAGATGGCGCTGTACTCGTTTTTTTTTTTTTTGGCAAAACATTTTTTATCATACACATCGTTTACTTCAAATTAAAGTATTCTACTGAATCTTGATGTACATCTTTTTATTAAAGAAAACATAAATACAAAGTTGAATCACATTTGTTACATAAATTAATATTAATGGTAAACTTTAAGAGAATAACTGACAATATAACGAAAATACATAGAAAACTCCATTCATCAAGAAAATCATTAGTTCTTGATTCTACGTGGAGCCGACATGACCTAGTATGGAAGATTTATTATTATCAATATTCATGCTCAACGAGACAGGTAATCTCTCAAGTTCTTACAAATATAAATGGTTTGAAACTCAAATTTAATGGCGAATACAATAGAATACAAATTGTAGGGCAGAGACGACTAACTTCACAGCGATGGAATATAATCATCTATTTTGTTTAACCTAGGCGACTATTACTCATATTGTTGGGTATATTTTGATATGTATTTAAAAACGTAAATTAAATTATATATTATTAATAATATTTATAAAGGTGATTGAATGGTATCAAAAACATTGAAATGATAAGGCTGGTTTTTTATTTTTTAATTTAATTATATAACTAGGTCGGCAAATAAGCGTACGGCGCATCTGATTGTAAGCGATTACTACACTAATAATTATACATACTATATGATCACTGTATTCCTTTTTTTTATGACATAGACGTTTGAATGATAAAACAATATCTTAATATTGAATGTTTGTTTTTTTTTATATCACTAGGTCGGCAAACAAGCGTACGGCTCACCTGATTGTAAGCGATTACCGTAGCTTATAGACGTCTGCAACACCAGAACCATCGCAAGCGAGTTCCCGACCCTATCCCCAATCCCCCCAGGAGCTCTGGTCACCTTACTCACCAACAGGAACACAACACTGCTTAAAAGCAGTATTATTTAGCTGTGATCTTATTTAAGGTAAGGCAAGTAAGGTAAAGTTGCTACATATTTTAAGCAGGAAATTTCCTGCTGTGCCCTAACTCAGTTAAGTTTATTTATTTAACCAAATTGCAAACTTCACAGTAGATTAAGAATTTCCTGTCAGAAGTATGGAAATACAAAAGACTAATTCGTTTTCCATGTTAATCATCTCTATGAGCGGTTCAAACTTGTATTGTTATGACTACTTGTATAACACCCATTAGTTGCGGCTATTGGAACAGCACGTCGTCAAAATGATGTCATGATACATATGCGCGAGTTATACCAAGTTATACCCAATTCATCTATAAGCAAAAATATTTTTTATTATATTATATAAACATGTATTTGAGAGTAACGCATTTCAGTTCTTGTGTTTGTAAAGATTAATTTACGTTACGTGATGCGAAAACTGATAGCTTTATTTATCAAGAATACGATATTGTTTTATTATGTTATTCTTGGGCTTTCAGTTGTGCCAGAGGGCGCTGTCGATTTCACCAATGTCACGTGAGATAGAAAAGACATGAAGGAGAATGATCAATGTGGTTGGGATTGTAAGCTACATTGATTATTGCAGACAGAAAAAAAAAGTCAGGCTTTTGTTGTTAAACCACAACCTGAAACAACAGACAGTAACATTAAAAGTTTATCTACTATTTTAATTATATTATATATTACATACACTAGGAAATGGAAACAGGACGTTCACATAGTCTACCTTCAACTTAATTTTGTTAATTTCTATATATTTACACAAAAATGTACAAAAGGGACTAACTAAACACAAACATTAACAAACATTCAATATTAAGATATTGTTTTATCATTCAAACTGTTCACATTCAAACACAATAACAAGTCTATGCATATAAATATATATTCTAATAACAACTGTCTATTTATAGATTTTTGAGACATTTCTATATTTATAATATTTTTCATAATTTAATTTTTTTTGGACAAACTGATTTTTTTTTCATACGACAATATCTGCAAACAAGCTTACAACCCACTTGATGGTAAGCGGTTGCCGTTACCTATAGACGCCTGCAACACCAATAGCATCGCAAGCGCATTGACGTCCCCTGACCCTCCCCAGGAGCTCCGGCCATCTTCATCATACAGGAACACAAAACTACTTGAGGCAGCATTATTTAGTTGTAATCTATAAGATCCGAGTTACTTGCACAGTTGGCTGCTCCAGATTTTGACCAGGATATATCCCTCTGTGTTCTACCTTAATGCAATTCCATTCCCGCACATGACATGTATGTTTAAGCCATAGAGACCGATGTTTGTATATTGTGTACGTGAGAGTTTGTAAATGTGCGTTTTGTTTGTTTCCGGATTTCCGATATAGGATTCACATTTCACATCCTTCTGGAGGTCGTTGAATGTTATACGTATATTTTTCTTTCGTGGAAAATCTTAGTCATCCCTAGGCTATGGAACAACATATTATTGCTAACATAAACTGATATGGCTAATATATACACATATGGCATGGCATATTAATAAAAATGAGTCGTTTAAATATATGCTGAACACGCATAACTTCTGAACAACTACATCAAATTAAATAAGCATTTTTTACAGTTAAATTAAGAAAAATGGATATGTTCATAAAAATAAAATTCATAGACAATATGTTTATATATATTTAATTTTCCTGATGTACTAAGAAATGAAGAACATTTTTCAAATTACTGTGTTATTAAAAATGGAACAATCGATTTAATCTTACTTCAAATTATCAAAACGACATGAATATCATTAGGTACTGCCTAACATTCTTGATACTATTCATTGACGTAGATATCAGGTAGTAATAAAAATACCACTCTACTATAGAAACTATTTTATTTGAAGCAATAACAAACATTTCGTTAAGGATTACAAGTGATTTACCATCTTCTATAAGAAAAAAAAACTATACATATTAAAAAATTGTACGAAATTTAATAGTCATGAGCAAACCGAGTAGCTTTTATCAAAAAAAGGTTTTCAATTTGACTGTATTTTTTTTTTGTGTATCACCTTATAACAACTACTTTTTACTGAGTAAACCTATTTTGATGACATTTTTTTTATAGTTGTTGCTTGTCCTTGTTTAATATGAAATAAGATCTAACCTGTAATTTTTGGAGTTAACCTTATTAATGAGTGTTATAGATGTAAATTCAAGTGGTTATTTGAGAACAAACACAATTATGGAACACAATAACCGGGCAATAAAAAGGGATTTTTGTTTTAAAACTCGCAAGAATAACTACAAATGAGTTAATTTACATTCAAGACACGCGTCAACAACAAGTAACGGTCGCAACCGCAGATATCCAAGTTGACTATAAGTCAACTATAACTTAACTGTCTTTGACTCATTCGTGGCGAAGTGACGAAAGGACGCATCGAAATTCTTACCGAGTATTTTCACGTCAATCTTGTGATTCTAAATTAAATCCGGGTTCACGTTTTCTTTACTCATTACTGTATTTATTACATTTCTATGTATTGTCTTTTAGTCACTGCTACATGTGTAATATTTGTCGATAACAACACTCAAAACGATTTCAAAAAAAAAAACAATAATTTGCTTACTTTCTTTCACACTCATCGGCTTCCACTATGATTTAATCCTGTGTCTGGTCCGGAAACACACACAATACACAAACACACAAGCACAACCGCCCATACCACGGCAAGTATCTATATGATCAAAACATGGATACATGATCGTAGTTGGCTTCGGTTAAATAAAAGATATGTATCGAACCAAAGCGTATATTTATTTATTATTCTTGGGATTAATGGCTTTCAGTTGTGCCAGAGGGCACTGTCGATTTCGCCAGTGTCACGTGGGATAGAGAAGACACGAAGGAGAATGATTAATGTGGTTGAGATTGTAAGCTACAGATTGATTATTACAGATAGAAAAAAAAATAGGCTTATGTTGTTAAACCACAACCTGAAACAACAGACAATAAACATTAAAAAGCGTACATTACGAATGACTACATTGTCGAGCGGTCGGGCGCTCCTCCCGAATCTACCCTATAATAAAAATATAAAAATAATATGTAACAGCTTCAATAATTACATTTCATTTTGTTACTTTTATAACTTTTTCTGTGTTGTATACATATATCCATTAAACACTTAATTTTGCACAAGTTCATTATTCATTCATCTGAGGCATTACAGCCGCGGGTGGGCCTTAGCCTGGTCCAGCAAAGCTCTCCAGTCCGATCTGTTAGAGGCTTTCCTTCTCCAACTTGTTATTCCCAAGGTCTTGATGTCTTGTTCGACGCCGTCCAACCGTCTGAGCTTGGGCCTGCCTCGACTTCTGCGGCCCTCCGGTCGGCCCTCTAAAAGGCGCTTGGGTACTCTGGCCTCGTCCATTCAACAAGTTCATTATGACTCATCAAAAAACGAACTCACAAATAAAATTAAACTAATTACAGAACACAAATGATGATAATTTATTCTCAAATCAAATGAAATTTAAATAATCCATACATTCAAAAATGTAATAATGGGTAAGTGCTACAACGATTACTTAGTTTCATTTTAGATGGGTAACTGGGCCTCAGATGTTTGATACGTTATCAGCTATCCTAGATACAGCGATAAACAGATAGCATGCGCCTGCTATATTACACAAGTAGGTCAGAAATATGACTACCGCGTTCGCATTTCCTATTTGTATTTTGACACAATAATTTTTAATTACCTATTCATTAATAAATCGTATTTTGATAGATTACTGAGTAATACATTAAAAGTACTTTCATATATTCTTATAGAGTTAAACAAATTAGTAACAGAACAGAAAAATCAAAAATATAACCGAATAAAAACGTTCATTAAATTTTTATTATACAATGAGTGCTATGTTGCATTATTTGAGAACAAATTTCGTATTATATATTAGGTCAAATTTTTTACTTATTTATGTATGTATCTTCTTAATAAATATCATAATTTTACATAGACCGAAATGAAACCGACGAAAATGTAAAAAGAAAACAATGTCAAACTTATTACGTATGTCCTTAACTAATTAAAACGACTAATTTTAAGTTGGCGCTAACTAAACAAGCAAACTCCGTACAACGTAACATCATAGAAGCCGTACGCGTTAGCAGAGCACGTTTCGTTACCCACATTTCATAATGCATTTGTTTGAACTAAGCTGGTAATAACTTAGCACGAACAATTGAATTTTCCTCCATTATATACACGATAATAATATCGTATTAATTTTCACTGTAAACCCTATGTAACAAAAAATTAACAATAATATAAGAATACTCATGTTTATGTAGGACAATTTTCATTGATTAAATTCCATAAAGTATTTTCTTATTTTTTCGTTCTACATTATTTTTTTTGTATATTATGGTTGGTTGTATGTATGATTGTAGTAAAAAGATACAAGCAGGATATCAAGTATTATTAGGTCCAATGCTAATATAATATTACCGATTACATATATTATAATGATAAAGAAAATAAAAACAAAATTAAAATAATTTTATAGAAAATTTTCGATTATTACAATAAGTAAGTAAACATTGTATTGTTTGATCATATGTGCACTAAAATTGAATAACTATACGGTGACATAACACAGCGCTTATAGCCACGGTTTACTGCAAATTTAAAATCCCATTTGTCCGTATCAGTCTAGACTATTCATCTCCAGTAACACTCAAACAGATTAAAACAAATTACTTTTATTGGATAACGACTGATGATTCAAACAAGTGTATCTAAAGCAGCTCTTATTTTAATTTAGAAAAACAAATAAACAAAAGTGGAGATAAATTCATTTATTTATTTTTTATTTATTGTAAAGTACGAATCCATGATACATATTAAACATAGTTTAAATATAGTTACAGATCCTGTAGTACATTATTTTTAAATCTTATATCGTGTATGTTACACACACGGTCGTCTGTTCCTATGGTAAGCAACTTAATGCTTGTGTTACATAACAACCGACTGTTATAACTATATTTTTTTTTTGATAAATGTACATAGAAATAATACATATATAAATATATATAAATACAAATATTACACCCAGACTCGTGCGGGAATCGAACCCGCAACCCGCGGAACAGAAAGCAGGGCAACTACAAACTGCGCCAACGAGCTAGTCATTTGGCGGAATTATGGCTTTTTAATTATTTGTTCCCGACAAACCGTGTATTGAAAGGGTACAAGTTAACGGCATCAAATTTTTAACACATCTATTTTTTTTTTGTACTGTATAGAACTGTTAATAATAAAATATTATTTCTTAATCCTGTCTATTTCCTACTTATTCCATAAGCATAGTTATTTCCTTTAGCTGTCTTCACTTGATTAAAGTTCGGGGAAACTTTAACGAACGTCGCTTTAATTAGAACAGCTTTATTAAGCATCTCCTTTGTTGACAGTGTCTGTTGTTGTCGTTTAATTTTATCTTTAAAGATAATGTTTAAAAGTAAATCGGCTATCCACCTTTTTTGATTATCTAATATGTACCGTTATCTGTTAAGCAAGGCTGATGTTATGTTTTGTTATATGTTTGTCCGGATTACGCTTATTAAGTTAAAAAGTCTGAGCTGAAATAATATTACCTTTTATTAGATTTGTTATATATAAGTCAACTATGTTTGTAAGGAAGTTAAAATTATGTTTTCTGAAATTAGGAAAAGAAGATTTTTTAAGGTTGAATTAAAGTATACTACAAGGAATATGTCATTTTAATCACATTTATCTACAGATTAAGGTATTGTGTTTATTGTATAAAAAATGCCTTTAAAAGACTTACATATATTGTGCCGTTACAAGCGCGAAAAATTACATATACCTTATTAATTAATTAATAATTAAGAATATTTTAAATATTCCTACATTATAATAACAATTGTGTTTGCTTGCAAACGAATAAAACCAACAAACACAACGTAGGACTTAGACGTAGATGAAACAATAGTCAAATAAATACGCATTATCAGCGATAACACAGAAAATACTTGTCAGATGTTAATAAAATTTAAATTTGACCACATAACACTCACCTTTCGACTAAAAAAAAATCATGGATATCAGTCTACCCAGTCAAAAGTTTGAAGGTAACATACATAAAATATACAGTCGAATTCGATCGAAAGGATCCTCCTTTTTTGAAGTCGGTTAGAAAAGAAGTTCTTACGATTTGTATGCACCTTGCGTCAGGACCACACTGATATCTATATTTAAAATTCATGAATGTTACTTTTTGTAATAACTCTCGGCATTGTCAAAAGAAATCGTAATGTAGATTTAGTCTTATGATAAAACAATTTTCTTCGATACTTGCACGTACATTTTCTTGAGTATTACTTTCGTGCCGTTATTGATTATTTTTTACAAAAATTTAAATAATATGTGGGACTCTCTCGACTATAAACAACTCATTTTTGATATAATATAATTATGTATATATTTATTAAGCTTACTATCGTTAACTAAGGTGAAAAGAAGATATTTACGTATTTTTATTACTTTATGTTTAAAATCTACTTCTCAATATAATTTACTTAAATATATTTTATAGTTATCTTAAAATTAACATAATTAAATTAATTATAATAGTTAACGGATGATGAATATATAATAATGATACACTTTATATAAAAATATTCCATAAACTTTATTGCCCCAAAATATTTCACAAATGTCAAGTGTAACGGAGAGGTAATATAAAAATATTCGAGCCAAGGATAATATCAATATGCTTATATTGTTATAAAACAGTTTAAATATAGACTCATCAAATTTTAGCAAAAACCTGATCACCTGTGTGGGCGTAAATAAGGTTCGAACGTCGTAAAATATATACTATATTATTATTAGAACCTCGTGAAACTAATGATTCAATAAATAACTGCTTATTTTATATTCTGTCAATATTTAAATACGACTTAAATATTACTATAAAATAGTGTATAGGATTTGCCGAACTTGTCAAATTATTTTTAGATGGCTAAATTTGCATGTTGAAGCAATCGGCGTTTAAAACATGATACAATCATTTACCTACTTACATAACTTAACCCACAAATATTTACCATTCTTAAGCACTATGGCAACAAGGTCATCATTTGAACACATTTTGAGATAAGTGCAAAAGTGAATAAGTTTGTGTAAAACTTTAATTCATTCATATATTCGTTCTGAATGATTCATATTTTCCAGATACCGATCGCGTCCATGAATTATTGAATGTGCAACTACTAGAAGCTGTCAATAATAAAAATTCACGAGCGATTATAATATTTATGGCCTTACAAATAAATGTCATTTTAGCGAGCTATTGTTTTACAAATCTTACACGTGTTAGGTTACTGGCACATGATAAGAAATATTTTCGTTAATGAAAACTATATTCAGCGATATCAGAAATAATCGAGTGAATTAAACAAAACAACGCTCTCTTCAAGGTCGTTCAAGATAAATACAATTGTAGGTATTCGGCACGTAAAATATGTATATTATTAACGGTATCAGGTATCGTGTGTCAGTCTCAACTCTTGTAACATGAACCGCTGTTTAAATAATACGCGAAAAAACTCTAGCTCTACCTTACGGTTTTTCGCATAAGATCTGATATGTTTTAAATATCGATACAAAAGTGACCTACGTGTCTGTCCACTCTGTTTTAATCCACATTTTTGCCTATAGTCCAGTGTATAATAAAATTATTGGATAATTATCTTCAAGCCACTCCCTTCGTAACTCAAAATTGGTAAGCCATAGTTTCATTACTGTACTACAGTGTACAATTTTTTTTTTCTATCACTAGGGTAGCAACAAGCTTGTGGTCCGCCTGTTGGCAAGCGACCGAGGCTCATGGATGCTTGCAATACTAGAAAAATTCCAAGTATATTGCCAACCCTAACTACAACCTATTCCAGTTGTTCTGGTTACCTTACTTACTACAGGAACAGCTGTGTAGTTACGACAGAATAAAGAATATAGCCACACCCTCTCTTCCCGTAAGTATCGTAAGAGGCGCCTAAGAGATAACATAGTTCCACTACCACCTTGGAACATAAAAAAGCTGACTGATGGCGGGATAACCATCAAACTGCTGGCTTTCAAATACACAGGCCGAAGACGGGCAGCAGCGTCTTCGATGCGACAAAGCCAGCCCTGCGGTCACCAATCCTGCCTGCCCAGCGTGGTGACTATAGGCAAAACACATGAGTTCACGCCATTTTTGGCGCGAACTTGTGGAGGTCTATGTCCAGCAGTGGACTGCGATAGGTTGAACTGATGAAGATGGTGATGACTACAGAAACGCAAAGTTACTTGAATGTAGTATTATTAAGTTATCATCTTTTTTAAAGTTGAGATACATATAATTAATTTTGAGCAAAATATTTCCATCTATAACTTTTCCTCAATAACTAGTGCTCTTAAAATCCTTTCATTTTAACATTAATTTAACGTATAAAAGCCCGGTGTCGAGTACAACGATTCCTAATTAACAGTTAATTGACCCTACTTAAAAAATACTGAATAAAGTATAAGAACATATCCTAGCGATACTTTCTCTAACTATCAAGCGTAAGATAATTTGTTAACTTAATTACCGGTTAAATATTAAGTTTAGTTTACATAAGTTCGTTTTTAATTTTTTCAATTGATTTAAAACGCGCTAGCAATATAAATAATACAAGTCCCTTATTATTTGTTTGTTCTTATTTGAAAATTTTTCTGTCAGTTAATATATACGTAATAAAAAAATGAAGAAACTTTTATAAGTATATCTTATATATAAAATTCTCGTATCATAATATTTGTTACAATACTCCTCCGAAACAGCTGAACCGATTTTAATGAAATTTTCAGTGCACATCGGGTAGGTCTGAGAATCGGCTAACATCTATTTTTCATACTCTTGAGTTATAAGGGGGGGGGGGATTAAGAAGGCTAATAACATATATAGCAAAAGTACGTTTGCGGGATCCGCTAGTGAAATATAAATATTATAACAGAAAATATTGTTCTCTTAAATAGTGACTAAAAACTTATATAATATTATGAAATTTCGCGTATTTCATTTATCGTTAATAGATAACGCATTATATAACAATGTACCAAAACATATAACTGTAACCGGATATAGTATCATAAAAATAAATAACGATATCTTAAAAACTACTGCCAAACGGTATATCCAACGAATAAAACGATTCTCTTATCTTGATAGGATTAACCGTATTATCAGAGCTTATTACCAATTGAAATTATCTGTTATTTAATATTATCAGCTGTAATTGATAAGTATGCACATTTGCTTAGCGATATGAACGCTCCCTTGCGAATTATATAGGTCAAGCTATGAATCTAAGTATTAATAAATCATAACAGATTTAAAATTATGAGATTTTTTTAAAATTATTATTTACGTAATGAGGTATGTTAAAAATACAGAACTACTATATTTTATATGATATTACAATTTTTTAATAACTATTTATAATTCAAAAACAGATGGTCTATCATTCTAAAATTATTAATAATAGCAATATTAGCATAAATATTTTCCTATTAAATGATTTAAGAAAATAAAGTACGATTAAAACGACAAATAATATGTATAATGATATTTTGAATTCCACCAACCCGCATTGGAGCAGCGTGGTGAATTAAGCAGCAGCAGCGTGGCTCTGATCCTTCTCCTACATGGAGAAAGAGGCCTATGCCCAGTAGTGGGATATTACAGGCTGAAGCGTGTTTTGAATTATAATAAAACCACGAGACGATATAAATAAAAGAAATTGCGCTACTGTTGATAAAATAACAATCCTGGGTCTAAGGATCGTTCACATAAACCATACGTATTATATTTGTCATAGCCGGGTAATTAATTTCGTTTGTGCTGTGTACGTTTTATTTAACAGGTGCCGCTGATATGGCGTTTTTTATACTTATTTATTTATTCATATTTCAACACCAACAAGTAGTACAACAACAAATACAAAATTAATAAAGTAAACATCGGTATCTAGATAATTGTCTACTTTTTTACAGGTGTTCCTAAATTACTAAGAACATCGTCAAAATCGAAACAGGTCAAATTAAAAATTGTCCATTTAGTACACAGTAACAAACATACTTCAAAAAAATGATAACAGTAATCTTATTAAGCTACTTATTTGCCACAATTATTAAATTGTACAATTTAAAAGTAGCTTAATTAAGACTGTAAACCCAACTTTAAATTTTTTTAAGGAAATTAATTATTTACTATTTAGCCAGCGAACTCATATCTTATATATATAAAATATTTTAGAATTGTTTTTATAACTTTTGGTGTACAAAGTTCATTTTACTATTATATCAACTTATATTATTATTTAGTTATGTAAAAAGAGCGGTTTTCGGACGCTTTTTTTTATAAATGTTTTAACATACAAAAAAATAATGTATTAAATTTATGCAAATTATTTTCTTACACTTAATAATTAAGAGTGGGATTTGTAGATAGTAGATAAGTATTTCGAAAGTTGTTAATCATTAAAACCAATAACTCTTTGATAAAATGTAATGAAATTAAAAAAAAATCATTTGCCGATATTGAAATAATCATGTAAAGAGGAAGCGGTATTTAAGAAGTCGACTACGTAAATAGAAACTCTTTCTTGAATGTTAAACATTAAATTTTAATACTAGTTCATAAGGACAGTATTTGGATGAGTTTATTGGCGAAAACAACATTTATTAAATTTATTTTGTGTAGTTACTAATCTATTCAAATAAATAAAATTGGAGTGTCTGTTTGTAATATTAAAATAACTGAAATTGTCATCATTCATTGTTTCATATGTATAAATTTAGTAAAAAGCGGTACATATACCTAAAATAACATTTTTATAATTTTTGTCTATCTGTTTGTTTGTTGCTGCTGTCTGCCTGTTTACTACTAGACCGATTTTGACGGGACTTTCACTGGCAGATAGCTGTGTAATAAGGAATAACTGAGGCTAATTTTATTTTAGATATTTTTTTACTATAAATAACAAATAAATAATTAACTATTTCGTTAAATTCCACGCGGACGGTGTCACGGGCACAGCTAGTAAAATAATATTACTGATATTAAAGAAAAAAATATACTGCAGAGAAAAATTTTCGAATTTCTGTTTTTACTGTAACATTCCACTTTTCTATTTAAACAGGTATTTAGGAAAAATACCAAAGCCACTGTTTTACGAAAGTACGTATATCGTATATATACTAGCTGTCCCACGCGGTTCCACCCGCGTTCATTTAACCTTATTAAATAATTTTTATCTACAAACATACACATGAAGTCTGTTCCTAAGATAGGCAACTTAACACATATACATATTTTTGTTCAAGAGAACATAACGTATTACATGTACAAATATGATTATAACACCCAGACTCGGGGCAGGAAATAAGCCAACTGTAAACTTGGCGTAAAAAGCGCCAACGCGTCAGTCAAAACTTATTACAGGCTACAAGTATCAATGGTAGCTTTATGTCCGATAGCCTATTACCTCTCTCAATGAAAGATTGGGTTATAATATTAATTTATTAATTAATATCGTAGTCTCAACGTCACTGGATAAATAAAATAATTAAACAGACAGGCTTATTAACGAAATTCCGCTGTGTTATATTAATGAAGTATTTGGGTCATATTTTGTGAATACCTTGTTCAAAAGCATACAAAGATTAATTATAATACTTTAAACTTACCAATAAAGATATTAAATGAATCTCCACTTGTTTTAGTTAATTGTGCGTGAGATAAGATTTGATATTTTTTTATGCTTTATCACGGAGATCATTAATTAAAATTATTATTTGAATGAAACCGTTATTCTCGAATGATAAATTCATTTCAGCAATTAAGTTTTCAAAAATTAAAACACAGCTTTGATAATTTAAATATTATACATTATAGTAATTTGTTTCTCGGACTGTGCTTGCAACTTTATACAAAAGTAGGATTTTTCCGAGACTACGCTTATTTATATAGTTATCTATACAGCTGTAAATTTTTAATTTCATAATTCCAATGACTCTGTTTTTAAAAGAATATATAAGCGTAAGGCATTAAATTGCGGTGTGGTTACGGCAGTAAAGAATATAGCCTCTCTTCCCGTGGTTGTCGTAAGAGGCGACTAAGGGATAACACCGTTCCACTACCTTGGAACTTAAAAAGCCGAGCGATGGCGGGATAACAATCCAACTGCTGGCTTTGAAATACACAGGTTGAAGACGTGCAGCGGCATCTTCGGTGCGACAAAGCCAGCCCTGCGTTCACCAATCCCGCCTGCCCAGCGTGGTGACTACAGGCAAAGCACATGAAATTATGGTGGTCTATGTCCAGCAGTGGACTGCGATAGGCTGAAATGAAGGCAAATTGAATCACGTAGATTACATACCATTTTTAAGCAATATAATAAATAAATAGTCAAATAGAAGAAGTTTAGAAGTAAGTACGAGATAAGATATACATCTCAACTAAACTGATTTTTTGTACATAGTTTTAATATGACGTATAATGCATGTTGTTTCATTCAACGTCTATAAGTCAAGCAACTAAGCTAATAATAAATTTTACTGTTACTTAAACCCTTAAGAACCGATGTCACTTCCCTGATGTCATTCCGTCTAACGGGAATTCTTGCACCTAAGCAGATGCATAATATCCTAGAAATTACCTAGTCGGGTTAACTTATACATGCTCATGGATTAGGGTTGCCTATCAGAATGTCGAAAACCTGTATACTGACTATTTTAAATATAAAATGTATACATAATCATTAAATCTATAATAATATTATAAACTTGAAGGGTTTGTTTTTTTTTTTTTTTTTTTTTTAAAGCGCGCTAATCTCAGGAACTACTGGTTCAAATGAAAAAAAATGTTTTTATGTTAGATAGCTTTTTTTTTAAATAAATAAACGCTTTAACACTCAACGGTCCCCAGTAGAATTTTCTCCTGTGTCGAGGGTCCGGATACACACACTATACACAAGCACAAACGCCCAGACCACGACAAACATCTATATGGCCAATACAAATATCTGTCGTGAGCGGGGATCGAACCCGCGATCGCCAGCGCAACAGTCAGTACTGTGACTGCTGCGCCAACGCGTCGTCGAAAAGTTCATTCACTGAAGAAGGCTATTTTAACCTTACAGCCTAGACTTTATAATTTTCCAGTGGGTTTTTTCTCAAATTAACACGAGTGAGACTATAGGCTGGTGTTATATAATCGAATTCGATACTTAGGTATGATGCTCTTTATTATATATCTAAATTCTCCTTTCTTTACTACTTTTGTTTGATACTTACTATTTTAATTCAAGTTTACTAAAATTACCGATATTAATTCAAATAGTAATTTCGTGTTTATTATATAATATAATTTTTAATAAAATAATATTTATTTATTTATTTATTTACACTTTATTGTACACCAAACAAGTAATAAAATAAACAAGCAACATTAACAATAATTAGTAGAAAAATGTACGAAAGGCGATATAATAATATTTAGATATGTTAAAAGCGATTGATACATTATAAGTACGTAAAGTACAAGATGATCATCTTTGCGTCAGAAACTTGATAAACAATTAAAACTATTCTAAGCGGCATTAATAAATTATTTAACAAAATAAAAAAAAATATCTTAAATGTTATCACCTAAGTAAAGAAAATATTTTCTTTATATTAATTAACTGTGTTACGTAACAGGAAAATTTAATTAAATAATGAATAAATTACATTTTACGTAAAACCTCAAAATTAATTTCTTAATAAACAATTCTCTAAACAGACTCGATAGCTGCGCTGTTTCATTGTCGGTGTCTGCGAACAAAAGACGGTACTTTCATGTCAATCTTTAGTATTTCCGCTGTAAATTGGTCGAACTTTCACCATTGTCCTATCACTTCCACTCGTTTGAGCTTTATAATTAGTTACGCGAGGATTAAAGTTCTTTATTTATTTTTTTGAAAATTTCAACTAAAAACAGAATTCAAAAACAGAAATTCCGTATAAGTTAAAAGCAATTTTTTTTACAAAGTGAACATTATTCTAGATAACACAAAAATGATAAGACTTGATGCGACACAAAGCAGTATGTAATAATTGTGGGCTGACGAATACTTTATTTAACAACATATATACAATATTATATTCACAAGACTTTTAAATATAATAAAGTTTCATCTTTTCATATTGCATTACCGCGTTTGTCGCTCTCCTAGATATGCAAGTACATAATTGAACAAACTACTGATTTCCAACAAAATGAAATTGATATGCAAACTGACTTAACAACTTTGTAATTAATATAACTTTCGTAATAAATAACAGAATAAAAACCAAAACTAAGATTCGTGGAAAAAGCAAATTGGAAACAACTTGAATATATTTCTGATCTAGACCGTTATGGCTTAAGAAATTGACATATTTGCGTGTTAAAGGAGAAACGAGATAATTACAACTCGATTGCCCAATTGTGAATTTGTTAAAATCTTAAGCATAAAACACATTCACATTTAAAACAAAGCAGAAATAATATTACAAGAACAAAATTGCCAATTGTAACCAATGAATAACCCGATGTAAATAAATAACATATTGATATGTCTTGTGTTAGTTATTTGTTGTCAAAGCAAAGTAAAATTAATATAACCTTCAAGAGAACTGTGGCTAAACTCGCAGTAAACTAAAGTGAGATATCGTAGTTAAAGCAAAATGTAACTACAACTGCGTTAAAAATTTATATTGAGCACAGGATTAACCATACTTTCAAATTTGACACGAATTGGAAATAACACAACCACGATCAGTTCAATGAGTCATACTGTTGTAGCTTGACTTTAAGGGTCGAACACACCTGCTTTACAAAAGCGAAGTAAAAGCGCTTTGAATTATTCGCTTCAATACGTGGATGTCGCTAAAGCTTGAGAATTGAATGTACATACGCGTAAATGATCAAAGCTACATAGAAACGAGATAACTATGACCCAGTCACTTAACTGTATAGATTTAGCTACGACTAAAGATACGACAGCGCAAACGCGAATACATTTGTAGTGGAAGAGAAATGATGTAAGGCGTAGTAATTTATCCTCTCAATGTGTTGTCTTGGCCAAGGGCTATGCAAACTTCTCCGGGGCGAGGTGGCGAATGCTAGCGCGACCCCATCTCGCCCCACCCAGGCGGACGACTGCTCACACGTGGTGGTTTTTTAGTCAGTAGGAGTCTGACATAACCCTCTGACGCCCCCGCGCTGGATGCTCCATGATGGATTTTCCCCACGTAAAAAAAGGCTATGCACATTTATACGATAATTTTCTGTAAGAAATAAATATTACTTGAACAATTTCTAAAGCTATAGCTACAAAATTGCTACAAATGAGCGACAGCAAAAATTTTTTTACCATAGTTTTGGTTAGCCCGTTAACGCAGTTTGTAGAGGCCCTGCTTTTAGAACTCCAGGTCCTGGATTCGATTACTGCCTGAGTCTGGGTGTAATATTTGTGTTTAAATATTTATAGAGACAAAAATTGTAAAAAATGTTATTTTGCTATATGTACCGTGTATATATCCCTAAGCATTTAGTAAAAAGCGGTTATTTTAATATTACAAACAGACACACCAAATTTATTTATTTGTATAGATATAAATTTCACAAATGCGAAAGTATGTTCTTACTATTTGTCATCTAAACATTTCGCACAAAGCAGTTGGGTCACTAAAACCTTTAGAAGCTTTTGACAAGCACTCGTAGGTTATCATTACGATTTTGATTGAAATATCTGGCATTTCATATCGGCCGGGTTAAAAGCATAAATTAACATTTTGCGCCCGATATTATATATATATTAATGTCACTCTTTGTAATTTTGTTGTTTTTAATTATTTATTTTTAACCATCAATATCTATTCAATCACAACCATTTTAATTTGCATAGATATATTTGAATCTATTTTAATTATCATTATAATTAATCGATTATGATTACGATCGCTTGCGATTTAATTAAATTCGCTGTTTCTTGAAAATTCCAAATCCGATTTGAAACTTTGGACACGTCTTAATTGTCTTAATCTTATTAAAAGTTCGCATTCAAAATGTACCTTAGGCGTGTAATCCTTATTTAATCCTTACGAAATCAAATTGTAATTTCAATCATAATAAAGATAAATATAATAAGAAATACCCACAATATTAAATTTCAATATCAACACTTAATGACTAATTAATAACACTAATCGTCTATCTTAATGATTTAATATATGTAAGTGATACCAATTGACTGTCTATATTCATGATTAAAATATACCCGCTAGAAAGAAGCTAGTATTAAATCAAAGCACGCATACGCCTATACAAGTAAAGACGTTATCATAATGTAATATACGTAGCAAATATATCAATTGATGATCCGTATTCATGACTAACACTGCTAAGCACTCGAAAGGAATTTTGGTACTAAATCGAAGTACGAATAGGCATGTGTTTATACAAGCAACCTTTGTACTACGTATCTGGGAATACTGTACTGCATTCAAAGCTTTCACTGCCATTTCCCTTTACCATTCGGTTTACGAGTTTGTCGAGTATCGAGTTCAATTAATAAATTCCCTGTAAAGTTACTGGAATAGAAATTCATTTCATGTGAAGTAAATTGAAAAGATTAATAGTTGCAATATGTAAATACTTGGTATACAGAATTTATATCTATAATTATATAATAAATAAATAGGTTTAACATAAACATAATTATGATCCTCTGCTCCTAAGGTAGGTATCTTAATGCGGGTTTTTAGTTAAGCTGGCTGTATAGCGTAATTTAAATGAATTGTTTATTTTGTATTGATATTAATACATTTTTTTATTACGATGTTTATGATATTTCCTTTTGATGTCGTTAACGTCGTCTGGTACAGTGGTGACGAAAGTTCTGCTAATTCATTCTTTATTCATTCTGATCTAGGTATTCTTGATTCATTTCTGATGTAGGTATTTGTTTATTTGTTTCTTCCTTAAAATCTTGTATAGTATAGATCTTATTTGATATAGTTACCTTCTAATCTTAACTCTTGTTAGAAAAGTTATCCGCCAAAAGGATGTAGCAACATTATATGAAAGATTAAAATCAAACTTTTTTCTATAATCACGAGGACTCTTCTAAAAGTTAGAAAGTTGAAACTCTCTTAAAAATATCCACTGTTTTGTATTTTTTTTTTTTTTTGATATATTTTTTCATATTTTTTTTTAATACAGAAAACTATGTATATCGCGATAGTAAAAAGGAAATGTAGAAATTATACTAAAACAAAACGTAACATGAATAGTAATAGTAATAGTAAGCAAAACAATTATTTTATTATTTCTCACTTTTTCAATATTATTAAGTAAAAATTTTTTTTAATAAAATTTAAATGTATTTAATTGGATGCATGTAATATTGTAATGAACTATTATGTATTACCATCACAAGTTTGGGTGTTATTTATAAAAAGCAGGTCAATGTACATAATTCGATCTTGAATTATATTTTATTTACAAGATAAATCGGTAATTAATCTTTTGTACGCCGACGTTACACGGTACTTACTGTTAATGTCACTTATTAAGGCCACTTTCAAAAACGCGATTTTTGACTCCGTTCATGACACGATGATAATTAATAAGGATAATTTTAATTTTTGCATAAATGTTATTATTTATTTATTAGGAAGCCAACGTAAAACACTTAAGAATAATATGTTATAGTCTCATATGTTATAGTCTGTCTAATAGTGTATTGATTGGCCAAAAGCATGGCAATATTCAAATTACAATTTTTTAGTAGGAATCAGCATTTTTTAATATCAGCTGTACAGTATTGGTGGAGATGACTTGATTGCATCAATGTACTATCGCAAATTCACGGAAAAGCTTCATTTCATTCAGTAAAATTATACAGACGTCATGTCGATTCCGGTTATGTTTAATAAAATCAAGGAAAAGGTAATCATCCCGATTTATTTATTTATCAATACCGTTTCGAAGAAATATATTTCTAGTTTATTGATTTAAAAATAAGATTCATACACATCCCTTCTTCACTTCCTCCTGTTGATGTGTGAATAACTGTTATACCGACAGCAAAAATAAACCAACATATAGACAACCTTTTTCCTAATGAAAATTTCAATCACTTTGACCATCATTTGATCATAAATGATTTAGCTATTATAACTCTATTATCGGTCATTAACGACATTCTCACACATTACTAGAACCAAAATCAAAAACGCTTACAATTTACAGAACGGACTAAAATTATATTTGGAGTATATTTATTAAGAATCGATTTTCCTATAAGACATTATACTGAACGAATAATGGCTTTACAAGATTTTCTAATAACGCCATCTATCCTATTTAATTACCGGACCCAGAACCCTATATAATTCCGATAGATGGCGTTATTTTATTCGTTTATTTACCATTGATATTCCTCTTTTTCATAGGCTAGTAAGCCTTTTTTGTGGCTATTAGGCAGTCTATCTGAAAGAGTAAACTCCTCCGACACACACACTTTTTTTGTATAATGACTTTGGAAAGGTAAAACACCTTGGAATTTCAGGGGAATCTTATGTAGTATAACTCTACATGTCGAATTCGAGTCCACACTTAGCGGGCTTTTGTGTGCTGTGTGGATTAAATTGAGGGCTGCAATAAGTAATCAATGTTATTTTCTGTAAGAAAAACATATATTACGTAAGTGAACTATGCCAAACAAATCAAACCCAGATTTGACACTCGAAGTTTGCGTTGCGCGAAGGATTATAATAAGTAACATTGGCCACTTTACTTCAAACGTAAGCATAGCAATACAAGCCTCATATGTTATAAAAATAGTGAATAAATCTCGTCACTCGGTCTAAGTTTTAACATACCATAACTACCTATCTGGTTTGAAAATAAAAGAAGTCAATATGCTCTTGAACACAATACAAATACATACCTGTCATTCATTTCGTCAAGTAGTTGATTTTGATAAATATTAACAAACATCCGTGAGGTTAAGATTCAAATATTGTTATTGAAATGATGTTGAACGTTTCAAAGCTACTTGTAAAACCTTCAAGGTCTTATGCAATGAGAAATTTGAATTTGAAATTGGTACATTTCACGATGAGCAAAAAATTACGGCGTAATACTTGGCTTTAAAAGCCACAAAACACCGTTTATGTAAGTTTAATTTTGATATCGTTCTGAATAAATTAAACTTTAATTCTTTAATTACTTTTTGTGTACTGATAGACTTAAAATATAGCATCATTTTATAGTCTCTAGATAGCGCTATGACAATCATTTTTTTTTAATTTTAATTACAAATGTTTTTTTTTATTATTATTAAAATTAAATTTAAAGAACTATTTTTACGAAAAATTGTGGCTGGCAACATTCGTCAGATGAAATCTCCTCATTATTATTTTTGTTTATATATGTGAAAGTGAGTGCGTTTATTTTTATTTGTTATATGAGGCTTGACATACTTACATTGTTAAAAAATTGTAAGTGAAATGAATCGCAGACGAAATAATTGCGTAACGAAGAATATAATATCAGTATCAGTTTCTCGTTAAAACAACACGTACATTGCGATACGTTACATTTTTTTGTTTATTTTAACTAAGCGTATAACATTACAAGATAATTATACTAGAAGATCATTTCCAAGGTCACGTTAGAACAAATAAATCATTTTAACTTATTTATGTACAGTGTGTTTAAATAAAAGAATAACGTACTACGATATCAAACAGAGAAAAAGAAATTAAATAAATAAAATTCAACAATTATACGACTCTATGACGACTCAAACGTAATCGTCGGCCGAAATAAAAATACTTTTTTAAACCTCGCTATCTATATTACGTGTAATACAGTGAAGGCGACACCCGCTTTCTCGGAAATCAGGCCGCGGCCAATTTAAATCGGCCAAGCGATAAATATATTGATGAATTAAATATTTCACTACTAAAATAACCATCATTTACAGGTATAGAGGTGGATGAGTATAGAGGAAATTAGACTCTATTGCTGTATGTTACGATTGAAAATGAATAAACATATGTTTTAGATTTTCATGAGCTTAATAGTTTTATTTTCTTTTAGTAATGAGGAAGTTTTTATCGAATTGTTTTAATGTAGTCATAATTTACTCTCGTTTACACGTATACCTACCACACCTACCTACCAACTAACCTACCGACATATCTACTAAATGTTTGTTTTACATTTAATTATATATATATTATGTTCTGCATTTAAAAGTTATATGCTCTTGAAAGACATACTTTTATTATAATGTTATATTTTATATGACACATGCTCCTTGCATTCATGCCATCATTCCAAGCTATATGATTCGAATATCTTTATAAAACTTTCAAATTACTTTCTTATTTTTTCATATACTGTAAGTATTATAAATGCTTTTAAATTATGCAAATAAAATTAATGAATAAAATATGCTGTATGATATAACGTACAAATTACTTTTAAAATGTACAATTTTCAAATGTACTTTTGAAGTGATAAATATAAGTTTAACTTAGGCATACGTTATTGAATTTTTTTAAAGAATTTTTAAAAATAATAATATATACCTTTTAAAGAAAATTCTTCGGAAAACGTTTGTATAAGGTAGATCTATGTTTAGCTATTGCTTAGAGCGTGTAATGTAATAACATATAATTCGTAACAACCTTTCATTAACTGGCTTTCTAATACATGAAGATATTCCTGATCTATTTAGTAAATCCATACGACTGCGTTTAAAGAAACAAACGAACAAACGAACTCTTTAACTCTTGAACTTTTTTATTGTAAAAAAAAAAATCTGCCCACTCAGAAGAACCTTGGAAAAAAATTGATTATCAAATCGTTTTCTACTTGTTACCAAAAATAACGTTGCGAAAATACTGCACACGATCAGGTGTTAGACGTAAGTGAAATATTACAGTGGAATATTTTTTCGAATTCATTCTAATTACGAACTATATCACGATTTCTTTTACTCTGAATTTGTTTTTTTTTTTTTTCGTTTTTTTTTTTTCAAACAAACGTGAATAATGTTCTAAATACAGTATCTACTCTATTCCAAGCATTGTATGTGTTGACATCACTAGAGTTGCTTCTGACCACTTTTGATTCCAAATTTAAATTGGATACTTAGAGAACATTTATAGAAGTAATATACAATACACACAAAATAACAATATACCACACGCGCACATTCACACAGAGAGAGAAATACGTGTCGTTTGTACACGAGTACAAACGGCCTTGTTACAATTTTATAATATATGGGAGATGAGTCAGAATTATTTAAAGCTATTTCAAAAACTTTTTTTTTTTTTTTGAGACAAGCTGATCCGATAGATGTTGTCCTGTCTTGCGACCGACCAAACGCGGGAAATTCAAATATTTGTTACGTTTTCTGAAATTTTCACATTTTCCGAGCAATATCCTTAATCCTTTTTATAACCTTCTACTACTTCTACAAGTTGTCTTAGCACCACATTTAGCGATTCATTTCTTTTATTTATAAAGATGACTATATTAGAAATAGACACACACTCTTAAATATAGTCTTAAACAAAAAAAAAAAACAAATGAAGACACTTTTTCAATATTTTTCGTAACATCATATTATTTATCATTAGTTGTATAAAAGACTATAAATAGATCGATAAATATCATGACATAACATGACACGTGTCACCGTAACTAATATACCTTATCATGTTAAATATAACACGTTGTCACAGTAACCTTCATCATCAATTACAGAGTGGATCAGGGATTACTGACTTATTTTCTGACTATTAAAACACCCGAAATTGCTTTGATTAAATTGACAATTTACGCGACCTAATTAATGCAATGAATGTTGATTGTACATTTGGTCATGACATAGTGACTGACAAAAATGTAGTCTATTTAAGCCCGGTTCCTACATTCAGAAGACGATTCGTCTGTCAGTGTGTGTAAGTTATAGTTTTAGGCTTATTATGAGTTCCATATTTTTCCATTAATGCCTAATTGTAGTTTAAATAATGCTAATTTATAAAACAGTACTTTTAACTTTTTACTTATTTGAATACTAAAGGACATGGAGGAAACTGATGTACATAGTCCATATTATTGTTGAAGTAAAACTTTTTTACGAACGCTTGACTTGGAGAGGAAACTGGTGAATGCGTGACGAGAACGTTACGAAAAGTGTGGTCGGGCGAGGCGAACGGAAGTTGAGAGGGAGATATAGAATAGATGAAGCTAAAGAAGTTTTACTTCAGTCGTGTGGTGTAAAGCACACTCGTTTTTTTTTCTGTTACAATATTCGTACGTTACATCTTGACATGCCTCAAGGAGCACGTTAAGATGTTGGCCCTGGTTCTTATCATAGACAACTGATTGCGATCGTTACCCATAATAGGGAATATATACGTAAACGCGCAGTAGAACAACGTGGTAGATTGTGCACCGATCCGTCTCCTGCATGAAGAAAGAGACCTATGCCGTGTATGTATGTTCTGTATATCAGTGGGATGCTACAGGCTCAATCATCATCATCACCATCATAAGGAAAGGACTATTGAAATTGGTTTTATAAAAATTACAAACGTATAGGCTAAGTTTCTTACGTATGAAGAAGAATCCGATTACAAATTTTTATTTTTCAAATGAGGACCCATAAAACAATCGAAAATAAAAATCCTTCTCAAGGGAAAATTTTACCTTCAATTTACCTTTTTCACAAATCAGAAATTCACTTAACTTCATATTTAGTAAATGACTTGCCAATAGTATAACCTATGACATCACCAGAATTTCTGTTTTCAACGAGTTGTTTTTGTCATAATAGAGCGTATAATACTGAGTACAATGTAAGTCACGTATTTATAGTACAAGAGACACGCTGTTTACATTGTGTAGCATTTTACATAAAGCAATAGATAATCTGTATATTAGAGAAGGTACGGTAATTTACATGACATGAATAGTTAATGAAAAAAATAAAAAAAATCTTTGATTTTACAGTTCAGTATCATAATAGTTTGACGTGCTAAAGTAGACAGAAGAGAGAAGTAATCGGTTATGTGTGAGCAGTAACTTATAAAACATTAACAACAGCCGTCAAAGTTAAGAAGTGGTACATCAGCTTAAAATATGCTTTACGTGGTGACGACATTTGCGCATCGTTCATATGGGAATATATATGGAAGGAGGTAGAAAGTGCGTTCTACCCGCCCAAAACAAATTGAGTTAAATTATAAAATAAAAAACAATGAGGCCTTAATTTCTGCAATTTTCTTTTATTTTAACTGTAGAACTGAACTGAACATGGAGAAGAGCAATCTTTAATTATGAGCAGAAGTAAGCAGAAGAGAGTTCTGCAATTTTAAAACAGCAAAAAGCTAAAGTTTTATTCTGTAACAATCCCAGGTGTAATACATGTCCCACTTACCAGCAAAATATATATAAAATTGCAGTGAATATTTTTATGAAGAAGCATTATCTTTAAAAAAAACATACTTCTCCAAAGATTTTAACCTTTTCTTGCCTAACTCATCCACCACGTTAGATGCTATTGTAGTTATTCAAGATTTAAGAAATAAATTAGAACGCCTTTTGATTCATTCATGTGCTTTTAAGCTCGCTAATTAATTTCATTGCCGCCTGTTCGCGCGTCGTAAAATCCGCGAAAGAGTTGATGGTATGGCGGCATTGTTTGATAATTTACGACCACGAAGAACAATCAACGGGCCGAGGTTACATTTTTTAAGCTTATTTTAATATATTCAAGGTTTTGGGAACGGCAAAGGTTATGTTAGCATAAAACGATGCCATCAGAGTAATTTTATAAGTAATTATAATCTAGATTAATCAAAATTAATCGATAACGCATTCAGCCTGTAGGAGATTAATCGACCAAAATGAATCGATAAATGTGTTGCTATTCGCAAAACTCAAGAACGGCTAGATAGATGCGGCTATTGCTTTTTTTAGGTTTTTAATACTTTGCAGAAGGTATCAATGAAAAAAACTAGAAAATCACGCAGAAAATTAGATAATTTCAACATCAACTTTGACTAGCCCGTTGGCGCATTTGTTCCCGATTCAATTTCAAACAAAAATCAAAATTCAAACAAAAATCATCAATTAAGAACTCTACTAAAATTACCCCTGTTTTATACTAGACTATACCAAAGTAAGCAAAATCGAAGGTCGATTAACACCAGCTGTGAATAAAAAAGTTTAGAACCAAATTATGCAAATTTTACAGTATACAAAAAGGCTTAATCCTACTACTATTATAAATGCAAAAATTCGTGAGGATGAATGTAACAACGTATGTTTGTTACTCTTTCAAGCAAGAACTACTGGAACAGTTTTAAGGAAACTTGGTACGTAAATACATTTCCAAGGGATCGGGAATTAAGTGGGCTAAACAACATGGCGCAGCTAGTAACTAATATAATTTAGTTATTGTCTGACAGTTCAAGTAAGACAAACGCAACAACCATTAAAAGCAATACATTGCAAAATAACGGAACACGTATTCGAAATCGACCCTGTCACTAGAGTCGACAGGATTGTCGAGACATAACAATAAGACAGTCGAGACGTGAATGTTCGCCTTAAGTCATTCTTCCGCGACGCATTTATTTTACTTGTAACCCACAATCATTGTGTATTTGACGAATGATAAACATCAAGAGAGTGACATTGATCGTTGCTCACAATCCCGTTTTGTGTGTTCGGGACGTTACGTCATCTGTTCCAGAAATATTTGCATTACATTAATACATCAAGCTATAAACTAGAATTATTCACGTCCACTCTGCATCTAGTTGAGATATTGTGCCATCTCTGAGAATTGTAATAAATTGTGACTTAGTATGATAAAGCTTTGAACATATCTGTCAACAAGCACTCTGGTGTAGTGGTTCTGGTAGTCGCCTAAAACACCGACGGCTTGCCAGTTCGATTCCCGCTCGGGACTGATATTTGATTTATACAAAACTCGTGGGTCTCGCCACCATGCCTCGGAGAGCAAGTTGAGCGGTCGGTCTCGGTTGCTATGATAAATATGCGCCAACCCGCAGTGGAGCAGCGTGGTGGATTAAGCGCTCTCTTGCATGGAGAAAGAGCCCTATGCCCAACAGTGGGATGTTACAGGCTGAACGCGTTACATATCTGTCACGAATTTTAAAATAATTATATTTTATATAAATATAAATCAACTACCGTGATGTATTTACGTAAAAACCCCGAACGATTGCACCAAATTGCATATGTTTTTTTTTCTCTATCGTTAAGACAAGGTTTATATAACAACAAAGTTGATATATTCAAGAAAAAAAAGTAGCAATACCAAGTCCAGAATATAATAAAATACAAGTCAACTAGTATAGAATAAAACAATTCTAAATAAATGTTTACAAAAAAGATAACCACCTATACTTAATTATATGTTATTCATAAAACATTACCATATCATTTCTTAATGTGCTGCGAATATAGATTAATTTGTGTTTTTTGTTTACAGGTAACAGAAGTTCCGTCCATTTTCATAATTCAAGGAAACAGGCTTGTCACAAAATGTAACACAAGTAAGGTGACCTTTACGATTCAACGTGTTAATAACATGAAGGTGTGAATAACAATCAATCAAAATCAAAAAATACTTTATTCAAGTAGGTTTTAAAATCACTTTAGAATCCTCATTTTAAAAATTAAAATTAAACTTGAGTTAAATCAACGATTATGGTTGAATAATTAAATAATCTTAGATAAACTGAAGCTACCACCGATCTGGAATGTAGATTCAGCAGAGAAGAATCAGCAAGAATCTCCAAAGTTACTCTTAAAAAAACTTGCAATATTATTATTAATATTAACATTGTGAAATATTCCATATTTCATACCGTACGTAGTTTGTAGTCTGATTTCGGATTTAAAACCAAATAAATTTGAATTATTAAGAAGTCGAGTAGACGCAGAAACTTTGACGCAATATTGTACCGAAAGAAAACGGAAAAGTCAAAATCAAGTAATTCACGCGGTTGAAGTCGCGGGCGGAAAGCTAGTCAGTAATACAAAACTTTAGGCAGATAACAACAATATAAAGCCCCTGGTAATTAAGTCTATTACAATTATGATCTTATGATACATAATTAAAATCTTTCAGTATCCGAAATCAAACTGAAAATTATTTTTTTCGTATTTCGTTGTAGACTTTAAAAGTACTTTTGAATGTATTAATAGGAACGGATATTGAGCGCCGACCTTCAACTTATTTACTTTTTACTGAACAAAGTTTTGTTTGCTACCTCTGAACGTTGCGCAAAGCAATCCGAACTCTATCACCGAGCGTTCAATATCCGAGCCGATACCTACACCAATAATTCGTCACCCACAAAATAAAAATAATTTCATACATCGTATTTGTAAGAAGGCTAAATGACTCATTCCTAAACAACAATGGGAATCTTTGTGACATAGCTATTAATGTGCGGGTGGCACGTAATTGACCAAGACACAATACCTATACCGCGAATAAAGCTCCATTAAATGTATTTCTTTTGAAACTCATTCATAAAAAATATTTCAAACTTTGAAATTTCGGCAAAAAATGTTTCGATTTACTCAACAAAACTCATATATAAATTTACTCAAAACTTCTTCTTTATTTAAATTAAAAAAATTAATACAGGACATAATTTCATCTCGTCTATTCGCGGTAAGAAAATAGTAACTCATCGCTATTATTTAGCTTAACTACACTTCTTGATCAATTTAATCATAATAGTGGGCGCCCAGTGGTCGAAATTCGACCATAATTAATTTAAATTTTAAGTTTTAATAATATTAAGATTCTGTTGTCAAAGACTTCTATGATAATAAACAAAAAAGTATATATGCGTATGTGTGTGTCAAGTAACTACATGGTAGTGTGTGTAATGTATTTTTATTGGTTTTAATGTATTTTTTGTATATAAACTATAAGTGTGCGAAATTTCATACTACTCCGTCCGCGCAATTTTCGTAAAAAGTGTACAAAATTTTTGCTTCACGAATTAATACATAGATAATTAGTAAAATAGAACAATTATCTGAAGGGCTTATTTAAATAAACATGGTGTTCTAAATTCAAGAAGACAAGATCAAGGGCAAGATAAGGGGGAAGCTACACTGTGACTACGATGACTATTTTCTTAACGCGAATAGACATGATAGATTTTTTTTTCAATGTTTTATCATAAACAAATAATTTCACTAATCTCAGAACTATTATATACAACTCAGAACTCAGAACTATATAACATTTCTATATAATTATTTTAGTCTACTTTTGTTTACGAGCATTTTCTGCACACTATCAAAGTGATTGAAAATCTGACCTGGTTTTATATAATATATCTTATCTGAAGGAATTTCAGCCTAAAGATGTTTATCGTCGGTATGCAAATGTAGGAAGCTTCACAAGGTCGCTCGCGAACCGTTTTAATTGAAAGAAATACAAGTGGATAGACGCCGGTACTATTTCGACCCTGCGTTTGATGTTTCTTGAGTACTGCGTAATGTAACCAGACTATAGCTTCGACAGAATGTTGATACACAGAACATAAACTGTATTCTATTATTCGTTTATATTGATAATATTAATAGCCATAATTATAATACTATTTATAATAATCTTTAATTTACATCATTATAATAAAATAATTCTTCTGTCATGTCCTTTTCATGCTAGAGGCTATCTAGATGAGATCGCTCTTTTAGCGATAAGACTGCCTTTTGTACGTGTCTATATTTTCTTTCAAAATGTATTATTACTTATTATTTATATAATATACCTATGTATTTGTATATATTAGACTAAAAATAGACCAGACGACATTAATTTGAATTAGTCTTTTACGACTTTTGTGTAAAATTTTATTGACCGTTGCTAATATAAAACCTGATCTATCCGCGAATTATCTTCAATCGTTGTCACAATTCTATCAATAGCAGTAGTTCTGGACATGGCGCCAGATCGCTGTAAATTAATTTGTTTTTATTGTAACGCGACCCATTTGTGTAATATCTCAATGGTATTGATAAATTGTTCTTAATGCGTGTGGTCGTTTTAATACTTCACCTGTCTTCAAATTGTCACTGCAAGTCACAATACAAAATTATTGTATCCGCTGACAGATGAAGCAGAAATTTTCGTTCAAAAAAAATATAATATGAAAAGTTAGTGTGTATATAATTCATACTTCTAAATTCTCTTCTTACTTATAAATTTCTGTTAAAAAGTTTTAAGAAGAATTATTTGCAAATATCTTCACGTTTACGAATTTCATTAAATATGCGGTAAAGTTTAAAATTTTAAATCACGACGAGTGTTTTCGTGGCTCAAGGTTACGAAAATCTGATTAAATGAATATACTTTCAGGGTTATTCTTTTCACGTTTTCAGCCTTGACTTCATGTCGAGAAATCAATTTACATCTACTCGTGTAAGTGACGCGTGTGGAACAAAAACTTGTGTAATTATGTGTCACTACACATTTAATACGAAAAGCAAAGAAAAACAATTGTTACCTACTTTATGTCATCCGTTTGTTAATTATATCAAATATAAAACACAACTCTTCTTCTATTTTGAGATTTGACCACTATATAAATCAGTTCTAAAGTGAAATCTCAATTCGCACACCCACGACACTTTTTACAAGCGAACGTTTCTTAAATTTCATATATAACGTTTTTAAATAAAGCATACTTTCGTACGATACATTTATTGGAATTCACAAAAGAAAAAATCTTTAAATTGCATAATGGAAAAATTCGTAACAGCCTTGAACTAAAACGGTACGAGAAAAAAATAGTTTATTTATAAAATATCATCTGAAAACATAAATATAGATTACAAATATAATAAATAGAGCAACTGAATCAACATTATCTCTGCTAAAATATTTATATCGTATGTATCATTACATAATTTCTCACGGGAGGCATGCGTGTTTATTTTATGAGAATTTTTAATATATTTCTGCAATATCTTTATTACTAGTATTAATTTGATAAATTTATAGATGTAGGTACTAGCATCTGCTGTCATCATATTATCTGTCTTATCATCTAACTCGGTATTGTAATATTACTATATGAGTATTAATAGTATTACGCTATTTACAATGTTAATATAGTTGATAGAATATTTCACACTGTAATAGCAAAAATTTCCTTCTATTTGAGAAGGTTAAAAAAGAAAATTGAAATGTACGAAATAAAGGTAACAAAAAATTTCGAAATAAATTTGTAATATTATATACCTTCGTCCTCGCTTCATATACATTTCCACGCTATAAATAATGTTCGTACGTAATAAATTACATAATTACGTTACCGCAATAAGTAAAGTTTATCGACCGAATACGAAAACCTCCGGCAAAAAATCTTATCTCGTGCCATTGACCTTGATTCGGAAACCATCGGGGAAGCGCTGCATAAATATCAATAATACTTACGTAATTTTAATTATCACAATATTTCGCTTTTGTAGTAACTAAAGCACGCATATCCGCTTGCGAAAGTATGCAATTAAGATAACAATTAAAAAGTTTGTTTTATATTTGTAATTAAGTAATAAATAAATAATCGCATTACGTTAAAATTAAAATTAAAATTAAAAGACGTGACTTGTTTCATTCATCGTGTTTTAACGATAAAATCGGATAGGATATATTGGATAAATATGAACGAATCTACCTAAAATTCGTTACCGACCGTAAATCATGATTTTACCTGCCTAATTCCTGCATTAAATTTAATTGATGAAAATTTTAGAATAAGTAGTAACAGGTATCAACATAAATATCACTCGCTGGATTGATTCAATAATGTGTCCATAAAACGTGACAAATATTCATCTATCTAAACAGACACCCGTCTATCCTCACAAACATTCAAATGTGTAATATTCGAATAATAAATTTGTAATTGTGAATAGACATGGAAAAATTATTGACATTGTTCTATGAAAACACTAACGTTAAAAATGTGTTAGAAATTTAGAATTATTAATAACACAAGACTTGCAATTTTTATGTGTTGTTGCTAATATATTTTCTGACCAGTATTTTATTTTATTTTATTTTATTTTATTTTATTTTATTTATTTTACATTTGACACCAAACTATATCACACAAAGAATATGATAAATAATTAAAGACTTCCTCATTCTTAAACGATTTGAAATATATTTTTATTCGTAATTTTCCGAATATAGATGTAGCTTATGCATATGATAAAAATTATTTTATTAAATAAATAATTTTATTATAAGATATTCTCGAATATATTTTTACCGTTTTCTTATTATTTTTGAAATCATTATACCGTTACACTAACGATAAGTTATTAAAATTAACAATTTCGTTATGAATTACCAATTTACATTTTTAATAATTTAACACATAAAATTAACAACTACACAAAAAAACTATTATTTGTAATAAAATTATTACAGATTATTTATTGATCAAAACAAAGTTTTTAATTTTGTCCGACTGTGTTGTCTGTAGGTCACGTCGAAATCACGTACTGAATGGATTTAAAAAAAAATTGAACTTTTGTATACGCTTTTTGTAGCAATATTTAGCACCAGCCTAAAATTGACTTTAAAAAAAAGATGAAATTCAAGTTTTTTAATCGCGAACAAAGTCGATAATAAATAATTATTTATTCAATATAATTTTGTCATACCACACCAAATTAGGGAATATTCATAATACGCTTCAGCCTGTAATATCCCATTGCTGGACATAGGCCTCTCTTTCCCTATGTAGAAGAAGCATCAGAGCTTAATCCACCACGCTGCTCCAATGCGGGTTGGTGGATATATTCCCGACTATGAGTAACGATCGGTGTACATGATAACGACCGGGACCGACGGCTTAACGTGCTCTCCGACGCACGTTAGGGAGACTCACAAGGACTGTACATCCAGACAATGGCATACATCTGTATGGCCAATACAAATGTTTGTCATGTGCGGGAATCGAACCCGCAACCGCCAGCGCACAACCAGTGCTGTAAACGTTTCGCCAACGCGGCGTCTGCCTAATATAATCAATTAAAAGGCTCTTTTTAATGATTTAATCATATATTTATATAGCTATAAAAGTATCAATTAATCACAAGTAATCATAACCAATCGATTTAATTACCCTAAAATATATAAAAGATACATAAAACCTACCGTATATAGGAACAGTATCATCCATTCCAGCTTAAATAACCACCAATTATAAAAATATACAAACCAGACAAATCAATTAATTCCAATCGAATCTCTTTGAAGAACCGTCGTGTTCAAAAGTAGATATATAAACGTGTAATTTTAATTCTTACGAACATATAAAATAAAAACTATTTTAGTATCGACTGTTGCGTCATATGTGGGCAGTTATAATGGTCGAGTTCCATGAAACTATTTTGTTTAGTATAGCGCTGTTGCTAACAACATCTAGAACTATAATTAAGAACTAAAACTTGAGCCGCACACAAATTGTAGTGTATAATAATTTGTATACTTTCATATGTATTGTTTTTGTTGGTGGTCTCGTATTTTTATGACGAACTATTCACGAGCTTCTTGAATTCAACTTTTTATTATTTCAAATAATTTTTTTTTTACTCGGCAACAAAAAGTAATTCAATTTTTTTATTAATAAATAAGTAAGTAGTAGTAAGCCCATGTAAAGATGAAGTTCATAATAATTTTAACTTATAGTAACGAATGAGACAAGTCGATAGAATTACTATAATATCTGCTTGCCAAACTATCTCTTTCAACTCTGTTCCATTTAGCACTCACCTGATTTTTTATATCAAAATATAAGAAAAGATTTTTGAAGTAAAACTTTTTTACGCGCGCTTGACTTGGGGAGTAAGCTGGTGGATGCGTGACGAGAGTTTTACCAAAAGTGTGATCGGGCAAGGCGAACGGGAGTTGAGAGGGAGATATAAATTAGTGAAAGATAGAAAGAGAGAGAGCTAGTTGCGTTTCGTAAGTTTTACTATAGTCGTGTAGTACACTCGTTTTTTTCTGATTGCGACAAACCTATTATTTTATTATTTATTTACTAGATAGCAAATATATTACGAAGCTCCGACTAAAGATAAAATATGCAATTTAAAAAATATCGCTTCTTGTACACATATTTATTCAAATACATTATTTATTTTCCTATCTACACCACACCGACCCATACTTATCAAAACATAATACAGTATTACAGAACGCATGGAATATTGAAAAGCCGTATAAGAAAATAAAAATATCAAGACCGGTTATAAACTTCGTTCTTGTAACGCACGTTTCTTTTAAGACTTATTGCGTTTACTGTTGTTAAAAATTCAGCGCACCGTGTCACAAACTTTTAAACACAAGTCGAGTAGCAAACAATAGCTAAATACCGTTCGCATCCTGTGTTTGTTGGAATCGAAAAATATACACTAACCGTATACCGCGGTTTTAAAATTGAAATTGAAAAATTCTTCATTAACCGATTTCAAAAAAAGGAGGAGGTTACTCAGTTCGACCGTATATATTTTTTTTAATGTATGTTCGGGGATAACTCCGTCGTTTATGAACCGATTTTGATAATTCTTTTTTTTGTTAGAAAGGAGATATCCCTAGTTTGATACCATGATAAGGAAACCAGGATCTGATGATGGGATCCCAGAGTAATCGAGGGAAACTCTCGAAAATCCGCATAACTTTTTACTGTGTGTACCGATTTTGCCGATGTTTATCATGTGGCCACATTTTAATTTCATCGACATCTGATTACAACTTTTGGAGTAATATTTGATAATACGTATTTACTTGACTATTTTTTCGTCTACCTACGTTGTATTACTTGTCGATATAATTGAAGTCGGTTTTTCTTCGTTTGCCTGCAAACACAACTATTTTTGGTATGCACCCCTTAAAGACGATTAAATAAAAACTTTACCAAACATCGCTTTTATGTAAGAAAACCGCTTCGAAATCATCTCCGTTCGAGACCTACGATAACAAGGACAGCCACTTGCAACTTATTACATCCCTTTTTCTGCGTCAAAAGCTAAAAAATATTTTAGCGTAAAAAGTAAGCTATGTAATAAATCTTATCATCACAACAACAATCGTAGTTCAAGCGTAAAGGAAAAACAAAAACATCCGTCAATCACCACACATTCTTTTTGTGAATAACGCGCTCCTAATGTACTTTCAATTGTTTATAACATGAAACTTACTTCTTGTAAATTTTAAAAAGCCTATTCGTTGATGCAGACTTGAATATAATATCGTAATATCAATGTAAGCGCATAACTTCAGAAATATGAAACCAAATATGATAATTATTTTTTGTCTTAGTTATTTTAAGGGGGATATCGATACAACATAAAAATAAAAAGACAGAAAAAATAAATATGGCGGTCCGAAGATTGCTGGATAAACTAGCGTATATATCCATAAGTATATATACTTTAGATATATGATATAAGTATGCCTTAAGTGTTGTTAAATTTAGGTGAATTGGCAATTGATCCTATTTTATGATCGATTTTTTATTTATACCAATTTAGTAAGTTTTTCTGAAGTCACATCTTGAATTGTTTCAATTAATTGACACGCTACCCTGTTTCTTTGTTGTCGTTTCGTTTCAGAATAAATTAACTTTCCTTTAATCCAAAAAATCTACTTATAGAGTAAGCGAAAAACAAACGACTGACAAATGAATGACTACAGTATGCATTACTGGCATATTATTTTCGGAAATATGTCGATTTTGTCTTTTTTTTATTCAAATCTTATTTATGCTGACAATAACGAAAACGAAAGAAATATTTCAACCAATTATTCAATTTAATGCAGTCGTTTAGAGGTCGCGTACGGCGCGTTACGGTTATTCAATTATATATAATAACATATAGATTCATCGAAACTTAAGTTGCGTCCCAAGTAACTGTGTTATGCTACCCGTCTAACCAAAAATCTGCGGAATTTAAACCGACAACCACGACAGTCTTATCAAAATTGTTGATACAATTCTTTGAACGTATTTTAATCTGTATTTCAAAAGGGATAGATATCAAAATTGCGTAAAGAAAGTTACATTTAAAATATATTCGTCGAGTCCTATTTATCTTAACGGTCCAATTTATCTCGTCCCAGAGCTGTACTCATTGCATTTTCGAAAGAATGCACATCAGTCGTTTATTCCGACTGATGTGAAAGCGATAGCAATTTATATTCAGTTGTTTCTGTCGTCTGTTATTTTGATGACGTGATTTATTTATCCAACAAACTAATAAGGAACTATTGATATATGGAATATTTCTTTTTTTTTTTGTTTCTAATTGTGCATTGGTTTTTATGTAACTTTATGTTTAAAAGCTGTTTTATTTGTGTTCCTAGTTAATATTTAAACAAATAATATGTATTTAATAAGTTGATTTATAATCCGAATTATAATAAAAATATAAAAGAATATTCATTAAAAAGGGATTTAATACTAATTTTTTTGCAATACCGTTACAAATTTTAAAACTTACCTTATCTTTAAAAAAATCATCTTTGCTCGATCGGTATTAAGGCTATAATTTCAAATAGCTACAAATCAGTTTCCTAGCAGTAAAGATAATTGGCGCCATCCAGCTGAGCCTAATAAGTTATATGTATGTATCTCATTGGATTATTATAAATTTACATGAGATATATCTAATCGCGAATAATGAGCATATAAAAATACCTAACAAATTATACATTCGAGTGCCGGCTCTAGCAATGGTCTGGGCGATGACGTTACATACAGACATACATACATACAGACATACATACATACATACATACATACATATAATCACGCCTCTTTCCCGTAGGGGTAGGCAGAGACCACTACTTTCCACTTGCTACGATCCTTACATACTTTTTTCGCTTCGTCCACTTTCTTTTTCTCTTTCGTCACTTCGGTTTAGGGTGCTCTTGACCAGGCCTTTTTTCAAGACGTCCCTTATTTGGTCTCGGAACGTCCGCCTAGGTCTACCCCTTCCAACCCTTCCATCCACACTAGCCTTATACACTTTTTTCGTGAATTGTTTGAGAACGATTGACGTTACATAAGGTTTGTTAAACCTTTATTATTAGTACGTTCTAGCGAAATAAAATGAAGAACTATTTCCTATTTTCTGCACCTTTTTTCTATGAACCGAGATAGCCCTATGAATACAAATCGCAAATAGGAAACAACGTTTGGGAATTAAATTTTGTATACGATTTAGCGCAGTATTCTGGTGCTGTTTTCTTAAAAATATCATTGTTAAACTTGGAAGTAATTCGCAGAGGAATCAACAGAATTCAGTATGTCGCTATGAAATAGTACCTTTGCAAAAATGTTGCAATTCGCTACAAGTAATATATTATACATATTTTATTCAACTTAGGAAAATTTTTAAGAAAGATATCTTTTAAAGTCCATAACGTATTTTATATAAATAGTACAAACAACAAACACCACAAGAAAAAATGATTTTATCGGACACAAAATTAAAATGCATTTAATATTATTTAATAGCGTAGTTTGTATGTATGACTACCATATCAGGATCGATAGAAATCTAACAAACGTGGAATTTTATGTTCATTGTCATGTTATTAACGTTTAATTAGCACATTTATTTAATTTTCTTACGTCAGACCCAGCGAAAACTCGTTATTTAACGCATTCTATTTGTTAATTAACGTTATAAAAAAATAATAAAACAAGCCTCCGTCTTCCTCCACGCAAGGATGTAACGCAATTTATGACACCAACTATTTTTAAACATTACGATAATATGTAGCCCTTGAAGGTCAAGAAATATCCGTCTTTAAATTTTACAACACAATATACAGGAATAAATTCGTTAGTACGCTTGTTCTTCAAACAAATAAAATTTATTTAAAACAAAAGTTTATAACATCGTAGCTGCAGGAGAGTTGTTATTACTGGCTTATCTTTCATACGTGAGTCGAGTCGAAGATTTTGTAGTATATTTGTTGATATGTAGTATAGTTGTTGTATCATAAGAGTCGGTTGTAATGTTTATATGTGAAGTTATATTGCATCACTTTTAAATATGTTGCAATTTTATTTGAACAGGACTTACTCTCGGGGGAGTCGTTTCTCACCGTCATGGCAACGTCATAAAAATATCCGGACTCTCAATTATTATCACGATAGATTCCGTTTAAAAAAAAGTGTTAATATGACGGTGAAATCTTAATGCAAAAATTATAGGATCATACACTTTGTACTTATAAATATTATTATTTTTGAACTGAATATTTGCGTTTTGTACATACCTGCTGCTACGATTAAATAAATAAATATTTACACAATACACACACGGTCGTCTGTTCCTAAAGTAAGCAACTTAATGCTTGTGTTATAGGTTACAGCCGACTGGTATTTTTTTTTTTTCGATAAACATACTTATAAATAATACATATATAAATATATAAATAAATATTTATATTACACCCAGACTCGGGGTGGGAATCGAACCCACAACCCTCGGAGCAGAAAGCAGGGTCACTACAAACTGCGCCAACGGGCTAGTCAAAATTATATTGCTTTAAATGTCTGGTTTTCCTCTTTTGTTTCGACTCTTAAGAACGACTTATGATCGAAGTAGATACAGAGAATATTTATAGTATGCTAGCACTTGCAATTTAGATTCCCATGACCAATGTTTATATAGGCCACACATATGTTAGACGTAGGTAGTCTGTGTTAGTTGGTGTGTTTTCACATCCCCTTACATTTGTAATATATGTAGGATTTATCTTTTTCGTCGTCAAACTTCACTTTACGTGTCAAATATTTATATTCGTAAAGGGGTGAATCCATAAGTTTAATTGGGCGTATATTTTTATGTTATTAACCGACTTCCAAAAAAGGAGGAGGTTCTCAATTCGACTGTATTTTTTTTTTTTTTTTTATGTATGTTACATCAGAACTTTTGCCCGTGTGGACCGATTTTGACAAATTTTCTTTTAATCGAAAGATGGTGTGTGCCGATTGGTCCCATTTAAATTTATTTGAGATCTAACAACTACTTTTCGAGCTATATCTAATAATGCGTTTTTACTTGACGCTTTTTTCGTCGACCTACGTTGTATTATACCGCATAACTTTCTACTGGATGTACCGATTTTGATAATTCTTTTTTTGTTGGAAAGAAGATATCCCTAGTTTAGTACCATGATAAGGAAACCAGGATCTGATGATGGGATCCCAGAGAAATCGAGGGAACTTCTTGAAAATCCGCAACAACTTTTTATTAGGTGTACCGATTTTAATGATTTTTAATTTAATCAAAAGCCGATGTTTATCATGTGGTCACATTTAAATTTCATCGAGATCTGATAACTACTTTTTGAGTAATCTTTGATAATGCGTTGTTACTTGACTATTTTTTCGTCGATATACGTTGTATTACTCGTCGATGTAATTGAAGTCGGTTTTTTTTTCGTTTGCGAGCAAACACAATTATCGAGATTTTCATTCTACCCAGGCTCGACGAATATGAGGGCATTGATGTGTTAACTATAATTTGATGTCTAATAGCATAAAACCTGACAAACAGGCTGTCTAACGCAAACAGATATCTCAAAACGGCTCCGATAGTTGTTAAGATCAAACAAAACACTTTAACTTTAGCTATATACTTGAAAAAAATATATTTGAGCAAGACAAATGTCAGATATTGTGACATATAATAATATTTAATTACAAAAAATGAATATTGTAAAGTGTTAATACTAATAATAGTAACTTCACTCATATTACAAACTATGTCTATGTAAAGACTATATAAAAATTCCGTGTGAAAAGGTATTTTCAAACGATTTGTTTATCTTATAAATTAGTTTACGAAACGTTTCGTAGACTACACAAGTTCTCGGTGTAAGCCCTCACTGCCCACATGCCGAGATCGTAACAAGCGCATCTCTTCGTGATCCTTCGAGTGTTCGTAATCTCGAGTGTCTGAACCCGATGCACTTCAAGTGCACCTTTCCCATTTCTATTTCACTGCATACTAATGTAACCCGTATGTCAATGTGATAAGTACCATAATTATGAAATAAAGGATAATTTGCGGACAACCTGATTCGAATAGATTTCATGGAATATTATACCTAGGTAGTAAAGAAATAAAGGTTAAAATGCGAAATTAATTAAAGTTGTAGTTTTATTTACTAGTATTGTTAGAATCCGTGATTGTTTGGATTTAATTCTGTTGCTTATACGTGCGTACGCAGATAATACTCCTATTTACTCGAACACAGGTCAAAAGTATTTTTTGGAAATCTGTGTTCTTACACAAGACAAAAAAAAATGTACGGTGTAAAGGGCTATCAGTTGTTTTTTTTTAATATAAAAATATTTTAGTAAGCGATATTAAATAACTTAGTTGTGTAAAAAAATAACCATCAGCGTCGAACCACGTCCAAGCTTTACTAGGCAGTCACAGGACTGTCGATTTGTAGTTCTAATGAAAAATCGCCTGTACTATTATAATGCACGTGTAACAAAAGGCTTGGGCATTTAGAGCCCGTAATGATAATTTTAACCAAAAAAAAATAACTTAGTTGTTATCAATTTAAAAACTTGAATGCAATTATTACCTGCAAAACAATTTCCGTACTAAAAACTTTTTGATTGATAAAACTCGTAACCAGACTAAAAATATCGCAGCAGTACTACAAGAAACAAAAAATTCAATCAGCACTAAATAATTACAAACCAATTAAACAGATATTACAGACTGAGACTTAATTTATGAGCTACTTTGTGTTCATTTATATTTAATAACATAACATGTTATCGATATATTTACATGAATCAAACCGTCACCCACTCTTATTAATTTTATCACGTAACGCAATCTTTGCTCATAACTTTCATTAAGAGATTATGACAGTAAGTGTCGCTACATGCAACGATTCATATCAAAAACCATATTTTTTTAAATGTATTTAACAAAATAAAAGTAGATATTTTAAATGTTTGGTATATACCTATCCATTATTACATCAAGAATACGTTACGAGGAATGTATGCGAGTTAAATTTATAAGAAGTGATATATCTATTTTGTTTCTGCCTAATATCCTCTCTTACAACCTAAATCATTATTTTCATAATATTTTTAATAGATATTTTTTTTATTAATATAAGGGCCTTTTTATCCGACATCAAGAAAAGGACGAAGTTCTCAATTCGACTGTGTTTTTATGTGTATTATTACCTCATAACTGCTACTGTGTGTACTGATTTTGATGTTGCTTATTTTAATCGATAGCTGGTGTTTTACGTGGGAATCCCATCCCCGTGTGAGTCCCATTTAAATTTGATCGTTATCTGACGTTCTATATCTATCCCTAGTATTCCTTTTTAATTGACTATTTTTTGACTACCTATTTACATATTGATGAAAATTTAAATCCATTTTTTTCACATACGAGTATGCACAACTATATATATTATAGAGATCATGAGTATTGTAGGGAAAAAGAATAAAGATTTTTATAAAATACTTATTAGAAATAGATATAAACTATGAAAAAGAAAGTAAAAAGTCGATGAGTGACCTGACAAGATTAGCACGCGTGACTGACTGCGGTCGGAGGATCGCGTTGCAAGCGCATCTTATGTGACTCTTAGGGTTGACCGCATCTGATTTATTTATTTACATTTCTTTACTTGTTGCATTTTTAACTATACTATTACTATGATGTAACTTATACATGGAATTGAAAAAAATCACTTAGATTAAGTAAAATGCTTAAGTATAATTGTTTTATGCGATAAGACCGCCTTTTGTAGTGCTTCTGGTTTTTTCGCATTTTTTTTGTGGTGTACAAAAATGAATATATTATTATTTATTATTATTAAAACGTATTTGACATAGTCAATGTTCCGTTATACTTACAAATTATTGTGTCACTGACATGGCTTAAAAGATTTTTTTTTCTGGTTGAACTTTTTTGCTTCTGAAAATTGTACAAAAGTCACGACCACTATTGAAGATTAACTAATTTTTTAAATACCTAACCATAACTAACATAAACAAATTTACTTTAATACGGTAGCAACAATAAGCGTTATTTTCTCTTCGAAACCAATCAAAAATTCAATTTATTAACTTTCGAGTCAATTGTCGTTATAATTATCTCACTTTCATTTGCAGCGTTTAATTACACGCCTATTGTCATCTTTATCATCTAAAAACGTTTTTTAATCAATTTGATTTAGATGTTCGAACACGCGAAGTTCTATTTATAGCAATATTTATAGCAGTCATAATATTTATAACAAATATGGAATGTATAATTGAACGTTATATTTTAAGAATCTACTAGTATTATTCTATATACTCTTGTATTATTAAAATATAAAAAAGACAAATTAGCGCAGTTGTCACAGCAATCGGTTGTTATGCTAGTGATCACTATCGCGTTGCTCACTCATAGCCATACAAATGCTTGTCAAAGTAAATAGGTTTTTTTATCCACCATTAATAATTATTCGTATATTATAATAATACAGCTTTTTCGAATTTTATTGCAGATAATTAAATTTTTTAGATGTCCGACGTTTCGGACACTTCACAGTAACCGTGGTCACGGGAGGAATTGTTCGTATACTTATTGAAAAATTTTGTAGAAAGTACAAATTTTATGAGTCAAGAAATATCCGTAAACCTAAGATATTTGATTTAAAAAGCAATTTAACATATGACACATCTCATTGAATATAAAACCCGTGAAGGATGCAATAAAATTTTATATATGGCAATAAAGTGTTTTATCGTAATATCATCACTAGGTAGTCAATATTATTGAATTAAAATATGATAAAAATTTCGCGTCATCATTTATTTTGCTTAAGGCCTCATCATATTAGGCCTACTGAGATACGGCTTAACAGATAATATATAAGTGAGATTAGCTTTTCAGTCATTGTTGCTGAGTAGCTTGTTACTTCTATTAACTTTATAAATATTTATCTACACTGAACTATGTATAGTTGTATTATTCCTTAGTTTTCATATGTTCCTGCCCTTTCGAAAGTTGTGTTGAACTTGCAAAATATGCATTTTAAATTTATCTGATAGTAAGCAGTTATAGATTCCTGAGTTATAACTAATAACGTGTAAAAGCGACTAATAAATGAGAAATAGGTCACTTATTCTTACACAATATCGTATTTTATTTTCGCGATCGTTAATATGCATAAAATAAATATATATTTAGCAGCCATAGTCTTTATAAAACCCCATAAAATATACTTACCATGATTGACTGTAAATATTCTGCTATATTACTTGAGAAACTTCTGCCATAGTAAATATTCAATTCACAAATAACGTCCGCTTTCAGAACCTACATTTAGAATCGGTGGTAGCTTCACTCATCATCATCACTTCAGCCTAATACAGTCCACTGCTGGACATAGGCCTCCACAAGTTCGCGCCAATAATGGCGTGAACTCATGTGTTTTGCCCATAGTAAGCCACGTTGGGAAGGCGGGTTGGTGACCGCAGGGCTGCTTCTGGCTTTACTCAATTAAAATTAATATTATATTAATTTGTAAAATAACGATTCGAAAGTGATTTTAAAGCCTAGATGAGTAAAATAATTTATGATTTTGATTTTTTAAACAACCAAAAACATTCTATACAATCACAAGTAAACTGTCACATGATCGATAAAATCTCATATTATTTGTAAAGCGTAGACTACTTAGTCATTATAAATGTATATATAATACTCTCGTAATCCGAGGTTCTTATGATTGTTTCTTATCGTTTAATGAGTTATAAATATGCTTGCAATGGAATGCGAACACATAGCCTATGAATCAATGACTGAAGAAAATGCGGCTTTTCAATTATATGATGAATGATTTTCTTATTATAGAAATTTATAACAATTATAGAAATGAAACACTTTATTTATTTATTTATTTATTTATTTATTTATTTATTTATTTATTTATTTATTTATTAATACTCTATTGCACAATACATTAAAGAATTGTACAAAAGGCGGGCTTAATGCTAAAAGCATTCTCTACCAGCCAACCTTAGGACGTACAAGAGCAGACGTTTGTAGGTGTGCAAAATCGAGTATTAGTAAAATTCAGATAAAGAAGAAAAAAAGAGGAGGGAATATAAAGTAATGTTAGTGGCTTGGTATATACATGAGCAAATAAATTCATATATATATATATATATATATACCACACACACACTTTTGATAATTAAAATTTGTAACTTTATATTTGTATCACAATATGAATATACTGTCTTATATAACTAACAAACTATCTCTGGATGGTACGAAATAAAACCTAACTTTTTAAAGTATCTGCCAAGTTTGTGGTTCGGTACGAAGTGCTTACAAAAATGCAGACACTGGCGTTAAGAATGCGTGAATTGGATTCTCCGGCGTCTATTATAATATATATCGTAAACTTTTCTCACTTAACGTCCCCAATAGATCTTGAATCCTGTGTTGGGAATTTAAAAAAAATACATCATAATCACAAACGTTCAGACGACGACCACCATGAACTATACAAAACCTTTAACGCTTTACTTTACCTTACCTTTAGTACGGGGACGAAATTCGCGTTTGTTAGAGCATTAGTCGTTTCTGACCAATAGTCAATACATCGTCGGCTTGAAAAAATGATCAATCAATACTGAAATATTCACTTGATATACGAGACAGGAGAAGTCGCTGATAAATCCCTAGCTGAAGTAATAAATTTGAATCTAGACTATCGAAACTCCGAGACGGTTAGTTCAAAGCGGAGAGGAAATTGTAATTTCAGGCACGACTGCTACTAACTCGAGCATGATAAACGTCTATTACTAGGAGCATGTACAATGGACATCGGTTCCTGTGAAACGATCGTAAAAATACGATTTTAAGGTTCCGTTACGAAACAAAATTTCAAAGAAACAAATAGGCTATTATGTTCAGATCGCCAAACGAAATTTAAGGAAATCATTTGTATCGCACAGTACGCAGTACTATACACTTTCGAATGAATTTGGATTGAAACGTTCTCTAATCTCTATATAATGGAGATTTAATTTACGGTTCATACACGACTTCCTTGCACTGTATTAAAAAAAAATAAGCACATAAAACTCGGCGATTCCATCCCTAGATCATCTGATATTGATCAACTCTTTCTCTCAAATAAGCATTCACGGTTCAGTGGCATTACTATTGTAATACATAACCTATTTCCAGAAACAATAAACGCTTTAATCGACATGCCGTGGTGTAATAATCCAGTTTATTATCGACATTAAGAAACTTTTACAGACTAAATCTAGATTTCTCTTCATGGCTAGACTTTCTAAGCTAACCCAAATACGCGGGCAAAAATTATTGTTTACAACTGCTTTTAAATTAAAGCTACCGGTAGCTTTAACTCGTGTAATCATGACATGCAATGATAGGTACAAGTTCTAGGTAATGTTTTACATATCATGTGACATGATATTAAACGCACTTTGTACTGATACTATGTTGTAATATGTATTACATTACAAAAAATACACTAAAATATCACTTTTCAAATGTACTCACAAACATAACATGCTTAAAAGTTGAAAAACACTTAGAGTTACAATTATTTAAGAAATTACTTTAATTATCATTCATATAAAATTATTAATATTTTTTCTTTTGTTTCAGATTATATCCTCAATCGATTCAACAAAAAATCAAAAAGTTTCCAAACCGAAAATCCTCTTTCAGTTAAAAATACATCAATAGTTTTCCTTTAAATCATTCATTAACAACAATATGACTTGATTTTAATCATGCATACAGTGTTGCGTTGAAGTGTTGTTCAGTGATAAGATAAATTGTTAGTAAGAATCGTGTCAGTATTACAAATGGAAGCTTTGGAAAGGAGGGGAAAAATGATCGCAATCAGTGCGATGCTGTTCATCGTGTTTGCGTCTCAGTGTAAGTATAAACTTTAATAATTGAACCAAAAAATTGTTATTTGTGACGCACACAATTCTTACAAACACAAGGTTGATAAGATCTACAACAAACAATTAAATATTAAAAAGCTTAAACAAAAAAGTTTAGTAAATAAAAAAGTAAAAAAAAAAAAACAATTTTAAACAAAGAAGAAAAAGACGCTTTAATAGGTAAAAAAGATAAAAATGTTTAGAGTAAATTCTAGCATTCTAGCAGCAGTGTAAAACTGAATAATCTAATAGGGCCTAGTAAGCGTCGATTTCCTATTGATGACAATATCTGTCTTAGCTTCCAAACATATTCCGTAGATACTAATTAATATTTATTGATGTAAAGGTAAAGCCTAAGCGGAGCTAGTTTATTACTATAATGACATCAACGTAAAACTAATAACACAATATAATACAATTCTCGTTTCTACTTAATGCTACCATAAAAGCCTTAATACCCAAGTAGTTCAAGTCATAATCTAGGATCAAACGCGTGAACTGTAGAAGCACTAAAATGCCGAGACCAGTGTCTAGCCTTGACCATACACGCCTGAATATTTCATTCTATGAAATATCTTTAAAATTAATATTAATGTCTTAGAAGAACAAAATTTTAATTTATAACCATTTGTGTAAATTAATTGTCATATTGTTATCCTAAGAATCCAATTTTATTTTTTATTATTATTTTATCAATGCTTTGAATAATGATATTAATAAAAATGTCCATGCAGGTAAATACGAGATATAAATATTCGATTGTATACCATTCAATGATATATTTACAGGACAAATCTTTATCTATACAAATAAATAAAATTGGAGAATCTATTTGCAATATTAAAATAAACGCCTTTTTACTACACGGTACATATACCAAAATAACATTTAAACATTTTTAATATCATAACAAAAATCGACCGTTCCAACGGGAATCGAACCTGCATCTCCGAATGACCGTGACGATGCTCTAGCCAATTAAGCTATGGAACGGCGTACCCAGATAATAAAAAATAAATGAATATAATAGAATAAAAAAATCCCGCGGCGCCGTCTATAGTGAGTTCTTTACAGAAACCCGTAACTATTCAAAGTTTCATATTACAATGAAAATCTTTGACAGGAGACAACACCGTGCTATTTTTAATTCGTATTATTTATTTTTGTGTACTATATGGCAGCAAGTTCTCCGCCACGCTATACATAAAAAACAAGTTTAATTTTCTTCAATCCAAGATGCTGTTCGCAGTTTTGCTCGCGATGTTCATTCATTCATTCAGCTTAATGGCTTCCAACAGTGCCAAACCAGCACAGATGATTTCGCCAATGTCACGTAGAATGGAGAAGACACGAAGGAGATTATTCGGTGTCACATTGTCATTAACTTTTTTTCACATGTCAATTAACTTTTTCTGTCATTGCTGTAACCCAAGTATCCGTCCGTATACAATGTTTATGATTTTAGATTACTTACGAATATAAAATTATCCAATAGTTTCAATTTATCAATTACAAATAAAAAAATATATTGTAAGTTTATTAAATTTATAACTCTATTTTTCAGTAGTCGCTATATACAAACTTACTGCTATCAAATATGCCTTTCGGGTTCAACTTCTTATCAATTACTCTGATTAGTCTATAAAACTACGAACTTCATATTTCGTTGCTATGAGCTTAATAAATATTTAGGTATACGGTGTGCGGCCTATAAGGCCTTGTAATTACTAGCATCGAATTCCCGATGAGCAACGCGAAGCTAATGTAATAATTATACCTCAGTTCTACGCTGAACAAAAGTGACTACAATATCGCTGTATCCTGCGGTTTACATGCGATAATTTGAGGTAAAATAGCCTAAAGCCTAAACGGTCTATCTAACATAAAAACAATTTTTCGATTTGAACCAGTACTTCTTGATATTAGCGCGTTTAAACAAACAAACTTTTCAGCTTTATAATATTAGTAAAGATATAAATTATCATATTATATATATGTATGTATTGTATGTATTTATATATGTATGTGTGTTTACGTATGTATATTTAGACGTTTATGTCTCACTTTAAATATATCACAATTTTTACACCTACACCGCCACAATACCATCTGTGTAAATATGTATGTACCATCTCCTCCGCCCCTAGATTGCCTGGAAGTTATGTAATCGAAGTTCACTGCTCGATATGTTAGCTGCTTTAGTTTAAAGACTTTGCAATCAATGCATAAATACAACAATAAAAGTCATGGGATTAAGCCGATCAGAAAACCTTTAAAAGCATGCCTATTTATAGGGAAAACTAGAAACGTACCATTTTTTCGCATGAACGGAGCAGTAAGCATAAAAGTAGGTGAACCCGTACGAGTCATGGTATGTTTTTTAAGTGTATAGAGCGAAACAAGCGTTCAGTATGGTAACCGTAATCTATGAGCGCCTCCAACACCAAGAGTCTAACTTTACCTCCGCTATCAACATAGCGCATTTTCCGGAACTCTGTCTACCTTACCATAGAAACTAAATCTACTTGAGAGTTGTTTTATTAACCGACTTCAAAAAAGGAGGAGGTTACTCAATTCGACCGTATATATATATATATATATATATATATATTATGTTCGGGGATAACTCCATCGTTTATGAACCGATTTTGATAATTCTTCTTTTTTTGTTATAAAGGAGATATCCTTAGTTTGGTACCATTATAAGGAAACCAGGATCTGATGATGGGATCCCAGAGAAATCGAGGGAAACTCTCGAAACTCCGCATAACTTTTTACTGTGTGTACCGATTTTGATGATTTTTATTTAATCGAAAGCCGATGTTTATCATGTGGTCACATTTAAATTTCATCGAGATCTGATCACAACTTTTGGAGTAATCTTTGATAATGCATATTTACTTGACTATTTTTTCGTCTACCTACGTTGTATTACTTGTCGATATAATTGAAGTCGGTTTTCCTTCGTTTGCCTGCAAACACAATTATTTTGTGGTGATCTACTGTAAGGTTAAGGTACTTCCTCAGGCATGCTGTTTAGGTTCTTTAGCAAAATACTTCCTACTACTTAATACACGCGTCTTAACACTCAATAAACGTAAATATTTAATTTTCTTATATTACTGCGTAGATAGCCTTAAGAAAAAATGAGCATTTCCAAATAATTACAATATTATCTTTATCACAGGTGTCGATGGCAAGAATCATACAAAGATGTCGTATGTGTGTCCCCCGCACTTCATCCGACTCGGGCACAGCTGCTACTTCTTCAGTGAAAACAAAGCGACGTGGCAAACTGCACTCTTCTCTTGCAAGGTAGGTTTTAATGATTTCTTTTAAGAAAAATCCTCGAAGCTTCGATTGGAAACTGTAAATAAAATACAATAACAAACATATAAGACGTATTGTAACGACCGTCTTGCGTTATAAGCTTAAATAATTGTGTAAGCCTTTGTTAGATATACTTGTGCTTATGTTTAGTTATGCATATTATTGTGATCATCATTAAGTTTAAAATATATCCATTTAGTTTAGTTGCAATATGGACAAAAGAGAATCGCTTTTATTTGGAAAACAAAATGTATTGCGTCCGCTATTTTTAACCTTTAAAATTTATTACAGATTCATAAATTATTTTTATAATTATTTATTATTATAAATTACGTAATGATAAGAAACATTAAATATTAGTCATACTTAATTTCGTAAGAGGTAAAAAAGTTACTGCAGAAGCTACGCTCTTATCTGGGGGCACGGTAGTGCCCCCGCCAAGACGAACAAAAAAAAAAAAAAAAAAAAAAACGAAAAGCACTACCTATCTTTTCTCGAAGTGCTTCGTCGTTTTTTTGGACCCTCATAACTTGGGTTCGGATTATACCAGATAAACAAAATTCTCAGGATATGATGTCAATAGTGGACTTATTAATCATATAAAGTTTCAATTGCATAGCTCTTATACTTTAGATTTTATTGGTATCTAAAAAACCCCGATTTCGTCACTCACTGATGATCATCAAAATTCTTAGAGTACTTCCTGAAGTCCCAGAAAGCTGTAATTTGGTATGTAAGCTAGTATTAGTACACAAACAACAAAAAAATTCTAAAACTTGGAACTTTTACCCCCTAACCCCTTAAAATAGGGGATGGAAGTTTGTATGAGACTTCCGCAAATTTTGATGCTAGAGGTCTGAAAATTAATATAGGGACTCCTTGTTATTAATAATAATACTAAAATACATAAAAAATAAAAATCAGTTATTAGTTTATGTCGAAAATTTACATTTTGTAATTTTGGTATTTAAGTTTTGGCGGAGATCACCGTTTGCATATCAGTTCAACATAAAATCAAAAACAGCGTGCTTAAACCGAATATGGTGAAGATTGGATAATATTTATGGTATAAAATGTGTCGGAGGTAAAATGCAACTATAATATTGTCATAAGCAACTTACAAAAAGAAGTGAAATCCCACCAAAAACATTTTCATGTAAAATGTTGCCAAGACGAGATCATATGGCTCGCACTGTCAAAAATTTATCAGATCTCATGTAGAGCCAAGCTTCTAACTCTACGCGCCCTAACTCTACAAGCCCTAACTTCACAAACTCTACACCTTAGTCAAAATATGTGGCTTGGCCGTTTCGCTACCGTCACGTGGGCGTAAGGTGAAAATTTTTTTCACTGTTTTTTACTTTTCTGTCATACAATAGTTCTATTAAAGAAAAAATAAAAAGAAGAAGAATAATTGATATACATATAATACAAATAAAAATAAAAAGAGAAAATATATTTATATAAATGAGACAGGAAAGTCGTCATCTACAACATCGGCAGCCGGTAGTAACGAAACGGCCAAGCCACATATTTTGACTAAGGTGTAGAGTTTGTGAAGTTAGGGCTTGTAGAGTTAGGGCGCGTAGAGTTAGAAGCTTGGCTCTACATGAGATCTGATAAATTTTTGACAGTGCGAGCCATATGATCTCGTCTTGGCAACATTTTACATGAAAATGTTTTTGGTGGGATTAAAATATACTTAAACATTTATTTGAACTGATTAAAAACGTGAACATACTAAATAAAACATTTATTAAAAGAACACCAAATAAAAATAGGTCTATTAGACTTATTCATTTAAGCCGATAAGTGTATAGCGTCGCTCAACCCCACCGAAACCTTTTCATTCCTATATAAACGATTCTTCAGATGTTTCACAATAAAACCGAATGCATGTGTATCATCCGAGCGTGCAACACGCGACAAAAGTACGACGATGATATCATTTATTACATCACGTGATGAAAACAACAATTCGTAAACCTGTCACAAAAATATCTATGACGACGGTAATAAAATATGTATTTAACTACTCGTGTTTTCACTGCCCCTGGTGTTTTTGTCTCATTCCAATTTGATTTCAAATTTAAGATGTTTTCTGTCATCACTTTTTTTTGGCTCGTTTGATCTTAATTTGTGTAATATAACTTATAGTTATAAAACAAACAAATTTTGTTATACTTGCTTATTTTTTGTTGTCATTACAAAATATTTTTTGTCAAATCCCTTTGTACGTATCAAACACAGTTCTATCAAATATAATCTATGAAAAATTTAGATTGAAAAATTTAATGAATATAAAATATTTATTAATTACTAAGCAAAAATAAAAGAATTTAATTTCGCTTATTAATAAAAGTATATGTAAGTTATTAATATGTTAATTAAATGCAAAATCACCATAAATATTTATTAAATAAGTAATTATAAGATAGTAATTTAGAAAATTATAATAAATGTGTAACAATTTTAAACTGTTTCAGAATAAAAGGACTAACGTGCAACAATCTTTGCGACTTATTAATGAAAAATTAAGTACTAAGTATTCCTTTTTGACAATAATTATTAAATTAAATGCTGAAGATATGTTATTGTTACGCTTCAGCCCGTAATATGGCAGGCTATAGGGCAAAGCCCTCTTTCCCCATGTAGGAGAAGGATCAGAGCTTAATCCACCACGCTGCTCCAATGCGGGTTGGCGGATAAAATGGGATAGATGGGATTAAAAATAAACATATTTTTATGTTATTGTTATTTAAAATAAAAAGAAATAAATACTAACTAACTTCTATACTTATACAGAACTTATTAACTTCTAATAATTAAATTTATCTTAACAATATTTAGTTTAAAACAAGATGAAGCACCAAATTTCAAGCTCGACATCACTCACATCACAAATAAATAAAATTGGAGTGTCTGTTTGTAATATTAAAAAAACCGATTTGTACTAAATGCATATAGATGTTATGTATATACACGGTACATACACCCATATAGCATTTTTTACAATACTTAGTTTAAAAAAAGACGAAGCACCAAATTCATTTCATTTTTTACAATTTTTGTCTGTCTGTCTGTCTGTCTGCTTGTTCCGGCTAATCTCTGAAACGGCTGGGCTGATTTTGACGGGACTTTTACTGGCAGATAGCTAATATAATAAGGAGTAACTAAGGCTACTTTTATTTTAAAAACTTATTTATTTTGTAACTCTGAGAACTGAACAATACTTTTTGTTAAATTCCACGCGGACGAAGTCGCAGGCACAGCTAATTTAGATATAATTATCATTTATAAATTCTCATTTATAAGTAATAATTAGCAACTAATTTCTCCGTAACTTTAACCTCATAGAAGCATCGAAGAAAAAATTATAGTGTTTTTTGGAAATAAAGCAGAGAAAAACCAGAGAAAAAAGGTTATATAAAAAATTAATTGAATATAAAAAGATTTATTGAATCTTTTTTTTGGGTTTGGTAACTGAATATTATGAATGAAATCCTATTTTAAGAAATTCGTTTATCTGTCCCACCTTAATAAAAATTATTTTAGCACCGAAACAATATATGCCGAGACAAGATAGGTGAAACAAGTAATTCATTAAAATTCAAAATATAACTATAGTCTATTGTATTATCCCTATTAAAAATATTTATTATCTTACGAAGTTACGTAAGCCATAATATTTAAGTATATGGACCTGTTGAACATATTAAAAACGCTATTTGCAAGGTGGTTTAATAAAATTTGATCATAAATTACGTTTCAAATAGCGTTCCTAAACTTGTAAGAAGTTACAGCAATCGATACTTTTACGACACCACTATTAATGCAAATAAGTTATAAGAAATCATATTTACGTATTCATTAACTAATTTAAACGGAAAGATTATACGTGGAATGAAGATATTAGTAAAAAGCGCATGTTTAAATTTTAAAATAGAATTCGTAAATTATAATAAGATATATCTACAAAAATAATTTATTTTATTAGTAATTTGCCACATGATTATTTTTACCACGCCTGTTTTACCAGACTTATATTTGCGTATCAGATTCGTTGATATTGTTATCATTACTGCACTTATGATTGCCACCGTAATGTTTTACAGCCTTTTTACTTCTGAATATTCTTCCATTCTAATACTTGAAAACATTTTCAGTTGCTTTAGAAGTTACAAATAAATTCAAAAATTAATTAGTATATTTATATTATATACGTTGTTAAATATCTAGCCAGTATACTATCTATATACGAAGGAGTCATTACCAACGGCTACTAATATTACATCCTGTAAGTCTTCTGTCCCTCTACATCTGAACAAAATTATTAAAGAAAATTGTAATTAAATTAACTAATTGAACCTCAGTTCACGTTGCTACACTGCGTATTCGCAGATGTCATTACCATAAAACTCTAATATAATTTACCGAAATATGGTCCCAAGGTCTCAGCATTAATTCATTCAACTATCAGCGTGATTAAAATTTATTGCGAACGCCATCAAGTGATTCGTCCTTAACATTACAGACCCAGTGGTTAATGACTAACAATAAACTAACTGCGGTACAAGAGCCCTATGAATATTTCATACCCTGTAATTACAAAGGATCGAAACCGGACTGGTAATGAAAACGATCAAATCTGGATCTGGTTCGTATCAATAAATATAGTAAAAACGTAATGGATCGCTGTCTGTACATGGAGGATATTGAGAAAAATATTATTGGGATTATTATCAACGTAAATAGCACCCAAAACAATGATTGTCAGAATTTTTGTCTGTTTGTCTGTGCGTTTGTGCACGCTAATCTCAGAAACAGCTCATCCGCTTTAGATGTGATTTTCACTAGTATATTGTGCTTCACTTAACATTTAGTGTTTGTTTCATTTCAATCGGTTCATAAATAAAAAATTTATGTCAAATTAAAAATTATGTGGTGTCATGGGACACCAGGTAGGAACAAAGTTCCTTCGGATAGTATAGAAGCAACACAATTTGAATAAAAAATGTTGAATTTATACATATTTTTTAGTTCTTGATTTTTTTATTTTATTTTGTTGATTGGTTTTTAATTAAGTACATAAAACTATTTAGGAAATTTAGTAATTTAGAAAATATAAAATACCGTAAAATAAAATTAATCAAACAAAATAATAATAATAATAATTCAAACTATTTAGTGAAATAAAAAAACATGTGTCTTTATTTGTTTTTGTCGACAGTATAAAATTACATAAATCATAAAAAAAAAAGTTTACTACTAATATTTTAGTTTTACAAACGTCATATTATACAGTCGTGTGACTGATATTACGTCACTTACGTTATATATTTTTCTGACGGTTTTAGTATCACATTTTTTTTCAGTTCGGTCGCCCAGCCAAATGTCAAGCCTGCCGTAAGGAACTTCGTTCCAAAAATCACGTTGAACATGTAAATACCAAAAATGCGGACGAAGTCGCAGGCACAGTTATAACTAAATAAATGCGCGCGCTTCAGCCTGTAATATCCCACTACTGGGCATAGCCCTCTTTTCCCCATGTAGTAGAAGGATCAGAACTTAATCCACCACGCTGCTCCAATGCGGGTTGGCGGTTACAAATTTTTGCCATGTGCGGGGATCGAACCCGCAACCGCGGCAGTTTCTTTGCCACCAACCGTTTATTTATAAATAAATAAATGAATAAAACATAATTCTAACACGACACGTATCCTGCAACTTAATCCACGTGGCCATTTTGTCGTACCGTATAGACTATACTAATTCTGGATAATGTAACTTTTTAATAGTAAATATATAATTGTAAAAAGTTCAGTAATTTTAAAATTGCAAACAAACAATTGTTTCCTTTTCATATATTTGTATTAGACTTATTAAGAGGTTAGATAACATAATTCCGCAGTCCGTGGTAGTGACAATTGACTAGTTTTCTGAAAAGGACGTTTTGTAAAATTCTAACAAGATACGAGCGCTAAACAATTCGTCCTTTCAGAGGCTTACGTAATCGAATACTTATTTTGATATATAATTTGTGTTCTATTGCGAAAAAAAAATTAATCAGTTTGTATTTTGTTTACGCGGAAAACTTGAGACGATTTTGTTAACCATGTGCAAATGATGATAATGACACTTATGGTATACAGAAATTGCGAAACTATAAATAGTCGAATCACAACTATACAATACTTTTTCAGATTTTAGAACAAAAAAATCTTTGTATCGAGTTGCCATATCAAAACTATCCTTATACTGATTTTTACATATCATAAATTTTATTTTAATGTATTTTTTTAATAAATTGCAACATTTCGTATACAACATACATCATATAAAGCCCTTTTTAGGTTATTACCTTCTTTAATCTTATCGACATAATACAGCATAATGGGTGGAGTGACCTTTAATATGGCTGAAACCGTGAGATAAGCACGGTTATAACTAGGTCTAGTGTGTAAATATATAATTTAATTATTTAATTAAATAATCAATGTTGTAAATCAAGTTATTTAAATCGTGAAATAATCTCCAGCCTAAATTACATGTGGTACCTTAAAAGGTAATGCGTTTATCCAAGCAACTATGACACTTAGTAATAAATCGTATCAATATAATTAGTATTTGTAAATATAATTAAATAAATAAATATATTTACGTGTATGTCAATATAATTATATAGTACATACATACAATGTTAAGTTTACTTAGACTTATAATTGACTTATAAATTCCAAGCACAGTAATGTATTCGTCATTATAATAATACACGTATGTTCTCTAATATATAGTAAGAATTATTTGCGTTATATTTCATACCAGTAGAGTCTATAAAGTGCAATGTTAAATCCTAGCAATATCTCATTTTAACGTTATAATATATAAAACCTATAATTTTAAGCAGCTTCATAAAGAGCTAGTAGTCTAAGCTAATAGAAGTTATAGTTTATTCGGTAGTAATTAATAAATCGAACTCCATTAACTACGGGGCGTTGGAGCAGTAATCCTCTGGAAGGTCGCATATAACCTCAGCATGACGTTTATTAAACCCAACTTTAGTAAATGTCTTAGTCTCCGTCCTAGAATGGTAGCGAACGTCTACGTTGAAAGCTTCAGGCTATATTTTCGATAGATTAATAATTCGGAGAGAGCACACATTAATTTACTTCTATTTTTAATTCTTGTCTTGATAAAATAACTGAAACCGATAAGTCACGGATGGGAGCTGAAAAAGTCTAAAAAAAAGTCGTAAACCATCTCTGTCTTCACCGAGAAAGTACAACAAAAAGAAGAAAATTTCAGTGCTTGTCATACTTCCGCATTGTAATAATCTCGTAACACTATAATAACTGACTTCTAAACTGCAGGCAATGACAATTCGATAATTCATCCCCAACGCTACTTCTGCCATTAACTTGTAGGTTTTAATGCTACTGACCATAAAATCTGTTGACCGATTTTTATGAAATTTTTCGTGTATACTTGGTGGGGATAAGAATATGTCGTAGGCTATTTTTTCTCTTTCTCCTGCATGAAGAAAGAGGCCTATGCTCAACAGTTGGATGTTATACGAATTTGTATACTATTTTTATAAGTTTAACTGAGGTAGGGCACAGCAGGAATTTCCTGCTCAAAATATGGAGCAGCCCGACTGGGGTAGTACCTCGACCTTACAGAAGATCACAGCAAAATAATACTGTTTTCAAGCAGTATTGTGTTCCTGTTGGTGAGTAAGGTGACCAGAGCTCCTGGGGGGATTGGGGATTGGGTCGGTAACGCGCTTGCGATGCTTCTGGTATTGCAGGCGTCTATAAGCTACGGTAATCGCTTACCATCAGGTGAGCCGTACGCTTGTTTGCCGACCTAGTGACATAAAAAAAAAATACCCATAGATAATAATAGTATCAACAAAGTTTGCTAGGTTTTCTGCAACCCGAATCAATTTGAAAATTATAATAATGACAATACTATGTAAATATAATAATGGTAACTCGTAAGTTCAATAAATATGGAAATGATTTTAACATTGTTGCTTTATCGCGATAAAGTCCACAAGGTTTATGAATTAAAATCATGGTCATACAAACATTGTGTAAATTAATCATAGATCTGTAAAATATTGCTTTCATAATTACGTTTATAGGTAAAGCTAAAAGGTTTTTGGAGTTTGTTTTAGGAATTACCTACTGGTTGGTTCGAAAATTATGTTAGATAGCCAATTTATCAAAAGGACTGTATAGGCTAACATCACGCTAAAATCAAAAGCTAGATATCATTGAAATATGTTGCAAAAGCCAAGCCGGTCAGTAGCATTACAGACATACAAATAATGTTTTTCTTATATTTGTACGAGTGAAGCCGTAGGCTGAATCTAGTAAGTAAATTATACTCCTTAAATTAATGTCTTCACTGGCTTGATCTAAACTTACGATATTATTTTCCATCGTATTTCAATTTTTTTCTAAAAACTATTATTATTAATTGTGTCCTTGAAGATTAAATAAAGATTGATAAAAATACAAATTCACTCACGATATATTATTAAAATAATAAACATAATTTATTAATGACACAATAATTTTATATTACATCAATATTTAAATATTTTTGAATATATTCTAGTATTAAATAATAATTTAACACATATATTAGTTTGGGTCAAGGCTCGTCTCATAATAACCGATGACGCGATCGTAAACAAGCTCACGTGTCAAATAACTTCTTTATTGCCATTCTATTTCTGTACCATAGTTTAAAGCACTGTTTTATATTCACAAAACTACTCGTTTTGTTAAATGTTTGAAGTAAGGAAAACGAATCGTTCTTTATGATAACCGGACGTAAGTAAACTATTTTGGCTTATTACGTGTGACAAAATTATATAGCACGGTACTCAAAGTTTTATTAAGACATTTGCGATCATTTGTTCGCCAATTTAAAATATGTTAAGTAAACATCGTAATAATATAATTAATGGTTTTAATTTTATTTCAGGGTCAGAATGTTTATGTAACAACTGGTCATGTGTACAATTGTTTTATAGATAAAATCTCAATTTCGACAATAAATGCATTTTATTATGTATGTAAAAGCTATATGACCTCCGTGATTTGACATATGTTTATAAAAATATTATATTTAATTATTATTAATTTTTTTACCTATGTTTTATAAACGTATACTAATAAAAGACAATTTTTGACGTTTAACGTTTTGGCGCGTTAGGGACAAATGATGAGAGTAATTTTTTACGATACGCAACGCCGTTACAGAAAACCGATACCCTGAAGTTAGCTAGTCAACGAACAAGAAGTTAGCAACGTGAAGTTAGCTAGCCAATGAAGTACGTACATAATTACACACACACACACACACACTTTTTATATTTTTTTCTCTTAATTACGTATGGAATATATTCAGATGCCACTGAAACGAAAGCAAGATTTATAGAACAATTGATGCCAAATTGTAATTTTATAAGCGATAGTGTGTAGTGGCCCTGCTTTTTGATCCGCGGTTTGCGCGTTCGATTTCCGCCTCAGTCTGGGTGTAATATTTGTATTTATATATGTATTATTTCTATGTATATTTATAAAAAAATATTTAGCTATAACAGTCGGCTGTTTCCTGCAACACAAGCATTAAGTTGCTTAAGAATCGGTAAATTGAAGTCATCGTTACTAAATTATTTTGGTGCTAATAACGAAGTTAATATGATAATTAGCAAATGGTTACAGTCATGGTATTAAAGTCGTTTCAATTATGTCCATAGAAATTTAGACAGCATGTGTGATGCTTATATCTGAGGTTTGCGTACTTATATTTCCAAAATTATCAACTTTTTATGACCTGGAATCAATAGATTTTTAAGTAAAATACTTTTAAAATAACCAGACCACCGTCGTTGCGCGTGGGCTTTCCTACGTGCGATCCGCATGACTAGTGCGTTTATTAAATCATAGAACCTGTTTACACTGAATCTGAATTCCATTCGCAAAAAAATATTAGTTTTTTTTTTTAATAGCCAACGATGTACCTTGTAAAAGTTTATGCTGTGCTGTGCATTAAAAGGAAGTTCAAAGTACATAAAAAATGTATATTTGATAAAAATTGAAGGTGCTAACGCAGCTTTGGCTGTTGTGGTTGCGGTTGCAATTATAACACCGTGTCATAAAGAATGTTTGTTATGATGACACACAGATGTCTGTCTTTGTGTGAGTGTTTATGTTATGAGTGTTAATGCGCCTAACCCCCCACCCCCTTCCTTCTTCCTGAAATCCTGCATGAGCTCAGGTTTTCATTTTATTAGGGCCGTTGAGTATAAGGCGTTGTTAATCATTTATCTATTAATATGTCACTAATTGGTATTATTTTTAATATTTCATTACGATGTAATATAAACGGGACTCAAATCTGTTACTATGTTATTTCAGAGAAACGTTACACGTGTTGTGAGGAATTCATCTCGTGTTTTAGATTACGTAGTAGGTTTTGAACCATATGCTACGTTGATTACGTTGTCGTAAATCAATACTGACCTATAAATACGTTAACATAACGCACATTAAATACATAAATAATAATAAATAGTTAACTTTGTAATAGAAATACAATCAGCAAGTTGAAGTGGAAGTGAGTTAATCACGTGTGACATAAAACCGATGACCGCTTGAACAGACGTGTCCTGGAGTGGAGATCTAGCAAACTTAATGTGGGACGTCCTTTAGCCACCTGGACTTACGATTTGCATAAGAACGCTGGCAAAGGCTGGAGACAGAGGTCTACGCCTAGCAATGGGATGTTATAAGCTAAATGGGAATGCTGGCAAAGGCTTGACGAAGATCGCAGAAAACCATGACATTAGACGCGAACTTGAGGAGTCCTGTATTTGGACTTATATATATATATATATATATATATATATATATATATATATATATATATATATATAATTATGTCATCATCATCATCATTACAGCCTATACAGTCCACTGCTAGACATAGGCCTCCACAAGTTGACACCAAAAATAACGTGAACTCATGTGTTTTGCCCATAGTCACCACGCTGGGCAGGCAGGTTGGTGACCGCAGGGTTGGCTTTGTCGCACCGAAGACGCCGCTGCCCGTCTTCGGCCTGTGTATTTCAAAGCTAGAATTTGGATGGTTATCCCGCCATCGGTCAGCTTTTTAAGTTCCAAGGTGGTAGCTGTGGAACTGTGTTATCCCTTAGTCGCCTCTTACGACACCCACGGGAAGAAAAGGGGTGGCTATATTCTTTAGTACCGTAGCCACACAGTACACCGTAGCCACACGGTAAAAAAAATATTTAAAAAATAAATATAAAACATCTAAAACAAGCGCCAAATGTAGGCGGTGAAATTCGATCCATGGTGTCGATATATTGAAAAAGCCATCTAAAAATATATCGATTATCTATACTCATCGACACGCGTGGGTGACACGCTGAGATTTACTATCATCGCTTACACTGTGTACTGTGTACACTTTAACAAGATAAAACAATTAGCGTTACATTACTGAGGCAACTCAGTTTTTAAATTAAAAAAGTAGATGATTGAGTTTCACTCTTACGGAATTTCCACTAAGTAGATAATTCATTATTTCAATATGATTTTTTTAAGTCAATAAATTATGTCACACTTAACACAAATTACGAGTTATTAGTAAACTAGCTGTTGCCCGCAAATTCTTTATAAAATAAATGGCCTTGTACTATTCCAGACCTATCTCTGTATCTAATTGTATTCATATCAATTCAACTGTTTTGATGGTATTAAGATACAAATTTACATTCAATTTTGCAATTATAACAGTAATTCTTTTTCAATAACGATTAAACAATGTATAACGAAAGTTGATGTAACAATATAAATATTTTAAAAAAATGTAGCGAAATAATCGTTCATAGATAAAAAAAATTGGGCATCAAATGTAACGTAAAGAAAAATTGCAACTGTATCATATCTTGTTATAACTTTGAATATATTGAGATCATCATCAGTATGCTTGCAGCTGTGATCTTTGTGGCACTTCCTTTATTATATTAGAAAAAATATAAACCCACTGCACGTTAGTAACAAGGTTATGTAAACCTTAAAGTATGCTTTATATTATTGAATGCTAAATTCGTCTGTGATGTTCGACACGCCTTGTTATATAATTTATTTCCGGAAACCGTTACGAGTTAAACGAAACGATATATTTAATATCGGAAAAATAATATTTATAATTATAATTTTCATTGAAAATTAATTCATAAAATTTATTTCAGTAACGATTAAAATTTTGAATATATATAATCTAATAGTAGAATTGAAAAAAATTAATTATATACAAATATGTAAATTATATTTTTATTTACCCGCCAACCCCCAGTGTAGCAGCGTGGTGGATTAAGCTCAGATCCTTCTCATACCTAGAGAAAGAGGCCCAGCAGTAGGATAATACGGGCTGAAGCGTTGCGATTTTTATTAAATATATGTATATCTATATTAAATTTTAATTATATTGATATTAATACTGCTATGTTCCTGTGATCCCTAGCTAGGGCAGAGGGCGTCCACAGTACATCTCCATCCCGAGCGTCTCGTTGATCTCACTCCAGGTCTTTCCGATGGCCTTCGCTTCGTTAATCCGATATATTATATTATATTAAAAATACCTATTATTTTTTAACTCCATGATAAACAAAATACAGCATATGCACGTAAAGTTTCATTCATAAACCTTGAAAAAAATTACTTTTACACCGGACTCAACCGACCAAAAATCGTGTTCTAATTACCGTGGTCTTATTACAATTAAAATCTGGTTTCCCGACCCACAAACAACAGGAAGAATCGTAAACTTTTATCGATATCCCGAATTATGCCACGGCAAATGCCTTGACGGTTCCAGGTACTTCGAAATGGTATAGGGTTGCCGATTTAAAATCATTCTAAAAGACGCCGCGTTCGCATAACGGACACAGTACTGGTTTGTGTCTTTTGCGCTAGCGGTTGCGGGTTCGATCCCCGCGCATGTTTGCCATGGTCTGAGTGTTTGTGTAGTCCTTGTGGTTCTCCCCACCGTGCCTCGGAAAGCACGTTAAATCGTCGGTCGCGGTTTTTATCATGTACACTTAATAGCGATCGTTACTCATAGTAGGGAATTATCCGCCAACCCACATTGGAGTAGCGTGGTGGATTAAGCTCTGATCCTTCTCCTACATGGGGAGAGGAGCCTAGCAGTGGGATAATACAAGCTGAAGCGTAGCGTATAAAATTGCAACTTAATACACTATTTTACATATACCGTTTAGATAACCTTATTTACTTTACATGAACTTAACCTTAACGCCAGAAGCATCAAAAGTGCGTTGCCTTCCCCAGGAGCTCTGGATATCTTACCACAGGAACACAACACTGCTTGAGAATACAGAATTATTTTGTTGTAATCTATTCTTAGTACTTACAATAGAATAATAGCCAAAAAATACTAATAATGTGTTATTATTAGTATTTTTTGGCTTTGTAATATTTTTTTAATATTTTTTTACTTGTGTAACTGTAGATTTTACACCAGTCTACTTTCTATTTGCGTATATTTACACTTACTTGGTCGGTGCTCATATTATGTTCATAGTAAATTACAATCGTACTAACTACGTGTTATTTTTCTTTAAAAATCAATATTATGTAATTAAATCATCCCTTTCTACCACAAATGTATGACAATCACATTAAAAAGTTTTAATGTACTAAGGCTATTTTCCATTTTGTATAAAAGCTCATTGGCTCTTTGCATGGTAGGGGTTTTAATCATTACATAGTATAAAACAAAGTCGCTGCCCGCTGTATGTATGCTTAGAACTACGCAACGGATTTTGTTGCGGTTTTCTGTAGTAATTAGAGTAACGTGATTTCAGAGGAAGGTTTATATGTATAATACATGCATAATATAGTAGAGGAACACTTATAGTTTTAGAGGTATCTAATGTGATGTCGTAAACAAAAACATCTTTTGTGCATATTTTTTTTTCTTTTATTTGGGAACAAAAAGTTGTATACAATGTAAAAAAAATACATATATGATAATAATTTTAAACCTACAGTTCCCTGAATTACCATACAATATAAAATAAAAACTAATTTTATATTTATTTTAGATTGCACCCGTACGAAGCCGGAGCGGGTCGCTAGTGTGTACTAAAAACTGATATAAAAATAAATAATCATGATACACATTTTTAAAATCCTTGTATTGTGCCCTTCAATTTGATACTCATATTGTAGTATTCGAGAAAAAAAATTTTTTTCATTAACTACAATGGCTTTGCGCAGCCGCCATGTTTGTTTTTTTTTTTTTTTTTAATGTCGCCTATTTAAGAACACTTGGGCAGCTAAGACGAACCTAACGATACCTCAATTATGTATCCGTTCAGTGGTTCTGGAAATATGAGGTAGTAAAGAATATTACATACATACAAGATAAGCGCGAGAAACATAACCCTTCCTTGGCAGTCGGGTAATTACATTGCAAACTAATAATTATTATTAGTGATATAATAATATATTGAAATTGATATCCGGTGTTTGGTGAACCCTGAATGCAGCAGAATTTGCGTCACGCCGCCAACGATTACGAAAACCGCCGTCACCATCATACAGATTCGTCACGGTTATTCGAGAAGCGTGTGGACTGGATCGTATGGCAATATAAACGGCAAATGAGACATAGGGTGAAATCGATCAAATTCTAATTGAAGTTTTGTTGTATTTTTAACCGAATTCCAAAAAAGGAGGAGGTTCTCAATTCGACTGTATTTTTTTTTATGTATGTTACATCAGAACTTTTGACCGGGTAGACCGATTTCGACAATTTTTCTTTTAATCGAAAGGTGGTGTGTGCCAATTGGTCCCATTTAAATTTATTTGAGATCTAACAACTACTTTTCGAACTATATCTATTAATGCGTTTTTACTTGACGCTTTTTTCGTCGACCTACGTTGTATTATACCACATAACTTTCTACTGGATGTACCGATTTTGATAATTGTTTTTTTGTTGGAAAGGAGATATCCCAAGTTTAGTACCATGATAAGAAAACCAGGATCTTATGATGGTATCCCAGAGAAATCGAGGGAAACTTTTGAAAATCCGCAATAACTTTTTACTGGGTGTACCGATTTTGATAATTCTTTTTTTGTTGGAAAGGGGATATCCCTAGTTTGGTACCATGATAGGGAAACCAGGATCTGATGATGGGATCCTAGAGAAATCGAGGGAACTTCTTGAAAATCCGCAATAACTTTTTACTGGGTGTACCGATTTTAATAATTTTTAATTTAATCGAAAGCTGATGTTTGTCATGTGGTCACATATAAATTTTATCGAGATCTGATAACTACTTTTTGAGTAATCTTTCATAACGCGTAGTTACTTGACTATTTTTTCGTCGATCTACGTTGTATTACTTGTCGATGTAATTGAAGTCGGTTTTTTTTTCGTTTGTCTGCAAACACAATTATTGTTATATAATCAAATGGATTTAGTTTCGACGGTAGAACAAGGAAATTTTAGTCCGTAAACAAAAAATATAAATATCTAAACCTATTATTATTTGGGTTTAAATATTTATAACCGTTGGCTTAAGAATTAACAAAAAACCACTATAAAACCATAATCGGAACTAAAAATAAATAATAGTCTAAAAACACTAAAAAAAAAACACTAAAAAGGATTAATCTAATCAAATTAGTATATTATCATCGGTCCTCGAGTCTACTAAGCTTCAATGAAATCTGAACGTTTGAAGTTAGTCAAAATGAAGTCCAAAGGAGTCCGTTACAAACATACAAATATACTGTTGAAGCTAATAAAAAGCGTGTAATAAAAGCATGTGTGACGCAAATGTGACATATTAAAAATAAACATAATTACAACACATTCTATTGATACTTATGCATCCAAATCAAAGAATAAACTAAGGAGCAAAGACAACACAGTAATGTGAAAGTTAATTAATTATTTATTTGTTAATATTTATTCAATTTAATTATATTTGTTCTTTTCATTTCAATATCATTTTCTCTAAATTACAAAACAATTTGAAGTAAATCAAATAAGCCATATTTGTGAATTAGTTCTTATATAAGTTGTCATCTTAATTTCCTACTTCCTAAAGTATAAAAATACATCAGTTAGGCTTGTTTTTTTTTTATGTCACTAGGTCGGCAAACAAGCGTACGGCTCACTTGATGGTAAGCAATTACCGTAGCTTATAGACGCCTGCAACACCAGAAGCATCGCAAGCGCGTTGCCGACCCAATCCCCAATCCCCCCAGGAGTTGTTTACTATATAGAATTGTAAAAAGAATGTTTATATCTATTTGCTTCCTTAGAAACAAAATAATAAGCTACACATTTAATTGTTAAGAGAAAGTGAACATGATAAATGACAATAATCTATCACTTCTGTTTGCGAAACCGTTACAGAAATTATGCCTAAAACTATTTATTTAAAGAGATTGAATACATACAAGCCGTGGTTAATACAAAGTGGTTTTCTATTTTTAATTGATATTTGTTTATATGTGCAAAGATCACTATCATATTTGTTTTACTGGGTCGTTTTTACGCTAAATGTTCTTTTTGTGCGAATGATACATACAACTTGACCTATTAACCTTTTATGAACAGGCTACAGAGTAGTTAATATTCTGACCTTCCTTAAAATCACTTAATAATTAATCCTTAAATAACTATATAATATAGCAAAAAATTAGCAATTTTCTAAACATTTTTGAATATCATATCAAAAATTGACCGTTCCAGCGGGGATCGAACCTGCGTCTCCGACTGACCGTGTCGGCGCTCCAGCCAATTAAGCTATGGAACGATGTACCCGCTGGAACGGTCAATCTTTGATATGATATTCAAAAATGTTTAGAATTCCTAATGTGTGGGTAACACAAAAATAAAATCGTACATAGCAATTTTCTGTTCTTAGGTCGCTGGTTATGTTAAACAATATAATAAAAACACTAAGATTTTAATTTCATTACTAATTAAAGTATTTTCTGCAACATATTAAAAAAACAGGGAACTGTTTTGTACATATTTTTATTATTATGAACCGAATTTATAAAACATAGTTTGTTATTGGAAACCGGGTTGATTTGTACCATAAAATAAATACAATACTTATGTCATTACTATTTCTAAGCAGTTACTCACGTACGACCTTCACATCTAATCAGAATATAGAATTCATAGTGCTTTAGAATACGAGTAGCGATATTAGTAACAGGCAAAGAACATAAATCACAAGAAATGGCGACTAGAATTCCTGTACTTGTTCTAATCAAAGTGTGCTAGTACACACATACACAAACAATCATATATAATCAACGATTAGTACTGGTAGGCTTATACGAACGATAAGAGAAGTAGTCACAATCAAAATAAATGGAGGTTTCCAGCAGATGTTTTAAAATATTTTAGTAACCTTTTAACTTATGATTCGATGGGTATGTATAGATAAATAAATAACTTAACGATCAGTAGTTAGCATTTATGACACTGCCATAGAAATAAATTCTTTGGTTACAGACTCTTTGTTACCAACCGGCACATGTGAGTATTTATAGTTCTACGAAAACAACTGTTGATATGCTTTTAAACTAAATTCACTTACAAACACTAGTAAGAATTTACCTTTAAAAATAATAGTCAAAAAAATTGAATTCTTCCTTTTTTTCTTAAAATTAAATAATTTGATGATTTGTATGTATGTGAAATATTTAAAATGCCAAGTAGTACCGTATTTGTATGAACAGTGGCTTAACTGTCATGTTTATTCAAAAAGATATCTTAAACTATTGTATTTAAAATTATATCTAAGAATCGTTAACAGGATGCTGTGTGCAAAACTCCCTAAATTATATTAGTAATGTCGTTATGTTTTCTAGCCTAACTTCTAGATAAGCTTCTAAAAATACACATTTTTTTATTTCAAGGCTTTTGGTTTTATTAATATTATAAATATTCCATGCTTCAAAATGATTGCAACAACTGTATAATAAATTATCATAAAATAATTGTAAAACCTAATCGTCTAGTGCTTGTTATTCTAACACCGAAGTAAATACGTTTATAATTTTGCAATTTTAAGTCCGCAAACAAATTATACCCGTAATCGTTTATAAATAACTCACACCAACAATAGTAATTTCGCTAAAAATAACATGACCTCAATGTGCATGAGACTGCTAGAGATATATATATATATATAGTTCAAGGTTCAACAAAAACATATCAAGAACATCACCATGTCATAGCGATTGGAGTCAATTTGAAGTAAAACGTAATCAAGGATTCAAGCATTCATCGTCACCATTATTCTCATCACCTGATGATGTCATTCAAACAATGGGGTAATAAACACATGAATGAACGAGGGAAATAGTTACAAATCGTATATATGTGCACTGAGTCATTTGAAAACGTGTGTCGAGTGACACAAGATATGCAAATAGGAATGTGTATGTGTCAAATGAGTCCAGTCGTTAAAATTGTTTTATAGAACCTTGCACCCGTCCCGCTGGCCGCTGATAATAAAATTTATTCTATGAAAGTGATCATTAAAATAGTAGTTGACATCATTTCGTGAATCTAGTATTAATGTCTAGCTCATTTAATACATCTAATTTTTGCTACTTTTATTTTCTTTTCAAACCACCGTTAGCTATTGTAATCTGTACTCTTTAATTTGTCACACTTGAGGAAAAAAATCTCTTTCTGAATAAGTCCTCATAAGTCCTGATAAGTCCTCATTTACTACGCAGAAAATGAAAAATTTTATTTGTATAATAAGAAGTATCAACACAATTCAATTCTTCTTCGATCAATCATAACATATATAATTTATAAAATGGTAAAAGTTAGGCCGGCAACGCACCTGCAACTCCTCTTGTGTTGCAGATGTCCATGGGCGACGGTAGCCGTTTAACATCAGATGGCTTCGTCAGCTCGTTTGCCTCCAACCTTATAAAAAAAAGTTATTCATTTAAAAATACCTATCCTAAAGAAAAAACTGCGTAAATTTTATGAATACTGTTGTTTCAATATTTGAACAGCTGATGTCATTGACGGAATTCCTCATTAAAAATTCACAAGGTAAAGAGAATGACGGTCACCATTGCATGCACAGTTGTGTCCGATATAACCTACTTTCATGAACATAAACTTTGGATATCACGATGAAACAGGCTACAACTGTAATTGGATTCACGACGTTTGATCGGTTAAGGAAATACGTAAAATTATAAAGCTAAAGAAATGCACCTGGAGCTTCTTTTTTATAAGTCTTTGATTGAAGAAAGTACAAAAATCTTATTGTGAATATTGTTACAAAGTATGGAAAAATCGCATCAAATATATGTAAATAATTGTTTATACTTGTACATAATGGAATAGTATACATTTAGATAAAAAACAATTAAATTAATTTCTAGTATTTCATAAAAAAAATTGTGGAAGGCTGATTGAGACCGCGCACTTACAAAATAGTCACGGAACGCGTTGTCCTGCGAAAAAAATCTTAAAAATCAATAAACAAACTATCATTAAAATCACAAAAAATCATTAAAATCCATTCAAAAGCTACATAATAACGTAACGAAGTATAAAGATGATAAAATACATTAAGACGTCAATTTTTTTAGAAGATCTCTCCAAAGCGTATTTCTAACTTAATTTATATATAGTGTACTGACAGTCATTCAATCACAACTTTACCACAGAAAATTTTGTTAATTATGTCAAGAGGTTATTAAAATAAACATTTGCTTACTTGTCGTAATAAATATGAGTACCTCAAATTATAACTTGAAGCTCACGTATTCAGTTGCCACTAAAAATAAATATGTGTGCAATGCAACGTGCAATTTCAAGATGTTTCCTTAGAATACAATTGTAATTACAATTCTGCTAATGAAATTGTACCGTATGCTCTGAATACATATAAACCTGAATGAACGTTTTTTTCTTGGCCAGAACAAGACATCCAGAATGTAAGACACTATCTGATAGTTTTTGGATTTACGTGTCCTGTTTCATAAACGTCTTAATTTTGTCATCTTACTTTATTTGTATTATACATACTAGATCCTTTTACCTATCTCCTGCTTGTATATCCTCCATTTCCATGTGTCGTAGTGGTTTATTTTAAAATTTGTATCCTTTCGATTTGTTGGAAACAAAAATTACTTTATACACACATTTACACAATTTGCCCTCCTTATTACATTATTGTTAGTACGAAATCTCCACTACGGTGATTGAAGTTTGTTGGGCTATTGCAACTATCATCATTAAGAAAAAATTAAAGGACCTGAAATCATATCTTTATTTTCGATCAACTTAAACTGGGAAGAAAACATTTAATTTTATATTCAGAAACAACTGTCTATCTTATACCCTTTTTGCGATCAATATTATTGACGAACATATAGTAGCTACAGTCATAAATATGAGTAAAATTGCGTATCCGTAGATCTAGTTTTATACCAAACTTCAGAAACAACGACCAAAGAATAATATTTACGTAACATCACACGTGAATACACTATCCTTCGGGTAATAAAATAACCTTTATATGTACGATTCTATTTTATAATGCTATAAACGATACAATTTGTTATCTTTAAAATCATTCAAATATATCGAACACCCCAACATCTGTCTCTTTTCATCTCATTGATTTAATATACTTATCTCTTTCGTGCAAAAGACTTCAACATTTTCAATATTAGCTCAACAACGTTGGCAAGCCGTACATGGGTCAATAAAATTAATTAGTGAATATTTTCGTACATGAGGTCAAGTGCTTCCAATAATTCTATAACTGTCTCTTGAGATGATTGACTCTTATTAGATCGTCCTTCTCGTGTTACAATATAATACCTATTAATACAGTATCGTTCCCACACAATAATGTCATAGATTTACATATTAGTTACTCATATGTTATATGTATATTATGTATCATATGTATCATATGTACATATCATATGTATCATATGTATATTAGTTACTCATAGGTTATGTGGATTTTAATTCGTAAAGCAAAATCATTTGTATGGAAAATGAAAAAAAAAAACAGTACAATGAAAAATAGAATGAAATACGAATAATACTGATAATTGTAATTGTAACAAAAGAAAATTTCGTAATTCAAGATTGATATTAGTTTTATTATAAACTTTACAAGTTATTGCAAAAATAAATGCCTCATCTTTTAATAAAATATTTTTCACACAATCATAAAAGTCGCTTAAAAATAAACGTCAATATCATATTACGCAACTACAACAAATGAGATAACAAACAATAGATACATTGTAGAAATCGTAATCAAATAAAAGTTTTGAACTACCTAAAAAAGTAAAATTATCTGCTCTAAATCCTCTTTTCTACCCAATTATTTCGTGCCCCAGCGGGGTAAAAGTGCTCTGTATCTTTGAAAATAAGTACACGGTAGATTGTGGGTTTGAAATAAATAAATATTAATGTATATTTTTTTTATTTACAATAAAATTAAATAAATAAATAATTCTTTTCTTGGTAGCTCCTAATTAATTAACTTATTAATTGGAGTAGTTCTACGCTATATGTAAATGTAGTTTATTCATAATCTGTACTGTCTATTTCCAAACTACATGTTTGAATGTAGGTACTACTACAAGCCATGTCTAATTTTAAAGAAGACAATACAGCTGAAATGTGTTACTGGCGCATAGCCTAGCCCTGAAATAGTTTCGATCTCAGAACTTGTACTAGAACGAATCATGTTTTTATTTGATATTAGTAATCTTTGAAAAGTAGTAACGCATATTTTATATAAAATAGGCTTATCTAAATATATGCAATTGTAGTGATAACGTAAAAGTATGATTTAGTGACCTTACTCTCGTAATCCTAGACATTTTCACAATTCTTATGAATGTTATGTTGGGTTTTAAGCCTATTTCGTCTCAATCAATTTACTTTCTACTTCAAAAACTTTTTTTTCTTGTTTTGACTTGATTTTTATATTCTTTTTTTCCTGGTGTATTAAAATATGATATGCGTGCTATGTTACCTTTGATAACATTTTTTCTAAGCGTGTTCTATTTCCTATAAATTTATACTACGTCATATTAAACTTTTCTTTTACTGCAGAGCTTGTGTGGCTACGGCACTAAAGAATTTAGCCACCCCCTCTCTTCCCATGGGTGTCGTAAGAGGCGACTAAGGGATAACAAGGTTCCACAACCACCTTGGAACTTAAGAAGCCGACCGATGGCGGGATAACCATCCAACTGCTGGCTTTGAAATACACAGGCCGAAGACGGGCAGCAGCGTCTTCGGTGCGACAAAGCCAGTACTGCGGTCACCAACCCGCCTGCCCAGCGTGGTGACTATGAGAAAAACACATGAGTTCACGTTATTTTTGGCGTAAACTTGTGGAAGCCTATGTCCAGCAGTGGACTGTATAGGCTGTAATGATTACTGCTGAGAATTCACACTTACTCAGCTTAAGTATTTGTTATTTTACTGTTCGACCGGTTTGCATAAAAATTGCTTTATAGATAATATATAGATATAAGATAAGCATGCAATATATTTCATGCAAATTTGTCCCGAGGCACGAGCATTCTCAAATTCATGAACACATTTTTGCCTATTTTGCAAAAGATGATACCATACCTTAAAAAATTCTTCGAAATACGCTGACATTACAAAACGACCCTGACATTAAACAAAATACAAATGAAACAAACCATCTCAAAGTAGAACCATAAATATGTGTAATAATTTAACAGTGTTATCTAAAGCATTTCATTCCTAACCTCTAATAGCTCATGAACTTACGCTAATTATAGACAGTTACGGGAGCTTTATTGGTATCATATAAAAGATCTGCTCCGATTTATTTATAGATTCATTACAGCTAGCTAGTAAACGATGCTTGAATCACAATATGTACTAACTAATACTATTCAGAGCATGTAATTATCTTGTTAATGAACTTCACCAGGTCAATCCGGATAAATTATGAATAGAGTCTGAAATATTGCACACCAGTTCACTCATAATGAAGAGGTAGGCCATCTGTCGTTAATTTTATAAACTTTCTTGTCATTGGCAACGTTACGTTTAAAATACAAGCGCTGTAATGTTCATCTACAAGATTTGCTGGCTGTTTGTACCTAGAAAAATGTACTAGTATTGTTTTTTTCTTTACTTTTAGTTAATATAAATTACAAGAGAGATTTAAATTTAATTACAAAAGAGAGCAACACAAGGGAAATAAAAGAATACTAAGAGTTTTAAACGAGAATATCCCAAAAATGTTTGTTTCTTTGCGTTCCTTTTGTTTAGTCTCAACGAAGTCTTGTAATTTTGTTGTTTGTGTTTTTTACTTATACATTGCTTTGAAGATCAAGGCAAAGAAGTGTAAGCTAAATTTAGCTCGTCCCGATCATGGTTTAGATTTACTTACCACAACATAAAACGACACAGGTATTCTTCCGTATAAGAAGAATTACTTAGAAAACTTATTTACAATCAATATCAAACGGTGATAGTTCATGGTCATACTGACCAATTAGGACAAAATTACTATCCGACTAGAACTTTATTAACAATATATGGCCTATTTTAAAAATTAAAAGTATACAAGGATAAAGTTTTTAGTGCCACGGCCACGAATTGAGGCTGATTGCTAATTTCTGGATTATACCATTCATGACCTAAACGATATATAAAAACTGTCACCACTTGTATGAATGGTTTTGATTACTATATTTTAATTTTATTAAAATTTTAAAAGTTAATCATTTACTAGTCTATTAAAGACTGCAAATAAAGAGCACGTTGTCAATCATAATTCTATCCTTTTAAGGAACTCAGGTTCTGGTAAATATTGTTAAATTATTACACTCAAACCGTCCAAATTGTGAACTGAACGTGTTGTTCTTCAAGACAAAACTTTAGGCGCCCGTTATAAAATTTTCACGCTTAATTTTATAAGTATTTGAGACCGTATATCAAAATATATAAATATTTATAACAATAAATAAAATAATAACGAATAACGAGAAACGACTTGTTAGTCAAGTGTCCAAAAACTTTTGTTGACCAGGATCAAAACCATTCTAAGTATTAACCATTCTAAATATTATTTAAATGTGAAAATATGAAAATAATATTTGCCTAGCTGCATATCTGTTATTATTATTCGACCATTGCTCAATGACGCGAAAGATTACAAACTGTCTCGGATGTAAATAATCTTAGCACATCGAGAAATATGCAAACAACAGTATGGTGCAAAATATAAGCGTAAGCTGTTGTGTATTTTTTATACCAATTTTGTTAATAATTCGTGATGTGACTAAAATATGCCAAATAGCTCTAAAATAATGTACTTGTTTATTTTAAATCTTCTAAATAATAAAGTTCTGCTCCTGATGCTATTAAAATAAAACTGACAAAATGAACGCAAATTGGTGAAAAGAAAATACAACTAACATGATGCAAAAATAGAATTATTCATTAAAGAATTTTATAAAAAAATGATCATTTTAACGTTGACTCCGTTATTTGCTCAAGACCTAAAGAAACGTTATTCCTAGAAGTGACAACTACAGGCGTTGCTAGCAATCAAGATGAGTGAATGTTATTGGCACGCCTGAGTTTAAATATGAAACTAACAATTCACTAGATACATAGCTTTAAATAGCAGTACTGGTAGCATTTTTCAATTTACATGACAATTTAGTGCTTTACACTTTGGGAAAGTTAAGGGTTCCTAGGCAAAGCTGACTTGCGTTTGGCGACTATCTTGTCTAGCAGAAAGCAAAGATTCAGGGTAAAGTTTATCTGAAAATTAAATGATTTATACTGAGCGCATGAATTTAATACTTCTGTTAATGTTGAATTTCAATATTTTTATTTTTAGAAAATAGGAAAACTAAAACCTAAATTTTAGCCTAAGGCAATTGTACTGAGTAAATTGATTAGTTATGGAAGGAAGCTTATTTTCATCTTAATCGTGGATTATTTTAATGATTTATATAACATTATCTATCAATATTAATACTTATATAAGTAAAATGCTATGTTATCACTGAGTGATATAGACTATATTTATACGCGAGTAAATGCAACACGCAAAACCGAATAATACACGCGCGCAAAGTCGCGTCCTAGTATAAGTAAAATAAATAAACTATGAGGTCGTAGTTAATCCGTCTTACCAATTATGCAATGAGAGATAGCGTCCTTTTAGCTTTAGCGTCAAGGATTATCTTAATTGTAATATGCTAGCATAAGCGCTAATACATTTCGTAGGTCCAAAATAGTTGACCGGTTTCCGACCTATTTGGCACGCAATAGAAAGTGATGTGGATTTACAGACGTATGAGGTCAAGTTTATTCATGAGTATAACTGGTATAATGCGGTATTAGAGATTATCGCGTTTGTCGACTCGTCTTCTTAATGAATGGTCTGAGTGACATTGCATGTTAAACATAATGGCTAGATTTGTAAGCTGTCTTATTAAGCTTCAATTCATTATCAATGTCTAATCTAAATATAATTTAATCCCTTATTATTTTATCTGTCTTGTTGTATTATGTCACCTCTATTTTTGTTAAATTTCTGCGTCTATATTTTATTGCAAGCTATACGAGTAAAAGTGTTAATAACTAACATGTTTATGATTTGACAGAGTATATAATTATCTCATATAATATTGGGAATAAAAATAAGAAAACAATATCGAACAATAACGCAATCAGAGTAAGCAATATACTCGTACTATATATATAATCAGAGTAACAATAAATAAATAAATAAATATACTTCACAAATATCTGAACCATTTTCCGAAATAAAACGAAAAATATGTGTGATAATTTTCAGTGCTATAAATTTATTCCAGTATAAAATACGATCGTTCCCCTCCGTAACGAAATATTGTAATCAATTTAAGATGTTACGTAAACATATACGATACTAATAACTCATTCTATTAATTTCCAATACGAAGGCCCATTAGTGGAATAGTAGTAAAATTAATTGCTCTGAGAATCGTTTCGTTTCAAGCGCGTGCTTTATTAAATACCATCGAACAGCTCGTTCCATTTAATTTAATGCTTGAATTTTCTTCTTAGATTTAATTTACTTGTATTAAAATTAATAACAGGTTGCAAGTGCAATGCAAAAGCAATAAATAATACACATAGTGTTAATAAAAAGATATACTTTCGTATATGACAATGGGGACAAACGAGCAGACAAAGCAATCCGATGCTAAACAGCTACCGTCGCCCATCTCCGTCGCCCATGGACATCTGCAATATAAGAGCAGTTGCGGGTGCGTGTCCGGCCTTTAGGGAAAAGATTTCTATACACTCGACGCTTAAAAACCCACAAATTATAGCTCTAGGGAAAACCTCAGGAAGAAGGTCATTTCACAGTTCGCATGTACGCGGAAAGGATGAGCGCAAAGCTCGCACATTGGTTACAAACCATGTATCCAAGTGGTGTGGATGAAACTTAGTCTTTCGGCGAAGGGTGCGATGGTAAAAACGTGACGTTGCCACCATATCAAACAGTTCTTTAGAACACTCACCGTTGTACAGACGGTAAAAAACACACAGGAAGCCTACATTAATTACATAACATAACACTCATAACACACAAATTCTGTCATCAATTTTATTATCTAGGCGTTTTAATAGTATATTCATTAAATGATGAATTCATACATTAAGAAAAGTCAAACACTAATAAACTCTAAATAAATACATTGAACATCTGCTAAGGAAGTTATCTGACGGGCAATAAATTAATTTATTAGTAAATTGGGCGCGCAACGTTGACGTCTCCTAATTGACATGCGATCATAATCTGGAAGCTGGAGCCTGCGCGTCTCATTACGCTTTCACACTTGAAGTGTTAATGAAATATTTTTAATTAATGAGAATGACTTCATTCTACATTCAATGCATTTGATAAGTTGAAATCACTGTATGCACTTATTTGTCTTATAGTCACAAGCTGTGTTACGTGTCTATCACATATTGTGCAACTGTGCATGTGTCGATAATGATGACTGTTATTATAACTAAACAAATACTCTATAGGGCACACCGAAAAATCTTACAAGACTAGAGTAAAAAATGCTTTGAAGAGAAATGTACTAAAAGCGCCTATTGCTAGAGTTACTGCTAGCCTTATTGCCTAGAGCTATCACCTCTAGGCAACCGTAGTTTGAGGAAATTAACCAAACGGTAGATGTTCACAATACACAAATGCCATAATATAATTCCAACACCTATTTGTAGGCGTATTAATTTGAGCGCATTTTTATGCAAACCATCCTTTGATAACTTACCTTTACAAGTAAAAGAAATTGTGCCCGACAATATGTCTAAGAAAGATTAATACACCCTAAATTTAATATACTCTACTTAGTACTTGTCAACGAAGCAGTTGTAGGCAAAGTATTGGCTGCAGTATATGAAGGCAGATAATCTTATTCTCGATCACGTACACTCTTATCAAACTCATACAACTAAGAGGCAATATGGCACTCGTCAGAAGATAAAGCCGCTTCATTAAAACTTGCTCCTTATATAGAAACAGTCCGTCTGTCCGTCTGTATGCTATTTGTAGAATTACTGAAATTCGTGTGAAGACATAATTACAAACAAAACACATTTGTAAAATTTATTAATATATCGCCATTGCTTCATTTATATGACAGCGTAATGTAATGTTAATGATACTTTGTTGTTTATAAAACATGTTAACTTATTTACTTAACTCTATTACTCATAAAAGTACAAAGTAACTTTGTTTTTAAAGATACAACAAGTAATACCCCACTAGTATCCCGTACTAATGTGTTATATTATAGGCTTAAAAACATCATTCTTTGACTAATACTATTGGAGTAACGATAATGTTATCCCACGTTGTGTTTCTGAAATGGATTGCTTTTTCTAGTTTTGTTATAAAACTGAACCAAAATTGACAACTAACGTAACATCTTAAAACGTGTTTTTAAAGAAATTGTAAATCACCTCTTTCGCTAATGCACTAGATTAGAGAATGTGTCACAACACATCTATAAAACATTCCTACGCCGGTCGCTGTCAGCATAAATAACTTAGTATTTAGTGGAGTTCGAGTAGCTTTGTATATCGTTAAATTCTTTTAAATTCATACTAGATAATGTTGAGAGTAGCTGTTTCCGCAACTTGGATCTAAAGTACACATTGTTTTAGATTCATTCATACTTCCAAAGGAATTGTTCTGAACATCTAGATAAAAAAAATTGAACTTTAATTTACTCTTAATCGTCATAATAGGCTGCCGGCTGCATAATACGTAGTGACATATAGATAGAAACGAAAAGGTTCCCAGTTTAGGCTGCATTATCTATAATAGAATATTCTTTAACAAAAAAAAAAAAAATCAAAATATATTCAATTTGCAGAATTAGACCTATTACTTATTTTATTTTATTTATTTATTTATTTACACTTTTTGCACACCAACACAAAAGTAACATAAGTTTAATTAAGTAAAAAAAACAATAATAATAAATTTGCATTAGTTGCAACAGACGGCCTTATCGCTAAAACAGCGATTTCTTCCAGGCAACCTTTGGGCAGAGGACTAGAATATTACCTATAAATAATCATTACCTGAGTTCTGCAATACATCAGTATGATACAAGTTATAGATGCGGTGTCCCATAGATATCTGATTACTGAACAGTGTAATGTGAACGTCCTACCTCTGGGTGTAGACCTGCTCCTATCGAGGGATCTCGAAGTTATAGATCCATTAACTTGAACTTTAACGTGATTAAAATCACAGGATCGTCAATATTCATAATATTACTATTTACCATTAATTTAGTCTTGACATTTTTAACTGACTTCAAAATAAGTAGAAGGTTCTAAATTGACCTGTATTTTTATTATAACTTTTTGCTGGATATACCAATTTTAGGAATTTTCTTTAATCAAAAGTTGATACTTATCGAATAGTCCCATTTAAATTTTACGAGATCTATCGAGTAGAAGATAACATCTCAAGAAGTATAAATGTAAAAATAAATGTAATAATAATAATATTTATCATTGAATTTACGAAACAACAATTCATGATTAAGATTGTAGCCTCGCTTATTATTAAATTTTCTTTTTATGATTACTTTCTAAATAAATTCAATCAATGAATCCAACTTATTTTAATGAATTACATATTAGATTAGACTGACTCATAAAGGATCTATATTTATATATAACTAGCTACCCGGACAGACTTCGTTCTGTAAATAGTTAATAGTAAAAAAAAAATTTTTTTTAGAATTAAAACCTTCCGTGGCCTTAAGGAACATACAAAAGAATAAATTAGCCGAATTGGTCGAGCCATTCTCGAGTTATGCGCTTAGCAACATTCATTTTTATTTATATAGTTAATGGTATAGTGGAAAATTTTTGTTCAAACCACTTACAAAACTTTAATATACCTATGAATATATCATGATAATATTTTCAACTGGAGCAAATTAATTTTTACTAGAATGTACAATTGTACATTGTACATAATTATGTAACGTTGTAAACGTGTGTGTATTGTTTATAAAATATCCGATCATTTACATGTCACTAACGTCAGTGCAACGTTTAGCTTCTTCGTAATCTACATTTAGTGTGTGGTCCAAGATAAAATAATTCAAACATTTAATATTACATAACTATGATTATTCAAATCTTATAATGAATAGTTCTCACGTGACCATGGTTGCTGTAAAGTATCCGAAACATTGACCATGTAAAAAACTTTATAAACCGCGATAAAATCCGAAAAAGTTGTTTCATTATAATGAATGAAATTCGCGTTAACATTAGAAAATTAAATATTATATTTAGAATTAATTAAAATTTTTACTTTTAAAATACATTAAACAAATAAACTAACTTTCATAAAATATAAATCTAAAATGTACCACGACATTTTTTACGAAATTTTAGCGTTATTATAGTGCATAAATTATTCTATATTATTAGTTTATAACATAGTAACTAAAGCATGCAATATGTAGCCTTACTATTCATATATAAACACAATAATACATATAACAAAAATTATAATTAATAACAAACATAACTTACAATTTTATACAAATGGCCTGTAATCATATTTTTACGACTGTTGTAAAAACATATATTTAAGTAACAACTTAATAAGTTATTATATTAATAAGTCTCTATATTATTTATTGACACTTGTGACATTATATTGTCAACGCTCGCATATGATATCACATAATGTAAATATATTGTCGTCAGTCGCCTGTAACTTACACCAAACAGGATAGTATTCTATTCGACCGTGATCTTGATCTGGTTCACCGATTACATTGTTAAGGCACCCGTGCGCCGACAAAACGCCTTTCGCTCCGTGAATCTTAATCAATTCATTAAAAATATTACGTCATACATGTTTTTTCTATCCTTATTTTAGTAAAAGCGACCAATAAAGTGTTCTAATTAGTTCAATTTTTAGCGTTTTTTGGTGGCTTTGTAGTTTAGCCGCATAATTATTGGTAATTTTTTGATCTGATTAGGGAGTTATTAATTTTTGTAGTATCGATAAAAATCTTGTATTAAACATAATTTCTTTGCTTTGTAATCTTGATTAAGAAATTACTGAGAAAACGCTTAGCGTTATCGACCGCAAATCAGTCAATCGCAATCAGTCTTGTAACTTAGAAAAAAAATGCATTTGAAATTTTTAATTTTTTTTTTTGCTCGTTAGCTACGAGCAAAAAAATTAATAATGTTGATTTTTAAGTTTTTTGCTCGTAGCTGTGTTAAAATCAACATTAAATGATTTTTTTTTTGTTACAATATTTTAAACAGAATTAAATTAATTGAAGGAAAGTAAAAAAATATTGAAGGTTGAATTAAAAATAAGCCATAGCATATCAAAGTAATATAATAATTTTCAAACGATTTGGCACTTTTGATATCTCATTAAAAATGAACTCAAAACGATGCGAACTTTTTACATTCCCACAAAAAGGAAACTGTTTACAAAATTCCAGCTTCACTCTACTTTATAGAAATATATCTTACATCTATAATGACTGGACTGTGCTTAGAATAACAATTGTGGTTTGATGGACGTGTGTCAAAGCATGACGTTATTTGCGTTACAAATACCGCCTTACAATATATATTTTAGGATAGGCTAATTTAAGTGTATTGTAAGATAGATAAAGCGACCGCTAATGTATTAAATTTAAAATGTTACGAATCGAATAAGGATCTTAAATTTTCTTTACTTTGTTTTTTTTAACGATACAGTGATAAACAGGCGTACGGTTCGTCTGATGATCAATGGATATCGTAACATGTGGACGAATCAACAGGAACATCGCAAGCGCGTTGCCGACCACACCCGACACTCCCTAAGAGACCTGACTACCTCACTCACCACAGAAATACAACACTACTTAAGACCGGTACTATTTTGCTGTAATCTTCTGTATGGTTCTGGTACTACCCCAATCGAGCTGTTTCAAATTTTAACAAAGAAATATCGTTCAATGTTTTGCCTCAATAAAGTAAACAGCTAACTTAGCTAAAAAAATAAGAAATAAAATATTCTAATTCTATTCTCACTTCGAAGAAACATATTCTTATAATAAAAAGTTATTCACGGAAAAGGCCCTTTCAATTTATTTTGTAATATAATCATTTCCAAGTGGGCTCGTAACTTCGCGCCGGTGCTGAGCGCCCGCAGAATGATCAATCAAATACTTATCAACACTTCCTTCAGGCGATCTCGAGATGGTTTCGAGTTTTTACATCGTACGTGGTCATTGACTTACACTTGCAATTAAAAATAACAAATCTATTAAGTACGGCTATTAATATAATTACTTTATTACCAAAGAAAAAAATTAACTAACATAGTAAAAAATATATATAATAAAAATAAATGGTAAACTATTTTTGTTAGTAGTTTTAGGCTTGTTACCACACACACGTGCGGATAAAATAAAATAAAAATATTCGTGGGAACGTATCTTTTAATACTAGTAATAATTATTTTATCTATTTAAATATTATCTATTTATAATATTTGAAGAAATTTATATGTTTAATAGACATATAAATCGAAATATAATCGAAATTTATATGTTTAATAGTGCCAATTAGACCTAATTGGCACAATTACGATTTAATTTTATATTCGGTCGCTTTTTATCCCATTTTGCGAAGATATAATATTTTGGTTAAGAAAAATATATCCTTATTTCGCTTAATATTACTAACTTCACTGAGCATTTATTGCGCTTCATTCGTAATAAAGTTTAAGCCAACACGTTTTGGATTTAGCGGATATATAATGTTTCAGAATTGCTTTCAAAACTGTATTGAATATACATTATTGATTGATTGATTGATTGGTTTAATGGCTTTCAGTTGTGTCAGAGGAGCACGGTTGATAATATACATTATTGGTTAATTAAGAGATTAATCGAAAAGTGAAAAGTAGGTAGGCACTTAGTATTCAGCGGTATTAGTATGAATTCACGCACACGACCTCTATGTGAAGATAATCTAGGTAGATAGCAGACATATTTGTTATTTAAATTTACGAATCCACGTACAAGATAACGTTAAACTTAAATGTTAATATAATACGTTTAGTTTTTTTTTTATTAATTTACTGCTTAAGGAACGATATAAGAACAATAAATAAAATCGTGTAAAACAACGAAACAGCGGTGGCGCTGAGTGACGCTATATTTCATTTTAACCATATATATTAATACGCTAAGGTTAAGATGCTTGCCTCTCTTTTTCGAAAAAAACTCACAATTACTACACATAAATTATATACCATTTTATAGATAATTGCTTGCTCTACCGGCATCAATAATTAAAAAATTTATTATAGCTTTTGTTTTTGTAAATTAATTAATCATTAAAATTATATATATGACGGCTTAAATTTTGAAACAACGTCAACATGATTGACGGTCGGTATTTTTTTTTACTTATTTAATGTGAATTATTCCCACCGGTATTGTTAGTATAGGTATAAAATACTATACCAGCATTTACTGTACCGAATGTGAAAAACAAGCATCAATTTATGTTTCAATTTAAATTTTTTGATTAATTATTGTAATCATCATCATCATCACAACAGCCTATTGCAGTCCACTGCTGGACATAGGCCTCAACAAGTTCGCACCAAAAATGGTGTGAACTCATGTGTTTTGCCCATAGTCACAACGCTGGGCAGGCGGGTTGGTAACCGCAGGACTGGCTTTGTCGCACCGAAGACGCTGCTGTCCGTCTTCGGCCTGTGTATTTCAAACCCAGTAGTTGGATAGTTATCCCGCCATCGGTCGGAATTATTGTAATAGAATATTTTAATTTTTAAACGTCATGGTAAGTGTAAACTAAAACACTTTTTATATGAAAGAAATTAATATGTTTATTAACTCAACACAAGACGGCTCAGCACAACTTCGATTCAACTCAGCTCAGTTCAACATCTCAACAGCACTGCTGATCGACAGCCAACCCGCAGCTCCGGCGTGTACCTATTTATTTTACCTACCCTCCATTGCACCAGATGTCAGTCACACAGCTATGTTATTTCGTATTCGATTACATAAGCGTTTTTAAGGAATAAAATTTAGTTGCGTGTCAGGTTTGACCATACATACATTTTTTAAAGGAAAGAGTTAACTGAATCAATACAAACTGATCATGTCTACGAAACAAACTACTCTGTTAGTGAGTTATTTTTAGTTATTTGTTATGACAATGCAGATTCCAGCGATGATTGAAGTATGCAATTATGTAGAACAAAGAGTGACTCAATCAACATGGATGCAGTCTCATTAAACCCCCGTCAGTCATCCCAGCGAGTAATCACTGAGAACGTCGCTAATTGACTGGCGATGGCACTTTACTGCGTATATCCGACATTTATTAAGAGACATCATATCTGTACTAACAAGTCATGTCATGTTATGGTAACACACACAAACACGTGAATACATATATGTAAAAAGTTATACTCAACTTTTCTGTAGATATTCAATTTCTAAAAAACAATTGTTATAATAGAAAAGTTTTTATAAAATGTTCAATATATATTTTTATAAAATGTTACCAAAAAGTGATATAGACAAACGTTTAGATGAAGCGAATAAAATAAAGAACTTTGTAATAAAATTCTCTTCGTTTAGGTTCTTTGACGACAGAACGATATATATATTTTTTTTGAATGAAAAAAAATTGATTTATATTAAATCGACGCATCTAGGTCTTCCTTTCGCTTTTTGTGCAGCTTTTATTTACTCAATGTAATCCGTATGTCCCTTCAAGAGTTAATACAATAACAGCCAAGGGCGGTAAGTTGAGAACGGTGACGTCACCGGTGACGACATAAGCTCAACTGAGCGCGGATTGAGTAAGAAATGTCCAATTAATTTTCAACGAATACAATGTCAATGTTGTATGGTGCAAGCTAAAAACTTAAAGATCTAAATCAAAATATTAAAATCACTCTTAAATCATCATTTGTAGAAACAAATTAAAATTGATTTTGGGAAGAATCCCTATCTTCTTTGATTGTGAGGCGTTTAATTATTTATCTACTTTATTGATGAACTAAAATTCTCTAGCGATTTCATCATTTCCATTTCTGACATTTACATCATTAACTCCCCTCAAATAAACAGAAAAAAGTGCGTGCGTACAAAGTACACGTGTCAGAAGTGAAACTTCTTTGGCGAACTAGTTTTTAAGTCGCGTTTATATTTATCCGTTCCAGCGTTATAGTCAAAAACGCTGCCGTTTCATCAAAACGTTGCCGATTAATCAAAACTTTTCCGCTTCATCCGTAAAAATTTTAGCCTCATTCGCCTAAAGAAGTTTCACTTCAAAAAGAAAACCGGAAGTACTCAGATAAAAATTAACATCGATTCGTGTAAATTGTATAATAAATATTGTGTACGTAACATTTGATCTTAATTTCATATATAAATGATTATTATACTTAATTGGTTATATTATGAGCATAACTAATAAAAACATTATCACCATATCAACATTAAAAAAAAACTAAGTTAAAAGATCATCATATTACATAAACGACTGTTATTTAGTAATTAAATGAATAGATATCAAGTTAAAAATAAATATTAAAAATAATTACCGAGTACAAACTGCGCCAACAGGCTACGTTCATGGCATGAAGTGATTGTTACAGCTTATTAATTGCACCATACAATAACCCACATTCCAACACGACGAAAAGGCGCCAAGCTTGACGCCACTGCTGTTTAACGAAAATATTGTATGGCTAGTTATAATGTTAATAGGTTGACACTGAGGTTATTACTAAACGGTGACAGCCCTGACCATTAAAATTATACATTCAAATGACGAGTCTATTGACTTAATAATAGGTTAAACTGTTATTAATTGATACAACCACTTGTGATACAATGATGGGATCATGGATTTATGAAGAATAATTAATAATAAATACATGTCTTGTCTTTATAGTTTTGTTATTGAACTATACAAATACGTTTGTAAAAGCACATACTGTCAAAACTAGTAGTATAAACGTTTGAGGCTTGGAAACTAACTTAAATTATTTATTTATTATTTATTTTAATAATATAAGTATTGTAGACTGTATGTTTACCTAAAATTATTATTAAATATTGCTACTTAGTGTTAATATTGAAATTATTTCACAGCTAATTTTACTCTTCTAATACATATTAACCAACTAAAAAAATACAATTATAAGTGGTAGATAAATAGGTGAACATTCTCTGACACATTATAATCAACGTAACCTAGCAACATCGATAGTAAAAAATTGATAAAAGTAACTGAATTGAAATATATTTATGTTAACTATTTACGTAATAGATAATTGTTTTTATTAAATAATTATAATATACACCTATAACCCGTGTTATCACATATGTCTTGTTTTCTTCTTTAAATACTTTCGAAGTTTAACGATTAAATAATAAAGGCCGCCTATCTCGCCCGCTTCAGCCTGTAATATCCCACTGCTGCGCATAGGCCTCTTTCCTCGTGTAAGAGTAGGATTAGAGCTTAATTCACCACGCTGCTCCAATGGGGTTAGCGACCGACAGCTTAACGTGCTCTCCGAGGCACGGTGGAGAAACCCGCAAGTGCTAACAACCAAACTGGAAATAAACATTTGTATAAACATAAATATCCACTACGAACGGGAATCGAACCTGCGACCGTCGGTGACCTGTCGGCAGACGCACCATTACACCAGAGCGGCCGCTTATCTGTTTAAATAAAAACAATTCGCCAAAATGTATAGCTACGCGCATACCTTCCGAAAAACTGAACCAAATTATATAATCTATTTTGTATTCGTCATTGGTTGGACTAGATTGTGTAAAAATAATTAAGACTCATTTGTAAATGTCAACATATTGTGATTGTCCTTGACGGACAAGAAAGTATCGAAATATTTAAAAGTTAGAAGTATTTACTATTTCACTTACTTTCTTACTTGTTAGTATTAAAAACAAACACACACATCCGCTTTTTTTAATAGTAGTTAAAACTTTCATCATCTACTGACAAGTTCCAAATTAAGGTTAGAAGTACAACATACTTAATACTTATACATATTTAATACCAGAAGACCCTTTATCTGTAAAGACGCCGCTACACTTCAAGTCTCTTATCAATATTACAACTGACAGTGAATGAAAACGTCACAATCATCTGGGCGTTATGCAAATTCATTGTCTAACCGGTTCACTGTAGGGCAATAATTATTTACTTAGAAGGTCGTTGAACCGATCTCAATCACTAACCTTTGTGATTTTCTTGCCACTATGTTTGACTGATGTTATATACCTAATTATTTACTCATTAATATATTATTTGATCGATATACCATATTATATCATATCGTTTTAGTATGTAAATAAATATTATTATGATATATATTGACTAGCCCGTTGGCGCAGTTTGTAATGGCCCTGCTTTTTATGCCGCGGGTTGCGGGTTCGATTCCCGCCTGAGTCTTGGTGTACTATAATATTTGTATTTATATATTTATAATGTATTATTTCTATGTATATTTATCAAAAAAAAATATTGTTATAACATTCGGTTGTTACCTGTAACACAAACATTAATTTGCTTACCACAGGAACAGACGACCGTGTGTGTATGTTATATGATATTTATTCATTTATTTATTTATAATATTTCAAAAAAAGATACTAGCTGCGTCTTGGTATTTCCGATTTTGTAAGAACGCCGGGATAAAGCAAACACGTACTAAGTTTCATTACAATCAGTTCAGTAGTTTAGGCGTGAAATTGTAATGAACATACATCCATCCTCGCAAACTTGCGCATTTACAATATTAGTGGACTTTATTTTAGCTTTTGCCCTGCGGTCATCAACCCGCCTGCCCAGCGTGGTGACTATGGGCAACACACATGAGTTCACCCATCTTTGGCACGAACTTGTAGAGGCCTATTTCCAGCAGTGGACTGCGATAGGCTGAAGTGATTATTTTAGCTATTTGAAAAATAAATAATGTACGTATTGTAACGACACTGTTATTGTGTGAATTATTTTAAATCATTTATCCATAGATATACATATTGTTTTCAACAAGTATTACATGATAGTTATTAAGTTATAAATCGTTCATGACTATTATTTATCTTCAAGTATATCACATGAATTTTATTTTAATAGCGTAATACGAACATTAATGTATTGTCAACAATTATTAATGGCGATGAAAAGATATCCGCGCCATTTGGCATAGAAGCTTTTTAGCTCGACATGATATATAACAAAATATACTTTTTCCCACGCTTAACATTTTTCTTAATTATACCACAAAAAAAAATTAGAAACAAATAAATTATTTAAAAAAGGCGAATGAAATTATTTTTATCGAATAAATTCTTATATGTAATTTTAAGAGCACTACTAAATAGTATCAATAAATTAATTAATAATATGATACAATAGAAAAGTTTATTTGTTTGAATGAGCTAACTTCAAAATTAAGAACTTATTACATTATTTCCTTAAACCACATTTTTACATAGAAAAATTGTAAGCATAACTTTCTTATATACCGTACTGCTACGTATATTGTTTTTTCACGATATATAATAATAATTAATTTGTATGGAAAACAAAGCTTATCGTAATTATATTTAAAAATAAACGTAATTACAAAAAGTACTTCGTTAAAATATTGTCTAGCAAAGATTACGTGACAGGATAAAAGTGCACGGTATTACGTAGAACGTACATTCGTTGGACGCTCTCCAACCGTACGAATTGCACTAGTGGATAAGTTTCGCCATTAATTCCAATAAGCTCACGATCCCCAACCGCGAAATAGAAAAATCTTTTATACATCGCGGTCACCGAACTGGAAATATCAACGAGATCTTGTTAAAACAGCACAAACTCTTTGAAACTAATTATATTTCATTCGATTTTCATGCCTTTTGAAACATAATATTCTCAGTCTGACCTCATTTTCGCGACATTGTAAAATGCATTTTCATTACGTTTTAAACGTGTTTATGACATTATTTCTGTTTTACAAGCAATCTCGAAACGTACAATCATGTCAGCCAAGTATCGCTAGAATGAATTGTCATAATTTAGAAGATTGTTCATAAAAGAAAAACTTTTTTCTTTTTCTTATTTATTATGTTTCCCGTACATCAGAATACATATTTATTAGATTCTTGTAAACTGTATTTTCTTATCTCATCATCATCATTAAGACTAGATTAGGTTTTTGTTAACTACGTGGCAGTTTATAATTACATATACTGTGTAGATTTATATATACATTACATACTATTTTAATTCATTGAAGTTTTGGATATATAAGCATATTTATAAAAGATTTCTTATTGACCCGTTGTCGTCATTATCGTACGAGTATAAGCTGTCTACAAGCCAATCATATTCGAATACATAGTAAATGCTATTTTTGAATTATTTTATTTATCTTTAAAAGTAAATGAACCTTATAAATAAAAATCTTATATATAAAATTCTCGTGTCACAATGCTAGTTACCATATTCCACCGAAACGGCTGGACCAATTTTTATGAAATTTTGTGTGCATATCGGGTAAGTCTGAGAATCGGCCAACATCTATTTTTCATACCCCTAAAGGATAAGGATTAGGGGAGGTTAATAACATATATAGCAAAACAATGTTTGCGGGGTCAGCTAGTATATCTATAAAATTTACTTTACTATATTAATGAGATGATTTCTTTTATTATTAAACTTATATTAAAACAATTGATTGCTTGTGTTACTCACTTCCAGTTAAACAATATTTTAATTATAGTATTAAATTATTCCATGAATAAAACTTAATTCAAAAAAGTGTGTATGTACAAATACAGTACATATTGTGAATAACGTTTGCTTACTTTAGGTGAACCGTTTATAAATCGCCTTTTTCAAATCACTCTCGGTAGAGTTTAAGTATAAACTAGATAATCGTATATCTTATAGTAGAAGATCCGAACTTAAGTCGATCTTCACCGAGCTGATAATAGAATGAAAGATACTTTGTAATACTAAAAATGGGCAACCCATTTATAATATATTATATAATATACTAGCCGTATATTGTAACTTTGAACTCTGAACAACTCGTGGCAAACTAATGAAAAGTAAAAATTTTAGAATTCTTGGGAGGCAAATCTCTTCTCCTTAATACAGATAGCTCAGCTACCTAGCTAGGAGAAGTAGAGATCAAAATAGTAATTGCTTTCAAATTAAACCTAGAAACTGATTGTTCCTTTTGTCACTTGTTACTTGAATATGTTGTGTAAATACGGAAATAAATAAATTAATTAAATTAAATTAAATTAAATATACTAGCCGTGCCCGCGATTTCTTCCGCGTCGGATTTAACAAAATGTTTATTGTTTAGTTCGCAGAGTTATGAATAAAAAAAAATCTAAAATAAAAGTAGCCTAAGTTACTACTTATTACATCAGCTGTCTGCCAGTGAAAGTCCCGGCAAAATCGGTCCAGCCGTTTCAGAGATTAGCCGGAACAAACAGGCAGTCAGAAAGACAGACAGACGGACAAAAATTATAAAAAATGTTATTTTGGTATTTGTACCTATACATCTATATGAATTTATTAAAAAGCGGTTATTTTAATATTACAAACACTCCAATTTTATTTATTTGTATAGATTATCTAATATATTAAATTTATTACAAAGTACGTTTCATTCTGTTTTCAGCTCGGTGAAGATCGACTTAGGTTCTTAGACCATTACAAATACTCGTCGATTCGACATAATCATTACAAAAAGAGTGTCTTTTTTGTTGAACTATAAAATAAAACGCCGCGACTCCTACTAGCGGTCGATTAATAAATGTCATCATAAGAAAACCCATGGGAAACGTCGAAAAATTATGCTGCTATAAAACAAAGCGAAACGACGTAAAAAATTAAAGTTTGACCACATAAAGCTGACTTCACAGAAATATTTCAAATGGAATGGTTTATTTCCTTAGTTAAAATTTTCTGTCATTAAAGGGATTATGTGTAGATCTGTCATTATTCCTTTTTATGAGATTACAAATTGTTTCACGCGTTATTTATTAACATCGCTTTAATTTGTAAAACAATTATTTATGTTCGTGTTTTGAGTTAAAGCTAAAATCATCAACCTTTTTTTGAACAATTTGTTATTTTAAAAGTAGTTGGTTCTGATGTAAATATCTTGATTAAAATTCTTGCCGATAATTTCAATAAAACCTACTTTGTACTGTTGTCGTTTATAGTAAGTACAGTAAGCTTATTAACAAAAAAGTTAAAGTTCAAGTTAGTGCATAATATGGAAAATATCTTACGACGAATAAGGGACATAATATCATATATACATTAATTATTTTTGTCTTTCCTGTCAATTTCCTAAACGTTTGTCGTACTATGTATATGTATACAACTATACATACCTACTACATATACAATACATATTTCGTAAGTAATAACAACAATCATTTCTTTACCGGATTAATATACGAGTAAATTGATACAAACAAATAAGAAATAACATATTAATAATTTATAATGGTTCGATATAATTAATCCATTAAAGTGGTTTTCGTTTAAAAAGCCGCACCTAATAAAAAAATCGACTTAAATGTCGCTTTCTACGAAAACAGTTACATAGGTTTTACGAATAAAATTTGATTTATGGTTATAGTTGAATGAAAACTGCAATAACTTCTTCGGAAGATGCCTCTTACTCAATAATTTTACTATCGATTTTTATTAGTCACTTTTTCTTTGATTGCAAATGACCTCAAAGCAGAGATATTCCTATTCAGGCTGCACCCAAAGTTACTAAACATCAATTAAATTGAATAGTTATAAAAATTCTATAATGTTACATTGCTAACTAAATAATAATAATATGGCTGATGAGTTTGAAGTGAAGTAATCATCATAAAGCTTATTACTTTTCATAGGGTTTTAACCAAATATGTATCATGTGTGTTATTGTAGTACAGTATAGAATATGTGTGTTTTCAAGTGAAATTCTTAAGAGTATTCTTACATGTTCCCGACTAGAAAAAAGGTCAGACTCAACCAGATCATGTATCTGGACCGGATCAGGATAGAATGAGGCATGCCAGATCCGCCAAGCTCTATCAGGACCAGGTTTGGTCCAGACAAGGATAGCCTGATGTGAAATATAATCAAGTATGGTAAGGCATACTGGATCAGGACCCAGTCCGCTCCAGATCAGGATAGCCTGAAAGAAATTACGCGAACTGAGCGTGAATCACGCTATTAATGTTTTTAAGCGCACTTAGTATATATACAGTTATCTGGACAGTCTAGCAGAAAGTCCATTTCGACACAATGGAGCAGTCGTAAGTAATAGGAAATAGTTAATTAGTAGTTAATTATTAGAAGTTAACAACAACGTTACATGCCTTATCTAGTCCTGATCAGGCATGCCTGGTCCGGTCCTTCTAAGGAAGACGAAAAAAGTTCTACTCGGGTTGTAACCTCTTTAGTTGCATCATATTTTAGAACAGATGCTAGTCACTAGACAATAAGCTACAGATACGGAACGTTTAATCGCCCACTTTATTGTGTTATTCGCGATTTATTGTATTTTTATCGTTGCCAACGATGAAACTTAAGAGGAAACAAATTTATTGGACACTTGTAACGATAAAATAAGAACATTTAGAACTAAATACGAGCTCGTAAACATGAATTGTGGTTGCAGAATACACGTCTTCCAAGAGTTCTCTAGGCCAAGGTCTGTGAAATGGAATTTATCGCGCACATATTGGAAATATTCTTGGAAAAGTTGTTGATGAGTCTTGGAAAAAACGACTGAATTCACTTGGGTTGAACGGAATGACTGGAACGACGAAGAGAATTATTTTTCTTGTTCTTTTTAAAAATCATATAATTTTCAAAGTATATTGTAATCAAAAACGCGTTTCACTTTTTAAACATTAGTTTTATAGTAAAGCAAATAATAAAAATACTAAAGCGTAGAAAACAAGTTCAGTCTAAAAAAATCTTCAGCACAAACCTAAAAAAACACCAGACGCTGCATACGAAATGCACTGGATTAGCAGACATGAAGACGTCGTAGTGTCAGTTAGCTAAAAACGTAATGCACGTTTTTCGATACTTATAAATAGAAAGCGATTCAGAGGTCGAGTCTTGACTCACAGTGGACCGTGATTCATCAGGTCATGATCGACCCGGGATGCATTTAGATGCGATTTTATTTGCGACTTGACTGAAAACGGATATATAGATTGTATTCACACATTGATTCGTTCTTTTCACACACTCACGGTCGTCTGTTCCTAAGGAGTATTAAATACCTGTTTTTTTAGGTAACACTCGGCAGGTGGATAGGTAGAAATAGATACATCTAGTTTAAGAACTTTATTTCTTATAAGAATAATACAATTCACTTTCATAAGAAACAATTAAAGTTTAAACATAAAACATAAAAAGTAGGCAGCTACGTAAAATCAAAAAAATGTAAAAAATATTGGAGGTAGTTACATAAAGTTTGTTTACAAATGAATATTATGTTTAAAGATTCCTTAGACTATGCGAAACTGGATGTGGCATGTGTGTACTTTAAAGATATATTAATTTTGTGTATATTATTATTGCGCAATTATTTAGTATGTAGTGGTTATTAATATTTGTTTCTTTAATATCTATTTCTTTATTTTATTATTATTATTTTTTTTATTTTAATTATATATTATTTTTATTTTATTTGTTTTAGAATATAAAATTTTTACTTATTACTATACATTACGTATTTTTACTAAATGTAAGCATAAATACAATTTGTATAAACAAATACATATATAAAGTAACACCACGCAGGCTTGGGTGAGAATCGAACCGATTGTCATTGTATGTCGTTTTCTAGATGTTTGTGATTATTTATGCAAAACACAAATTCCGGACATCCGACTCAAGATTAATATTCTCGTGGGTGGGCATTAAGTGTCCAAAGTTCATTGATTGCGTAATATCACTCCTAGACATTTGCAGCATTAGTTGAATGCAACTGGATAAAGTGAAGAAAAGGTATGAAACATTATGCAAATAGGTATTAAGCTTTAACGAATTTACTTACCAGATGAAACGTATCTGTAGAGACGTCAACGAACTGATATTCAGTAACAGCAGCTATGGTCAGTTAACTACAGTCAGTATGTAATACCTTTACTGCTACATAATATAAAAATAACACATTTAATAGGAGATTATAATGGTAATTTTATATTTTGACTACTGGTTATAGAATTGGTAATTCATAATTCAATTTAAAATACGGATACGAAAAAAACGAGTGTATTTTAGACCCCACAACTGAACTTAAACTTCTTTAGCAATAGACCTGCACTGGATCTTAGACATGTATATGAAAGGTAACGGCTATGAGAGAAAGAGGGGAAAAAAACTGACTTTTTTGACTTTAGGGCACAGCAGGAATTTCCTGCTCAATATATGGAGCAGCCCGACTGGGGTAATACCTCGACCTTACAGAAGATCACAGCAAAATAATACTGTTTTCAAGCAGTATTGTGTTCCTGTTGGAGAGTAAGCTGACCAGAGCTCCTGGGAGGATTGGGGATTGGGTCGGTAAAGCGCTTGCGATGCTTCTGGTGTTGCAGGCGTCTATAAGCTACGGTAATCGCTTACCATCAGTTGAGCCGTACGCTTGTTTGCCGACCTAGTGACATAAAAAAATGTGATCGCACCTCTCTCCCTTACTCCGTTCGTCTCAGCCGATCACACTTTTCATAACGCTCTCGTCACGCATTCACCAGCTTACTCCCCAACTCAAGCATGCGTAAAGAAGTTTAACTTCAGAAATACATTTAGTGTTATAGTAAATAAATACAATACCAACATTGTATATTAATATCAGTAATTTCAAGGTTGACTTGTCTGTTCATCAGCTTCAATAGTTAAATCGGTATGATCTTCGATGTGTGAGTTCTTGTAACACAACCCTTTCAATTCATAACCGATATATTAATGCAGCAGCTGTTAGGTGTACTGTTTACATGCCAAGTTCCTTCGGGATCTAAAATGAACGAGGGAACGACTGAACAAAACAGGTGGTTCCGATCATCGTTCCACGAACAATGAACACTCAGCACTCACCCAAATACTTATTGAACTTGCGAATAGGCATTGTATATTCGATTTCCGGAGACCGCGTACGCAGCAAACTATAATTAACTATTGTTACTGTACTCACAAATATCACGGTTTTATTTAAAAGTACTAAATTAATGGTAATATTTATCTTTAGAGGTAGACAATAATAACTTGTCCAAAGTGGTTTTGTGTTACTAAAGGTTTTTTGTAATTTACTTTATAATAATTTTATATATACTACATATAGTATAATTACATACAGTTAAAGAAATAATATTTGGTATAATTTGTGTAGACGAGACATAATCAAAGCACAGATATTTTGATCCGAACACATTCCAATAAATAGCATTGGTTACCTGATGAAGAAGAAATCGAGAATATCATCAAAACTCTGACTCATCTGACTGAAACTCATCATGTTTTGGTCACACACATTCAGTGAATTTCAGTGTGTGAGTTGAAGCTGAAAGAGCTTTCTTTTTTATGAAACACCGAACACAATGTAATATGATATTGATTATTATTATTAAAAAAAAACTCTTTGTGGTAAAACTCACCCACGAGGGATTATTTATCCACAGCGCGAATATATGTACCTACTAAATTGTAGAAGCATGGTAAATTGGTATTTTATATGTAATGACAAAGTGCCGTTGTATAAATCCACAAGACCTACTTAATACCATCTTATCTCAAAACCGAGTCAATAATGATGGCCTTCGCTGATGAATTTCTAAGAAACGCTTATCATCGTTCATAAAAATACTTGTAGATCATATCACTTAAATCAGTGTTGTATCTTTAGATATCACTTGGGTCCCTTGAATATTAACTGAGGGGTTATTTGAATCAAAACTATCGGAGTTAAGAAATCGAAAATTAAAATTAAGAAATTTTAAACCACCTTACAATTCCGACTGATATGAAATATAATTAAAATAAAAATGTATGTCGGCACTTGCGCTGTCGTAGGCAATTAATTAGCAAGGAATTTATAAACAACATATGCACTGATCACGCCACCTAGCACGTCGTTCGATAGTCACCTACCCTCACTCATTCTGTTACTCGAGTCATTCTGACGTGCATAAAATGATCGGTGCAACCGCGTCTAAGGCAGTCTTGGCTCTGGCTTGGCACGATGCACTTAAATATAACACTGAAATCAATTTCAATAATTTTATAATCATATTTAGAAAAAAAAGTTAATGATTTTGAAACCAAAGAAATAAATCAATGTTAAGTAAAATAAATATAACATTCAGTATTGACATGAGATACTTTCATTAGATATTTATCATTTCTTTAGAATACCATACATAAATGCATTGTATAGCAATCTTCCTAAAGTGACCTTAAATTATGCATATATTTTAAATTATTTTTAGCTACTGACTTTGACTTTGTGAGGCCAAAAGTTTATGTCCGTGCTGAGTAAGTTGTTTAAAACATAACATATAAAACATAATTACATAAACTTAAATAGCCAACAACTTTTCTCCCTAAAGCAAAAACCAAAAAAGCGAAAGATATAAGAAAATTTCCGTACATTTTGTTTATCTTTATAAGCGTAAGCGTGTGCATCACTCGAGCTTTTTTTGTTTTACATTTCACCTTCAAAATGTGTTTTATTATGCAATTATATGACACGATTGCTATCGCATATAATACGCGATAAATAAAGTGACACCATTTTTTTTAATTTACAGCTCATGAAAATAGGGTATGTGATTCATGAACTGTGTAAAATCTTTGTCGTCTAAAATTAGGTTAATGCTCTTTATGTAAATGATGTCTTAGAGAAAACTGTTACAAAAAGATGAAGTACCGTATCTACATTGTAAGCTGGGTTCGCAGCCGTAACAGGCTTATTAATACTGTAAATGCCATGAAAATGGCAGAAAAACATCAACCCCTTTGACATGAGTAAAAAATATTACTTTTTTTTTTAATAAATATCTTATAACATTCACACAAAGTCGTCTGTTCCTAAGATAAGCAACTTAATGCTTGTGTAATAAGTAACAGCTGGCTGATATAGCTAAATATTAATAAGTTACTCGTAGTAGGGAATATATCCGCCAACCCGCATTGGAGCAGCGTGGTGGATTAAGCTCTCATCCTTCTCCTACATGGGAAAAGAGGCCTATACCCAGTAGTGGGATATTTCAGGCTGAAGCGAAGTGAAATAACAACATGACTCCTACTTTAGGTTCATTCTTAGTACCTAATAATTATAGATATTCGTTATGGCTTTTATTTTGTTTTTTATTTATGGCTCAGCTTGTGCTTGTGTGTACTCATAGATTTTAAAATAGCAGCAAAATAAGAATGATATAATTAACACAACATTACATTGCTTAAACATACAAAGGAAACTAAGGAACTTATCTCATAGATATAAATAGACAATGAAACACTGGACATATACCTTTAATTTAAAAGAAAGCAATACCTCGTAAAAGCTATGTCGCAGATTATCAAGTAAAAAGCCTTACAAACATTACATATTACACTGCAATCGCTAACGAACCTTATCTATAAACAGTTAAAGTATAAAATCCATTTATCGTAACGTAACATATAGGATTTGTGACACAGCTAGAACAAGCGTTCTAAGAATATCAATACAAGTCATTGAATTGTCAGCGGTACGTTGAGAAAAAGGAGTTTTAGAAATGGTCAATATTAACTACAGAGTCGAAGTGGGACAATTGGCAATGACGAAGATCTGATGAGATCATGATCGAAGCGAGGCTGATTTAAATGAGACAAATGCTAATGGTGTCGAACATGAACTGTTCCCGTGACTTCGGTTACTAGGTCAAAATCATTTATTGTTGCTTCATTTATAAAAGTTTTAGGATACTTAAAATTCTTTTCGTTTTCTATAGAGTCTAATATTTTTGTCATCATTAAATAGTATAAAACAAAGTCGCTTCCCGCTGTCTGTATGCCTAGATCTTTAAAACTGCGCAACGGATTTTGATGCGGTTTTCTGTAGTAAATAGAGTGATTCCAGATTAAAGTTCATATGTATTATACACACAGGAACACTGATTGTTTTTGCGAAGAGGGGGCGGGTCGCTAGTTAACAAATAAACTCTAAATCCTTTGGAATCGTTCATAAGAATTTTATGTAATTTTGAATTTTTTATTATGATAAAGATTCGATTGTAGTATACCATGGTACCTGCAACAGTGCCAAAATATCGGAAACTCGAAAAATACAAGCGACAAACTTGGTAAATATGTCGTTTTGATAAAATATAAAAAGGTAAACATATATTCATTATATAAGATTTTAGATTAACATGGTTACTTCTATTATGAAATATCGAGCTCCGCAAAGGGAAAATAATAAACTTGGTAAATATCCCGTTTTCGAATAATTTTCGTAATATATTCATTATAGTTTTTATTTATTATTTTTAAATAGACAACAGTGTGCCCCTTTTATATGTATATATTTAATTACAATCGTTTGTACCGTGTTGACATACAATTACAATTATACATTCATGTACAACATATGACAATGGTAAATAGAGAATAAGATGATGAGATGTCTTCAAACAACGTTTAACGGGAAATGGAATCAGCAAAAAATAATGCGAGTCACATACGTTTAGTGACCTCTTTTATATCTACAATCTATAGGCTATATCTTAAATAACAATTATATTATACAAGCTGACCCAGAGAACTTTTTTACCATATTTTTTTTTCGTGAATAAATCGTTTTTTTTTCAATTTTCTTTTATACACACCTGGTCCTTGCGATGATTAACAAAAAATATATATCCAATTTGGTGTAGTACGTCTTTCGAAAGATTTGCTCGTTCACATTTTAGCGATTCATTTTTATATACATAGAATTATCGAAGATATAAGTTGTACAATTTATATTCTATAATATATACAACTATACTTATAGTTCGGCAAACAAGTGTACAGCTCACCGATTATTATTTATTATTATATTCATCGTAAGCGATTATCGTGGCTAATCTAGATGCAACACCAAAATCATCAAGAGCGCGTTGCCGACCCCCAATCTCCCCAGGAGTTCTGGTCACTTTACTCACTACATAAACATTGCTTGAAAACTGTAGTATTTAGCTGTGATCTTCTGTAAGGTCGATATACTTCCCCAGTCGGGCTGCTCCAGATTTTGAGCAGAAATTAAATAAAAAATATTACTAATTCAATTCACTTTGATAAATTTTAAATTTAGTTCGAAAGAGACCGATACCTATTTCCATGTAGAGATTCCAGAAAAAAAGGAAACCTCAAAATAGTGGTGAGAAAAATGATTTTACAACATAAAATTAATTTATAATAATTATAATTAGAATTATAAATTGAATTACCAACTTAAAAGTTTAAAATTATTCATTATAACGACAAAAAAAATTAAAACCTTATGATCAACTATCGTGACATTTATTGTTCCACAAATAATACAAATGTCGCCATTAGCAACATAAAAACCTTTACTATGATTTGTCTAATCATCATAAATCGTAAACTAAAACCGCAGGTGAAAATACAACAGGATACACGTAAATAACATTTTACTTTGTTTAATTCTCGTAACCACTATGTTTTGTTTTCCAGCAATATTGTTATTCGTTGGCCATTCAACCATGTTTCGATGTCTGTGTTAGGTTCCACTAGTTATTGTTACAAAGTACAAAGTTTCTCTCGCAACGGGAATGGTCCGCCCATCGTAAATCAGATCGGAGAGAACGCTGGTTGTTCGTTAGGACAGTTTTATTGACTATCTATCTTTTAACTATGTATATATGTATTTATATACTCTTTAACGTATTTATTACGTTTCAAACGATTTTATTTTTCATTCAACGTATTAAAGTACTGTCGTAATTGGCCTTTTTAATTATATTTCATTCTTGTTTACCATCCTTAATAAATAAATTTAAAATTCTCTCATTTAAGCTTGACGTCCCTTCAATCAAAATGTATTTGTTGGACTTATTAATTGAAAGACTTCACTTTCAAGTATTTGATTTAAACACTAGAATTTAAACTCTTCTCAAATAGTTATAATCACAACTATTTTAGTAAGGAGCTAATTTTTGTATATTATATTCATATAACACGACAGAATTAAAAATAAAAATATTTATCTTTAAATAAAATATCCGTACTATGTTAATAAATTTAGATTAAGAAAATGTTTAAAAATTAAATATAGACATTAATATATTTTAAAAATCTTTAAGATTTTTTTTCTGTTTTACTATAAATTAAAGTGTACGAATGTAGGTTAACTTGTTAATTATTCAGTCTCTTTGATCAAACATTTTGACTTTTCAAGGTAACGATGGTAAAAAAAACGTTTAAGATAAAATAAACTAATCTAGTTGTTTATCCTATCCGCTAGAGTTACGGTTGAACATTAACTCTCATGACTAACAGTGTAGAATTTCACAAACTTTTATTTTTGTTTCATAAAAATAGGAAGATATGTTTACAAAAATGTCCCGCAGCTAGACAAATAACTCTTCTATAAATTTAGAGTTCAGAACTAAATTCTCTACTCCACGCCACAGTGAGTCTGCTTTTATTATTTATTAAATCATTTTTTTTTTATTTGTTTCAGGACCGAGATAGCAACTTGTCGGTACCAGCGCGATGGGAAGACAGAAACTTACGAAACTACCTCAATAAACCAGATGTTGGTAAGGATTTAGAAGCTTATTTATTTATGCTTTATTGCACAACACATTGAATTATATAAAAGACGGGCTTAATGCCAAAAGCCCCTTTCTCTACCATCAAATCTCTGGACGTACAAGAGCAGACGTTTCTAAATGTGCAAAATCGAAAAAAAAACAGCAAATTCAATTTTCGAAAAAAATAAATAAGCAACAAATAATAAATTAAATACAGCAATGTATAAATAAATATATCGAAATATACATAAATGCCTTTCACTGGTACTTTCATAATAATGACTATTACTCCATATTATTGATTTTTGGAGTTTATTAATGTTTACTCCTTAAAAATCGATTTTCATATAAGGCCCCGGTTTTTTTTTTAATTCTTTATTTTTTTTAGGGACTTTTGTCTACACAGACATGCCAGCCCCATCATACCCTAATTTGGCCCCGGTTTTAAAAAAATGCGCCGTAAAATCTACTGGACGAATGACCTCCTTACGTTTATCGTAACGCCATCTATCGCGTAAAGTCTAACGGCGTAACAACGTTTTCTAATAAGGCGTTATTTCTAATAACGCCATTTCGTCGTAACGTATCATTGATAGATGGCGTTATTTGATTCGTATATTTACCTTTTCATATGGTATTAATCTTTTGCTTAAAATAATAAGCCTTTTTATGCCAATTTAAAAGGCCGATCTGAAAAACTCCACTCTGAGACTCACTACTGAGTAAACTCCAGTCGTGAGTCGGAGCTGATACTAACACTTTTTTAAATTTGTTATTTCACGTTCAAATAACTTAAATATACTTAAGCCCAAGAATCGTAATACCTTAACAATCAATTGCCTTACTCAAGATATATACAAGCCAATTTAACCTTTAAACAATCGATTTTATAAGACTAACCGCGATAGTAATTTTAAAACTCCCGATGTTACGACAATGTTGCAGACGCCATAGTCACGGGTGACTCTTTGACGTGACAGATTTCAGACATGTTTCGTGAAATCAAAAGTGTTGTGATCGTGAAAGCTTAAAAACTTTAATCTTTAAAGTTCACAAATTAAAGTTTAAATCTGCATATTACTAAAATGTTGCACTGTTCTTCTTAGAAAAAGCTAGTCGCTGGATCGGAGGTATCTATGACTACGGGTCGCGAGCGTGGAAGTGGGGAGGTGAGCTCCGTCAGATGCACTACCAGTCCTTCTCCAAGATGAAGAAGTTGTCCCCCGAGGAGCTGCAGTGGCACTGCATAGCCATGACTCCTGAGCTCCTGTATAGGTAAGACTATTGTTTGACATTTTTGAACAAACAGGGTATGTTTTTTTCTTTGTATTAACACAAAATGAACTGTTACTGTGACGTTCATATATTATAATCATATAATTAATATGATTTGTTTTTGTATTTACGAAATAGATTAAAATCTATAATTTTCGATACATATTATGTAATAAAATTTTGGTCGTATAAATATTAGTACTCAAAGAATCAAATTGTGCAGTCCTTGTGGGTCTCCCCACCGTGCCTCGGAGAGCACGTCCGTCAGCCGTCACTCCCGGTTTTTGTTATATACACCTGATAGAGCGATCGTTACTCATAGTAAGGAATATATCCGCCAATCGGCATTGTAGTAGCCAACCCGCATTGTAGCAGCGTGGTGGATTAAGCTCTGATCCTTCTCCTATAGGGGGAAAGAGCCCTATGCCCAGCAGTGGAATGGAATTCAAGCTGAAGCGAAGCGTGAAGAATCAAATTATTAATAAGTGTTTATTGTAATTTAATACTGAAAAGATTGTTTTTCATAGTTATTACCAGCTTACTTACCATTGGACTAAGTAAACTAAATATCATTTGAACGAATAATCCCTTAAAAATTTTCTCTATATAAACAGAAAAATTTAAAAATACAACGCTACATTCAAACTCCTATTCTGAGGAGTTTTCTTTTGGTAAAAATTTTGATCATTACGTTAATCTTATAGATACAATTCTCGTGTCATAATCTTAGTTAACATACTCCTCCGAAACGGATAGAGCGATTTTGACGAAATTTTGTATGCAGGATAGGTTTTGTAGGCAGGGTAGGTCTGAGAATCGACCAACATCTATTTTTCATACCCCTAAGTTATAATAAGGGGATTGAAAGGGAATTAATTTTAATAACAGAGTTAGTCTTATATGTAAAATTCTCGTGTCATAATTTTAGTTAACATACTCCTCCGAAGCGGATAGAGCGATTTTAACGAAATTTTGTATGCATATCGGGTAGGTCTGAGAATCGACCAACATCTATTTTTCATACCCCTAAATGATAAGGGTGACCAACCCCTCAATATTTTTTATAGTTTTGACAATTTTATTTTTATTTTATTATGATTTGGTATTAAAAAATACATACAATCCTAAATTTTCATTATATATATACGTTTGCCGATGCCTAGTTATCCATATATTTATCAAAATCGTGAACATAAATTATTAAAACTGTTTAAGAAACGACAACAATCACATCATACAAACAACTACGCTGTTGCTTTTATAACCTTTTTGCCACAAAAGGTTAGATTAAGATTTATTATGAACGTAACTAAATTTATAACTGTCGCAAAAGTTAAAAGAGATTTAAATGTCGCTAAGGTTAAATGTACAATGTAAATACTATATTGTATAATAAATTTAATTAGTGGTGATGGTACAGTAAGATTATTTGGAAAATTCCAGCTGACGTCAACGGCTTTTAGTATTTATTTCGTGTTTGCTATGTTCTAGCCTAAAGTGGCAGAATATTCACTGTATTAAAAATTTAGATAAAATAAAACCGAAAAAAATTTTATGCGATTGTAACGTAATTATAGCTGTATTATAAATGTCACTTAATAAAAAACGAGCTTCAGACCACATGACTGAAGTAAAACTTCTGCACAATAGGCCTGCACTGTGTCTTAGATAAACGAAACTTAACTGGCTATAAGAAAAAGAGAGAAAGAAAATATGTGCTTGCACCTCCCTTTCTCTCTTGCTCTGTTCACCTCGCCCGATCACACTTTTCGCAACGCTCTGTCACATATTCACCAACTTATTCCCCAAGTCAAGCTTAAGTAAAGATGTTCTACTTCAACAAAAAAAAAACACATGAACATCATGTGCAAGAGCAAAAAGGCAAAGTAATTGAAATAAAATCGTAATATTTCGTTAACAAATAATTGTGAAGCAGCTGTGTCTATAAAAATATTACCTACATTTATTTCACCATATACATAGTTATAGAGTACAAAATGACAGCAACTTAAAAACTTCTGACATTAGGATTTTTACATGCTTGAGTGTATGTACCAAAACTACGTACAAATATATGTGCATGTTCAAAATTGCATTAACTTGAACAACTGTCCATACAGTGACCGAAATAAGCGAGGGGGAATCAAGGCCACGAGATTAAGCGCGGTGACACATCGAGTACAACCCTAAACATACATTCGAAATCCAATAAAACCAAAATTATGTGCAGTATTTTCTATGTTGTGTTGCATTTTATAAATCGATATCTGGAACCGTTTCCTTTTTGATATTATCTTTGTAATAAATCACAAAACACGGACTATATAATTATTTATAAATAAATAAACTCGTAACACAAACCGTCCTAAGTTGTGAATACCAAGCTAAACTATATCGCATCTCACTCAACGATACATTCCACTGCTAAAAGATTTTTTTTAAATCGTTCAATAAGTTTTTTAGTTTATCTAAGTCAAACAAACTAAAAATCAAATATTGTCTTATTAACACTAGAGAATTTGAAAATTAAAAACAAATAGCTCTTTTAAATTCTGAATCTTTTAAACTTTTAATAAAATAAAAAAACCTAGAATATTCAATTATTTCTAATACTGTCATTTGACTACCCGCTGAGAATTATTTCAATTTGAAAACGAATCAAGGTACTTCATACAATTTTTTTTTTATCCTGTTTCTAATGATTTTAACCTCAAGACAATAAACTTTTTTTTTTTTTTTTGATATCGCAGGGTAACCCATTTACGGGTGATATCCAGGATGCCCGGGTAGGCATTCCTAGACCGTATGTCGGCTTAGGACTTGGGGGTGCACTACCGACCAAAACCCCTGCGGGAGCCTTCAGCCGCTTTAATTGGAGGGTCCCGGATCTGCAGGCAACAGGATCCCTCCAGCGACAGGCTGGCCTCGGCGAAAAGACTTCTCCTCCATGGGACTGTCCGGCTCACCTCTGAACAATCCCGACGACGCCATGTCTAGCAGGACCGGGTTCCCATCCCGGCCCGACACGGGCACAGGGGCGTTACTGGAAACGCATTAAGTAGCGCCTCCTACGCACCCCCGTTCGTCGCCTGCGGACGGAGGCCTCGTCGGCGGCCCCCTCTCTCATCCGCTCGTCGTTCTCCTTCTGGGACATTACTGTCTCGCAGAAGGAGACCATCGCCTTCCAGGACTCGTCGTCGCCGAGCATCGCGGTGATAACGCTCGGCAGTGACAAGTCCCCTCCGAGGACTGTCGTCAGATCGCGACGTAGCGCCGCCCATCTCGGGCACACCTCGAGGGTGTGCTGGGCAGAGTCCACCGCCGCGCCACAATCGTGACATTCATTCGTCGGCTCCCTTTGGGCCGTCCGACACAAGTATTCACCAAAGCAGCCGTGCCCGGTGAGAACCTGCGTCAGACGGAAGGTGAGGGGTTTCCGCTTACGGCGCATCCACCGCTCAAGGACCGGGCGCAAGGCAGCCGTTACGCGTGTGCCATACGGCTGCTCCGCCAGGTCCTCCCCCCACCTCCGCATTAGTGCTTCTTGCTCCATCCGGCGCACCCGTAGGATCCCGTCCAACGTGGGGTTCTCACCGAGAGCCCTCCTACCCGAGACGTATGAGTAGGTCTCGGCAAGGACCTCCGCCACGAGTTCCCACGGGGGATCGCCGGCTAGAGCAGTAGCTGCAGCCCACGATACCGTACGGTACCCCCGGATCACCCTCACCGCGATGATCCTCTGCGCAGACCGCAGCGCGGCCTTATTCCTCGCAGTGAGGCGATCCGCCCAAACCGGGGCACCGTACGTCGCCATACTCCGGCAGACTCCGGAATATAGCTGCCTGCTGGCGGCGCTGGGTCCTCCGAGGTTCGGGAGGAGTCTGCCCAGTGCACTCGCCACCTTCACGACCTTCGGTCCCACCACAGCGAAGTGTGGGCCGAAGGTCCACCCTCCGTCAAGGATGAGCCCCAGATATTTGATTTGGGAGCTCATCCTGACCCTCCCCTCTCCGATCTGTAGGGTAGCCCCCGGTGGGGGTCCCTTACGTCCGGTCCCGCGGAAGAGGAGGGCTTCGGTCTTGTCAATTCTGACCCGAAGCCCCAAACTCTTTATGCGGCTGATCACGAGGTCGAGTCCGACCTCGGCCAGCCGCGCCGCCTCCTTGTAGTCTCGTCCCCGAGAGTAAACGAGGGTGTCATCCGCGTAGCAGATGACACCCATCCCGGGGAGGAGACGGCCTCGCAGGACCCAGTCGTAACCAATGTCCCACAAGATCGGGCCCAGCACCGATCCTTGCGGGACACCACAGCCGACTCGCCGCCACTCCACGGACCCCGACCGATTCTCGAGGCCTACTTTCCGATCGGAGAGGTACGCCTCCAACAGCCTCCCTAGATACGGGGGCACTCCGAAGAATTTCAGTGCCTCCCGTATCACTGCGTGCGGGAGGCTGTTGAAGGCGTTCGCGATGTCCAACGACACCGCGACCACCACCTCCCTCCCTTATTCCGCCTCACCCGTCACCGCCCGCAGGCGTTTGAGGGCATCGATTGTCGACCGGCGTGCTCGAAACCCGAATTGAGATTCTGATAGTCCGGGTCCCGAGCCTTCCTCCAGGTGCTGAACGAGCCGGGAACCCACTATTCTCTCCAAGAGTTTCTTAGCTTCGTTCAGCAACACCACCGGTCGCACCGACGAAGCCGAGTCCGGGGTCCGCCCTGCCTTAGAAAGTAGGCAGAGCCGACCCTCCTTCCAGGCCCCCGGGAACTGACCAGACCGCAGGCAGCGGTCAAAAAGTTCCCGGAGGCTGTTGCCGAGGTGCCCGAGAGCGATCGCAAGTACTCTCCCGTGCACCCCGTCTGGATCCGGCGCCCTCTTCTTACTCCGAAGGCGGGACAATGCCGCCTCCATTTCAGCCTCTGTGACGGGTGGGGGAACACCCTCCTCCTCGTCCGGCGTCTGCCGAGCCATCCTGGGGGGCACGAAGCCCTCGGGTTCGTCGGGAAAGAGTTCTCCGACGATCCTCCCGAAAGACAATAAACCTTTCTCAGACAATAATAGTAACATACACATACAGAATATTCATTGTTTTAAAATAAATAGTAATAATCGCATTGTAAACATGAGAAGGAATAACAAAATTGTAACTCCAAGTTTCCGACTACGCAAAGTAAACGTCTCCTTTCTGTGTTATGGTATTCGCATGTACAATAAAATGCCACAAACAATTTTGAAATTGTCTGAACATAAATTTAAACTTTTTATTTAAAAAAAATAGATAAAGCATATTATTCGGTGCAGAATTACATAGTTTGTAAAGGTGTGTGGACTTAGGGACGCTGTATTTTATGCAACATGCTACTAATTTTGTACTAAAACACAGTTTACATATTATTTTTCAAAAGCATAACTGCGAAGTTTCGCTTTTTAGCTAGCTAGGAGCTAGCTTTACTTTTACAAAAATAAGAATTTATTTTTAAAGTTTTAATTTGTAAAATGACGTATATTGTATATTTATTATATGTTTGATACATTTCAAAAATTAATAATAAAAAAATTAAAAATTAAGCTGTGGTAATGTTCCAAATAAGAATAGTATGACCTTTGAAGTATGAATGAATTTAAAAAAAAATCAACCCAAAAGTAAACGTAGCCCAGACGACCATTAAACCATACAATTTAAAATAAAACCACTGCATAACATTTATTATTTGACAAAGAACGTTGCAACGAAAACGATATTAAATTTAACGATAGTTACATGTTGGAACAGCGCAGGGCTATTGTGAGCCCTTAGCGCTGCAGATGTGATTATTAAACTCATTTTCGGGTTGTAATAATCTGGAGTGAATTCAAGGGACCGAATGGATTTTAGGGGTGTTTGCGAATTATACATAATCACTTAACAAAGTATATAGTTCGGTAGACTGGAACACAAGTTCTCTGCGGATACAAGGGGATAATTGTACAGTTTATTACATACTTAGCTAATGATTCAGAATTACAATACATTATTTTAAAGTATTTTAAACATTTTCGAGGTGAGATATTTTCACAGAGAACATTTCATTTCCTTTCGGTATGTTAGAAACATTTTACTAAAATAATTAAGGACGTGTTGAAATCAAAAACACAAAATCGCAATTAAGCCTGTGTGTAATATCCCACTGCTAGCCATAGGTCTCTTTCTCCGTGTAGGAGAAAAATTGGAGCTTAATCCACCAAGCTGCTCCACTGCAGGCTGGCGGGATGGGTGCAGCTGGTTTCGTTGAATTTAACCGTTATCACGGTGTTATTAAATAATCAAAGGAGACAGTAAAAATGTTCAATATTGCAAATCAGCAAAAATCAGAAATGTTAGACTATTTTATTATTTTGAACCAATTTAAATATCATTTACGACAGATATTTTAAAATAACAAAGATGAAATATAACACGTTTATATTGTTCTCGGAAATTTTTAGGTGCTCATAAATTCATCACATTATTATCGTTCAGATTTCTAATTTAGATCCAATGTTATTGAGACAGCGTCCACTGAATGAATCACGTCGCGCAACTGTAGGCTATATTATCTTATTTTAACCGATTTCAAAAAAGGAGGCGGTTCTCAATTCAATCGTATTTTTTTAAGCTATTACGCGTGTTACTTTAGTTGTTTGGCTGTTTAATGCACTTCTACGAATATGTCAATTGAATAAAAAATATATATACTTTTATTGAGAGAACAGGTACGGGTTACGGGTACAAATATAAACTATTGTAAACATTTTTTAATATCATATTAAAAATCGACCGTTCCAGCGGGGATCGAACCTGCATCTCCGACTGACCATGTCGGTGCTCTAGCCAATTAAGCTATGGAACGATGTACCCGCTAGATCGAAATTTTTGATATGATGATTTTTATATTCGGTTTAAACGAACCGTGGCGCCGTCTATAGTGAGTTCTTTACAGAAACCCGTAACGATACAGGTTCGATCCCCGCTGGAAACTCTCACAAACTCTGGAACACTCTTATAAAAAGTTATTTAAAAGCCTTACTTCGGATTTGGTTGAGTTTACGGAGCTCCTTGATATTCCTAATAAAACTACCATTTCTGTAATAGACAGCGCTATATTTATCTTATACAGTGGACAGTCAACTTAAACGAACAATGAACAATACTAAGAACATGCTTGACGGACGGTTACTTAGAAGCGACGTGTAAATTAAATGTCAAACCAGTTGACCTAAGCTTCAATTCGTTGATAGCGAACAGATGTCTGTTTGCATCACCTTGCTCAATTGACTCGATTACGTGACACGTTACTAAAACAATTCAATAATTTCTGAGTACTCGTATTTCTGGTGACAATTACATTTTCTTTAATCAGTTTTTTATATTTATATGTGTGTATGATAATGCAGTTGTTTACTTTCTATTTTAAGGTTTTCATTACTGTTCATAAACCAAATTGTACTCAAATAATTTTCCTTGCCATCCTTAACTTTTATTGTAAGTGATAAATTATTCGGATTGTTACCTGATATTCTATGATCTCCAAAGCCAACTAGTACAGTGTTCGTTTAAAACGCTATGAATAAATAATTTAGTTTTAATGTCTTTCTAAGACGATATACAGCTCTTTACAATCTTAATACCACAACACTATAAAATTATTCCTTAAATTACACCGCGATAAGACCGCCTTTGTACATCTTTCTTTGCACGTATCACTTTTTTGTAAAGTTTCTTTGTGGTGTACAATAAAGAGTTTTTATTATTATTATTATTACAACAAATACGTATTTGAAAACCTAAATTCTACAAATTTTAGACATCTTTTGAAAACGTTTGATAAAATATGCTACCTTTAAATCCTTTCAAAATACCCCAATGAAATATAACTTTCATATTAAGGAACATTTACAAGAAATTACATTGCTTTAAAAACTTAATACAAATCGAAATAAAAAAATACATATTTAAAAGACGGTAATACCAATTGTGAAATAAATTTAATTTTAAAACACCACGTCAAAAACCTTTACGAGACCCAAGTCGAATTCAACGGAATGCCTTACAAAAAGTAATTACTCATACGTCAAGTAAAATAACTAATGACACGAAAAGCACTAAACCGAAATTCGACTCAAGTGATTGTCTTCATTCATTATTTCGACGTGCATATTCAAGCAAAAGCGTGCATAAGCGACATACAAATCATTGACGCTTGTATGGAATGCATGCGACGCTTCATGCTTGTAATACACCGCTTCTTACACTCGCTAAACAATTACGTGATGATAATATTTACATGTAACAATTGATTGTTTATTCGACTTATAAAGTTCGTTGAAAATGACATTAGTATGATAAAAGAATTATTGTTTTTATTTTTTTTATACTGCTTTATAATGTTAATATTAACAGAGTCACCTCACACTTTAGCCTATCGCAGTCCACTACTGGGCATAGGCCTCCACAAGTTCGCGCCAAAAATAGCGTGAACTCTTGTGTATTACTCATAGTCACCACACTGGGCAGGCGGGTTGGTGACCGCAGAGCTGGCTCTGTCTCACCGAAGACGCTGCTGCCCGTCTTCGGCCTGTGTATTTCAAAGCCAGCAGTTGGATGGTTATCCCGCCACCGGTCGGGTTTTTAAATTCCAAGGTGGTAGTGGCACTGTGTTATCCCTTAGTCGCCTCTCACGACAACCACGGGAAGAGAGAAGTTGACTATATTCTTTACTGCATTAACACACAGCAGAATAAAAATCACTAAATTATTTTTAATAGAAGCTGCTTATTAACATTAACTTGAACAGTTGCAAACGATAACAATTAAATTTACCATACTTCCTATACTAATATAAATTGTTTGACTTCCAGGTGGGCACCGCGCAATTGCTTCGAACCACGACAGTTCATTTGCCAGACGAAATTGAAAAAAGTTCCCAAATCGAAACTGACAGAACTTCGTACACGGTACCAGAGGATGGGGAAGATCAACGAGATAACCGCGCCAAGTACGAGCAGGGAGATCGATGATCCTAGGACCAATGACGTCACCAGTAACCCTATTCTTAACCCCAAGTCCTACGACCTCCATCCCAATCCGCTTCGACGAGGAAACAAAAAACCGATCCGCAACAACCCAAAAGCTTACGACCTACGACCAAATGAACTGAGGAAGAGATCTAGACCGAACGCGCAGAGAAGGCTTACGAGACCATTCCCAGGGTATGTTAAATATTTATATACCATGCATAAAAAATTTCTCCTTACCAATATTTGAAAAAAAGGTCCAATATATTATAAAATAATGTCTATCAGTTAGTCATGTTAGCTTGTCTGCTATTCGAGTATCTTCAGTTGAAACTACTTCCTTTTTTTAGAATTCACGAATATTTTATTGGAAAAACATGTAATAATTCTTCTAACTATTTCAGAAATGCAAAATCCTAAATCCTAGGAAGGATTTGGTTAACTATAAAAAATGCGTTTATCAACAAACGATACAAATTTTTCTTTGCAATATAGTGTCACAAAATTAACATATCTTTAAAAAATGTTACAGTTACCAATGGAACCGTCGCGATCCCGAGGGCTCTTACAAGTACAACGCAGACATCCTCAACTCCGGCCACACGGGTCTCAGTGCTCAGCAGGTGAAGGTACACCTCTCTCGCCTGAAGCACCTTCGCGACCGACAGATCGCACGGCGCAGGCGCATGCACGACAGAGACGAATGGCTGGTCAACGACTCCCAACCGATCATAGCACGCGCACATGCCAGAACGTATACAATCGACAACAACATCAGCGCTCTTCATCCTAAGACCATTGTTGAGGAGTTCGATATGATGCCGCCGCCCGCGCCCGTTGTCCTCCCGCGACCGACCCGCGGCATTTGGTAATGCTGTGTCTCAGAATGAGATTCAATAAGTATTCCCTAAGTTCCTCCCAATCAGAACCTTCGCGCTTCGAAATTCTAAATCTCTTTTAGTACTTCCGCAAGCTCTTTTTATGGTTTATTTACGTTGTATTTTTTTAATTTTTTTAAAAGTTTACAACACTTTACGTTATCTGTCTTTTCCTTTTAGTTACTTTGTTTCTGTTTGAGAAAAACTGCCAACTTAATTCTAGTTTTCTTATTGTTTTTTGTTTATAAATGGTCTTGTGAATAAGGTCTGAGAGTGTCATTTTTCCACAATACCCACCCAATGCGCAAAGAATCTTCTATAGAACTTATGTTATTTACAAGTATTTATTTTTTATAAAATATTTTATTATAATTTTAAGAATTACTTCATTGTGAAGTTCCGAGTGAACGCTTTACTATAAATCGTGTGTACTAAGTCTTAGGCTGTCAAAGTGTAAGTTAGGATGACATCTCTTGTCTAAAATATTTATGATAAAGGATGAAATTCTTGTTACAATTTTTCATATGATTATTGTAGTCCCATTGCGGCTATTAATTGAGTTCTTTTTTTACTTCTATGTTTTATTTAACCAACTAATTTTTTTTTTTGAATTTGTAAGCAAAATTATGTAGAGTAACGACCTAGTCAGTAAGATAAATCAAGTAAAGCATTAAAAGAATAACAGCTTATTTTAACGCACTTTATAAAAACTCACTAAAATGTCTTATTCATATGATAGCTTTATAAAAAAAATATAGATTAATAAATAAATCAAAAAAGAAATATTTTGAATTATATTAAATAATACAGCTAACATTCTTATTGCTTTAAGTGTATTTATTTTAAAATACAAAATGAATGTGTCGTACTTCATATTGGCATTTCTTTGCGAAATAATATTAATGAATATTAATAAAATAAGTATTAATCTAATCATACGTTCCACTCTGTATATTGTTAAGGTTTATATAACGAATGTGTGCTTACTTGTAGTGCCAATATTTTAGTCCTCGCATTTAAAAAATAATTTGACAAGTGTAAATTATAATTTCAATATTTGTATCGAGTGTAATTTGTTCATGTAAGTTCTTTATGATTGTTCTGTTTTTTTATAAATATCTGTAAAAAATAACTTAAATCACTTTTGTAGTGCATTTGTAAATGTTATATCAAAATACCGTTGTACTTCTGTCGCTAGTGATAAGTATAGAAAATACCGAAATTTTACTAGATTTTCGACGAAAATAATCTCTTTAAAATATCTTATACTATACATTGAATGCGCACTTGTCATTTTAATGTAAGATAAATTTTAAAACTAGTCCATACTGTTAAAAGAGTAAATTAATAAAGTAATATAAAATAGTAATATTCCTTGTCTACGATTTAACTTATTTCACACTTTTCCCGAAATCAAGAGATCTAGTAATTACTATAAATTACTTACTATAAATTTAAACAACAAATGACAATTTCGTATTCACAGAAACAAAAAAAAAAGTGTTGAATTTCGAATATTTCATTGTAGAATTAAGAATAAATAAAAAGCATCAGAGTAAAGTTGTTTTATTTAATGAAATGGTTAACAGCGTCATCTAGGGGTGAATAGCTAAACTAAAAAGTAAGAATTATTTTTAAATAATAATTTAAAACAAAATTAACGACAACACACCACCAACACCCATATTATTTACCGCACATATACTGGTTAAATAGAAAACTTTTTTTAAATAAGTTTCATTGATAGAAACTAGGTGTCGCTAGAAGTACAGTTTAGAAGTATTAAATAAATAGAGTTAGAGTCAAGTGTCATATTCTGTACTACGAAAAAGAATTATTATTTTGAAAACTTAAAACAAATTTGAATTGAGAAGTTATGATTATAACCTTTCTCATGTCCTTAGAAGGACCAAGCTTAGCTTACCAAGTTTTGGTCTACTAGAATAAATATTGTTTATTTTTTTCAACGGAACCTTTACCTTAGCTTATTGTGATTTTCAAAACCACACATTAGTAATAATAGTCACTTGCAAACCCATATTTTTTTTTTCTTTTAATATAATTTGTTTGTTTGTCTTTTATTACATTTGTTTGATGTAGTCGCTTACATTTATATAAAACTAAATAAATAAATAAAAATAAAAAATAAAAATAAAAAAGCCTTTTATTTCTTCCAGAAAACAATAGTTAGCAAGTTAAATTGGTTTTTTAGTATCGTTTTTTTTTTTTTTTTTTTTTATCTAATATTTTTTGTTATTTATTTACTTTCTTTCTTTTTTTTAATGTAATGGTTAGTAATTACAGCTTAATATAAGAAATATTTAGATACATTATTATAATAGATGTTTTATGTAACTGTTAATTTGTTTAGTAAAATTATTCTGCAAGAACCCCTTGAAAGGTAAAGGCCTCCTCCAAATTTAACCAGTTTTCTCTGGATTGTGCTGTTTGTGTCCAGTTTGGATCGGCTATGCGTTTGATTTCGTCCTCCCATCTGGTGTAAGGTCTCCCTTTCTTTCTTTTGCCCACTGGCCCCTTCCATTCTGTCACCTTTTTTTTTGTCCACCTTTGATCTTGCAGGCGTGCTATGTGTCCGGCCCACTTCCATTTTAATGCAAGAGCTTGTGCTAAACCATCTGTTGCTTTTGTGATGTTGCGTATTTTTGTATGCCTTATTTTATTTATTCTTTTTATGTTTAGCATACTCCGCTCCATTCCTCGTTGGCACGTTATAATTTTATTTTTAACATTCTTGTTAAACTTCCATGTCTGACAAGCATAGGTCAGGCATGGTAGAAGGCATGAATTCATAACCTTTGTCTTCAGTTTGATTGGCATGTTGCTCTTAAATATTTCTTTTAGGCTCCAGTACTTATTCCATGTTAGCTGGGCTCTGCGCTCAATCTCTTGATAGTGATTTAGTCTGTCGAAGCTTATTTGTTTGCCTAGGTAGATGTATTTATCAGTGTATTGGAGCAGCTCGTTGTCGACGTATATTTGTACCTGGGTGTTGTTGGTCATTACCATAGTTTTTGAGAGGTTCATCTCTAGCCCGGCGAGCTTGCTAGCTTTGTTTAGTGATTCTACCATGTACTGCAGTTCTTTTCCATTCTCTGATATCAGTACCAAGTCGTCGGCAAAACGTAGGTGGTTCAAATACTTATTTTTTACTTTTATTCCGCATTCGTTCCAGTCCAGCTTGCTTATTATCGACTCTAACGTGGCTATAAATAATATAGGTGAAAGCGGGTCCCCTTGTCTTACGCCTCTCTTTATAGGGAACCAGGGACCTGCGGTTTCTAGTTTAACTCTACTTTTGCTGTTCCTGTATATGCTTTTGATTACTCGTAAGTATTCGTTTTCCACATTCTGTGTTGTTAAAGTTTCCCAGATATAGTTGTGTGAGACTGAATCGAATGCTTTTTTGTAATCGACATATGCCAAGTACAGTGATCTATTACTCTCTTGATATTTCTCAATGAGAAGTTCGAGTGTGTGAATATGGTCGATGGTAGAGAATCCTTTTCTGAATCCTGCCTGTTCAACAGGTTGTCTTGTTTCTAATGTAGAGCTAATTTTTTTGGTCAAGATTGAAGAAAAAAGCTTATATGTACTCGGTAGCAGACTTATAGGTCTGTAGTTCCCAATGTCTTTAGGGTCGCCTTTTTTGTATACCAGAATTATGTTAGATTCAGACCATTGGGTGGGTGTCTCTCCAGATTCGAGGATAGCGTTGAATAAATTTGTAAAGGGTGTAGCTAGTATTGGGGCAGATATCTTTAGAGTCTCGTTTGTTAAGTTGTCCGAGCCCGGGCTTTTGTCTAATTTCAGTTTGTTGAATGCCTCGATGACGTCATTTTCTTCAATTTGGGGTATTTTTAGTATGTTATCATTGCTGCTGTTATTTTGGTTTTCGTGGTCTGTGTCCTCTGGCTCTTTTCTGTTGTAAAGATCCCTGTAAAAATCTGTCGCTATACTTATAATGTCGCCGCGGTTGTTTTTAGTTAAATCACCTCGTTTTAGCTCTTCGATCCAAGTTTTATTTGGTTTCAGCTCTTTGTATGCCTTTTTTGTGCTACCAGTTTGTCTTAGGTGTTTTTCAATAGTTTTATATCTGTAGTTGTCGTAGTCTTTTTTTATGTATTTGTTGACAAGCTTGTAAAGCGCCGAGATTTCATTTCTAGTTGCTCTGGTTTTATTCGAACTTTTTTGCAGGTATTGTCTTCTTTTGAAAAGTTTTAATGTACGCTCTGAAATTATTTTGTGGCCTTTCTTTGGGTTTTGTGCTACTCTGGCGTTTTGTAAGCTTAAGGTGATGATTCTGATTAAGTTATCGTAATACTTCTGAACTGGGATAATAGTCTCAGCGAACATTTTATCTTTCGATATGTAGGAGTTTAGATATTCTTTGAACTTGGTGATATCTTCTTCGCTTGTTAGTGTATTATGTTGACAGTTAGTAAACTTTGTTCTGCTTTTTTTGAAATGTGTGTCATATGATATTGTAGCTCTTATTGGCCTATGATCAGAAGGGTAGTTTATGTTTAGTACTTCTATGTTTTTAAACAGACGAGGTTGATTTGAGAGAACCAAGTCGATTTCATTTTTGTTGGCTCCATCCGGTGATTGCCAGGTCCATTTATTTTTTGCTTTTTTTTTTTGAAGAAAGTGTTCAAAATAGACAGTTTGTTTTCCCTAGCATATTCGATTAGTCTTTGTCCTCTCTCATTTCTGATTCCATATCCGTGTGCTTTCATAATCAAATGCTCCTCGTTTTTTGGTATCCCAATTTTAGCATTTAGGTCCCCCATCAGTATGAAGTCTTTGTGTGCTAGTTCTATTGCCCTACTTACTGTCACATAAAAGCTATCGATTTCGTCATCACTTGCTTGTGCAGTAGGGGCGTATACTTGGATGATGGATAAGCTGGTATACTCGAATTTCATAAAACTAAATAGTTTACGACAAATGATCTCAATAAGAACATGAATGTTCTATCAAAGTCACGATAGTCGCTGGTTCGGTTTCCATCAGAAATAAATATTGATGTCGTACAAAGGAGTTCCTAGTCAGTGTTATTTTTATGCCTCTACAACTCACTGGAATATTCCTAAAATTTAAAACTATTTTTTCACAACCGCCACATAAAACTTGTTTTTAAAATAAGAAAATAAGAAAATGGCCTACCAATCTTCAATAGAATAGCATAAAGGTTAAGAATAAAAACCTCCTCATATATAGGAGAAAAGACTTTCCCTTAGCAGTGGTACCTCCAAAAGTTTCCTTTCTGATAGTTCAGTTGAGGTCAAGTACTAAAATCTTTATAATGTCTGATAACATCTTAAGCTAAAAAAATATCTTTTCGCAGTAATAGGGTTTATTAACCTTTGTTCGAATCATTTGACCGCAGTTTCAGATGCCACGATACCGTTGTCATGGCAACAGCGTGCAAACAATCAACAACAACTTCGAAAATATATTTCGTAAACAAATTTCAACCTTATACATATATAAATTAGCGTCTATACAAACTTTTATTATAATTAGACCATAACATGCAAAACAAAAATTTACTTGGACATTAATTATTGTAATATAATCTTTATTTCATTGCAATACAGTATAGAAATTAAAATAAATCATTTACCGTATAATAACACAAAAAGGTTAATATATCAAACCTTTTTAAATTTAATTTACTTAGGTTTATCTCTATCTATATACCAATAAATTTGTGAAGTCGAAAAGCTATTTGATAATCCGAACCTCTCCCAAACTCTACCTATACTCAGCTAGTACTGTTTTCGGGATCTACAACTAATAGAGAAAAATCTTATTTCTATAAAAAGATATATGTACTCTTTTTAATAACTACGTACCATTAAAAAAAGAACAATAACATATAGGTTACGCATTTTTACATCTCTTATACATATTTGACATCTCTAGCAATTGAAAAATATGGCTTTACCCTAAATAAAACACAAATAAAATTAATTTACTTACTGTAATTACTATAGTAAAAGTGTACAAGGTCATCTGTATTAACTATAAAGAACAACCTTGAAAAATTGTATAATTACCCAAAACTGGATCAATAAATTAACTTTAACAACAACACTTTCCCTTTTACCCGCGTTTAGACTTTTTTTTATATACAATGATAGGCATGCGTTTGACCACTATTTCACCTGATGATAAGTGAAAATGCGGTCTAAGATGGAGCACGCTAACCTAGAAGTAACCTATTCACTCGCGACTTAAAGATCCCCAGGTTATAATTTTATGGAAACACAGACGCTGGTAGAGAGTTCCATTCTTTGAAAAAAAAGACTAACATTTATTAGATTTAATAATTTTATTTCCTACTCTCTTCCTCTTTACTTTACTGCATAATCATTTTTTACCGTATTCCAGACAAGGGTTTTAATACAAATATTACAAAATATAGTGCACTTCAGAGAAATTGATGCCAAAAAGAAATAAAAGTTTAACCCAACATAATATCGACCTCAATTTTTTCACCCTTAGAGATAGTATTTTTCCAATACCATCCATTCTGAAACTTGATTAGAAATTGGACTAAACAGAAACTGTTACACTAAAAGGGAACCGTTACCGTTTTTCTTTACCTTTTTCCGTATTTAGTTTGTAATGGACGAGCGACGCCATCTAGCTCAGGTGCTTTCTGCATCTAATTGAGGGAGTCAATCACAATGTGTAAAATAACTCGATGGTACTGAAATAAGTATTTTTGAAGAGAGAATTTTTTCCATCCAATCGACATAATTATATCGAATAAATGACGCCGCGTTGGCGCAACGATTACAGCCATGGATTGTATATCAGTTGCGCTGGCGGTTTCGGGTTCGATCCCCGCACATGACAAACATTTGTATTGGCCATACAGGTGTTTGTTGTGGTCTGGGTGTGTGTGCAGTCCTTGTGGGTCTCCCCACCGTGCCTCGGAGAGCACGCTAAGCCGTCGGTCCCGGTTGTTATCATGTACACCTGATAGCGATCGTTACTCATAGTAGGGAATATATCCGCCAACCCGCATTGGAGCAGCGTGGTGGATTAAGCTCTGATCCTTCTCCTACATGGGGAAAGAGGCCTATGCCCAGTAGTGGGATATTACAGGCTGAAACGTATATCGAATAAATGACAGATTTAACGAAGTAAGAAACATAAAAAATACACGCGAATTTAGGACTTTTTTTTTCTTTAAAGTTGAATAGCAAACATTTTTTACTGGCGTTCTCAGATACCGAGATTATAATCTTGAAACGAGTCTCACATGCTCGTATTTTATATTAATTCAATATATTAACTATTTTTAATTGCACATAATATATCTATTAAAATCGAATCATCAGTTTGAATTGAAATAAAAGTATTATTTTCATATCATGGTAACGTTTATTAGCTGTTCGTGATAACATAGTTGACAGCTTAATGACTAACTGAATGGCAGTAAGGAAAAGGAAGGACAAGGTTTTGAAATTGATATTAACAATTTTACATTAGGCTGAAACTTGTTTTTGTTAAGTTTATATAAAATATTTTACTAAAAAAAATTATATCATACTAATAAAAAAAACTGAAAAAACTGTTTAATTATTCTTTGCCTTCTAATTTAACATATGTATGTATGTTCAGGGATAACTTCGTCGTTTTTGAACCGATTTTGATAATTCTTTTTTGTTACAAAGTAGATATACCAAGTGTGGTACCATGATAACAAAACCAGGATCTGATGATAGAACCCCAAAGAAATCGAGGAAAATCCTCAAACGTCGTAGTCTAGCGCGTTTGTTAATTTTTTTCGTCGTCTTTTGTGTCGTCGTTCAAACACAATCATCAACTTATTAATAGTCTGATAATTATGCATACTTCTATACTATACTACTCTATCAAGAACTTTCCTCCTAAAATAATTTGTTTTGATTCGAGCACTGACGTAGTTAAAGTATGATCTACGAACTGAATAAGATGACCTTAAATGTAGGTTAAGACAATAAATTGTTCATATATGCTGAGCAATTACCAGCGAATCGCTTGATCATTAACTCCGATAAAGTAACGCGTATAAGCTCTCACTAGACGCATAAAGTTACGACGCATGAGTTAAAGGCTGTAACGTAATGTTCTATATTTTAAATTTATTCTAAGAAATTCTAATATATTTTATTTTTTTAACAGACTATCAAAAACTAAGTAGGTTCTAAATTCGATTGTTTTTTATCTTTGTAAATTCAAGTATTTTGAGTGCCCAGTCCAGTTTACAAATCGATTCGTGATTACAATAATATTTTATTTATAACATAGGTTTTATTAATCGCTCTTTAGCGATAAGATCGCACATCATAACATCTTGTATTGTAAGTATCTTTTTAATATAAAGAAAAGAAAGTGTCTCTATTTCGGTGTACATTAAGAATAAATAAATATTATAATATAATATTTTGCAAATCCTTGCGATGAAATAATATAAAGTAATATACAAAATAAATAATAGATACGATAGTAGATATACTTTTTTCTATGTAAAAATATCTCCGATTGTAATCTTGGCCACAATAATCACTTCAGCCTATCGCAGTCCACTGCTGGACATAGGCCTCCCCAAGTTCGCGCCACACATCCCGGTCTTCCGCAATCCTCATCCAGCCTACACCGGCAATCTTACGTAGATCGTCGGTCCAACGGGCCGGAGGACGTCCCACACTGCGTTTGCCAAGACGCGGTCTCCACTCTAGGACCCGTCTACTCCAACGGCCATCGGTCCTGCGACACAGATGACCAGCCCACTGCCACTTCAACTTGCTAATTCTGTGGGCTATGTCGGTTACCTTCGTTCTCTCGCGGATAGTCTCATTTCTAATCCTGTCTTTGAGAGAGACCCCAAGCATAGCCCGTTCCATTGCACGTTGAGCGACTTTAAACTTGTGGACCAGTCCCTTGGTCAGTGTCCACGTCTCGGCTCCGTATGTTAACACAGGCAGGACGCATTGCTCGAAAACTTTTGTCTTCAAGCATTGCGGAATCTTCGAAGTGAAGACTCGACGGAGTCTGCCAAACGCCGCCCAGCCCAACCGAATCCTCCTATCGGCCTCCTTCTCGAAGTTGTTGCGGCCTAGTTGGATAGTATGGCCTAGGTAAATATAATCCTGAACAACTTCGAGAAGGGTACCATCGACCGATACCGGTATCGGTATGACTTGGTTGTTAAACATAACTTTCGTCTTATCCAAGTTCATACAGAGACCGACACGTCGGGAGGACTCGTTTAGGCCGGCCAGCATTTGGCCTAACTCATCCAGCGTCTCCGCAAAGATGACAATATCGTCGGCGAAACGAAGGTGAGAGATGAATTCACCGTTGACGTTGATGCCCCGTTCCCCCCAATCCAAGGTCTTAAAAACATCCTCTAGCGCAGTGGTAAACAGTTTCGGTGATATTACATCCCCCTGTCTTACCCTGCGCCGGAGGGAAATAGGTCTTGTTCTTTGGTCATTGACATGAACGGTCATCGTCGCCGCGTCGTACATAGATTTTAGTACCTCGATATATCGCCAGTCGATATGACATCTCTGCAGAGAGTCCAGGACAGCCCAGGTCTCGACGGAGTCGAAGGCTTTCTCGTAGTCCACAAATGCCATACACAGCGGTTGATTATATTCTTCCGTCTTTTGGATAATCTGCCGAACAGTATGGATGTGGTCCACGGTGCTGTAGCCATTTCGAAACCCAGCCTGCTCTGGTGGTTGGAATTCGTCGAGTCTTCTGGCGAGACGATTCGTAGCAACCCTCGAAAACAGCTTATAGACGTGGCTCAGAAGTGAGATCGGTCTGTAATTCTTTAACAGAGACTTATCGCCTCTCTTAAAGAACAGCACCACCACACTCCTGGACCACGCCTCCGGCGTGGTACCTCGGTGGATGACGGCGTTAAATAGTCTTGCCAAGGCTTTCAGGACAGGTCGCCCTGCGGCTTTAAGGAGTTCAGTGGTAACTCCGTCATCCCCCGGGGCCCTCCCGTTTTTAAGCTGCCCGAGCGCTGCACCAATCTCATCCTCTTCGAAGTCCGGGATACACTCCGAATAATGGTGCAACAATGGTGCCCGTGGATCTTCGGTGTCCCAAGTCGCAGGCTTGCGTGCGCTCGACGAGTACAGCTGTCCATAAAAATTCTCAACCTCTTCTCGGACCTGAGGGCGAGAGCAGACGGTTCTGCCATCTGCTGTTTTAAGCTTCGCAAGAAGGCTTCTCCCCAATGGTCTTTGGAAAACTTTGGACCCCCTATTCTGCTCAATCAGAGTAGCAACCTCTCTCGTATTTGAGCAGCGGAGGTCTCGGCGAATAATTTTCCGTACCCTCTTGGAAAGAGCCCTCTGTTCTGGCGAAGCAGCCGGCAACTCGCGCCTCTGCCGCATCAGATCCAAGGCTTCGGGAGAAAGTTTGGACTGCTTCGTTGGCTTTGTTGGTGGAAAGTGCCTGCGACCCAGTGTACACACCGTCTTCACCACGTTGTCGGTTATCTCGTCCACGTCGCTAGTAGTTTCCAGCGAATCGAATCGGTTTTGGAGTTCCAACTGAAACTGCTCGGAGCCACATAGTATTTGGGGCAGCGTAGGTCGGAGAGTAGATTTCATCAAGCGGGTCGGCTCCTTTCGGAGACATATATTCAGAGTGCCCCGTACTAGCCGGTGGTCGCTGCCGGTGTTAAACCTGTTAACCACTGAGACATCTCTGAATATATGCCTTTTATCCGCTATGATGAAATCTATCTCGTTCCTCGTCACAGTATCGGGGCTTTGCCATGTCCACCTCCTTTGGGGCTTCTTCTCAAAAAATGACTTCATCAAGAAGAGCCCCTCCGATTCGAGGAAGTTGACAAGCGTCTGCCCCCTGTGATTCCTGTGCCCCAATCCGTGTGGTCCGATGCTCGATCCGTCGCGGCCTTGTACTCCCACTTTAGCGTTGAAGTCTCCCATAACAACGCTGTAGAAGGTCGAAGTAGTGCCATGTATGGCCCTTGTAATATCTTCATACAAGGCTTCGACTTCATCGTCAGAGTGTGCCGAGGTCGGCGCATATACCTGTATCACTTTCAGGGAGTACCTGTCGGTGAGCTTAAGTACAAGGTACGCTACCCGGGTCGACACACTACTGACTTCCACAACGTTGTTAGTGAGAGTCTTGTGAACCAGAAAACCGACGCCACCTTGGGAAAGCCCATCACCTTCACGGAAGTAGAACAAGTGCCCGGAGTCCAGGATCATCGTGTCCTCTCCCTCTCTTCGGACTTCAGACAACCCCAGTATGCTCCACTTAATGTGACTAAGTTCTACCTCAAGTTCGGTGAGGTGATGGTCCAACCGTAGCGTGCGTCCATTATACGTAGCCAGGAATATTTTTCTATGGCAGCCTCCCGTACCCCGGTGATTCTTGGCACCCTCTACCCCACCGTTACCACGGCCGCTGCCGTAGCCGGGAATAGTGGGGCTGCCGGGAACTGAGGGCCTTATTTTTAAGTTTGAACTCATGGGGGTTTTTGCCCATAGTCACCACGCTGGGCAGGCGGGTTGGTGACCGCAGGGCTGACTTTGTCGCACCGAAGACGCTGCTGCCCGTCCTCGGTCTGTGCATTTAAAAAGCCAGCAGTTGGATGGCTATCCCGCCATCGGTCGGCCTTTTAAGTTCCAAGGTGGTAGTGGAACTGTGCTATCCCTTAGTCGCCTCTTACGACACCCACGGGAAGAGATGGGGTGGCTAAATTCTTTAGTGCCGTAACCACACAGCACACCATGGCCACAATAATAGAATATTTAAAATAAGGCCAATAATAAAATGATTGAAAATACAACACAGTACTTATCTATCTAAATAAAAATTATTGTTGCTAAGCGCATCGAATAATAAGGCTCCACCAATTCGGCAATTTTTTTTTTTTGTATGGTTCTTAAGGCCCACAGGAAGGTTTTGATACTTAAAAAAATATGTTAAGAAAAATTTAATTTTTACTATCAACTTGTGATAGAACGAAGTCTGTCCAAGAAGCTAGTATTTAAATATTTTGAGATTCAAATAACATGCTCTCGAACACGCACTTAGTAAGAGTAAAAGTAAGAAACGCCTACATCGTATTTCACAGATTTAACCGCAAAAATTTATTGAATCTATAGTATTTTTCCTACACAAAACTTTACAAAAACATTAAACATTGCAAAAAAATCAACACTTTCGAAATCGATAGAACACCAAGTTTGTCATATCAGTTCTTTTCAAAGCGAATCACAATAGAAGTATAACGGAGTTCGTATCATTTTATTTTAGTTAACCTGGATATAACTCACTACATTGTTGAACACAGTGTATCATTACAGTTTTATATTTGTTACAGTATATCGCAAGTCAGATAGTAATCTAGCGTGACGTTTTATAACTATAGGATTGCTTCAATTTAATACATTCGATTAATTTTTCTACTTACGCCATTTCTATATTTTTTTAAGTACTTATAAAAGCAGTAGACTTCTATATTTCTATATTTTTTAAGTACTTATAAAAGCAATAGTAGTAAGACTTATTCTTAACTGATTTTCAAAAAAATAAAAATTAACACTCAAAGTGTTTTGTGAACATAACGTTTAATGCTAACCACTTTCGAACAGTTTCTAATAACTTTTATTATATCAAAATCAATTTTTGATGAGATTAATGTTGAGACATCAATATTTCATTACTCACGCCGCAAGAATCAGCGATCATTTGAATATATTCAAATGATCGCTGATTCTTGCGGCGTGAGTAATGAAATATTATATTGAATATTTTAAATACGTTTGTATAAAATTTATTTTATTTTGAAGGAAAAAGAAAGTTTGCATTAATTTTAAACTATAACTATTGCCTGCGCCTATTCTTCTTCTCACGATCTACGCATTTCTTCTTCTTCGCCATCTTGTCCAGTCCCCGATGCGTTCTTCCTCTCTCACTACCGTCTTCTCGTAGCGTCGTTCCGTTCCTTCTTTTTTTTTCGATGTGAACAAATGTCGATCGCAAAAAGAACATTTCGTACAGAATTTCGTACAGAAATTTCGTACTTGAATTTGGGCATAAATAATTTTATGAAAGTATAAAATTTAAATTTTTCACTATCCGCGAACTCGCATTGGAGCAGCGTGGTGAATTAAGCTCTGATCCCTCTTCTACATGGGGAAATAGACCTATGCCCAGTAGTGGGATATTACAGGCTGAAGCGTAAATATAAAACTATTTATTTTCATGAAATAACGTTATACTTATTATGTAATTTTTTATGTATTTTTTATTTTACGAAATAATAATTACAATAAATAATAATTAGCTATAGTGAAATAAGTTTTTTTTTATTTTATTTTTTATTTCATATCTGTCACTATTTCAATATTACCCTATTTGTCATGCTATCAAAATGAATAACTTACAAAATGAATAAATAATTTTGGCCAAAATGGGTTATTGATGCCCTACTTCTTCTCTGATGCACTACTTTGGCCTTATTTTAGCCTAGATCCTTCCTCGATAAGGCTATCGAAATATTTTCAATTCTAATCAGTATTTTAAGACTTAAGCGCGTTGAACCAAATAAACTCTCAGCCTATATATTTAATTAGTATAGATAAAAAACGCTACACTGTGTAGCACGTAGCCGTAGCCGTAGCAACATCAAACAAAAAAGGAAAATGCCACAGACTTAAATTATATTCAAGTGAAAAAAGCATGCATATTAATTAATAAAAAATTATAGACACGCGAAAATTTACATACTAATAAATTCATTCATTCATTCTTTTTACTCTATTTATTACTTTTTTTTATATGTTATACTAAATCTTAGCCACATTCAAAACTGTCGGCGCTACCAACCAATGGTAATGCCTGCAACCAATATACATATAATGTAAAGTAAGCGTCTTGACTTACAAAACAACTACTCAGTAACCTGTCACCCTTAATAGGTAGAATATATCTAATTAAATAATAGAACGGTCCAACAATCTAAAAAAAAAACAAAGTTCATAAAATATACACAGAACTTATTATATATACATATAAAAAACTTTACTTTTTCGGTATATCTTTTGTCTCTACAAAACGTAATTTACTTTTAGCGTTTACAACAAAAGCGATTTTATCGTAACGAAATTTGAAGTACAAAGACCAAAGGAGTCGATACAACTCCCTTTTTACTAAGTTCTCTCCCCATTCACTAAATAAATTCCGGTGGCATTGAACTTGGAAGTCTGCGTTCATTTCTACACGAAAGATTTATTAATTTAACTCCAAGCGTTTTCTTTATCAAGATCTCTATTTTGTTACTCGTATTTAAAAGAACATTTTTAATGTTATATTAACAATTTATTATAATTTATACATATAACGACAATGTTTTCAAAATTTATCAAAAAAAGTCTGAAAATTTTATCCGTAAATAATCGCTAAATTTCATTACGACTTTTTTAATCAGGATACGAAGTCAAGCTTTTTTGTAATTGAATCATTACTCCTTTAATCTGACCAAGCAGCTCAATTGGGAACAAAATCCAAAATATGAAGAAAATCGAATATCGCGCGGAAAATATATTCCTTACCAAACAAGGAAAATCTTGTTTCATTCCATACTGAACGGTTTACGAGGACTCTTGCCCAGGAAAAACAACGGTTTACACGAGGCATAATTTGTTTAAGCAGGGCAGAGAGTCACTTGAAGAAATCTAAGGCCGGGTCGCCCCGATTAGGTGACCACGCCAAAACTTATTGCAAAAGTAGAAAAATTATTATTCGAATGTTTCCGTGCGTTTATGAACTCTTCAATGAAGACAAGGTTGGCGTGTTGAATCGAATCGAATTGGTGATGAAACTTGGGTCCAACATTATGAACATGAGTCCAAACAAGACTCCATGCAGTGACATAAAAAGAGTACAACATTACCAAAGAAGTTTAAAGTATCACAGTCGGCCGGGAAACTCATGGCGACAGTCTTTTGGGACTCAGAAGAAATTTTATTGAAAGAATACTATGCTTCAATTTTAGAACAGTTAAAAGAACCCATAAAAGAAAAGAGACGAGGAAAATAGACAAAAGGTGTCCGGTTGTTGCATAACAATGCTCCTGTTCACAAGAGTCAGTTGCGCTGGCGGCCATGCATAAGGTGGGCTTCGATATTTTAAATCTTCCTCTCTACAATCCATATCTGGCACCGAGTTTTCTGTTTCCTAAAATGAAAAAAGAACTGCGTGGTAAAAAAATTTCACCTGACGAATAGGTTAAGGAAGCGGTTTCATCAAATGTTTTGGATAAAGACAAAAAATTTCTTTACGATGGTATAAATAAGTTAATTGAAATGTCTGAAAAATGTAATTGTCTTGCAGGTATATTGAAAAGGAAAAACCATATTTTTGTTTTTATTTCTAATGAATGCCCCCGATTCCGCGAATGTAAAAACACTACAACTAGGTCAGCAAAAAAACGTGCGGCTCACTTGATGGTAATCGGTTATCGCAGCTTATAGACGCCTGCTATACCAAAAGCATCGCAAACGCATTGCTTACCCCAGGAACACAACACTGCTTGAGATCAAAATTATCATCATCTGTAACATGTAAACACTTACCCAGTTGGGCTGCTCCAGATTTTGAGCAGGAAATTTCCTGCTGTGCCCTACCTCAAAAGAAAGTCTTATTTGAATCTACAATTTAGAAGATAAAAGCTTATTAGGTATCAACTCCATTCTACCTGTTCAAGTGTAGTCATTTAAAAGTAAATATCGAAAATCAAAAGAAGCGTAAGATACACAAAAACACCGATGAGATTAAAGAGAAGTAAAGATAAGGATGAATGAATTAAAAGGCTCTATATTGTTAACTTATAAACATGTTGATGTTATTTTTAATATATTTAGATAATTAAATTTGGTTATCTTGATGTCCTGTAAATCCAAATAATTATAACAGTACAGAATGGTAAACCCACAAGCGTGAATGAAGATTATACACATAAGGAGGTTTTTAATGTTTAGTGAAAACGAAATTCAAGTACGGGAAGTAATACAAGGACAAAGTAGAGGCTCAAATATTTTACTGTATTATTTTATTATATTTTATTTCTTTATATTCTACGAACGGAACGAAAAGGTCTTGACGAAAATATTGTTATTTTTTAATTTTAGGTTTTAGTAGCAATAAATAGAACATAGAATCGATTTTGAAACTTAACAGTTTGCATCAAATTCTGGTTAATAGGTATCGCGGTAGAAAAACCGCAACCGCAAGTATCGGCCTGTGAAATATAAAGGATAAATTGATCCAAATAATTTGGTTAAAATATTCTATTTCTATTTATTTCTTACATAATAACAATACTGCTATTTTAGACTTGTGATTAGAGATGATAAAAACAGACTAGGACTTGCTATTTTAAAATATTTTAATCAATGTTTCAATTGTTTTTTAATTATCTAATAATAGCAATGTTTACAATTTTTAAATATTCATTTAACAACAAACGAAGGTCGGTCGTCGAAGGTTATTCGCTGCTGGATATAGACCAGTATATATGCCCATTATGTAATAAGGATTAGAGGAAGCATTTTTTTGTTTTTGTCTTATTTGTATTAATTGTTGTTGATGTACCTACTATATTGAATACTTACCGTTTAACCTAATTGTAACTCTCGAATTAAGCCATTTTGAAAAGTCTTCAAAAAAAGAAGGTGTAATTCGACAGTTTTTTATGTGTGTTGCCTAATAACTTTTTACTGGTCATACAAATTTTGATGTTGTTTTTTTTTTTAAATCGAAAGCAGGTGCTTGACATGAGGTCCCATTTTAATTTGAACGAGATATAACGTACGGATTAACGATCCACGTAAGAATACCAGTGTAGGTTGGATGAGGATTGCGGAAAACCGGAAGATCTGGCGGGAACTTAGGGAGGCGTATGTCCAGCATTGGACTGCAATGGGCTGAAATAAGTAACTAAGAGATCTAACGAGTACTTTTTGTGTTATCCCTAATAGTAGATATTTAAGACTACTATTGTTGTAATTAAGGTCGTTTTTTTTTTTTTCATTTGAGAGCAAACACAATTACTACAACCTATGGAATAATACCAATGTAAAACGGATTCTAAAAGAGTAATTGAGCTGTTCAAAACTGTTGGTTTTAAACAACATTTGTGTAGTGGTGTATCATTAAACATACACAAGGATAGCCGGTAATTCCAGCAATTTACAATCCCTTTTACAACCCAATACTGAAACGTAATCCAATAGAATTTATTACGAAAAAATTGCCTTCTTTACATATTTTGTATTAAACAATTGAAATTAATTTATTATATTAACATATAATACATATCTGTGTTAATAAAAATAGACGACCGAAATATATGTACGCCCATAACTTCCGTACCACTGCATCAAATTGGAGAATTCTTTTTTTTGTGGATGCTATTATCAGTATGTAAAAAAAAAAGTTTTATGTATAAACAAAAATAATAAGGTGGATCGAAGTTGCAGGGTCAGCTAGTCATTTATAAATATATATAATAAATTCTTAAATTCATTATTCATATATATATTATACCCTGCGCGCGTTGATACGTTTTTTTTTGTGGTCATACTATCTCAAAAACCTTTGTGGGCTCATGCACAACATTTTACTGAAGACCACATTACTGATGACATGATGAAATTTATAGTTTACGTTTCAATAAAGAACATACAGACAAACATTCATTTATATACATATAGATGTCAAATTGTTTAAGTTCGCCCTATCAAGCTAACAATTGATATTGATGCCCTACTAAACGAAAGAAATGAAGTCACTAATGTAAGTTATAACTGAAGAATAATGACACGTAAAAAAAAACTGTAAGCTTATTCTCGCAACCCTATTTCCATACCACCGGTGGTAGGCGCTAGGCACGTGGTCAGTGGTCAGTGTTCAGTAGTCGCGCCGCGGCCTGGCCGAGTAGTGGACATGTATACCTAGCGGGACGACTTACGGAGTACCACTGCCGCCATGACTGAGGATATACCAGGTTGTTACATTTTTGAAACGTATTAAGCACCGATAAAAGCTAGTTTTCGTTTTCTTGTTTGAAAACAATCGACAATCGATTCGTGCATACACAAAACTGTTTCAAATAAATCAAAGTTGTTACTCACTACGATAAATACGTATTTTAGATGTTTAACTATAGATTTACAATTTCCTTTTTTCATAATTGCCGTATGGCTGTATAGCCTTTTTTTTCTCTTTATGGCTTTTTTTTGATATTTTATAATCGAATACGTTTTTATTGTTTTCAAACGGTAATTACTTCCTCGAAAGGCAATTGTTATTGATTTTTTACTTTGACATATAGGTCATATTTTGTATACTTGACAATTTCGATTAGTTTTTAAGCTTACACTATATATTTTTATTCGTAGCACGTGTTTTGTACATTGTAAGTTGTAGCATATGTCTAATTAATGGCTTAAATTTCTATAAGGTAATGTGATCACGTAGTCTTTTTATAACTTAAACGTAAAAAGTGTTCGCTTTTATAATATTTGCAAAAATAACTACTACAATATGAGATTTATTTTTCTAACAGTTTTTTTTTATTACTGTTAGATTATGTTTGTGTATCATGTTTTATCAGAGTTTTCATATCGTAGCATAACAGTGCTACATGTCTTGTAACAATTTATCACATTTTTTGTTACATCTTAGACTTTGACGTCGAGGCTTAAAAAGTTAAAAACTTTTTTTTAATTTATACGAGTAGCGTGAAGAGGTTGCTCCTGGGGGGATTGGGGATTGGTCGGCAACGCGCTTGCGATGCTTCTGGTGTTGCAGGTGTCTATAAGCTACGGTAATCGCTTACCATCAGGTGAGCCGTACGCTTGTTTGCCGACCTAGTGACATAAAAAAAAAAAAAACTATCTTTGGTCAATTTTGCTAACAATTTGAATCTGTGCATTAAAATTTTTAATCATACAACTAATACGTTTAGTATACAGGTTTATCATCGTATCGTCTTATTTAATGCGTGCGGTTTCAAACACAAATTAATAATGACTTACTAACTCTTCTAATAAAAAAATTAACTAAACAGAAAAAGTATAACAGAGAATTGATATTTGAATTTGGATCTGTGATATTTCTGTTAAGATTTACACATTCTATGCACATGATCATCGTATTACCGTCAGATTCTTCATATTTATTTTAAATGAAAGCTATTGATAAATTTTTATACAATGTTCATACAGACCAGTCCCTACGGAGATAGAAAAGCGAATATAATTTACATATATACCATGCAGAATAATCTTTAATAATATTTGTCTACACATGGGTTTCTCTATTTTTAAAATAGGAAACTCAATGTATGGATAATAAATAAATAATACCTTAAGCATGTTCAAGCCTAAACTATTCCTCTCGGTCTATCCTATTTCGATTTCCATATTTTATTTATTATTATTTATTTATTTTTTGTATAATAGTTAAAGCAATTACTTATGTATTTAGTCTGTTGAATTGTATCAAATAATAAAAAAAAGTAAATATAAAAAAAATAACGTCACATTTGAAACTGGGGTTGAATTGAACACTCTTGACTCTACCCTGGAGTATAAAGCAGGGTCACAGCCATTCAACATTCACGCTTACGAGCGCCTCAATAATTTAAGAGTCATTTGCTTTATGTGCATGTTTCTGCTATGGTTATCTGCTTTATGTGTGTTGTTTATGTACGGTCGATGTATATATTTAAATTTTGTATATATTGGTAGAAGAATATTCGTGATATTTATTATTTATTTATACTTTATTGTACACCAAACAAGAAATAAAATAAACAAGCATAATTAACAATAATTAGTAGAAAAAAATATGTACAAAAGGCGGCCTTGTTGCTTAAAAGCAATCTCTTCCAGGCAACGTTAGGGCAAAGAAGATGATATATTGACGCTATAGGTGTACAGTTTAATTTTATAAAAAATTATGGGGAACTAACTCAATAAATAGATATACATACATACCTACATAGATAGATTGTGTTGTGTAGTAGTTGATTGTATTTCCATATAACGGGCTTGACTGTGTAATTCACTTTAAAAAAAGACGGATCTCAATACGACTGTATTTTTACATGTTACTTTATAAGTAATAACTTGGCGTACTCATTTTGATGATTTTTTTTAAACGAAAGTAGGTACATGTCATGTAATCCTATTTAATTAGATGGACAATGTTTGAGTTATTCCTAATAATGCGTATTAAATTAACTGTTTTTTCGACCACTTGTTAATGTAATTGAATGATGTCGGGTTTTTTTCGTTTGCAAGCAAATACGATTATATAGCAAGCGTTTCGTAAGCTCGCTTGAGAGACACGAAACTTTATGTACCTACTCTTTCCACCCGTAACATCCTCTTAATTCCTTTACATCTATAGTTAGTAACGCATTTGCGGCTCTTGTAATAAAATTTGTTATAGGCAATGGAGATCATTTAACATCAGATGTAACTGTTTGATACTTCCATAAAAAACAAGACGTCTGAAAATTTCACCCATGTGTTTGTAATGTATTTTGTAAAACAATACATGTTAGGAAAATTCGTTAAATACCTAGTGTGGTAAATATAAGACTATAAAAATCTTAAAGTAATATAAAAAATTAAAATAATTTTCTAACTCAACTCGGCCATATAAGTCACATTTGAATTATTATTTTTTTCTCATATAAAAAATTTTATTTAACTAATTAATTAATATTACAATTCATTTTACTAATGATTTAATTTTTTTTTAATTTGAAAAGTAATCCACTGCAAGACAAAAAATGTAAAAAGTATTTCATTAACGATTCAAAAAACTATTCATAAGAAGTCAATCACCCCATGAAAGGTAGTTTTTGTTATAAGATGCTAACAATATAGAATGCAATGGGGCTGCACATTCATTTCATTGATGTGGTGGTCGACATGCAATGGTAACATTATGGTGTCACGCCGGTTGATAAATAATTGTTTTGTGTACTTACCACTTAGCCTGCTTTTTTCATAACATACACGCATGATCACCTTTTCCTAAGGAAGGCAACTCAATCCTTGTATCGTAGATAACAGCCAACTGATATACGTGGCTGCTTTTTTTTCGATAAATATATAACAATTAATACATGTAATATAAATAAAGACATTACACCCAGACTCAGACTTGAATCTACAATACGCGCCAAAGAATACGTAACGGTAGTCAAAAATCCTTCTTCGTCTCCTTTATCTTCGGCTTGACATTATTGTTAGCGTCTGCCTTCCGAATAACACTTCCACTTTGCACGAGCTCTCATGTATTTATTTACGACACATCCCTTGACCAATTAAATCGTAGTAAATCGGAACGCTGTTTTCATATTGACCTGTTGAAATAAGCCTTGCAAAGCAGACTGAAAGAATTTTTTCTTTTGCATATGGACAAATGTTGACAATAGGCTATTCTCAAATCCCAATATTGTGAACTGTCCTAAATTAACTCCCGAAATACATGATATACTGATAGAATTGCTACCACTAAAATAAATGAATTGAATTTGAATTTAAATTATATTTAATCAAATATTTACTTTAAAATAATAGTTACTTTCACAATTGAATCATTATTACTATACAATTAAACACTATTTATTAATTTAAGTATGGACTTATGTTCAATATTTTAACTTACAAAATAATATTACTCGTAATAGACCGTGACTAACCACCACAGGCATGACTTGGTTCATTTCGAACAAAAGAAAGCTAAAATTTAGGCTCGATACCGATCACTGGCTTCAGTGTGAGAAGTCAGGCAAGGTCAAGGGTAGGAAGTGGCGGCCGTACTAATGGACTTAAGCTTAAGTCCTCCAAGATTCTGGATATTTTTTGCTACGTTTGTATGTAAATATTTACCTGTTAAATACTTTCTATCTGAATAAAATATAAACTAATTACTTTTGTAAAGACAAAAATAACTTGTTTTTTTTTTATTACAGCCTTAAAGACTAAGTCGGCTCATAAGTATTAAATACTAGATCTGTGTCATCAACGATTTACATATTTTAAGTCATCTGAGTCTGATTGTCTGAGAAACATAGAGTGAATTATGAAGCTGATGGTTCTATCAATTTTCAAAAACTGTATATTCTTGTACTCAACATTTGATGACATTATCTTACGTTGCGTTAATATTACTACGCTGCAAATACCTAATCATCATACTGCATTCTAAAATTGTTCCTTTACAGTGCAGTTAATGATTCTGTGGAATGCCTTGCCAAATAGGGAGGCTAAAACTCTTACTACTTTTAAGAAGTTAATTAAAGATATTTACCTGAATTGTTAGAGCTGAACTCTACTAGAAAATTTATTTATCTGTTAATGTGCTGTAAATAATTATTCAATTTTATATTTATGATAAACCATTACCCATTTAATAAATAATGTAATATGTATACCTATATTTATTTGTGTATTTATTATTACGATAAAACATAATGTAATGGGTATGTATTTATTTGTGTATTTATTTATTTACTAATTTATTTATTTATATGTTTATTATTTATTTATATTATTATTATATTATTAGATTGTATGATTCACTTCGTTTTGCCTTTTTAATGACCCTACTCTGTTTTGTTTTAAAATCTCCTCTACCCCAAGGTTGTCTGGAAGAAATCGCTTACCTAGCGATAAGACCGCCTTTTTGCATATTATTATTTTGTAAGTTTTTATTTTTTTAAGATACCTATGTACTTTAACTTTTATGCACAATAAAGTATATTTCTTCTTCTTCTTCTTCTATTGTAACCTTTTATACAGCGTTTTTATATATACATGTCCTAGCGTAGGGACTGTTCAAACTTTTTCATGTAACACTACCTACCTTATCGCTCCCTGAGTAACAACAAGTTGCGTAGATAAATTACCGTGAGGTTTTATTTATGCTAATTTTATGAAGAAAATAGAACTGACGTCATGCGAAAAGGTTAAAAAGGCGAACCTAAAGGAAACTCATTTTAATGGGGCGTTGATTTATGATTCAACCGAAACATTAAAAGAAAATGTTGACGATTATGACGTCAAAAAATATGCTTATAAAAATTTATAAAGTTTCGCAAATAGCACTAAAACCTTTCTTAATATTCATTACCACCAACCATTCTCTTTCTGTCCTATTGGCGAAATCATTTATGCTATCTTTGTAGATACCTACTTGAAAGTCATTAATTTTACTAAATAATAGTAATATTCTATTTTATTTTTAGAATATTGTTTTGCTGGCTTGACATAACACATAATATATCATATCATAAATAATAATTCCAGAAACTGGTGCAGTCTTCACGTTCGGAAAATCTCATTTCGCTGACAACGAACCGAGCCACTTCTTCATCAAGAACGACCCAATAGTTGCTATATCATGTGGGGACGAGCACAGCGCTGTCATATGTCGTTAGTCTACATTGTGCAGTATATTTTTTATTATTTCATACTAGATTTAGTTATTTTACTAGCATTAGTCATGTTCATGTCATACTTTCTCGATATACAAGGAGGCTTTTCAAGGAGAAAATAATTTTGGTAATCGGACTGCTGAATTCTGAAATTGACATCCTCAAACACTACACATATAAGTATCTAACTAAACTTTTATAGATTTGATTTCTATATATACTTGAGTAGATATTCAATAATGATTAATCACATGTATGTGTCATTTCTTTCAAATTTTAATTATTTGATTTTAATATATTGAATTAAGATATTTACTATTTATTAATTGATAAAGAACCAACAAAAAATTCATTAAGTAATAGTTTCTTAGTCAGAAGTTTTAAAAGAACAACAACAACGAATAGAATTTTAACATAATTTTATTTCAAAAACACAACTTATTATTAGTTAAAAATAAGTTACACCACAATTAATAGCTAATATCTAAATGGAAATCAAAAATATCAGCCGAATTCAATGAGAAATTTCAATGAAATATAAAAAAAAAACGTATTGAATACATCTTTCAATTATAAATATTATTTTTTTTACTCTAGTAATAATAGTTAATAGATTTATAATAATGCATAAGTATATTGATGACAGAAAATGGACGCGTATTTGTTTTCGGCGCGAACGCTTGGGGTCAGCTCGGCTTAGGGCACAAGGACGAAGTGACGAGACCGAGCTGCGTCAAATGGCTCAAACCCCATCGAGCTACATTTGTAGCCTGTGGCAGAGCCCATACAATTTTCGTCACAGGTAAAACATCATTAATAATTGGTATTCTGAAAATAATGCAATTAATCCACTATGTCGCTCCACCGTGGGGAATATATGTACATATCCGCAAATCCGCAGATAAACACCGTGGTGGAGTAAGCTCTTATCCATCTCCTACATGGAGAAAGGGGTTACAGGGCAGCAGTGGAATGTTAGAGGCTGAATCAATAAAAAAATAATCTTCTATTACGTCCTGGCGTTTTTGTGCAAGTAGCTTAACTCATGTGATCGTGGGTTCTATTCCCGCTAGGAGCAGATATTGTATTTATACAAAAAATTGTTTCTGAACTGAGTGTACGTCCTAGTAGGTATCCCCAACATGCCTTGGATAACTCCTTAAACTATCGATTCACGCTGTTCTAATATATACCTGAAAAGGATCATTGCTCATAGTAGCGTAAATATTTGTCAAGCCGCAGTGGAGGAGCTTGGGCCTTTCTCAAGCATTGGGATGTTTGCAGGCTACTTTAAAATCACAAACATCATGAATGAATGATATAAAAATCTTATGGTAGATTATGTGATTGTTTCAAACACTTTTAGCATTATAAAGTTAAGTCACATAAGAATAAATTCAGACGAAACGACAAGAAAACGTATCATTACAATTTTTTACTGTTCATAATAATTTATATTATTCCTAGATTCTAACACCATTTACTCCGTCGGATGCAATGATGAAGGGCAATTGGGTACCGGAGACATGGAGCACCATAGCGTACCACAAACTGTTAACTTGGAAATTGGTCAACCTATCAAGCAAGTTTCAGCGGGAAGTAATCACACAGCACTACTTACTGGTAATGTTGTACTAATTATTACAAAATTTTTAAGAAAATTTTTGTTCTAGCTTTAGCTACCAATATATTAGGTAGTTAATATATTATATAAAATATTATGATGATAAAGATGAGATAAGTTGAGTTTTGGTTAAATAAAATAATTAATACTAATTAAAATAAATAAGTATGCTTTATGCCTTACGTAGTGAAATCAAACTTAGAATATACGTAAACTCTGTTAAAACACTTAAAACTAACCTTAAGAAATGCAAGACGGAAGTAGTTTCTAGTCGTGTGCTAAAGTATATAAAACAAGTTAGTATACTAAAAGAAATCTATCCATAGAATTTAAGTTCACCATACCATTCTACTGCAGATTTGTAGATCTTATTTTGGAGTTTCTCTCGAAACCTATTGCTAAAAACAATGTTAATTTTAATTGAATTGATCACTTGACTACCAGCAATGCTTGTTCGAATCTAAACTTTTTAGCAGCTATTTCGATCAAACGAAAGTTAAAATGGCCGAATAGCAGGATAAACCTTACAGATTGTGCAATTAATATACAACGATGCTTGCCCGAATCGGAACTCTCTGAAACTGTTGGCTTAGCCATATCGATCAATGGAACGGAAATTTAACCGAATTTCTAATATTTTTATTTATATTCAATCCAGATGACGGTCGTGTCTTTGTCTGTGGCTCGAACTCGGAAGGTCAGCTCGGGCTGGGCGAGGACACGCGCTCCTGTGTAACCTTCACCGAGCTCAAGTTTATGGAAAAGATAGCCTTCGTTGAATGTGGATATTACCATACCGTCTTCATTACTGGTGAGATCCTTGTTTCATTGAACTATAAAACCATCATAATAATTATAATATTAAATAAAGTCGTAAATATATTATTAATAATAATTATTATTATTATTCGAAACCCTTAAAAGATACAAACAGAAGTAGTACAATTAGAGGAAGATGTACAAGGCGGTCTTATCGCTAAAAGAGCGATTTCAAGAACAGCGCATAGAAAAGCGGTTAGGAAGTGTACAAATAATTGTTATAGAAATTAGAATAAATTACAATAGAATACAAAATTATACATACATACATAAGCACATACATACTTACATATATACACATATACATATATATAAATATAAACAATTTAATATTAATATAAATTATTTTAATCCAAATAAAAAAAATAAAGATTTGAAAATTTGGTTCTACAGCGCGTCGTAAATTATTGTAGGTAGGTATAAATAAATTTTTTAAACTAATACTTTAAGTAAACAAATTACCTCTTGTATATAATAATAATATGAATTGGAAAATTTGAAAGAATTAAGAAGTTACATGATCATGCACACCTCATATCAATTAAAATCTTTTAACTAATTTTGGCGCGAAGCTCATTATGTGTACTCATTGTAAACATGCAATCTCATTTGTACGATAGTGACGCGCTAGTCGTCGCCTTGGAAACCCACATAGGTACAATTAAAACTAAAATTCCCTAATTTAATAGTGAAAAAATATTTACCAGTAAAAAGCAAAATTTTATTTTGATGAATAAAAAAGATTAATAAAAAAAAATGTAATAAAAACTACTTTAGGTTATTGTTTAGATTACTACAAAAATGAATTGCTCATAAGCCTTTGATTCGACTCGACAAAAAATACTATTGATATTTTTTGTGAAAGAGATTTCATACGACTTAGCTTATTTTCTTTTTTTATTTCATTTAACTTCATCACTTCAGCCTATCGCAGTTCACTGCTGGACATAGGCCTACACAAGTTCGCGCCAAAAATGGCGTGAATTCATGTGTGTTGCCCATAGTCACCACGCTGGCTGGGCAGGCGGGTTGGTGACCGCAGGGCTGGCTGGCTTTATCGCACCGAAGACGATTTCATTTATCTAAGCTACTTGGAAAAGCGAATTCTAAAGTTTTTCATTTAATTTTGTTAAAAGTACTAAATAATTTCTTTAACAAATATCTATTTCCGTGGCGACACATTTTTTTATTTAGGAAATAATAAATTTCCGACATTCATTTTTGAATAAAAAAGTATTTATTAAAAATGTTGTATAAAAAACAGTCAATGTATCTCCATAGAATTTATGTAGAAGCAGATTAAATACCAAAATATGTTCCAAAATATTTTATCATTTATTATATTTTGCCTTACAAGCATCATATGGCCAGGAACATCTTTTGAAATTATTTAAATTTTCAGACAAAGGGGCAGTTTTTGTTACTGGCGACAATGAAAATCAAAAATTAGGCATTCCTAATACCCTGACTACAGTATATGTACCTCAAGTTTTGCCACTAGAGACCCAAATTAAAAGTGCTTGCTGTGGCGCCAACCACACATTTCTTTTATCAATGGACGAGTCAAAGATTTTTGCGTTTGGGTCGAATGAAAAAGGTCAATTGGGTATGCCGAATAATATAGAGAACGTAACGGAACCAACTGAAATTAACATGGAGAAAATGTTTGATGGATATCAGTTAAAGCTCGTAGCTTGTGGAGCTATGCATACCGCTTTTGTAACAGGTATTATTAATTTATATTACTAAAATTGTATTATTTTAAATTTATTCGGTAAACTTTAACGTAAATGTTAACATAATATAAAGGCTAGGTAAAATTATTGTTTTCCAGATAACGGCTTACTGTACACCTGCGGCGAGTCACGACATAACAAACTCTGTTTGGAAGAAGTCGACGACGCTAATAATTCAAACGAGGCAATTCCCAATCAATACGCGCCAAAACGGGTCACCGCTATGAATGGCTTCGTCGTAGACAACGTCGCCTGTGGCGGCTGCCACACTTTACTCACTGCAGTAAAAGGCTCAAATGTTGACTTTACTAATAATGACTTTAGTATAATCAGTGAAGAAAACAGACATATTCCATTAACTGAACTACCTCCACTTCAAAAAGTTCCAGTAATGAATAAGACAGGTGATTTTATAATAGAAGACGTGGCGAATTCAAGTAGAAAAAATAGTAGCGATCAAGTTAATGGGAACACCAACGAAGAAACAGGATCTATCAATTCATTGGAAGCCAATGTGAGTGGTTCCCATATTGTAAATATAAACGACCTTGAAACTGATAATGCGAGTATCCATGACGTACCAAATGTAATGAACGAGGTCAACGCTTGCAAAAATGAAGTCGAAAAGGAAGTCGAAAATGTTTTAGAAACAGTAAATACCGTACTAAAGGTGGGTGAAGATAAAATAGACAATGCCTCACATATTGTAGCTGAAACGATTCATACAAAAGTAGAAGTTGTCGAAGATGTGTTAAAGAAAACAATAGATAAAAAATCGCCTGGCTTTTGTTGTGACGAAAAAAAAGTTTTAAAAGTGCCTGACAAAATTACAGAAATTGCTAATTCACCTCCTCCAAAGACACCAATCATACAAGATTTACTTGATATTCCTGATATATCGCAAATGAGTCCAAATTTGAGCAAACACAGTGATGACGGGCAGAAAAGTGAAACAGGACAATCTGAAAACGAAACTATACCTTGTGGATCCGATAAATCAAGTCCTCAGATGGGAAAAACTAAAACTCAAGCTGTAATGCCGATAGTGAGAAGTGAAGATCATATTGACTCACACGATCCCCCGACTAACTGCGAGGACACAGACGTAGTGGTTAATAAACTGGAGGAAAAGGGGCGTTTTGCTCGTATTTTCCAATCTATAAAAGATAAGGAACACTCTTGCATGGGTAAAGGAAAGGTTATTGAAGAAAAAGTTGTAGGTATATACTCAAACATTTATTTTAGAAAAAAAAATATATTATGTTATAAGATATGATAACAACTTTTAAAAAGAATATAACAATTATATCATAAAATTTAATATTTGAATTAACTTATATTTTTATGGTGTTGACTGTATCTACAACTATATTTCGTAACTAACTGTTGTTCTTTTTCAGAAAATGTTAATAAAGGGATAGATAATGCTGAAGAAACAGTACACAAGATAGAAGAAAGAGTAGAGACAGAGATACGAAACCAAACTAACTCACGGACATGCACAATTTTATAAGCACATTAGAGTAGTCAGTGTTTGTCTTCTTAAATGTTTAACGAAAAATAAAAAAATATTCTTACTACTTATATGTTAAATTTTTCTTAATATAATTTTTGTCAAAAAATAAAACACGATGTATTTATCGTACTTATACTCGAATGTAAATCTAATTAGTTTATATTAAATATATCTTACGCTTACAATAATATTTATAATACTTATGATTTAAAATAAATCACAGTTAAATGCAATCATTACATTTAGAAAATCTACGTACGTCAAGCGTTATTACGCGTTTATTCAACGTCTCAACAGGCGACGCCACGGTCTTAATATAGTAGCGGCCTTACTAAGAATTAAAACAATTTTAATATTATTCCTCTAGATATAGCAACAAATATTTCAAATCGAGCTTAGGAATAATAATCCAGATTAGAGAGCTTAGGCTTCGTAGACAACTGTCATGGTAAAAAAAGAAAATGTAAAAACAAATCTATTATCAAAAGTTGTTGAAATTTTCAATTATTAGGTTTGATAAAATTAAGTATTGTAGCAAGTAGTAGGAGTTCATCTAAATTACTCATAATGGAAATAATCTTTTAACTAAAATAAACCCAACAATTAGTTTAAACATAATAATCATAAATAGCATAATTAAGATTATATTAATTCTTTGAAATCTTTCGAATCTAAATTATGTACAAATTTATATTCTTTCTGTGTTCGTGAAAGTTCATTTGTTGCCGTAATCGCATAGTGTTTTTTATTTTTTTTCCTATCTCTAGGATTGCCTTTTCATTTTTCGCATCGGACAACCAAATACCTGAAATATATAATTGTAAAAATTACTTTTCAGAATAAAATATGCATATAGATACTCTGCTGTAATGGTGCGTGCGCCGTCGGCGGCGCCTAAACACCGACGGTCACGGGTTCGATTCCCGCTCGGAGTAGATATTTGTGTTTATACAAATATTTATTTCCAGTCTGGTTGTTAGTCCTTGCGGGTCTGCCCACCGTTCTATGAAGAGCATGTTAAGCCGTCACATTGGAGCAGCGTGGTGGATTAAGATCTGATCCTTCTCCTACATGGGGAGAGAGGCCTATGCCCAGCAGTGTGATATAACAGGCTAAAGCGACACACTACGAACACTGAAAAAGCCGTAGGTAAATATATAAGATTTAGAGATACAACTATGCAAAAAAACCACATTAATTAAGTTTGATACTTTGATTTTATAAAGATTTTATTCGTGAATTTGACCATTTCTTGGAGGAACCATTTGTTCAGGATCAATATTATTTTATTAAGAAGTACCTGTGCAATGCACAGTGTTCATATATTTTGAAACGACAAGTACGTACTTAAGTATTATACGTATCTAATACTATTAAACGAGCAATTCCTGTGTGTATATATATATTGTATATTCTGAACCTCGGAAACGGCTCTAACGATTTTCATGAAATTTAGTATTTAGGAGGTTTCGGGGGCGATAAATCCATCTAGCTAGGATTCATTTTCAGAAAATGTCGTTTTACCCCTGTTTTTAGGCAATGAAAAAAATGGCTACAATATCGTTAGAATACGAAGGTAAATTTCGCAAATGTCAATAATGTTGTAATAGCTCAGGTCAGACATCGGCCGGTCGCAAAACGACTGAGAAGACCACGGTTAAAATCCCCATATCTTCAGAACGACTGTTTTTTTTTTCCTTTTTTTTTCTAATTTCTCTCATGATTTTTTAAGTGACTTCAAAAAAAGGAGTAGGTTACTCAATTCGACCGTATATATATATATATATATATATATATATATATATATATATATATATATATATATATATATGTATATATATATATATATTATTTATGTTCGGGGATAACTCCTTCCTTTATGAACCGATTTTGATAATTCTTTTTTTTTGTTGGAAAGGAGATATCCCTAGTTTAGTACCATGATAAGGAAACCAGGATCTGATGACGGGATACCAGAGAAATCGAGGGAAACTCTCGAAAATCCGCATAACTTTTACTGGGTGTACCGATTTTGATGATTTTTAATTGAATCGAAAGCCTATGTTTATCATGTGGTCACATTTCAATTTCATCGAGATCTGATTACAACTTTTGGAGTAATCTTTGATAATGCGTATTTACTTGACTATTTTTTCGTCTACCTACGTTGTATTACTTGTCGATATAATTAAAGTCGGGTTTTCTTCGTTTGCCTACAAACGCTATTATTGATTTAAATAACCAGTTCATATTAATACCAAAAAACACGATTTACTAAAAATACCAAGCTAAGATCGGTCACCCAGGTACTAAGTAATTTAACGTAGGTAGTCGAAAATGTGTATAACCAACTAAATATGCACAATTAGAGATAATTCAAAAAGTACTCGTCAGATGATCGAGATCAAATGTAAATAATTATAAAAATCATTACATTTAGTAAAAAGCCATGACACACATTTAACAACAAAATAAAAAAGTACAGTCCAATTGAGAACCTCTTCTTTTTTTAATTCAGTTAAAAATATGGTTGGATGTAGTTCGCTGGGCCAAATAATTAATTATAAAAATAAATCAAAATAAATTTTAGTTCTATTAATCATAACGATGCTGTGTGGTTACGGCATCAAAGAATATAGCCACCCCCTTTCTTCCCGTAGGTGTCGTAAGAGGCGACTAAGGGATAACACAGTTCCACTACCACCTTGGAACTCAAAAAGCCGACCGATGGCGGGATAACCATCCAACTGCTGGCTTTGAAATACACAGGCCGAAGACGGGCAGCAGCGTCTTCGGTGCGACAAAGCCAGCCCTGCGTTCACCGACCCGCCTGCCCAGCGTGGTGACTATGGGCAAAACACATGAGCTGTCGCCATTTTTGGCGTGAACTTGTGGAGGCCTATGTACAGTAGTGGACTGCGAAAGGCTGCTTTGATGATGATAATGATGAATCACAACTAAAATTATTAAGATTTTGTTCAAATTATTAAATTGAATTAAATAATTACTTACCAATTTTAGTTTTATCACGAACACTGATAACTACCCCGCTAATCACATCTGAATTTTCAAAATTCTCACCAATCATGAGAAGAACCTGAAAAGGTTAAAAAATTACAAAAAATTTCAATTTTTAGTCTAGACTATTCTACGTTAAAACAGACTTTTTTATACAACTAGGGCATACAAGCGTACGCCTCACTTGATGGTAAGCGATTATAGTAGCCCATAGCCTGCAGCACTGGAATCGACCTTATCCCCAAACGCCCGAAGGAGTTCTGGGCACATTATTTACTACAGGTACACAACATTGTTAGAAAGCAATTTATTTAGCTGTGATATTCTGTAAGGTCGAGGTACTTCCGCAGTCGGGCTACTCCTTTTTTGAACAGGAAATTTCTGCTGTGGCCTACCTCAGTAAAAACAAGTTTATATATAACTATTTACATATAATTAGTCCGTTGGCGGTTTGTAGTGCTTTCTGTGCCGCAGCTTGCGGGTTCGATTCCCGCCTGAGTCTGGATGTAATATATGTATTTATAGATATCTTCTATAATATAAAAATGAGTCGCTGAATGTGTTGCTAAGCGCAAAACTCGAGAACGGTTGGACCGATTTCGCTAATTCTTTTTTTAAAATATTCCTTGAAGTACGAGGATGGTTCTTACGGAGAAAAAATTCTAAAAAAAAAAATTAATAAAATTAAAGAATCGACTGTTAGGCGATACGAAGTTCGCCGGGTCAGCTAGTATGTATTATTTCTGTGTATATTTATCAAAAAAAATAGTTATGACAGTCGGCTGTTACCTGTAACACAAGCAGTGAGTTGCTTACCATAGGAACAGACGACCGTGTGTGTATGTTATAAGATATTTATTTATTTATTTATTTATTTACTATTTATAGGTAAAGAAAAAAAAACTACTGGGACCGACAGCTTAACGTGCTCTCAGATGAGGTATGGAGACACATAAGAAGAGACTCTCAGACCGAAAACAAATATTTGTACAGTCACAAATACGGCGGGTATTAGAAGCGCGTAATCCGCGACCGCCGGTGTTTAGGCGAGATCACCCTTACTAAGATATAATTATCTTACCACATATAACCACACATCGTCAAGAGCCTGCGATTTCTTCTCTAAGTTAATAAGCCACCGACCACCGCGTTTGTTGGCATCGTCGTCCCACGTGGGACGGGCGTTGTTCTTGAAGACTGCATATTCTTGGCCGGAATTAAGCTCCGACGGGCGCTTCATGTGATGATATAAGCTAATACAAAGTATCAGATTTTTGTAATTAGATGTGAAATATTTACCAACTCAATTATAATCAACTCAATATTTATACGAGTGATCACTATCATTGACTTTTTTGTATGATTTTAAAGTAGTCTTTAACTTAAATCGATTGTTACCCGACTACCAAAAAAGAAGGAGGTTCTCAATTCGGTTGTTTTTTTTTTATATATGTTACTTCAGAACTTTTGACTGTGTGGACCGATTTCGATATTTTTTTAAATCGAAAATTGGTGTGTGTCATTTGGTCCCACTTAAGTTTATTTGAAATCTAACAACTACTTTTCGAATTATATCTAATAATGAGTTTTACTTGACTATTTGTTCTGTTACGCGGCACCTCCAGGTAGTCTTTTAGAATAGACACACAACTGGTTAAATATTGATAAAATTTATTTAATAGTCCAAACACTTACAGTACTGTCCCTAGAAACACCTCACTTTCCTTTTCTGTATAAAAAATATATATATAGTGACGCGCTGGATGGTAAACGGCAACTGACTCGACCGTATGGAAAATGAAATATTTAAAGTAATTAAAATAGCGGCGTCAGCACTATCCGCGAATTAAACCTAGGTATAACATCTCCCCCCTTTTGATGGAGCTTTATCTTTAAAGATGAAGCGGAATTGAGACGCGACTAAAATCGAAAAGGTCAGAAAGGAAAATGAGCGTTTTACAAATTTTTACCAAAATATTAATTAATTGGAATTAAAAAAAAAATAAAATTTATCATTAAACAATAAGAGAGCTGCTTAGCTAAAATTTTAACAATGTTAATATTATCATCAATAATTAAGAATTTGACATTTTATTATAAAATTATAATAATAAGATAATTATAATAATAAGTTTGTTTCAGAAAATTCATCCATATGTGTTAGTAACATTTTAACTTATATGACTAATGTTAGTCTATTCTACACACAAACAATTCTCAAAGAAAATATAAATTTAATAAAATTCACAAAAATCATAAAATTTATAAAATTGTCAAAAATTGCCGAAATTCATAAAAAAAAAATCATAACAAACTTTTATAAGTATCTAAGTGTGTTTATCTTAGAGTAAAGATTATTATTTATTATAAGAATTAGTATAATGAATAGTGTAAGAGATAGTACATTGATAATCTTAAGACATTAGTTTAATATTTAGAATTAGTATAAAAAACATTTATTTAGAAATTGGATACATTACGATTTGAGAGTTTCATTACATTTTCTCTTGTATCGGGTAAAGAATTTAAGGATTTATCATCACTTGAGATATCTGACATCTCAATAGAGTTAGTAACTTTGGTCTGATGCCTTCGTTCATTATTACATTTTTTGTATATATTTATACAATACATTCTACTTCTCTTTCTAGAACAAAAACATTTAAAGAATTTGTATATAATAAATAAAACTGCTAAAACCATTAAAATATATGTAAACGCCGAATACAAATTTCCGTAGCGTATAAAATGAGACTGTTCTTGAGCTTTATTTATTTCATTTTCTAGATAATCTAGTTTATGAGATGAATACTGCAAACTTTCTAAATTAATATTTGATAAACTAATAGGCAACAAATGAGGCAAAGTATGATTAAATTTTTCCTTTTTACAACACTCATCATCTAGTATGTTAAAGTTAATATTTATGTTGCTGCTCTTAATGTACAATTTTTTCGAAATAGACGGTAATAGTTGCTTAATTTTTGAATAACCAATACAGTCATCTGTCAATTTGACAATTCCAGTTCCTATTATGGAATAATCAAACAAATTTCCATTACATTTAACAGTTAATTTACATGGTTTAGATTGAACAAATATCCACTTATTATTACTAAGCGTTTGCCAAATATCGACATCACCATACAAAATTTTATGATTACATTCAGGTGGCATTGATAGGACTACTTCTGTTAACAATTTACTTTCACAACAAGGATTATTTATACTCGAATAAATGCTGAGCATAGGGCATATAGAATACTCATCGTTTATCAACTTACAATTGTTTAAGTTATCTAACAAGACGTAACTGAGCTTATCATCTGTTACTGCAATATAAGCTTTAGTCGGTTGAATTAAAGAAAACGTGTTAGCATTTTTATCGTGTGGAGTCGGTAAAGGAATATTTTTGTAAACAATGTATTTCTCTGGGTATATTAATGGTATTTCTAATATAAAAATAATCTTTTTGTTATAATAGAAACATGTTAGCTTTGATACATCGATTATTGTGTTAATGTTTTCAAGTGATAGAGCTACAGGAAAAACTGTACGCTTATCAATAAAATTACTATGAATCTTTAATTCATTATACAAGTAAAAAGGGCTCAAAACTGAAGGGTGTAAAATATTTGCTTTTGAAAATAAAATGGAATTAAGGATTACGTCTAAGGAATTAGAAATTGTTATCAGGGAGCTTTCAATTAGATTGATAAGACTATTTATTCGCGTTACGTAGTATAAGTTATCATTTTGCTTTGTAACTTGAGAAAGAATATCATTTAGTATAGTTATATGGGAATTTAATTTAATTTCGTTTTGGTTTAGTCTTCGAATAGTAGAATTAAAAGTATTTAAGCTTGATTTTATGACGTGTATGTTTTCTTTCATTAAGTGAAATAATTCAGATTCGCTTTTCTGGCAGATTTCGATAGCGGCATCATATTTCCGGGCATCATCGGCGTCTAATGTACCGAAAAAGAATTTAAGAATTTCTCCACCGAATTCTAGTGACCTTTTAGTCTTGGAAGAGTTATTCGATATTATATGAGAGAGAGAATCGAGCTTAGCATAGTTTGTTTGTAATAAGTTTTGTATAGAATCTTCAATATCTTTACAATCAATCAAATCTTTAGAACGTATTTTAGAACACAAAGTCGTTGTTTTAAGTAAAATGCTTTCAATGCTATCAAGGTGAGGTTTATAGGTGACGACATCAACATGAGTGACGATTTGCCAATAATTATTATAAAAATTAATAGAAATACTAGGATCAAAGTAGATCCCTGGGCTATGAACAATGGAAGTAACCTTGCTTTCTCCAACACTTTGGTGAATTATTAACCTGAAAAGAATAAAATTAGAATTATGAGATTTAAGAGACTTAGTATTATAAGATTCAGTGAGACTCAGCGGCTGGGACTGAGATGCATTTAATTTATAAGATTCAGTGAGACTCAGCGGCTGGGACTGAGATGCATTTAATTTATGAGATTCAGTGAGACTCAGCGGCTAGGACTGAGATGCATTTAATTTATGAGATTCAGTGAGACTCAGCGGCTAGGACTGAGATGCATTTAATTTATGAGATTCAGTGAGACTCAGCGGCTAGGACTGAGATGCATTTAATTTATGAGATTCAGTGAGACTCAGCGGCTGGGACTGAGATGCATTTAATTTATGAGATTCAGTGAGACTCAGCGGCTAGGACTGAGATGCATTTAATTTATAAGAATTAGGAATAGTATTCATAATGATATGACTCAGGCCTACCTCGCGGGGAGGCTGAGATGATAGAGAATCGAAAATGGAGTTTGTGCCGTTTATAGCCGACGATTTCGACTGGCACGAGGCCGAAATCGGATTTTGTTTAAATCGTTTTCGTTAAAACAATTATTACATCGATCAATATTATCACAATGGTGCACGAGTGAATCGTTATTCGGTGCACGTGAACCCGTTTCGTCGCATTGTGCAATCTGAGAAGAATCGGGTTGCAGTATGCGGCGGCTATTGTTATATTCGCGTTTGCGACATTCGTTTATAACATGACCCTTGTTTTTACAATAAACACAATATTTATTATTATAATTAAAATTAGGTTTATAAGGTCGACTTAAAATTAGAGGATTTTGTAGATGAAATGTTTTTTGAAAATTGTTAGATTTAGTAAAATTAGGTTTTTGGTTTTTAAAACATACAGAGGTGTTATGACCTGATCTGTGGCAAATTGAACAATATTTAGAAGGTTGTTGAGAAATTATGGTTAAGTTTAAACGCTTTTCTTCCTCAATAGCAAGTGTGATAGCCTCAGATAGCGTCTTAGGATTGCGACAGCGTACAATTTGCGATAAGTTTGAATTAATCCCTAATAAAAAAGTATTCAATGCCAAATCCTCCATAGCAGCTAACCTTCCTATTAACTCATTTGAGTTTTCGCAGCTGTAATGTATATCAGATAGTAATCGTGTTATACAAGACTCAATTCTTAATGAATATTGCGTGACATCTTCTGTTGAATTTTGCTTACAATTCTGTAGATCAATTAAAAGATGCGTGGAATGCTTTTTCTCACCAAACGTGACTTTTAAAAATGATTTTATTTCGGACCATTTATTAAATGTTTTAAGACAGCAAGCCATTTGAGCCTTGCCTTCAAGCTGGGATATAATGTATTTACAAAGCACATTCTGCTGGTCAGCGGTTGCGAGAGAAATAGCATTTTCGCAGTTTGTGAGAAAAGCTGGCAAAGATTCGCGATCACCATTATAAGGTTTTATAAATTTGGTAAGAACAGATAGAGTTATCTTCTCAGCCATTTTCGGTTTTGAGAACTTTAAAGATGAATCTGAATAATTGCTGTCGGAATCAGAGCGAGCTTCTTCAATTACAGTCTTTTCCTTTTTAGGAGGCATTCAATTAAAAAATAACAGTAATTTTAGTGAAAATGTAAATAGATTTTTGTAGAAGTTGTATATACGTGACTCTATAAATATACTAAGCTTGTTACTGAATTTAAAGTTTATTAAAAAAAAAGGTTAAGATATATTAATCTTCTGGGAAAGAATCACTGATCACTAGCACTTATTCACTTTTAGGCTTTTAGTAAAATAGAAAACTCACAATGAAACAGCAAGCGCGATCATATCTGCTGGGAAGCGTGACACGTGTTGATGACGTTGCGGGGCCGGAACTCGGACACGTGGTGGCTCTGTGAGTCGTATTGCAGCTAACGCGTCACGTTGCAATATAGCGACGTGTATGTAAAATGTAGATGATGGTGTGGTTGCCTGGTGAGGGTTCTTCTGCTGGGACGCAGTCTCAGCAGCGTGGGGCTGTAGATCTGCTAGAAGTTCCGTGTGTTTGGTGGACCTGCCTCGGCTCGTGGGGCCTGAGACGTATATCTGATGTAGGCACGGCAACGTGGGGCCTGTGACCTTGTGTAATGTCTAATGACGTACCTGGGTGCCAGGGTTCGGATGTCAGGGTTTTATACAGAAAACCACTTATGACATCCCGCTTCTGACACCAATTGTTACGCGGCACCTCCAGGTAGTCTTTTAGAATAGACACACAACTGGTTAAATATTGATAAAATTTATTTAATAGTCCAAACACTTACAGTACTGTCCCTAGAAACACCTCACTTTCCTTTTCTGTATAAAAAATATATATATAGTGACGCGCTGGATGGTAAACGGCAACTGACTCGACCGTATGGAAAATGAAATATTTAAAGTAATTAAAATAGCGGCGTCAGCACTATCCGCGAATTAAACCTAGGTATAACAGTTCGTCGACCTACGTTGCATTATACCGCATAATTTTTTACTGGGTGTACCGATTTTGATGATTTTTAATTTAATCGAAAGCTGATGTTTACCATGTGGTCACATTTAAATTTCATTGAGATCTGATAACAACTTTTTGAGTAATCTTTGATAACGCGTATTTACTTGACTATTTTTTCGTTTACCTACGTTATATTACTTGTCGATGTAATTGAAGTCGGTTTTTTTTTTCGTTTGCGAGCAAATACAATTATTCGGAAATTGATTGTAAACTTCGTCAATTTTTTTAATGAAAACAATATTTCATGTTAATCCAAAATTTTGACTACGACCACTCACTTCATTATAGGTAAACTAAATCAACAATCAATATCTTAAAAAGTATCAACTTTACCACCAATAGTCTTCAACTGTGTCAAACGTAGTCAATTTGACTAGGTTTTCTTCCCAGTTTTTCTGCGCTTTATTATTAGTAAACAACCAGAAACTCCAGCTGTTTTGTAAAGGATGTTTTATTCGTTCCGGTGAATTCGCGTTACCCTCCGATTCGTTGGGTTTGGTAACAACCTAAAATTTTGCTTATTTAAATTGAAAGAAATCATCATCATCATCCACTTTACATATATTTTCTTATAAACTACTTACAACTAAATGAATTACGTCTGTACTACACATGAATATCAAATCTAGTAAAAGAAAGAAATTCGTCAATAAAAATAGATCAAAAAAATTTCAAACATTTCGGTAATAAGTGTAGGTTTCATCTTGTTAGCGTCATTTAGAAAAGTTAGAAAAGTTATTCCTAGGTATTGAAATCGTAACAAAGCCATTTTGTACACATTTCTTTTTTTATATCGACTGCCGTTGTGACGTGAAAATTTTTTTGTCTGTATCTAAGGACCGCACTATGATAGGTACATAAAACAATGGAGTAGTCATTAAAGTCAGCGAAGATGAAACAACACGGGTCAGGAAGAGTAAAATAAATTGAGCTTTAGTTCACAAATAAATGCATGCGGTGGCGGATAAAACATAACGTCATGCTTGCGAAACGATTGATTCATTTATCTCACTAACGACATCGTTTATTTTTACATGCAATAACGTACTAACACTTCAAAAAAGAGCTGTTGAAAGTATCGACTATATGTATATGAGGGTAATAGAGTGAGAGTAAGTTCGCGAACTTGTGGCTCGACGACATTTTTCGCTGGTGGTACTTTAAAACCGCCGAGTAAGGAAGGGCGATGGCGAGCCGATAAGTTTTATTTTGCTCGTAACTCGCCTCCACTCGTACGTGTGACAGCACTGTGAGCCGCGAACCGCCTCTTTTAACCGACTTCCAAAAAAGAAGGAGGTTCTTAATTTGATTGTACTTTTTTATATATGTTACCTCAGAACTTTTGACTGGGTGGACCGATTTCCAGCTTTTTTTTTTTTTTTAATTAAGAAAGTTGGTGCGTGTCGTGTGTTTCAATTTAAATTTGATTGCCATCTAACAAGTGATTTTTGAGTTATATCTAATAATGCGATATGTTACTTATCGATGTAATTGGAGTCGGTTTTATTCGTTTGCGAGCAAAGACAATTAATTACCTACCTATGTTTCGCCAGTCCGTGGACGCGGAACGCCTGGTAGTTTAGGTATTTATAATTTTTGCAACTTCGACTTTTTTGTTTTTAAAATGTAATACGATACAATATTTAAATAAAACAACAACAAACAGCTTCTTTTGTCGACGACATCCCAATACAGAATGAGTAAGCTTCACGTTTGTCACCGACGTCGAGCCGAGTATATTCACGATCTTATCGTACTTTAAGTGCGTACGTCTATCACTCACATTAATATTTACATTCCGATTATTATCAGTCACCTTGCGAGATTTTATGAACGGAGCTGATATAGTTCAACAATAAACATAAATATAATTAAAAATAATATAGAACATTAGGTAAGATTATTGTACTTATATTAAACGTCACGTTTTATAGGGAACAGATATAAAAAATTCATTAAATAACAAGAGATAAAGACAAAGTCTATTTTATTTTGAGACTTAACTTTTCGTTCATTAGGTACCTACATTATAATTATCCAAAAATTCCACACGTAACTACAACTTTAAATCACTATTTTTAAACTTACACAAAATAAAATAATCTAATAAATATATGTATAAAATTATATGTATAAGTAGATAGGTAAATACCATAAAGGATATAGAAACCACGCCCACGTCGAATTAATATATATATATATATATTTACGAGTCATACGTTAGTTAAGTGGCCTCCAATTTATGGGGTAAAATGGGGTGGGGGGGTAAAGGGTGGTGAGGAGAGTGAGTTTTTTAGCCCCCCGTAGTGTGCGTTTCGCGTAAACCCCGTGGTTTCGAAGATATCGTGTTTGAAGTTTTGGGGTTAACTTTACGTGATTCAGAGGTATAACAATACCTTAGAGCTCCGCGTCTGACTCCACCTTAACTCCGGTGCTGCGGGAAGTGCACTCATATGCTCAGTTCACCAACTTTCACACTTTATTTTCGAACAAATTTACGTTAAAACGATCTCGATTGTAAGATCAACAAACGATACGAACTGACGCTTAACGACTGACAAATCGACACTTTTAAACAAAATAACGCGTCACTTAGCATTTCCTTTAAAACACAAAGCTTTAGATTAGGAAAAACCGAATAATAATAAAATTAAAGAATCGACTGTTAGGCGATACAAAGTTCGCCGGGTCAGCCAGTTTTAAAATATATATAACCTATATATTTAAAAGCATTGTTAAAAATTTAAAATGAGCAGTTGCACTTTCAAACTCGCAATTCCTTGGAATCCATTTAGAGCCGGTGATAGCTTCAGGTTTCATAGAAGCCGCCAGGTAGAATAAACAAACTCTTAACGACTTTTAAAAAATGCTTACTGAAATTTAAGTAGTAGTTTCAAGGTTACATATGCCTTAAAATCGAAAGAATAATTAGTTAAGACTCATACACTGGACTAAATACAGTTGAATAATTTAATACACTGATTATTATTTTAAACTAGCGACCCGTTCCGCCTTCGCACGGGTATAAAATATAATTATAGCCTATGTCATTCACTGAAAAAATTATTAAAATCGATCCAGTACTTTTGATTTATTCATTACTGCCCGTGGCCCGCACGCGTTAACTTTAGAGTAAAAGCCGGCCGGAACCGCCGCAAACGCTACGTACCGCAATTTTTAAATCTGTAATATCTTTGAAAATATTCATTTAAATCATATGCTGTAATATTAATTAGATAAGGATTAATGCTGTATTGGTTAAAATCGCTTTGAAAATTAGCCATTATTTGGCGTAAAAAGTTAATGACAAAAAAATGTTATTGTGGGATATCTATAAGAGATAGACATATACCATAGCGGAGTTTTCTGTAGACCTTTTCATCTATTTTGATAAATCTCGTAGGGTACAGGCTGCGTTTGCAATGTAAGTGGAAAAAATGTAATTATTTACGACATTACATTAGAAACCTCAAAAATAACAGTATTTTTCCACTATTTAATGGATGTTATTATACATATAAACCTTCCTCTTCAATCTCTCTATCTATTCAAAAAAAAACCGCATCAAAATTCGTTGCGTAGTTTTAAAGATTTAAGCATACATAGGGACATAGGGACAGAGAAAGCTACTTTGTTTTATACTATGTAGTAGTATGTAGTGAAAAATGAAACAAAGAGGCAAAAAAATGAATTGGTGAAAAATTTAATTTTACTTTTATAGCCGAACTGCCGAATGAAATTTGAAACAAAAAGGCAAAAAGATAATTATCACTAAATTAAATGAAAATTAATTTCTTACCTGCTTAAAGTGCACCATAGTTGCGACTTTATCCTTCTCCAAAATGTAACTGATTCCATTCAGTATTTTATAATAGTATCATAAGTTTCGTATCTATAACGGCAAGTGCTTGGAGTTCCCCGTTATCGACTTAACAGTGTAGTGTTGCCTTATTAAAATATGTTACAATTTTTTTCTGCCTTTTATTTTGTTCCTTTTTTAATATTTTTATTTTTCGAGTAAATTAATTAATATAAATAAATAAACGCTTCACACTCAACAAATATATCAAAATAGATCAATTATTTCCTATTTTACTTCTTTGATCTTAATGAAATAAATATTCTTTTGTCGATTAAGGTATGTTGATATGTTCGGCTATAAAAGTAAAATTATTTTTTTTAAAAACCGACACAAATAATAAACTTTAAAAACTAAGAAATAATATTCTAAGCCTATTGTAATCATTAACGTCACATAATAAATAAACGCTTCACACTCAACAAATATATCAAAATAGATCAATTATTTCCTATTTTATTTCTTTGATCCTAATCTTAATGAAATAAATATTCTTTTGTCGATTAAGGTATGTCGATATGTTCGGCTATAAAAGTAAAATTATTTTTTTTAAAAACCGACACAAATAATAAACTTTAAAAACTAAGAAATAATATTCTAAGCCTATTATAATTATTAACGTCATATAATGTAAGTTCAAATATTTTTATTTTCCAAGCGTCGTCACAGATATACAGACACGCTAAACTTTTTTTTTTTTTTTTTTTTGATATCGCAGGGTAACCCATTTACGGGTGATATCCAGGATGCCCGGGTAGGCATTCCTAGACCGTATGTCGGCTTAGCACTTGGGGGTGCACTACCGACCAAAACCCCTGCGGGAGCCTTCAGCCGCTTTAATTGGAGGGTCCCGGATCTGCAGGCAACAGGATCCCTCCAGCGACAGGCTGGCCTCGGCGAAAAGACCAGACTTCTCCTCCATGGGACTATCCGGCTCACCTCTGAACAATCCCGACGACGCCATGTCTAGCAGGAGCGGGTTCCCATCCCGGCCCGACATGGGCACAGGGGCGTTACTGGAAACGCATTAAGTAGCGCCTCCTACGCACCCCCGTTCGTCGCCTGCGGACGGAGGCCTCGTCGGCGGCCCCCTCCCTCATCCGCTCGTCGTTCTCCTTCTGGGACATTACTGTCTCGCAGAAGGAGACCATCGCCTTCCAGGACTCGTCGTCGCCGAGCATCGCGGTGAAAACGCTCGGCAGTGACAAGTCCCCTCCGAGGACTGTCGTCAGATCGCGACGTAGCGCCGCCCATCTCGGGCACACCTCGAGGGTGTGCTGGGCAGAGTCCACCGCCGCGCCACAATCGTGACATTCAGTCGTCGGCTCCCTTTGGGCCGTCCGACACAAGTATTCACCAAAGCAGCCGTGCCCGGTGAGAACCTGCGTCAGACGGAAGGTGAGGGGTTTGCGCTTACGGCGCATCCACCGCTCAAGGACCGGGCGCAAGGCAGCCGTTACGCGTGTGCCATACGGCTGCTCCGCCAGGTCCTCCCCCCACCTCCGCATTAGTGCTTCTTGCCCCATCCGGCGCACCCGTAGGATCCCGTCCAACGTGGGGTTCTCACCGAGAGCCCTCCTACCCGAGATGTATGAGTAGGTCTCGGCAAGGACCTCCGCCACGAGTTCCCACGGGGGATCGCCGGCTAGAGCAGTAGCTGCAGCCCACGATACCGTACGGTACCCCCGGATCACCCTCACCGCGATGATCCTCTGCGCAGACCGCAGCGCGGCCTTATTCCTCGCAGTGAGGCGATCCGCCCAAACCGGGGCACCGTACGTCGCCATACTCCGGCAGACTCCGGAATATAGCTGCCTGCAGGCGGCGCTGGGTCCTCCGAGGTTCGGGAGGAGTCTGCCCAGTGCACTCGCCACCTTCACGACCTTCGGTCCCACCACAGCGAAGTGTGGGCCGAAGGTCCACCCTCCGTCAAGGATGAGCCCCAGATATTTGATTTGGGAGCTCATCCTGACCCTCCCCTCTCCGATCTGCAGGGTAGCCCCCGGTGGGGGTCCCTTACGTCCGGTCCCGCGGAAGAGGAGGGCTTCGGTCTTGTCAATTCTGACCCGAAGCCCCAAGCTCTTTATGCGGCTGATCACGAGGTCGAGTCCGACCTCGGCCAGCCGCGCCGCCTCCTTGTAGTCTCGTCCCCGAGAGTAAACGAGGGTGTCATCCGCGTAGCAGATGACACCCATCCCGGGGAGGAGACGGCCTCGCAGGACCCAGTCGTAACCAATGTCCCACAAGATCGGGCCCAGCACCGATCCTTGCGGGACACCACATCCGACTCGCCGCCACTCCACGGACCCCGACCGATTCTCGAGGCCTACTCTCCGATCGGAGAGGTACGCCTCCAACAGCCTCCCTAGATACGGGGGCACTCCGAAGAATTTCAGTGCCTCCCGTATCACTGCGTGCGGGAGGCTGTTGAAGGCGTTCGCGATGTCCAACGACACCGCGACCACCACCTCCCTCCCATGTTCCGCCTCACCCGTCACCGCCCGCAGGCGTTTGAGGGCATCGATTGTCGACCGGCGTGCTCGAAACCCGAATTGAGATTCTGATAGTCCGGGTCCCGAGCCTTCCTCCAGGTGCTGAACGAGCCGGGAACCCACTATTCTCTCCAAGAGTTTCCCAGCTTCGTTCAGCAACACCACCGGTCGCACCGACGAAGCCGAGTCCGGGGTCCGCCCTGCCTTAGGAAGTAGGCAGAGCCGACCCTCCTTCCATGCCCCCGGGAACTGACCAGACCGCAGGCAGCGGTCAAAAAGTTCCCGGAGGCTGTTGCCGAGGTGCCCGAGAGCGATCGCAAGTACTCTCCCGTGCACCCCGTCTGGACCCGGCGCCCTCTTCTTACTCCGAAGGCGGGACAACGCCGCCTCCATTTCAGCCTCTGTGACGGGTGGGGGAATACCCTCCTCCTCGTCCGGCGTCTGCCGAGCCATCCTGGGGGGCACGAAGCCGTCGGGTTCGTCGGGAAAGAGTTCCCCGACGATCCTCCCGAGTTGCTCCGGCTGGAGCGTTTCGCTGATGGGGGCCGAGTGGGCACGGAGCTTGTTTCGCGCCCAATTATACGGTCGGCCCCAGGGGTCTCTCTCCAGACCCCCAACTAGCTCCAGCCAGGCCTCTTCCTTGGCTCGGCATATGGCCTGCTGCAGGATCTTCCTTTTCTCCACGTAGATCCTGCGCAGCCTGTCGTCCCTGTCCACGTCCTGGGGGCGTCTCCGCCTACTCCGAGTATATTGCCTCCTGGCCCCGTTGCAGGCGGCCCGGAGACCGGCTATCTCGGCCGACCACCAGTAGAGCGCCCGCCGCAGGGGTGGACGCTTCGCTAGTGGCATGGCCGCTCTGCAGACAGCAGTAAATGCGTCGCAGAGCCGGTTAGCCGCCTCATCCACCCCAAACTCCCTAAGCGGCGGAAGACTCCAGCGGCCGACGATTGCGGCCTCCTCAGCCAGTTCCCGGTTGAGCTTGGAGAGTGCCCAACGCGGAAACTGACTACGCCCACTGGACGACGTTGATGACGACAACGCCGGACGTACGGGAGCTGGAGACACCTCGAACCTTATATATCGATGGTCCGAGAGAGTCTCCACCTCCGTCTCCACCCTCCACCCCTCCACTCTGCGTGCGATGGCCGGCGTGGCGAACGTGACGTCAACCACGGAACCTCCCGACCAACGCACGCACGTCTGGACTGCCCCAACATTGAGCAGGGACAGTCCGGCAGCAAGAGCCCACTCCTCCACCTCCCTCCCTTTTGGGTTCGTAACCGGGTTACCCCAAGCCGTGGACTTGGCGTTGAGGTCGCCGGCTACGAACACATGAAGTGGAGCTAGCTGCCCCACCAGCGGCCCCAGAACGTCGAGAAACCGTTCCAGAGCCGCCAGGTCACGGTTCGGGGAGAAATAGACTCCGACGAAAGCCACCCCTCCCCGAACCGCCGCCACATACCCGTGGCCCCTCGCCTTGACGATGAGGGGGGGTCCGGCTCCAGGCCTCACCACGATCGCCACCAAGCCCTCGGTGTCTCCCGCCCATTGTGGGCAAAGAGGCACGGCATATGGCTCGGCAACGATCCCGACGTCAACACACCACTCCGCCATGGACTGCAGGAAAAGGTCCTGGGCCCCAGCGGAGTGGTTGACGTTCGCCTGGAGGACGCTGAGATGCCCGGGCATTATTCATTCATCTCAGCATCTGCCGACACCACGCGGTTCCCCCCTTGGGATATTTGCGGGGGGAACTTCCCACGAGTTGATGGGGGCTTACACGCTATGCCCCCCATCACGTGGCCCGCTGGCCTACCAGCGTCCGCGCACACCGCGCAACGAGCGGCGGCCGAGCACCCGGCGGCTTTGTGGCCAGCCTGACCGCAGCGATAGCACAGTGTGCTGCGGTCAGTGCCAGCTGGGCACGTGGCACCAACGTGCCCTAGTCCCAGGCAGCGGAAACAGTGCCTAGGACGTGCCTGCAGAAGGTGGATGACTCCCCTGCTCCACCCCACCGCTATGCTCCCGGCCTGCAGCAGTTTTTTCCCTGCCACCGCCGGGAGCTCAATGTGAGCTGTCCTCGAGCCTATTTGTCCTACGCGGATATTTCTCACGTGGACTTGCCCCGGGGAACAGCCCCCCTCCTTCGCCACCACGGTAGCCAGGCGCTCCGCAGTGACAGCGTCGCTCAGGCCAGAGATTCTTATCTCCGCCGTCTTCTCAGGCCTGAGCACCTCCGCCTCCTCAGCCAAGGCCTCCTTTAGCCGAGCGGCGAGGGCATCGGCTTTCTCCCCGCTCGTGGAGCCGGGCACCTCGATGAGGCGCGCCCCGGTCGCCGATTGGCGGATCCGGAGCGGGCCGATTCCCATCTCCTCGAGGTTGATACTGCCCTCGGCCTTGAGCAATATCGACCCGTATGTGGCCCCCCTGGCTACTGCCTCCGGCCGTAACTTTACTATTACGGCCGCTGAGCGGGGGAGCGCCAGCTTAGGCTTTGGGGCCTCCTTCTTGGCGGGCGGCGTTGACGCCGCCGTTTTTTTGGTCGCTGGGTTATTCGCCAGCGGCACTGAATCCGTCCGTTTTTTCGCCGCTGTTTTGCGACGGACGACTTCCGTCCAGCTAGTCGACGGTTCCTCCTGGGGTTTCGCCCCCTCTCCTTCCTTCCCTTGAAGGGCAGCATCCTTTGAGGAGGAGGGACCGTACGCGGTCCATTCCACCTCCTTAACCGTTCCCTTCCCCTTACCCTTTCCCTTCCCCTTTCCTTTTCTCGATGCTTTGGGGATGGTGGGGAGTTCCTCCGAGTTTAATTGCGCACCCGCTCTTGCGCTAGAGGCCGCCGTCATTTTGTCCTTGTCCGCACCGGAGGCCCTCGTGGCTCGCGCCAGCGGTCTGCTGTCCCCAGTCCTTGCGGGGCCGCAAGGAGGGGCAGCCGGGAGCTGAAGAGCCGCCATGCGGTCGTCCACAATGTTGCCGACCATAACAGCTATGTCCTGCATTAAGTCGGCAGGCTCCTTTACACTCGTGGATTCAGCCACCTTTTTGCGGCTGTCCTCGAACTCCCGCCTGTAAGCCCGCACCTCCTCACGGCTCAGTTCCAGCTCCCGATTGAGCCGACAGATGTCCGCCTTCAGTCTTCGGACTTCGTCCGCCTCGTTGCGGACCACTAAGGACTCCAGCACGTCCCTAATGGCGCCGACGGCCCTTCTAATTTTGGCGGCATAACCCCCCTTCAGGTTGACCGACTTCCCAGTCAGGCCGAGGATTAAATTGAGGTTGGCCTCAGAAGCCACCCTCAGTTCCTCGGCCCCCCGGTTCTCGACATCGTCCAACTCGATAGGGGTCTCCTCCATGTGACCCCCCACCACCTTCTCCTTCCTGTATACTCTCTTGAGGAGAGACGCCTCGAACTCGTTCTCCCGGTCTTTCTCCACACGCTCTCTCAGAGCTGCTCTGGCGCCCGTAAGTGTGGGTGCCTTGCCCCTCTTGGCCGCTGGCCGGGACCTAGCCCCCACGCTCGCTCCCATCTCTATCTCCGTGCCGGAGTTTTCTGAGCCTCCCGAGTAAAGGCGCTTTCGCCCCAGCTCCGACTCAGACAACGAGGTGATGGAGATGTCCTCCAAGACCTCGATATCTCCTTGCGGCTGGCCCTGAGAAGGGCCTTTGGGTTGGCCCTGAGAAGGGCCTTTGGGTTGGCCCTGAGAAGGGCCGTTGGGTTGGCCCTGAGAAGGGCCGTTGGGTTGGCCCTGAGAAGGGCCGTTGGGTTGGCCCTGAGAAGGGCCCTTGGCAACTCCACCTCTGCTCTCGCGTAGAGGAAGCATCGTTTCAAAATCGTATTCACACGGATAGAACAAACTACAGCCAAGTACAGCTTACAGCGTTCAGTCACCTGCCTGCCACCTGCGTTACCGGGGTCAGGACAGGGTCCAGGGGAGACGACGAGGACGTAGCTATAAACACTTGGGGACTCCCCCATACACGCTAAACTTATGCTAATAGTGGGTTAGTTTTCGATGAGTTATTGATTATTTTGAAAACTATGGCAAAAACAATAACTGATTTTAGATTAACATGGTTACTTCTATTACGAAAATTATTCGAAAACGGGATATTTACAATGTTTATTTTCGCTTTGCGGAGCTCGATACTTCGACATTGACTTCGAATGTCTTGATCACGAGACGAGATGTTTACATATTTTAGCCAAAAAGTTCGGTCATTTTATTATAATCTAATATATAAAATTCTCGTATCGCGGTATTTATAGTTAAACTCCTCCGAAACGGCTTGACCGATTCTCAGGAAATTTTCTGTGCGTATTGGGTAGGTCTGAGATTCGATTCTCAAGATCTATTTTTCATACCCCTAAGTTAAAAGGGGGGATTAAGGGGGTTAATAACATATATGGCAAAACAACGTTAGCGGAGTCAGCTACTATACTACATATAATTTGATAAATCTTATACTTTTAAACGAGCAATTCTTGTATATACTATATATATATATATATATATATATATATATCTTAATATATATAAATCTCGTGTCACAATGTTTGTCCTCAATGGACTCCTAAACCACTTAACCGATTATAATAAAATTCGCACACCATGTGCAGTTCGATCCAACTTGAAAGATAGGCTATATTTTATTTTGATATATTAATTATTATATTTAAGAAAAAAATAAAGAAGGCGGTACAAAGTTCGCCAGGTCAGCTAGTATATATATATATATATATATGTATAATCTGAATCTCGGAAACGGCTCTAACGATTTTCATAAAATTTAGTATATAGGGGGTTTCGGGGGAGATAAATCTATCTAGCTAGGATTCATTTTCAGAAAATGTCGTTTTATCCCTGTTTTTAGGGAGTGAAAAAAATATCGTTAGAATACGAAGGTAAATTTCGCATTTGTCAACTCAGTTGCAATAGCTCGGTGGAAAATCGGCCGTTCGGGATCAACCGAGAAGATCATGGTTCAAATCCACGTGTCCCTGATCAAAATTATTTTTTCTTTTTCTCTTTCTAATTGCACTCGCTATTTTTTATTTAAATAAGCTGTTCTTATTTTTTATTATTATGTCGGTAAAATCGATAAATATTATTCATATTTTATCATTATTATTTTTTAATTATTTTTTATTTTTGATTTTTTATATTTAATTATATTTTTTATTATTGTCAGTAAAAAAATATTATTCATATTTTATAAATATGTAATTCGTATTTAAATATAATTTTCAAAAAAAAAACACGATTTGTTGGAGCGCCTATCAGTTTTTAGAAGCAATTACTCTCAATCTTGTAATTGTGTATTTTGTATCAATTTTTAATTTATCCTTATTTTTTATTTTTATTTTGCGTTAATTCATTATTAATAATTGCTGCTTGCAGGCAAACGAAAAACAATCGACTTCAATTACATCGACAAGTAATACAATGTAAGTATATGAAAAATTGTCATGAAATACTACATCGACAACTAATACAATGTAGGTACATGAAAAAATAGTCAAGAAATACGCATTATCAAAGATTACTCCATAAGTTGTAATCAGATCTCGATGAAATATGACCACATGATAAACATCGGCTTTCGATTAGGTTAAAAACATCAAAATCAGTACACCCAGTAGTATGTTAAGTATTATGTAGTTAATGTAAAGTTATGCGGATTTTCGAGGGTTTCCCTCGATTTCCCTAGGATCCCATCATCACATCCTGGTTTCCTTATCATGCTACCACACCAGGGATATCTCCTTTCCACCAAAAAAAGAATTATCAAAATCTTTTCATAAACAACGAAGTTATCCCCGAACATACATTAAAATATATATATACTAACGACCCGCTCCGGCTTCGCACGGGTATAAAATATAATTATAGCCTATGTCATTCACTGAAAAATGATTAAAATCGATCCAGTAGTTTTGATTTATTCATTACTGCCCGTAGCCGCAAACGGTACGTATCGCAATTTTTAAATCTATAATATCTTCAAAAATATTCATTTAAATCATATGCCGTATTGTGATTAATGCTGTATTGGTTAAAATCGATTTGAAATTTAGCCATTATTTGTCGTAAAAGGTAAATGACAAAAAAATTTTATTGTGGGATATCCATAAGAGACATATACCATAGCGGAGTTTTCTGTTGAACTTTTCAATGTGATAAAATACTTAGTACATTATTTTGATAAATCTCGTAGGGTTCAGGCTGCGTTTGCAATGTAAGCGGAAAAATGTAATTATCTACGACATCACATTAGAAACCTCAAAAATAACAGTATTTCTCCATTATTTAATGCACGTTATCTATATCTATAATCTATAACCTATAATCTATAATCTATAATCTATAATCTATAATCTATAATCTATAATCTATAATATATATAAAAGCGAAAGGTCACTCACTCATCACGAAATCTCCGAAACTATAACACCTACAAACTTGAAATTTGGCAGGTAGACTCCTTATAGGACGTAGATATCCGCTAAGAACGGATTTTACGAAACTCGACCCCTAAGGGGGTAAAACGGGGGTTGCAAGTTTGTATGAAAGTCCTATGTGTTTTGAAGTAAGAGACTTGAAATTTAAAATGTAAGTTCTATAGATGGTGAAAAGGTGTCCAAATCATGTACCTTTAGAAATCAACTCCCTTTTGGGGTTAAAACGGGGGATGGTAGGTTGACTCACTCATCACGAAATCTCCGAAACTATAACACCTAAAAACTTGAAATTTGGCAGATAGGCTCCTTATAGGTCGTAGACATCTGCTAAGAATGGATTTTACGAAATTCGATCCCTAAAGGGATAAAACGAGGGTTGGAAGTTTGTATGAAAGTCCTATGTTTTTGAAGTAAGAGACTTGAAATTTAAAAATTATGCTCTATAGATAGTTAGAAGGTGTCCAAATAATGTATCTTTAGAAATCAACCCCTTTTTGGAGTTAAAACGGGGGATGGTATGTTGACTCACTCATCACGAAATCTCCAAAACTATAACAGCTACAAACTTGAAATTTGTTAAGTAGGTTCTTTATAGGGCGTAAATATCCGCTGAGAACGGATTTTACGAAACTCGACTCCTAAAGGGATAAAACGGGGGTTGAAAGTTTGTATGAAAGTCCCTATGTTTTTGAAGTAAGAGAGTTGAAATTTAAAATGTGTGCTCTATAGATGGTGAGAAAGTGTCCAAAAATACATCGTAATCTATATATATAAAAGAGAAAGATTACTGACTCACTCATCACCAGAACTCAAAAATCATGATGAATAGTCCATCCATCCAAGATGGACAAAGATGAAATTTGGCAGGGAGGTAGATTATAGTTAGTAAACGTCCGCTAAGAACGGATTTTTGGGATGATGATAGTTTGCATGAAACATATACAGCAGCTATAAGTTCGCCTGATAGGTTTTTTATACTGCAGCCTAAAAAAATGTGGTGTATAGAGAGATTATATAAAAATAACTATTAAATTATACTAAATTGTGCCTTTGAAAAAGACTTACTTAGAGTGATAAGCATTTCAGGTGACTGAAATAAAAAAATAATTTGCGTTAAGCATCTTAATAGTAATGGATATCTTCATAATTCGTTTTATAAAACAAAGTCCCCAAAAGCGTATGGAATCGATTCCCTCAAAATCTACTGAACGGATTTTCATGCGGTTTCACCAATGGAGAGAGGGCTTCAAGAGGAAGGTTTATGGAACAGCTAAGCCGATTTTGATACGAGTTTCACTGGAAGTTTGCCGGGAAAACTTTGTGACACATCGATTTCAACGCGGGCGAAGCCGCGGGCACAGCTAGTTATACATATAAACCTTCCTCTTCAATCACTCTATCTATTAAAAAAACCGCATCAAAATCTGTTTCGTAGTTTTAAAGATTTAAGCATACATAGGGACATAGGGATATAGAGACAGAGAAAGCGACTTTGTTTTATACTATGTAGTGATATATATATATATATATATCTCGCACCTTCGGTGCAACAAAGTCACAACAGCTCATTTCTTAATTTTACAGGAGAGGACTTTTAATTTTTTTTTTTTTTTTCGCTTTTACTTCCTCATTTCTGGATTACTACTTATAGTAGGTTTGAAATCTTTATGAAATTAATAGTTTACTTTCTTTGCTATGGTTTAAAAATCATATATTAAATTATCAAAAAGTCCTAATAAAAGACATAACACAAAAAAGTGTCCTGAATTGTGACTTTGTTGCACCGAAGGTGGGATATACTATATATATTGAGTTTCCTTCAGCCGAATTGAGTAACCTCCTCCTTTTTTGAAGTCGGTTAAAAAACACTTCATCCAAACCGGCAGCGAATCATTTTAACTCTCTCTTCTACTACTAATCCTTCACGATTTACTAAGAATACCGAGCTGAGCTCGGTCACCCAGGTACTGACATATTATAAAAGCTAAACTTCTCAAATTATCGTTGAATAATACTACTACTGCTTTCTGCTCCGGTGGTTGTGGGTTCAAATCCCACCCCGAGTCCGGGTATTATTCTGCCAAATGTCATTCCACCAGTTTAATATATATATATATATATATATATATATATATATATATATATATATATATATATATATATATATATATATATATATATACAGGGTTACTTGTAATATGTCATGATCCCTTTAAGGGGTTGTCAGGTATGGGTAATCACAGAAAAATATTTAAAAAAATCCATGTTCAACTATTTTAGATTTTTTTTAATTTTATTATTATAATATTGGTGAAAAATCTCCGAATCTATCACTTTAAAGGGCATTAAAAAAAATAATTTACGAATATTCGTAAAATTGTTATAGAATGATAAACAATATTTTAAATAATAATAAATAACAACAAACATAACAATAACTTATTGAATTTTTAACCCTTGACTCACGACCAAAGTTAAAAAGAGGAAAATAATTAATGTCTTTGTTTTACAAACTTATGACGTACTGAAAAAAAAATCTATGAACGTGTATCTGCGTATTATTTTAAAAAATCTTCCCTTACGAAGCTATCTAACGAGCTACAATAACCATAGTCAAACTCAAAACTAAAGTCTCAAAATCAATAAATTTCAACACACGGGGTCACACGAAGAGTATAGCGTTTGATGTGTCACCTGTTCCTCCAAACATCGAAATATTGAAAACTCGCATTATTAATGTTGCTGAACAAATCAGGCAAACTTTACGAACAAGTGTCGTCAAAAGCCCATTAAGGAAAAGAATGCGTCTTTGTATTCGTAATGAAGGGTCCCACATTGAAAATGAATTGAAATAACATCATGTAAGTCTTCTTCTTCGTCGTTTCCTCACTGCTGAGGATCGTGACCACATTATGATCTTCCACTGAACACGGTCGTGTAAGGGTAGTTAAAAAATTATAATTTTGATTTTTTATTTACTCTTCTTTGTTTGAAATGTATTGATTTTGAGACTTTAGTTTTGACTTTGACTATAATATGTGTTGTTCTTGTTTCCATTTTTTGTTGTTGTTCAATTAGTTGAATGAATGAATGAATTTAGAATTAATGACTTTCACTAGTGCCGAATAGCACAGATGATTTCGCCAATGTCACGTAAGATGGAGAAGACACGACGGAGATTGGTCGGTGAATTAGAGGTAGCAACCTCAGTAGAATTTTTAAGACTGCCAAAATAGTAGGTATTATATATCAAACTATGAACCTAAAACAACACAAGCACTAAATCTATAATCTATAATCTATAATCTATAATATATATAAAAGCGAAAGGTCACTCATTCATCACTTGAAATTTAAAATGTAAGTTCTATAGATGGTGAAAAGGTGTCCAAATCATGTACCTTTAGAAATCAACTCCCTTTTGGGGTTAAAACGGGGGATGGTAGGTTGACTCACTCATCACGAAATCTCCGAAACTATAACACCTAAAAACTTGAAATTTGGCAGATAGGCTCCTTATAGGTCGTAGACATCTGCTAAGAATGGATTTTACGAAATTCGATCCCTAAAGGGATAAAACGAGGGTTGGAAGTTTGTATGAAAGTCCTATGTTTTTGAAGTAAGAGACTTGAAATTTAAAAATTATGCTCTATAGATAGTTAGAAGGTGTCCAAATAATGTATCTTTAGAAATCAACCCCTTTTTGGAGTTAAAACGGGGGATGGTATGTTGACTCACTCATCACGAAATCTCCAAAACTATAACAGCTACAAACTTGAAATTTGTTAAGTAGGTTCTTTATAGGGCGTAAATATCCGCTGAGAACGGATTTTACGAAACTCGACTCCTAAAGGGATAAAACGGGGGTTGAAAGTTTGTATGAAAGTCCCTATGTTTTTGAAGTAAGAGAGTTGAAATTTAAAATGTGTGCTCTATAGATGGTGAGAAAGTGTCCAAAAATACATCGTAATCTATATATATAAAAGAGAAAGATTACTGACTCACTCATCACCAGAACTCAAAAATCATGATGAATAGTCCATCCATCCAAGATGGACAAAGATGAAATTTGGCAGGGAGGTAGATTATAGTTAGTAAACGTCCGCTAAGAACGGATTTTTGGGATGATGATAGTTTGCATGAAACATATACAGCAGCTATAAGTTCGCCTGATAGGTTTTTTATACTGCAGCCTAAAAAAATGTGGTGTATAGAGAGATTATATAAAAATAACTATTAAATTATACTAAATTGTGCCTTTGAAAAAGACTTACTTAGAGTGATAAGCATTTCAGGTGACTGAAATAAAAAAATAATTTGCGTTAAGCATCTTAATAGTAATGGATATCTTCATAATTCGTTTTATAAAACAAAGTCCCCAAAAGCGTATGGAATCGATTCCCTCAAAATCTACTGAACGGATTTTCATGCGGTTTCACCAATGGAGAGAGGGCTTCAAGAGGAAGGTTTATGGAACAGCTAAGCCGATTTTGATACGAGTTTCACTGGAAGTTTGCCGGGAAAACTTTGTGACACATTGATTTCAACGCGGGCGAAGCCGCGGGCACAGCTAGTATACTATATACATAAACAAGAATATTATTAATAACTTATTTACAACTACACCATGGTAGGACAATCACCTAATTTATTTACAATTTAATTCTATTACGTTTGATATAACAACACAAGAATGTACAATGAGGACTGAATACAAGCATCAATAAGCAAACAATATTTACAGGACGGGGGATTTCAGGGGGAAGGACATCGTAAATAGGGTAAAGGAGTTTGGGACAGTTGAAAAGGATATCGGATGCTGAACCTTCGTCGAGGCCACATTCGCACAGTGAGTGATCACGCACCCTAATTTTTGCTAAATGCACTGGAGTACATGAGTGACCAAGGCGCAAGCGACAAATTGTTGATGTTACCCAGCGGTCGGCATGTCTATAAAAAAAAAACCAAGGGCGCCTTGGAATATTAGGCTGAATGACAGAATAGTGTTTTCCCTTAACCGATGTTGACTCAATCCATGATGAAGTCCAGGTGTTCAATTAGTTATTAGATAGTAAACAACCGACAAGAAATGTCAAAAGTGACAGAAGACTCACAACGATTACGCCAGAGGCAAAATCATTGTAAGCGCAACGTGACGTCACGTGAGCATTCAATGGCACGCTCACGATAAAACGGAACGGTTCTGTGATCGGTGCAATCGATTTCATCGCATTTCGGAACGCAGGGATAGAAAGTTATGACACTACGTTTATAAATATAAGAAAATGAAAAACAAATAACTTTTTATCGAAACAACTTTTTTGGATTTTATCGAGGTTTATTAAGTTTTTTAGATGCCCAACGTTTCCTGAACCTGGTTGCTAAAATTAATAAAACGACTTCAATTACAATAATAGTTATCAGATCTCAATCAAATTTAATTTACTTTCGATTAAAATAAGAATCATCAAAATTGGTGTACCCAATGAGTCCCAGTGAAAACTTATGCGGTATAATACAAACCTATATCGACGAAAAAATATTAATAATATGTTATAATATAAAAAAAAAACCATCAATTATGTATAATAAACAGGTTACCACAAAAATTACAGGTTAAGTCCTATTTCCTTTTCATTCGTATATAAACCAATATACATGTTTGTCTGAATATATAATAAATAAAACACAAATATATTTTCGTAATTTTTATATGAAATACCAAAAATATTTCTTCTCCGGCAGACTCATAACAATTTAAAATTATGTATGTTTTGTTAGTTAAGACAGATTAAAAAGTGCAATATTTCGCTGTCTCGATAACAGCAACCGAAATAAAATACGAGATATATAACTCAGTGATGCTCGGATACAAGTATTGACAAGTTTAGTATGAATACAGACTTATATCTAAGTGACCACAACAAACATACTTAAGCACAGCTTGAGTACAAACATCAGACATCATTTTACTTCACCATAGAATTCATCACGAGAGTGTAAAAATAAACTCTCTTAAGATAAACATGAATGTCAACGTAAATACTACTTGTGTTAAATAAAAATTTTAATTCTAATTCAATGACAGCAATCACAATGAGACAGTGAATTACAGCGGTAAACTGACCACTGATAAAACATATTTCAGTCATGCCCAACTGTCATTGCATCTTGAAAAATTATTTTATAATGACTAAACAGTGTAAAGATTCTTGGTAGCCGAACTATGCTTGACCATGGTGTCTCTATGAAGCTGGAAGCCAATTTTTCCATGAATACCTAGCTGCTCTTTCAATTTTCTGCCAATTTCAAGGTTAGCTTGTTGTTTCGAAGTATCTGCTGTCCAAACACCTGAAGTTTTAAATAAAAATATATAATTACATACAAATTACATGTATAATCGCACTCGCACTCGCACTCGCACACGCACACGCACACGCACACGCACACGCACACGCACACACACACGCACACACATATATATATATATACTTTAATGTGCTAATAAAATCAAACTTCTATTGTTTTAAAGTATGGACATAATTATACCAGATGCATTGTCAAATATAAAGTAAATTTACAAATATTTATAATATTCAATCATTAAGGCCCTAAATGTGACACATCACACATCAGGTCACCTTTAGGGTTCTTCCAATTGTTCACAGTATATCAAGAAGGGATCTCTAGAATTAATAGTCCATGTGTCGTAAACTTAAAAAGATACAAAGAACAAATAAAACAAATAAAAAAAATTATATAAACAAATAAAACTTTGTGGCTTTTGTATTTTATTTATTCTTACCAATTTTATCCATCTTTGCTCTGATGTTCACGACTGCTCCACAAATTTCTTCGGCATGTTCGAAATTTTCGCCAATTAAAAGGAGGACCTGTAATAGTAAAAAATATACATTCAGTAACAAATTGTTTAAATGTTTTGTTTATTGTATGTTACCTTAAGTTTCTTGTGTAACTTGATTAGTGTGAGTAATTAAGACTAATTTAAGTAAAGTACAAAATTTTAATTAATACCAAGTTAGTTAATAGCTTATTGTTATCTATATAAATAAAAATGAATGTTGCTAAGCGCATAACACGAGAATGGCTTGACCAATTCGGCTAATTTATTTTTTTGTATGTTTCTTAAGGCCCACCGAAGATTTTAATAATACTAAAAAACAAATGAAGAAAAAAATTTAAATTAATTTTTACTATTAACTTTTGACAGAACGAAGTCTGTCCGGGCAGCTAGTAAATGAAAATAAAACAATATAAGGGGCCGTCCACAAAATACGTCACGCGAAATTTCATCATTTTGAACGCCTTGCTCTCACTTTGTAACATTTTAAAAATGGTTGTTATAAAAAAATAAAAATAATTTAGTATGCACATATTTTCTTAAGACAGCCCATCCTCATATTTTGTCATACCTTATCAAGGTAAACAAAGCTTCTATTCCTTGTTTGCAAACTTATTTTATTTGATTAGCCCGTTGGCGCAGTTTGTAGTGAACCTGCTTTCTGTTCCGGGGGTTGTGGGTTTGATTCTCGCCTTGAGTCTGGGTGTGATATGTATTTATCAAAACAAAAAATGTAACTATATCAGCCGGCAGCTGGCTGTTACCTATAACACAAGCATTAAGTTGCTTACCATACGAACAGACAAACGTGTGTACATATTATAGATATTAATATTTACGACCCCTAACAGACCATGAAAATTTGAAATAAACCTTCTATTCCTAATTTTATGTCAATATAACTACTTACATTGTGTGTAGTGCTACCATACAACATTTCTAATTACTTCAGCTGCACATACGTCAGAGATGTGGAAGGGGCTAACAAACTATGCTAACGCTAACGCTAGCAAAACTTTCAAGTTTTTAGTGTAAAAATTTCAAAAAATATTAAACACTAATGATCAACTGATTTCACAGAGACCCTGCACGCCTAATTAAGGGTTATATAAAAGGGTTAAATAAGGGTCATAGTAAATGAAATTTCTTTTGATAAACTTATTTCTTAAAATCTATGAAATTATTTTATTATTCCTTTAAAATCTATGAACAACTTCTTTCTTATAGTTGTCGTGTTGTTCTATAGTTGTCCATATAATATTTTCTTAAATAAAGGGAAGGTGAGCAAAGAGTAAATAAAAGATATGTGATAGAGGGGTCAAAGGACATATGATATTAGCGGTTCATAAATTTTTTGCTTCTTTTTTTTTTCATCAATTGACAGTTCTTAACTTTTTTTAATGACAATTATAAAGTTATTCTTTCACACTTTCAAACCTACTTATTATTATTTATCGTTGTGTCCATTTATTATAAATATTCTTTGACGATTAGCAGGAAAGTGGACATAGGGTGCCAATCAAACCACCAATTGCAAATTCATGCGACGTTTCGATCCTTTATTGGACCATCATCAGGCATCTACAAAATATAAAACATTGAAGAAAGTTGTATACCTAAATTAATTCACAACAACAACCAAACTTGAATGAATTAATTTAGGTATACAACTTTCTTCAATGTTTTATATTTTGTAGATGCCTGATGATGGTCCAATAAAGGATCGAAACGTCGCATGAATTTGCAATTGGTGGTTTGATTGGCACCCTATGTCCACTTTCCTGCTAATCGTCAAAGACTACTTATTATTGTGCACAAACATTCTTGTTTATAAACAAAGTTTTTAAATTAAACAAATTCCAGAAGGTGGGCCGTTGGTATGTAATATTTGTTAGGGGGTAGCTGAAAGTGTAACTTTAGCATGTTAAAGGGGTCCAAAGTGGCAAAATTTTGCGTGACGTATTTTATGGCTAGCTCCTTAACATACATGTCAATTATAATTGTTATAGTAAAAAAAACCAAACAAGTATTCCTTCCAGAGGCTTACCTACTTTTTTTATTAATACCATTAATAGTAGGGCTTCACAAAACTCCCTGGCATTGTAATACACATATAGCTAATAGTATAAAGAAGTGAAGTTTGAAGAGTTTGTAGGGGCTAATAATAAATATTAGTCAATAAAACAACAATCATTTAACAAATACTCAATAAAGTATAGATGACATTATAAAAAAAGTTCCTTTGACTAAATAAAACTACTTTTTTTTCATTCACCTACCTCAACATTATTTTTTAAACATCTTAAGTTAGATTGGTTGATATTGGTGTATGGACTGTGCGTTTAGTTGTTTAATAAAGTTTAAAAATAAACAAATAAAAATTACCAAGTAAAAAGGTAACACTTGTTCCTATAATCAGAACACCATAACTTTTACTCATAAATTGTTAAATTTTAAACATTCTTTTTGTAAAAATCAAAAGTTACTTTATTTAAGCAGGCCTCAAAGGCACTTTTGAGTCACCATTTTACAAATTATATTAATCGTATTAATTTTTAATTAATTACATGAGCAAAATAAATCATTTTCTGAATATAAACCCAGTATTATACAACTAATAAAAAAAATTGTTAATACTCACAACGTCCAGCCAAAACCGGTCTAGATCTGAGTTACGTTGTTTCTTCTCCAAACTTATCAGCCATCGTCCACCCATTTTGTTGGCATCGTCTTCCCACATGGGACGGATACCTTGCTTAAACACTGCATAATCGTGACCTTGGCGAAGTTCTGAGGGTAATTTTATGTGGTGGTACAATCTATAAAAAGAATCAAGCAATTAATAAGTCACATGTACAATTTGTTCTACAATTTTTTTAATGACTGTTTTATATATTTATTTTTATAACTGTTTTTCTTCCATTCTATTGCTATTGTTTTTTTTTTTTTTTTTGTAGTTATTAGTATTTTGCTGTATTTTATAAAGAAGCTAGTTAAGAAGCTAAGAAAGACAGATAGTTTTTGTGTTGAATAAGTATGTTTACATACTTATTTATCAAACATTTGTATTGGCCATACAGAAAAATCATCATCATCATCATCATTACAGCCTATACAGTCCACTGCTGGACATAGGCCTCCACAAGTTTACGCCAAAAATAACGTGAACTCATGTGTATACATACAGAAAAAATAAAACTATACAGTTTCTTTGTTTCTTTCAATGTATGTATGATAAAAACATTTAATGATGTGAAATGTTAACCAATAATTAGCTTATCATCAACTTACACTAATAATATTGACATTGTTGATGAAAACATTAAGAATTAAATATTGAATCAAAATAACAATTATTGAGAGCTGGATTCGAGTCCTTTGCTCTAAACTGTACACGTTTTTACATATTAAAAATAAGACAATAGTATTATATAATTATAAACAAAATCTTCTACACATCAAAATAACAAATAACCTGAATATAGCCAATAAAATAGATAAAAGTTATACTTATATAAATGTTGACATTTTTTCATTATTTATTGTAAACTCATTATAAATGTCATGAATATTTCGTGTTTTGTAATTGTAATCATACCAACATATAACTCAATGTAATAACAAGTTTTATTATTATTAGTGTATTATTTCTTAATTAGAACTCTATATGTAATAATATCAACTTTATTTAACTTTATTGTACACTAAGAAAATTAGAAATATGAACAAAAGGAGGCCTTATCTGTAAAAAGCAATATTTTCTAGGTAACCTTAGGGCAGAGGTATGTTGATGGTGTAGGTGTAGTTTTATGTTATTGGCACCCATAGGAATATAAAGCAAAATAATGTGATAAACAATTCAATGGATATAAACACATATATAAATAGATCAGTAAATATTTAATAACATAAAATACTAAGTAAACACATAAACACATTACTTAAAAAAATGTATACCTCCAGAAATCCTCAACAGTGTCAAAGGATGTGAGCTCAATCTGATTCTCTTCCCATGATTTCGTTCTGTCATTGTCGTAGAACCAAAGGCTCCATGTGTTTTGGAGTGGGTGTTTAATCAAAAACTCGGGTGGAACCTCGGTGACAGCGTTCGCTTTACTGTCGGCGCCTGCTGAACCCTTGAATACACAAGTCATTTTATGATTCCTAACCTATACAACTATTAAAAAGTATAAATACTTTTAATTCCTGAGCAAATTCTATCACTATAGAGTAAGATATCCAGCAGAAATGCACGAATAACGATTAATTATTATACGTTTTCCAAACAGGAACTTATGCTACAGTGAAAGTTACTCAAGCCACATCAGCAATGTTGGCGAAGATTAATGCATGTAGAGTAATTTGTAAATTTAAAAGAGGGTGGTTATCAATAAATATCAGTAAAATATTATTTATATCTACCTCAACTTCTTCAGCATTAATTCCAGCCATGTCACAAAAATCTTCCCAGTTCTCGACTTTTTTTGTAAAAGACAGAACTTATAATGTTACAAGCTTACAAGTTTTTAGATATACAGGTTATTTATAATTTTATATTATACGAAATTTATTAAGACGGCCTGGTAATAATTATTCCTATTTCATATTTATATACTATTATATCACAGTATATATAATATGAATACAATTCAATATTTCTGTTAAATAATAACAATACTTATTTTTCAAAAACACATTTACTTAAATTTCGTTTTTTAATACTTAAAACATTAAAATTTAAATGCTAATTGTACTCATTATAATGAAACAACTTTTTCGAATTTTGCCGTGGTTTAATAAGTTTTAATACAGTCCTTCCGTGACCATATTTGCTGTAAAGTAATCGTATCCGAAACGCCGGGCATTTTAAAAAACTTAATAAACCGCAATAAAATCCAAGTAAGTTGTTTCTTTTTTATTTATGTCGAGATTGTCGAATAAACCACAAACTACCTCTATTACCTACCTACTTCAAAAAGAACTTACCAACCTACTATTTAAATTTTTAAACTATAAAATAATATATAATTTTAATGGTGAAATAACTGTAAATGTTGCTCGGTGATTATCACTTTGATTTTCATAAATTTACAGCGTAGTAATTTTTGAAAATCAAAGTGATAATTTGCTCATCGTAGTGGTCCAATATTTACATATGTCAGTACGTTTTTAGAACTGAGAAGATTTTTATTTGTAGGGACACACAATTCTGTAGAACTGCAACACTGCTTTACAGAAAGCTTTGACGGGCAGTTCAAATCAATGAAATTGAAATTGACTTCGTTCTTTACAAAGTGCAAACTCTGTATTATAAGTGTTTGCCGGTGTCCGTCCAATTTCTATTAAATAATCAAAAGTATAATTTCGGTACAGTGAAAAATGTCAGTTCAAACTGTTTTATTAGATTTCTCTATTGATCCTGCTCGTCTAGGGGATGAAAGTGGACAGAAAACTGTATTCAGCCTATTGGAAACGGTGCTCAAGGATTATGTTCCTGGTCTCATCTTAGTCGCCGATATTAAAATAGATGGTGGATCGCTGAAACTCTTAACAGGAAAAAGGGGTACATCGGTAACTGTGCGATTATTTGACCGTGGGCTCGTCACAGTGAATATTGAATATTATAAAGAAGATAACGAGGAACCACTAATCAGTTTCAAGGTTAGCTCAATTCGCTTAAAATAGCATCGTGATATTGGCGCTAGAATCCTACCTACACACTTGACTGCCATTAAATTCACCATTATGGTGTGAAAATTAGATTCTGAAAAAACGTTACAATAAAAATAGAAATATTTTCCATTTATTCACTGAGCATAATATATATTCGATGTACAATGCATCGTTATACATTTTTTTAAATTAATCATACTAATAAAAAAATGACAAAGAACATTGGTGTATTAAGAATAAAGGTTGAGCGTATGGTCTTGTTTTAGTGTTCAAAGCTACTGGAAAGTTCAGTATGAATGTTGTTTGAGTGTAAAGCTTTTGCCAACGATTATAAGGGGTTATAATTATGATGTTTACTTGACCACCTTAGGTTGGCATGAACTGAGTATCTGAAGTTAGTTTTAGGTCCTAAGCACATTGACCTTTACTGCCTTCCTTAGGGAAGAGACAGTAATGTTCACTTTCAATGTTTTTACATTTAAATTTTAGATTAATTATGTTATTTCAATAAAATACTATCTTTTTTAATTCAAGAAATATTTTGAATTAATTAAATTTTCTAAGTATAAATGCAGTAAATCACAGAATTCAAACTATACTGCTTTTATGTTCTGAAAGTAATAAGTACCGCTTTTTTACTCTTTATTTCATTGACCATACTTCTGTTAAAAATAGGAATTTTAATCATAATACGACAGAAAGTATATTTAACAAATATCGTACAACTAGAAGTTAACTGAGGAACAACTGATTTAAAATATTAAATAATTATTTGAAACTTAAAGCTGACAAAAAAGGTATTCCTGATCCGATTCCTTGTGAAAAAAATAATGGGATAAGTAAAGCAAAGAGAGATGCGATTTTAAAAAATATTTGTCCTTATATAAAAATACCTGATGATCATAAATTTGTCTGATAAAATTTACCAGAAAAATAACTATGATTATTAATCAAAATTATTTTTTCAGTTACTAAATACAGTTTGTGGAGGTTCTAATTAGCTTTTGTTTTGTTTAAAAAGTTTTCCATCTAATTAAACCTCCATTTTTTTTTTCAAAAATTAAAAATATTCCAAAGATTTTGAAAAATAATCTCTGTTTAATTTCTAAGTCTGGTTTTACATCGTTGGCAAATCGAAAATTTAAAATGATAAAAAAACTGTTATATATTAGTATTCATTGTTACATAAATAACAATATAATTGTTTTTATACAGTGTGTCCCAAAACTCAACGTCAAGCCGAAACAGAGTGATAGGATTGATTGTAACTACCATGATAAAAATCAGAAAAAAATCTACCCCATGCAGTTTGAAAATTATGGTCATTTAAGAAAAACTTAGAAATTTGGTCAAACTGTAACCATTTTTCGGTTATTGTGGTTAATTTTTATTATTTTTGTTCATTTAAACTTTGAAACAGTAACCTTAAATAACATATCTGGAACCACAGTTAAAAATAATGACACAATTGCCCCAAGTTTGCTAGTATTAAGACTATTTGTTAAACTATGAATTAAAAATTTTCAAAATTTGTCGACTTTGAAAGAGTCGAGTTTGACTTGATCAAGGGCCTTCAAGGGATTCGTGGCCAAACGGCCACAAATCTGTGGATTTGCGCACTGTTTCCAAGGGAAATTTCGCCACTGCTTGCTCCAAAAATTTTTTTAAGAGACTCAATGTCGCCGTGTCGTTTAGAGCAGGCCATGTCCTCTAAAACTGACCATAATTTGAAGTCTAAAGGGATGAGGTCTGGGCTAGATGAGGGCCAGTCTTCATCTCTTATAAAGTCCGGAACGTTGGTTTCAAGCCAGGCTTGGGTAGTTCGTGCCTTGTGACCAGGTGCAGAGTCCTACTGGAAAGTCCACGGTATATTTTTAAAAAGTGTATTTCTGAGAGGTTTCACAACATGATCCAAGACTGTATCTTGATACACTTTGGCTGAAGTTTTCACTCCTTTTTCACAAAAATGTAGTTTTGTGACTCCTTGATAAGACACGCCTCATCAAACCATCACTGACGCAGGATGATGACCACGTTATACTTTTCCGACAACTTGAGCAGCTTCTTTAGAACTAAGTGTACACTTTATAATTTTGCTTATTGTAGTGTTGTTCAATCGTGAAAATTTTTTCATCAGTAAAGAGGATATTTCTGTGCCTTTCACCTGCGTATCGCGACAGAAGGCGTTTTGATCGATCCACTCTCTTTAATTAAAGATATTAAAGATTGATTTAGGGCATGTTCTGTATATCGGCGACAAGCACCGAGCTTCAGGTCTTGTTTTATAATACGCGACAGAGTCCTAGCGGGAATCTTCATTTCTCGCGATAAGATTTTTTGCTTCCTTCCTTGGGTCCTTCCTTTCCTTTTTCCTGTTTCCTTGGGGTTAAAACATAACTTAGAAATAGACTTAAACAGCAGGAGTAATAGTATATAGGACCTGTTTTGCTTAAATTAAGAAATTTTAGCTCTTAGATTTACTATTAGAATAGAAATGTGCCATAAATATAGTGAAATTTAAAAATACAGTAAAAAGAATCATATATCATTAATGGCCAGTTTCAATACTCTATCTATCTCTAAATTTGCTTACTAGAGATAGAATTTTGACGTTAACTCCATATAAATTGTGTCAAAAATGTATCGCTTAGTCGCTAGTAAGCAAATTTAGAGATAGATAGAGTATTGAAACTGGCCATAAAAGGATCGTATTTGGCAACCTGTGAAACGGGCCTTAATTGTAGTACATTAGGTGAAACATTATTTAATTATAATTACATTTGCATGTTTTCCCATAACATCGTAATAACACAAGTCTGATGAATCTTCCAGTAAACTGTAAAGACGCTCAACCTTACATTCTTAGACACCCATTTGTTATATTTTTGCATGTTGGTGAACCTGTGTTATTTTTCTTTTATTTTTTTTTCCATTTTATGTATTATTTATTTTAATAGTCGGCGAAATTATTGGAAAATCAGCTGAAAAAATACATCACAGTCATAAAATCGCAAGCATTCCCTGCAATAAAACGTTGCCTATTTGGCAGATATTACTCCACATCAGGTAAGTCTTTTTTCCTACATTTTTTATTAACAGTCACAAAATAAAAAATATTATTTTATATACTTATTTCTATCAGTTATTACTTTTAAATATAATACAAAATGTAATCTAATTGCATATTGGTTGAAATTCACTTTAGCTCAAACCTTCAGTTTCATATTCCAGTATACTTTGTAGTGAGAGGCACTAAATTAAACCACTTGATATTTTAAAGTATATGTCACAGTTTTTTAATGTAAAAGTCCTTCACATAACATGACTAGAATTTTATAAGGGTCTGAGCCAAATGTCAACTAGGTCATCCATGTCTTAGATATTTCAAAGAATGTAACACATTCTTTACACGTTTTTTTTTATCGACTGATTAAACATTCCTTTGCATGGAGGCAAAGTAAAATTGTATCAAATCGCAATCTCTCTGCCTCCACCCAATCTTCTACTCCAACTGGCCTCTGGCCGAGGCAAGTAACTAATTAATCATCGTAATTAATTACAAAGCGACATTAAAAATACAAAACTGTGTACCAAATTTATTAAAAAAAAAAAAAAATTCCTTTACTAATAAATGAACTTATGTAAATGTAAACAATGTGACTCATTGTTTAGCCAAAATGAGTAAAAAAAATTAGCGACTTTTATGGTATTATAAATTACCACGCAAAATAAAATAATTACCGACAACAATATTTGTGGCGGGATAAAAATATACTTGTGTAGTTGAATTTTCACTAAAATGTAATCTAACATATAGAATTCTCGTGTCGCGGTGTTTGTAGTTAAACTCCTCTGAAACGGCTTGACCGATTCTCATGAAATTTTGTGTGCATATCGGGTAGGTCTAAGAATCGAACAACATCTATTTTTCATATCGGGTAGGTCTAAGAATCGAACAACATCTATTTTTCATACCCCTAAGTTGTAGGGGGGGAATTAAGGGGGTTAATAAGACATATGGCAAAACAACGTTAACGGGGTCAGCTAGTAATCTATAGATATTTTGTACATTAAAAAATCGTCTATATATTGACTGTAATCAAAGTATTGAGAACTGCATTATAAAGTAATAAAAATAAAGTATCTAGAAATGTAATTTAAAATTAAAAATCACAACGAAACTAGACTCGTGTAAATTTTATAAATAGGTCGTTTTTTTTTTTTTAATGAATTTTAAAAACATTTCAGACGAAAGACTGCTTGAATATGACATCGACGCAGTTGTTTTCGAAGAAACATCGTCGTTCCAAAAGGTTCAAATCGTACACTCAAAATCTTTTGGTAACATGCTGGTGCTAGATGATTTACAAAGTAAGTACACTATAACTTATAATTTAACAGTCAATGTAATCTAATTCTCTGTTGCGCTAAGCGTAAAGAATAAAGGAAGTTCCCGAAATATCGGAAATCTCAAGTGTCATGTAAGAATAAATAGTATGTATAGAGTGATCGTGAAAGCTTAAAAAATTATTATGAGAACCGATTCCGGTCAGAATTCCTGAATCGTCCGTGATAATGACGTGCAAAGTCGCCGAAATGTCGGAATTTCAAAAATGTAAATCTGCAAGACGAATAGAAAAAGTGTCAACGCAAGGAACTAAAAAGAAATGTATTTCTAAGAAAGATTTGTTCCGCGGTATTTTTGGTGGATCTCATAAAACGAAAGATAACGATGTGAAATTCCAATTTGTGTATGCTTAAATAATCTCAAAACTTAGAATAGTAATGTTATTATTACCGTGTACGTTTACGATACAGGAAGGTCAGGGTCATGTTGAATTTCGAACTCCGAGCTTTTTAAGAGATAAATTCCCTTTATCTTATCTTTGAAACAAACAATTTTAACGGCTTTACAAAAGTAAAGAAAACGGCAAAAGTACAAAAGAAAACGGTAATAGGATAAACAATGAAAGATGTATAAAGTATATCTTATCGCTAAAACAACGATTTATTCCAGATAACCTTTGGCTGGAGGAAACAAACGAAGTAAAATAAAATGTAATGTAATAATAACAGTGTTTAACAAATTTAGTAAATGTTCCAAAATAAATTATATACATACGTACATAAATAATAAATAAAAATACGCGTTATGAAACTGGACTCCTTCCATTTAACTGCGATATCAGATTTGATATTGTAACCTAAATTTATGCAACATAGTTGACCTAAAGCTTATATTAAAAATATATATATATTAAATAATTCCAAGCTGGTTGTCTGGAAGAGCTCGCTGTATAGCGTAAGACCGCCTGTTGTACATTTCTTTTTGTTTATTGTTTTATAAATTGTAAACTTCTTTTTATGTGTAAAATAAACAGTAAATTGTTATTATTTTTATTATTATTATTACTACGATTATGATAATACGATATTACGAATATGATAATTTAGGAATAATAGTAAAGCTTTTTAATACAATATATGATTTGGGCGTCATACCATCGGATTGGCTCAAATCTACTTTCGTTACGTTGCCCAAAGTTGCTTCTGCAAAGAAATGCAGCGATTTTAGAACCATTTCCTTAATGAGTCACTCCTTAAAATTATTCCTAAAAATAATTCATAACCGAATTTACAGCAAATGCGAAGACCTTATTTCGAATACTCAGTTTGGGTTTGTTAAAGGCCTGGGAACAAGGGATGCACTTTTCGGGTATCAAGTCTTAATACAGAGATGCTGGGACATGAATCAAGATGTGTTTGTATGCTTTATCGATTATGAAAAAGCATTTGATAGAGTACATCATGCAAGAATGATCGATATGCTACAGTCCATCGGACTCGACTCTAAAGACGTAAGGTTTATTAAACACCTATATTGGAACCAAACAGCGAATGTACGTATCGACGGAAGACTGACGGATGAATCGGAAATCTTGCGAGGAGTACGACAGGGATGCATTCTCTCTCCAATGCTTTTCAACATATACTCGGAGATGATTTTTAGAGAAGCATTGGATCAGGTGGATGTGGGTGTCACGGTGAATGGTCAGATTATTAACAATATCCGTTATGCCGATGACACCGTGTTACTTGCATCTACAATGGAAGAACTTCAGACCCTTGTAGATAGTGTTGAATCTGTCAGTTCAGCTTACGGCCTCAGTATCAACGTGAAGAAGACAAAGTATATGACAGTTTGTAAAATACCGCCTGCTAACCCCACTCTGTTTTGTAATGGAGAACCACTAGAAAAAGTTAGCAACTACAAATATTTAGGATGCTGGGTCGACGATACGGGGAGCCACGGTCTGGAAATAAGGTGCCGCATAGAACAAGCCCGTAATGCTTTCTTTCGGCTTAAACCACTTCTATGCAATAAGAAGCTGAACATCGAGCTACGAGTACGATTAGCACGCTGTTACGTTTTCTCCATTCTCTTGTATGGTGTTGAAGCATGGACCCTCACCGAATCGACCTGTAAGAAGGTTGAAGCTTTCGAAATGTGGGTATACAGGAGAATGTTAAGGATATCCTGGAGAGATAAAATAAAGAACGTAACTGTGCTAAGTCGTGTGAAGAAGAAAGCGGAAGTTGTGTACGCGGTTAAGAAGAGAAAGCTTGAATACTTCGGCCACATCATGAGAAACTCTAAGTACCAGCTGCTTCGACTTATTATCCAGGGCAAGATCCAGGGCAAGCGCAGTGTGGGTCGTAGAAGAACATCTTGGCTAAAAAATCTACGCCAATGGTTTGGGAAAAGCACCCGTTCGTTATTCAGGGCTGCGGTATCAAGGATACAAGTTGCCAAAATGATCGCCGAACTTCGTGAGAAGATGGCACTTTAAGAAGAAGAAGATTATTATTACTTATAAAATTACCGTCTTATGTTATTGTCATCTGAGTTTTACAGTTAAGTCATTCGTAGTAATTTTTCCCATGTCATCTCAAAATCTTTTTTTTTTTCGAATTTGTCGATTTTATTGTTACATAATAATGAGGTATACTGACTACTGCTTCATTTTTTTTCACGTATGTAATTATACTTATTATAATTCGTTTGTAGCGATACATACACATGCAAAAATTCAAACGCGCTAGTATGTTCCGTACAAACGCAAACAAATGCTCTTAACGTGTGTTTCAAGAAAGCTCTTTGACGGCACTTTTAAGAAACGTGGTGTTCTCAGGCCGTAAAATATTACAGCCATAAATACTTAGAATTACATGACCCTAATACGACAATTACATATGCATTCCTAACAGTGAAAACTTGTAATTGACCTTTTAGTAGTAATTCCATAACTGTAATATAATTGTCTAGCTGTAAGTTTTCCTAAAAATAATAAAATAATTTTATTTTATTTGAATAATAGGTATAATTTGGCTTAAATCCTGTCATACAGAAGCCTAACACCCAATCCATATTTAAATGAACAAAAGTCATAAACTTTCATTCCCGTTTACAACTCCTCACAAACATGTACATTTTTAAAACATCATACTTTATTGTTATCGACATTCAAAATGCTAATTTTGTTACTTCTTAGTCTAGAAAAAAAAAATACCCCACGTTTCACCTTTTACAGTTTTCGTAATATACCTCCGTCGCAAATCTTAACTCCACGGTAATTTTCAATATTCCGTAATTAGTTGTAACAAATTATATGACCTTTCACTTTATATATATATATGTGTGTGTGTATAGATAACAGAAAAATATATACTATTTATTATTGTTAAACGATTGTTATCGTATCTCCGCATGGCAACAATATCAAACAAATCATGCTATAGTTACGGCACTGCCACCATAACAACATATTAGAAAACAAAGCTTCCACCGCGTCTGTCGGTCTGTCGGTCTTTGTGCACGCGATTAATTTTAAAACAATTTAACGGATTTTCATGCAATTTTTTCAATAGGCTTAAGTCATACGGAAGGTTTTGTGTTAATTGGTTGAAATATGACGAAAAATTTTTCACCCATGGTACGTAACTATATTTTATGAACAGCTCATTATACCCGTCCTAATAAAACTATTATCATTTACAATATAATAACTGAGGTATGGCACAGCAGGTTGCTTTTGTTAAAATATGGAGCAGCCCGACCGGTGAAGTACCTCGACCTTACAGAAGATCACAGCTAAATAACACTGCTTTCAACCAGTGTTGAGTTTCTGTGGTGAGTAAGGCGACCAGAGCTCCTGGAGAGGATTGGGGATAGGGTCGGCAATGCGTTTTCGATGCTTCTGGTGTTGCAGGCGTCTATAAGCTACGGTAATCGCTTACCATCCGCTGAGCCGCTGACCTAGGTGTATAAAAAAAATCGTTGTCAACTGAAATACGTTACATACCTGAATAATTCCATGTACATAATGAAAACCTCCTAAAATCGTATAAATCAAATGAATATCTTAGGAGTTATCGTCCAGTTAAAAAATATCAGGAAATTAAATCCAGGCATTGACTTAACTCGCTTATTGCGATTACTCCCGATCAAAGCCGGGGCGTTTCGTTTGCGAAAATGAAAAAAACAAGCAAAATATTTATATAACAAATAAAGTTAATGTTAATAATAATTGTGTTTGTTAGCAAACGAAAAAAAACCGACCTCAAATACATCGACAAGTATTACAGCGTAAGTAGACGAAAAAAATTTACAAACCCACTAGTCGTCACTACGATTTTCGAAGGTTCCACTCGATTTTTCTGGGATTCCATTATCAGATTCTGATTTTCTTACCCTTGTGGGATATCTCCTTTCCAACAAAAAAAGAATTATCAAAATCGGTTCATAAAAGGCAAAATTCTCCCCGAACATACATAAAAAATATATATTTTATATACGGTCGTATTGAGTAACCTCCTCCTTTTTTGAAGTCGGTTAAAAACTAATTTATAGTAAATTTTTGATTTTAACAAGTTGTGATTAATTAATAAATATACTGGTATCAACTAAATTACTTCTTATCTAAACATTATGCATATTTGTAATTTACAAATGAAACCTACATTTTAATTTTTAATAAGGCCAACAGAATGAGGCCCAAATTTTTACATGTATTCAAGATAAGGCATGAGTTTCGGAATGGAAAATCTAATTAAATTAATTAATACTTTTAATAAATTGTTTTCACGTAACATTTTTGTTACACAATTAATTAACAAACTTTTTTTTTTTTCTAGATATTTCAGAGGCTGACCTTATTTATACTGAAACTTTAATGCAAAGAGGTAAAGAAAACTACGAAGGAAAGGAAATTGTAATATTAGGTAAAAATTTAACGAAGTAATTAGTATTTTTTTTTAATCTTTCATATTTTATTGTCGTATTTTTACATAAAACTTTTTTAACAGACTATATACTTTATATATAGTCTGTTAAAAAAAGTAAGTAAAATACTAGTGACATTGTTTTAGTGATTGCATGTACATGCCGAATATGCCTGCCCAATCTTTATATAAATGACCTACAGCGATAGTCTTGGCAAAACGAGTCAAAATATTAATATAACGATCTCTTTAACAGGTGGAGGCGACGGCGCGCTTTTGTACGAGCTTCTAAAAGAGAATCCAAAGTATGTGTGGATGTTGGAAATAGACGATCTTGTCATGAAAGCTTGTAATAAACATCTCAAGTCTATTTGTGGCCATGTCTTGGAGAGACGAAAGGGGCCTAATTTTGAGGTAATTATATCTATCTATATATTTAATTCTTTATCCTAATTGAGTAACTATGAGTAGGATCAGTCTGATAGACTTATAGGCTATTATTTAATAGATAGTTATATTTTAATAAAGCTATGAAAATTAAATGAAAAAATTACTTTCGCATTCAGCCTGTAACATTCCACTGTTGGGAATAGGCCTCTTTTTCCATGTGGGAGAAGGATTGGAGCTTAATGCACCACGCTGCTCCACTGCGGGTTGACTGATATATTCCCTACTATGAGTAACAATCGCTATCAGGTATTTTTGATAACAACCGGGACCAACGGCTTAACGCGCTCTCCGAGGCACTGTAGGGATACCCACAAGGACAGACAGCCAAACCGAAAAGAAATATTTGCACAAATACAATATCCATCCCGAACGGGAATCAAACCCGCAGGCCGTCGGTGTTTTAGGCGATTACTCGCACCACTACACCAGAGCGGTTGTTAAAGAAAATATATCTTTAAGAAAAATAACTAATGAGTTACGTTACTTAACACACAAGTAAGTTTGAGACCATTGGTTAGTAAGAAAATGCATAAAAGGAATTGTCTTTATCGAAATCTGAAGCACCCTAGGAAGCAACTAAACCTCGGACGATCACAGCTAAATACTACTCCCAAGTAAGGATGTGTTCCTGTGGTGGAACAATATGAAAATTAAACAGTTTTATGAGTTCAATAACCTCAAATAAACTATCTTTAACCTTATAAATAGGTCAGTTGCATAAGACATAAGAAACACGAAATATTGTATAAAAATTAGATTAAACGTTTAACGTTAGATTTTTATACCGTTTTAATTTTGCCGGTCACGATTAATTTACTTTTGTGTGTGGCGAACTGTTTCATAAACATAGATAAATGATACATTTGTTTAATTTTTGGCCAGATAAGGAAATTTGACGGCATAGAAGATGTTAAACTACTCATGTAAGTCTCAAATGAGATGATTACTTGTTCATATACGTTCTTTTTTCACTCATAATTCCAAAAGGTTACTGTTTGTTGACTGTCTATTAGAAATACTATTAAACGCGCCAGTTTTAAATCAGAGTTACTGATTAAATAAATATTTATACCTTTTTAAAACTTAAAAGTTATACAGTCCGTATCAAAGGTATTTTGTTTTAAATAAGTAATGTTGAATGGTTTTTTTTTTTTGAAGTAAAACTTCTGTACTCATGCTTGACTTGGGGAATAAGCTGGCGAATGCGTGACGAGAGCGTTACGAAAAGTGTGATCGGGCAAGGCGAACGGAGCAAGAGAGAGGTGCGAGCACACATTTTCTTTCTCTTTCTCTCGTAGCCAGTTACGTTTTGTATATCTAAGAAACAGTGAAGGCTTGTTGTGCAGAAATTTTACTTCAGTCGTGTGGTCTAAAGCACACTCGTTCTTTATTATATTACCTAATACTTAGTGTTTTTCTAGTGTCTGAAAATAGTATAATGAATTATTATCTTTGTCACATAAAAATAATGTTCTTTATAGTACACCACTATAAATAAATACAGTAGCTATGCGATACTTACTTTGAGAATACGATATGGACACGATAAATGTTAAATATATAACAATAGAATAATGATATAAATATATATAATGTACCTACATATACTCATAGCTTGCGACGTACATAATGTAAGCTTGCGATATAACTTGTCTTATTGAAGAAGACTACTACAAAATAGAATATAGAAAAACTAAACAGTGAAGGAGTTCTTGCAAGCATCACTCATTAGATCAGATTTTAGTTTAGATCGACTTCTATTGGGTTTGGTTTATCTCATTGACCTTCCCTCATACGTCGTCTCTCACTCACATAGAGATTGTACACATTACAGTTATTATAGTTAAGCTGTTTGGCTACGGCAGCAGCCCTCTCTTTTTTTTTTTTTTTTTTTTTTATGTCACTAGGTCGGCAAACAAGCGTACGGCTCACCTGATGGTAAGCGATTACCGTAGCTTATAGACGCCCGCAACACCAGAAGCATCGCAAGCGCGTTGCCGACCCAATCCCCAATCCCCCCAGGAGCTCTGGTCACCTTACTCACCAACAGGAACACAATACTGTTTGAAAACAGTATTATTTTGCTGTGATCTTCTGTAAGGTCGAGGTACTACCCCAGTCGGGCTGCTCCATATTTTGAGCAGGAAATTCCTGCTGTGCCCTACCAAACCTCTTCCCGTGGGTGTCGTAAGAGGCGACTAAGGGATAACACAGTTCCACTACCACCTTGGAACTCATAAAGCCGACCGATGGCAGGATAACTATCCAACTGCTGGCTTTGAGATACACAGACCTAAGACGGGCAGCAGCGTCTTCGGTGCGACAAAGCCAGCCCTGCGGTCACCAACCCGCCTGCCCAGCGTGGTAACAATGGGCAACACACATGAGTTCACACCATTTTTGGCGCGAACTTGTGGAGGCCTATGTCCAGCAGTGGACTGCGATAGGCTGAAGACTATCGCAGTCCACTGCTGGACAACAGCAAACAGGAAGCAACTGAAATAAATAGAAAACAGTAAAGTAATGTAAATACGCGAGATTACTTGCGAAGGTGAACGAGGCAACTCGAGTTTGTTACGATATTAGGAGACATGGTCATATTTTCGATAAACATATATACAGAAAAGAAGCGAAGGAAGGAAAAACTGAAGCTTTAAAATCGCTTGAAGCTTAACACGTGGCACATGGAATACTCATTAGTTTGTACTTTGCATATATCCACAGATAATCGTCGAAGACTGCATGGTGACAGTGAAAAAGTTTCTGAGCGAGAACAAGAAGGTCGACTACGTGTTCGGCGACCTCACCGACATCCCCATCTCGGAGGAGACGGACGGCGAGCTGTGGGAGTTCATGATCGGCGTGCTGCGCGCTGCCTTCGACATTCTGCGGCCCGACGGCCGGTTCATGACGCACGTGAGTGGCCTCCGCGTCGACTACTCGGGACACTAAACACGTTACGTTACACCCGTCACACTAAACACGTTACGTTACACCCGTCACACTAAACACGTTACGTTACACCCGTCACACTAAACACGTTACGTCACACCCGTCACACTAAACACGTTACGTTACACCCGTCACACTAAACACGTTACGTTACACCCGTCACACTAAACACGTTACGTTACACCCGTCACACTAAACACGTTACGTTACACCCGTCACACTAAACACGTTACGTTACACCCGTCACACTAAACACGTTACGTTACACCCGTCACACTAAACACGTTACGTTACACCCGTCACTCTAAACACGTTACGTTACACCCCTCACTAAACGCGTTAAGTTTCACCAGTCACACCAGACACGTTACACTACACCCGTCACACTGTACCTGTCGAACTACGCACGTCACACTATACTCCTCACATTGAACACATTGTCTGCACAAGTCACACAGACCACGTCATTTGCATTCGTCATATCCTGTACGTCATACTGTACACGTCACATTTCTCACGTTTTATAATTGACTACATTTTTTCGTAGCAAAATTGGAACAATATTAAACAAGGTTACAAGGTTTTTTTTTTTTTTTCAGGGAAATGGTGCTACATCTCCCGAATCATTAGAGATGTATGAACAAGTCTTGGTAAAAATGAAGCCAGCGGTGACATTCACAAAGTGCCAGGCGTTCGTTCCGTCATTTTTGGAAGATTGGATTTTCTACCAAATAGCCTTTAAAGACCAAAGTGGCGATAATTAACGACCAAAGAATTATAGTGTTCCTTTAAACTAAGCTAAGTCATAAGTTCCAAATCGTAGAAATAGTAGCCCCTCAGTGCAAATGTAGTTATTAAGTCCTTATATTCGTCTCACTAAATACAGCCCGTAACATGGTTAAGAACACTCTCACTCTACAAAGACCAATGATATGGGTTTTTTTTTATAAAATTCTATAAAACCTAAAACGTTCAACTACAATGGGAAATTTCATAAATGCACATAAATTTAATAAAATTACTTTTGATATTCTTTTTAATCATAGAAGATATTGGTTTTCCATTTGAGTGTTCCAATAGGGTTATCATTAGAAATATGGAGTATATGAAAATTATTTAATAAAAATCATTTATTTGGAAAAAATAAAAAATAGACAAACTTGTTGACTTTTTATAAAACTTATTTTTTTTCTATATTCCCAGACAAATGGGGCAATTATAAATATATTTACCCAAGTAACTAATTATTAAATATTTTGCTTGCTACATCGAGAACTGTTATGTTGCAATATTGGTAATCCTATGTTGTAATCGGGTTTTAAAGTGAGGCAAGTGCCTTCTATATCAGAATGTAGATTTAATTAACACTGTTTTATTAGTTTACCGAATTTAGTTCATTAAGAACATTAATCCTTCATTAGTCGTAAAAGGAAAACATCTCAAAATAACTGTATTTGATGTATTATTTTAAACGGGTATTCATTTACGTTAAATCAGACTTGTATCAAATACAAAGAAAAAAAAAACAGAATCTTTATTAGTAACATGTCCAAAATGTTAAAAATCAATTAAATTGATAATTATATTATTAAATCTTTTGCATCTATAATGGAGTAAAATGTCTTTACTGCAACTGGAGTAATCTTTTCTTTTCCTTACTTTCCTTTATCCTACTCTCATACGATGGGCATATTATTATATAGTGTACAGTTATATACCGATAAACAGCTAGAAAACACATCGCTGTACCATAAATATATATTGACAGCTTGAAAAGGTGTTGCCGTATACAGATATTTTTATTTCAGTTGTGTTGTCAAGAAATAAGATGTAACGCGCCGAACTTAACCCTTTCCATAGTTTACGATTCTTGGGATTCAAAAATGTACTTTGCTTGCATAAATGGAAAGGTTTAACTAATTACATATTTTGCAATATACTACTTTACCTTTTAATTAAATAAAAAATCGACAATCAACATTTTCTTATATATTTGTTTTACAGTATATACTATTGATAAAAAATAATGAAACATTGTAATGTATAATACAAAATTAACATTAACATTTTTAAAGCCAGTAAATATAAAATTGTTACAATCACAGTGTCTCCACAATATCTGGACAGGTCATTAAAATGAGAATCTTATGAAAAAAATACTAAGTATCTTATAGTTTAATTTTTTTGCTATGTTAAAATACGCAAGTAAACGTAATAATTCATACCAAGATAAAATTTACTTTAAAAAGAAATATATGTGAGGCTAATGACCTTCTCCATTTTTATGAAACAGGACAAGGGGCTGTTTTTGAGGATGCACAATTAGCTAAAATGTAAAGTATCTGGGTGGAAGTACTGCTTTTGCTTCATTTTTTATACTTATGTGAGTTACTAGCCGACTTCAAAAAATGAATTTCAGTTCTCAATTCAACTATGTATATTTTGTCTGTTACCTCATAACTTTTTACTAGGTGGACCAATTTCGATCATTCTTTTTTGGTTGAAAGCTGGTACTTGTCGTGTGGTCTTTTGAAAATTTCAAGTTAAGTTATTTTTGTATTTACTTGACTTTTTTGTATAAATGGTCAATGTAATTGAAGTCATTTTTTTTTTGTTTGTGAATACATACATTATTTTTCATATCTAAACTCATCAATAAATTATTTGTGATATTCACAAAACAATGATAATTTTATTAATGAGTATAAAATTCGACAGTTTAGTTTTTCGCGAAAGCCTTTTTAAAATATACAAGTATTTACTTTTGTTTCAAATTATACTTAAACCAGCAGAAGATACTTATTCTTTACATCACTATGTTATTCAGCTTGTCTTAATCTGGCAAGTCTCTGCGTAAGTTCATCTTGTTCGTGAGAAACAACGGTTGCGGTGCCTACTGAAGCACTTGGTATGCCCGATGGTAACTCCATGTTGAGTTCCAATCTAAGAAAAAAGTAATTTATTAATTTTCTGTCCTAATATTTTGATGGAAAGTTGATTCATTCAAAATGTCTTATGATTTTATTGTGTGATGAGGAAACAATAATTTCCATATGCAAGCACATTTGAAAAAAGTACAATAAGGAAAACTAAATGGTCAAAAACTACAAGTGTAAAAAAATATGTTCTAAGAATTTACATGACATCTTGACAGTCATTGCTTAAATTAAACAAATTCTAATTTTATTCATTCTAAAATGTGGTAATTAAATTAAACATGCTCTCAAGTAGTATTGTATTTCTGTGGTAAGGTGGCAAGAGTTCCCGGGAATGGGGGGGTCAGGAGTTTGGTCAGCCTGTAGTCGGTGGCTATGTAACCACTTAGCTTAGGCTTAATCACCGCCTCAGTATAAAAAAAGGCATTAATTTGTTTTATAACATACCCAGCTTCATCAGCTACTTGTTGCAGTAAGTTATCTACATCACCCTGTGGAACTGTGGTTGTTGTGGTTTGTGACATTGTATTTTCCATGTAAGATGATTGGACATCTAAATCTTCAAACTGATTCTCAAATTTATCCATTAGACTTGATATTTTCTCGAGATTCATCGATTTCATTGCTGCGTCCATTGCTTTAACTACACCTGCCATTGAATTTGTTACCTGAAATTGAAGTAAAGTATGATTCTAATATAAAAAATTTTAGGAACAATATATAACATAAAATAAATTACATTGCTAATATTGTACTCTTAAAATCTACATTGTGTTTAATCCTAGAATTTACATGAAAATGAAATTAAAATACTAGTTTTTATATTCAAAATATTAAGCAAAATGTAAATAAATATATTTAACATACACACAATGGTATCTGTTCCTTAGATAGGCAACTGATACCAATAAAAAAAACATATACACGACCAAGATATTAGTCACAATTTACCAAAGACAGTTAAGTACCACCTCACCTACTATTCATATAATTAGCTAATAACAATTGATTCATACCTTTCTAGTGGTGAGAGCTGTCTGTACTCGGCTGGACACAGCATCTACTCTCGCAGACATACGAAGATAATTTATAGCTTGATTCTTTTGTCGTATTGCATTCTCTGCATGAATGCGAGCTACCTCCATGTTCCCTTTCTGAATCGCCTTTTTCGCCTTCTCTTTTTCTAATTTCTCCTCCTTTTCACATTTCTTAGAATTTCGTTCTAACTCCTTTACAGCAAATTTTAAATTAAACAGATGCTCTATCATATGGTTTAAGGAATTTTAATAGGTATTAAAATATTATTAATAGAAGTTACGTTACAATTTACACAAGAAATATGTAATTAAGCTATTTTTATTGTTACGGTTGAGATATCATAGATGATGTAGCTGTAGTTACTACTACTATTACTAACTAGAGAACAAGGAAAATTTCTTTACATTTTTCTTCCTAACACTAAACATTAATCACGTATATATGAAGAAATTAAAAAAGGATACTCTCCATTGCCGAAGATGACATTTCGTTACCCAGCTTGAAGGCTTATTTAAGACAATTAAAAATGACGACGCAGGCCTGAGCCTTCTTTTTGTTTTTATTAAATTATTGTCGATAGAAAAAGGAAGAAACTGTAATTTTCGATGCTCCTGTATAGGCAAGTTATTTTACTCTTTGCTTCGATGAGTCACAATCACAATTACTAATGTTCGTGCAAGAACAACCAAAGAACAACAAATTACTTTGAAATGTCATTAATATGTCAAGTAGCAAGTTATTTTACTCTTTGGTCAAGTATATCAATATTTCTATCATGGAGCATAGAGAAAAGGAGAACGATCGCTATAGAAAATAGTGTCCCGAAAATATCGACGAAATAGCGTAGCGCTGCGATCGCTAAGTTGCCTCAATAAAAGCGCGGGCTGTTGTGCGCTAATTTGAACTGATCTATCAAGTTTATCAACATTTAGTTCGATCATTTTTTAGACATTCGAAGGTGCATAAATTCCTAACAAGCTGAAAAACTGTTTCTGAGCTACAACAATTCAAAAAGTTGTAAAAGTTGTTATCGTAATAATATACACACGTTTCTACGCTTTTACAGATGTTGTTTCGAATTTACACTAGCATATAAATTAAGAGACTGGGTTTCATTTTACCTGATATTCTTTAAGTTTTAACTTATGTATATTTTAAGTATAAGTTACAATGACCGATAGAAAAAAAAATCAACGTATGTAACAACTCCAGAGATGTGTATATACGTGGCGAACTCATGCGAAAATTTCGCATAAATTGAAAAGAAAAATCAGAATACAGTGATTAAACTTCGATAATTCGCAAAAAAGGACGTCCCTTTCGGATCAGATAGTACTAAATAATAATTATAGAGAAGACTGTCTTATTTATAAGTCTGTGAGGTGTTTGCATATTTTTAACCACGGGCATTAATTTAATTCACAATAAAGATTCATTCAGAAGTAGACGATATTGGATTAAGTTACGTAATAATAATCTATTTCAATGCAATAAAGTTGCGATAGGAAGCTTAGTATAAAACTTAACAGTTAATATAACACTTATACATTTTTTATAACCTTTATTTTTTGTTCACATTTATTGTAAATGTACTTTAACTAAAATATTTACGATGTTTACCTATTAATAAGATTCGAATATGAAATTACCTATAATATAATTTAAAAAGGTTCTGAATAGAAAGTATTTGCCAGATAGTGAAGTGTGAAGCGGAATGAAAACATTCAGAAACTTATCCGTTTCATTTCATTATAGATTCAATAAGTTACAGATACTGAGACTATCAGTAAGATGTGAAATTGTTTTTATAAGATCAATATTTTAACATCCCACGGCTGGGATTAGGTCTATATGTTTTCTTTTTTGTTCTGTGATACTAAATACGTTAAAACTATAGCATTTGTTAGTGGTATTCTTCCCGTATGCTTCAGCATGTAATGCTCTAATATCCCACTGCTGTGCATAGGCCTCTTTCCCCCGTGTCAGTGCTTAAGTCAGAGCTTAATCCACCACGCTGCTCCAATGTGGGTTGGAAGATTTATTCCCTATCAATCGCTATCAGATGTACATGATAACAACAGGAACCGACGGCATAACATTCTCTTCGAGGCACGGTGGGGAGACTCAAAAGGACTGCACAAACAGACCACAGCAAACATCTGTATGGCCAATATAAATGTTTGTTATGTGCGGGGATCGAACCCGCAACCACCACCTTTAGCATTCTATAGCTTTTTTTGTATAAAAATTACATTATTGTCTCTCATTAATTATGAACAATATTATGCATATTTTGATATGGTTTTATTTTAATTTTTTTTCAATAAAAATCATAAAAACACCACATTACTGTTTTTAATGATGCTTACAATATGTTTCTTCACATAATTTATAATTATAAATACAACTTTTCTCAAAGTAAATTAAGAGTCAGTAAATAGTACTAAAATTATCAGAAATATATTATCCATATTATTAGACTATCTGTTAATTATTTAATTAACAATGAGACAATATAAACGTGGCCTTTGCATTGTGACTACTATACAGGTTTACTGGCGAAGTGGTGAATTAGTATCAATATTGAGTGATAGTTAGTAGAAATGAAAGATCAAAATTTGCTAGATTTAACGACATAGTAGTAAAATAAATAAAAAACAATTAAAATATCATATTTTTTTATTTCATAAAATTGCTTTATAAATGTATTTACATTATTTACAAGTTCATTTGCATACAGTTAGATAATTACAAAAAAAATCTGCTACCTAAAACACATATCTATTGACTTACAAGATGATTTGGAATTTTTCAAAGGTAATGTAGATACTTTCTTTCTTTTCACACTACTACTAAAAGATGTACTTGATGCTTGTTTTTACTTCAGGTGTCACAGTTCTAGATGGATCCTCGATTTAGGTGAATCTTTAAGTTTATTTTCAATTTTCACCGAATGTGTAATAGTGTGAGATTTTTATTTATATTAAAAGAAATGAAAGAAAATATATCGTACCTATAGTGTATGTCAGTTCCTTTACATAAAATAGTCGCTTGCAGAGTTTCCATATACATTTTTATATCTTCTATAGATGATGTAGTATCAATAACAATTTCTGGTTGTTGAGAGAAAGAAACCTGTTGTATCAGAAATGATTATGTGAGCAAAACTTAATAAATTTTATAAAATGCTCTGTATGCATTATAAATAGATAAAATTATTCAAAAAAGCATGAGAAAATTATTTACCTTCACTGAAAGATTATTGGAAATAGTAAAATTCATATCTTATATAATATCAACTCTTCATCACAAGCAAAATAACACCATCCTTGGATCAGTATTGAGTGAAAATGAGCATGGATCTCTGGAGACATGTTCGAGATAATGACCTAATGTTGAAATTTATGTACAAGAAAATATTCTCTCTCTCTCTCTTGTCGGTCCCTCATGTCTGAGGATCGTGGTCAGCATCAGGGTTGCATCTGGAGCGGATGATGTGCCTCCACCGGTCTCTGTCCATGGCGTCTCTTACGACCGTGTATAACCTAGTGGCAGATGAGTTCTTGACCTGGTCTACCCATCTCGTTGGTAAACGACCGTGCGATCTTTTGCCGTCCGTGTTCCCAACCACAATCACAAGAAAATATTAAAATCTCGCAAATCTATAACAATATGATAAACATAACAATATCTAAGTCTTTTACATTATTAGCTGTTACAATCTCTGGTGATTCCATATGATGGGGTCCTGCTGGTTGAGAATCTTCTTTTAAATTGTTACCTTGAACGATTTTTAACAAGGGTTGTGTATAATCCAGGTTTTCGATTGGTCAGTTATTAATGTCATTTTGCACTATTGGAACTTGCTGTAACAAAAAAAAAACAACTTTAAAGTAAAGTAAACAGATTTGATATTTCTTATATTTCAATATCATCTAAAAATAATAAATTTTGGCATTCAAACCTCTTCAGAAATGTCCTTTTCCAAATCGTGAGGGTTTATTGGAATGACATTGTCATTCAAAAGAGTCCACCTTTCGCGAGGGATGATAATTTCAGCTCCATTAATAATCAATCGATCAATTTTCTTAATATCTTCTTCGCGAAAGTGCTTCTCACACAAACTGATTTGGAGTCAATTGTTGTGATAAAGCTTTTACCCATTTTCCCTCAATACATTATTCTGAAAGTGAATGAATAAATTTTGAGAATGTAATTACTTGCAAATCTTGTAATTAACCTTAATTTCAACAATTTCTTAAAAGTTCAATAAAGATTAATTTATTTAAAAAAACATGATTAACTAAGCAAATAATAATTTTACATATTCAGTATTCCAATGTACAGCTATGAATCAATAACGTATGAAGATATTATTACCTTTGGTAGTTTGGTACTTTGAATAAAGATGATTGACGCAAATTGTTTTTCAGTAATTCATTCTATTTTAGCGATCAGATGCTAAATCTCTTTTACATCCACGCACAATACAATGTTTCACCATTTTGTAATGTTTCTTTTGGTCAAAAATTAAAAAATTACGGAGCACGATTATTTTCTCACAAATGCCGCAAAGAAAATTTGTAAACATTGTTTACAAAATACATTATTCAACTAACTTCATTTACTTGTACTCATAAGCACATGACATAAACAGCTAACTTCACAGAGGCAACTTACCGTCAGCAGCGCAGACTGGTGGCTGAAACAAGTTTTTAGGGACAGGCGCAAAGAGTATATAAGTAAAGAGGTGTCACTCCATAGACACGGTCGAGCTCCGGGTTCAAGGTTTTGCTATACTTTAAGTACCAACTTTGTGGTTGAGCTCTATTTTTTTCGTTAAATTGGTAATAATGAAGCGTAGTGTTGTTACTGTTATCCTACCGGAAATCGATAATAGTGTGGAAAAAGGTCGATAAATTAGTCAAAATTATCGATACTTTCTGAGCACAGGGTTCTTAATTTTATAATTTTATTTAAAATAAAAGGTTTTTTGTATATATATATAATGTATATTTAAAACTTCTTGTATATACTACACTACTACTAAATTTCTTGGTACTACTACACTTAACCAGCGAAAAAAAATCTACATTTTAAACAAAAATGAAGGTAATTGTTACAATTAAACATTACAAACATAATTATTATTTTGGCCTGATCACTAGTGTCTCGGTAGACATCACCTATCTATTATGTCATCGGCTTTATAAAATAAATATTAGAACTTAAGTAATTATTTAACCTAATGTTCCTAGTGTAGGCCGAGAGGAAAAAAAGCTGGACAAAACTCTCGGTAGTCTTTTCAAATTTAAAGTTGTTATACAAAAAAGTTACATTATTGAAGGCATGTCGATCACAACAGCTAACAAACAAATTTTATATTTTCGTAAACATACTGCGATACATCCCACAGCTCTCAGCACATTCTAGGCCTCTTTCTTCAAGTAGGAGAAGGATCGGAGCTTAATCCACCATTACAAAACAAATTAAATAGTAATTATCAAACAATAACAAACACTTTTACAAAACAAATTAAATAATAACAACTATTAATTATCAAACAATAACAAACAAAATGATTTAAAACATAAAAAACATGTTAACAAAACAAATTCTTAATTATTAAGATATTAATTAATATTTAATTATAACATAGATGATTTACAAACATAACATAAACTTCTTTATAAATCAAATTAAAATAAATAAATATAATATCTTATAACATAGATGATTTACAAGCATAAACTTATTTACAAAACAAATTAAAATAAATAAATATAATATCTTATAACATAGATGATTTACAAGCATAACATAAACTTATTTACAAAACAAATTAAAATAAATAAATATAATATCTTATAACATAGATGATTTACAAGCATAACATAAACTTATTTATAAAACAAATTAAAATCAATAAATATGAATAAATATAATATAAATCTTATAACATAGATGATTTACAAACATAACATAAACTTCTTTATAAAACAAATTGAAATAAATAAATATAAATAAATAAATATCTTTTTTTTTCTTTTTCTTTGATATGTATTATTTCTGTTTTTGGTGTACAATAAAGTGTATTATTATTATTATTATCTTATAACATACACACAGTCATATATTCCTATGTTAAGCAACTTAATTCTTGTGTTACAGGTAACAACTGACTGTACATTTTTTGAAATAAATAAACAGAAATAATATATATATATATATATATATAAATATATAAGTACACGTAGTACATTCAATCTCAGGCGGGAATCGAACCTGCAACCCGTGGAACAGTAAGTAACAATAACAAAAAAGATGATTTAAAAGCATAACAAACATTTACAAAACAAATTAAATAGTTTCTAATAGTAATTGTCAGCCAATAACAAAAAAGATGATTTTAAAGCATAAAAAAAAATATTAACAAAACAACTTAAATAGTAACAAATAGTAATTATCAAAAATTAACAAACAACATGATTTAACACTTAACGTAGCATAGTCACAAAAAAATCAACTCTTAAAAAGTGGTACAAATGAAATGATCTCGCAAAACAGTAATTATCAATCAATAACAACCAAGACGATGAATTTGACCCATAACATATTCACAAAAATCTAAAATTTTTAAACGTTACATATGTAACGATCCGACATACAGTAAATAACAAACAAACATAACATATATATACAGATATTATCTAAGTAAAAACAATTCTGAAAAGCGTTATACAATGATCCTAGGCATACAGATAAAAAACATAATGATTTACAAACATAATAAGAACATATTTAGAGTAATCTTCTAAATTCTTATTTTTGTATTATTAAATGTTTGTAGTAGGTAATTCCATAAAGTACTACAGATTTTAAAAATTCTTTCACGGGATGCTACAATTCCATGTACGCCATTTAATGGTATGTGGATAAACGAACAGCGGATTATGGGAGAAAACGAAATAGCGAAAATCGCGTAATCTATGTGGGCGAAGCCACAGCGGAATTTTTTTTTTTTTGTTTCTAAGCTAAAATATACACATTTAAAAACTTGGAAAACAAAAAACATTGCAAAGACATTAGATGTCAAGAAGAACTGCCAATATGTATGTTTTCTACAAACATTGTTTTATAGTACTGACAATATAAATATAAATATTCAACAAGAATCTTAAAAATTGTTATCTAAGCTTTGTCTTGATCACATTATTCTAATTGTATATTTTTGTCTTTACATGATTTTCTAATGAATAATAAACAAAGATTATGAATTAATTGATTTGTTTTTTTCTATAAAATGCTCATTACTTAATTGCAAACTAGTCTACTGCTTTATATTTTTAATTTGTAAGTCCTGAGATATAATAGCTTTGAAATGAATTTGGCTCTTGTTTACAAAATGACATAAAGGTTTAGAAGGAAAGTGTAGTATAGTAAGTTGTTTACGTTCTAAGTATGTAGTATAGGTATGTTGTATACCTTATAAGCCTTATATTTAAATGACAGTAATAAACATGCAGTTTTACTATGAACACGTCTTTTTAAATTAACACTCCTCAGTCCCATCCGTACAAAAGCACAATGAGCTCGAATCTTTCCATCATTCTTTAAAACTAATATAATTGTTTAAGTCGTCTACTGGTTTATCAACTTTTAACGAATCTTTACATTTCTGACATTTCGTTCTATCTAATAATTTTGCAGCTAAATAACCACTAACATATACTACTGGCTGCTCCAAAAAGTTACATAAATCATTTTCATATAAAAAGAAATCGATTTCATTGGGCAAAGACAAAACAGGATAAAATATTTCATCAACAACTTGAATGTCATCATTATTATTTCTATTAGGCATGTCAGTGCGGACCCCGCTAATATCGTTATAAGCTACAAACAATTTATGTGTCTTCCTCACAGTTCGCATTTCGACTGCCAAACGCTTTAAGCTTAATTTAGTTTGAGTCAAATGACTCAGCAGGATTTTCTCATGTTCAGTTAATGTAGAATCTGAAATTTAAAAAAAATCCTGTTATTATATATACATTTTTTTGTTGAAAGTATACAATATTATGTATAATGTGATCTATTCCTTTAATTTCATAAATTTTTACTTAAATATAATATTATAAAATAATTTATTGCTTTTATTATATTAAGATACATTTATTATTTTTATTTCAATATTAAACAACGCTAATATTGATATATTTTATTAATGATCGTTACAGTTTAATATGTATTTAATTTTGCTTTAAATAATAACACAAGTATACGACAAAGGAATGCCCATTGCATGGTACAATTGGAATCATTGAATGTAATTATTTTTTTTTTCCGTTTTTCTTCAATTTACTTGAAATATTATAACAATAAAATATACGTATTTGATTACTAAGGAAAGAGCTATATCTAAATAAATTATTTTGTCATTCTATTTTTTAAACTATACTATACTTTAATAGTATAATATCGAAATATATATATATATATATATATATAAATGTATAAAATATAGATAAATGAAACTGTTAAACATTAATGTTAATGCATATTTAACAAAACTAAGCAAACTTTTGATTTATAAAATGTAAATTATTGATGCAGTATAATTAAAAATTGATTTGACTCTCATATGCTTTATATTAGTCAAATGTGTACCGGGCTATTCATAGGTATAATGAAATAAATAATTTTCCCATAGAAAGAGTGTGTGCTTCTATTAATAACTGGCCTCAACTTTTAAGTGTATTGCAGCCAATGCAGACCACTTCGGATTAGCTTTATTTTCATAGAATTATATTAATGTATTAAACTAAAACACTGCAATAGTAATAAATGTTATGTGCAACAGAATAAATGTTTTTTTTTTTCTTTATAACAATATTCAGGACATATATACATATATATTGGCATTATATATTGGCCTGCAGTGTGTATATATATATATATATATATTATGGATAGATACTAACTACTACTATTTACATAGTCTACCACATAACTACATTAATAACTACCACAACTTAATCCCTTGTAGTTGAAGTTGTAAATTATGATTTGAAAATAATTTCAATAAAAATAATTTAAAAAGGAGTAGGCTACAAAGAACTATACTGAATTACGTTCTTTGCTACATTAAAAGATTGTTGAAAATTATACCTCTATTTCTATTAGGTTTTCCCACAATTCTTTCATAGTTGCAAACAGGAACTTTAACATTTTCTACTGATTCATTCTGGGAAACTGTAATTACATTGATAAAAGTGAACAATAATAAATAAATATCTTTAACACATACACACGGTTGTCTTTTCCTAAGGTAAGCAACTTAACACTTGTTTTATAGACAACAACCAACATGCATATATATATATATATATATATATATATATATATATATATATATATATATATATATATAATATATATAAATTATAACATAATTATGTATAGTAATACACCCAGACTCAGGCAGGAATCGAACCTACAACCCCCGGAGCAGAAAATAGAACCAGCACAACTGGAATAACAGGCTACTCATCTAAATGTATAAAATTCAATTTTGAGACAAATAAACATTTAAAAAAAAATTAATACATAAAAATGTTTTAGTTGCTTATAATTATCTATGTAGTAACATATACAGTTAGAGAAATATTTTATATAATAAAGTGAACTTGTGTCATAAAATTAAATGCTAATTAGCTATATGCTTATAGTAGACATGTTACTTGTTAATGTTTTATGTAATCAAAAATGTGAAATTTTCATTTGTTATTCTTACCTAGTGTTTTTTCAAAAGTAAGTCCTTGTGGTGGCTGCGAAGTAGAGGGCAAAGGGAGAAAGCTGTATTCAGCATCTGAAAAATAGTAGTACAATATCTAAATATATCTAGTATCTATTACTTGTTAATTTTTTTTTTTTACATTTTCCATTATTTACTCACACTTAAATTATTTGAATTTTATTTTCTACTAGCTTCTACCCGCAACTTTGTCCGCGTGGAATAGTTACTTTGGGCTAGCTGGGGAAGGTCTCAGAAGGAAAAAATCCGATTTTGAAACATTCTTCATTGGTGCTCCACTCTTATTGGTCTTTGCGTTATAATATATAGCCTATAGCCCTAGCCTTCCTTGATAAATGGGCTATCAAATACTGAAAAAAAATTCAAATTGGTCCAGTAAGTCCAGAGATTAGCGCGTTCAAGAAAACAAACTCTTTAGCTTTATACTAATATTATAGATTTGATATGAAATTATTTTTATTTTAAAATTAAAGTGAATGATTACTTATCTTGTTATAAAGAAGATGAAAATGATTATTTTCCAAAGGTGTTATTCATAATCATTTTATAGAAAAATAAAACTAAAAATCTTATACTGCATTGGATCATTTGTATCATATGTTGTGAATCGTTGCATATATGTGTTAAAAGATATTAAAGATTCTCAGAAAGTGTTTTACATATCTCTCATTTTGTCAGCGATATGTATATCAATCAGCCTTAGATATCTGATATCTAAGGGCCAATATTATCTAGGTAAATGTATAAATAATAAATTAAATATATTTCAGATGATTTTTTAGAACATTGACTAACAATAATCTATTATATGATATTTATTACAACTGAGATTGTACTGCCATTATCAGTACAAAATATATTTAAAAATTATCTTTTTCTATATAGTACAATTGTGAATATTTGTATGACTTTTATATAATTTCATCTTTTTTTTTTTTTAAAGTTCCAGTACATACTTAGTAAGACAGAGTTTTTGAAACAACAAGACATTGTTTTCAAGAAAACTTTTTGTCACTTATTAAAAATGTATAAGACTTGCAACAGCAAGTTATTAAAATTATAAGTAAGTTCATTTAATTAACAATAAAAATCTTAATTTTATCCATCATTAAAAATATATTACATAACCAAACATGAACTAACAAGATGCTGTACCTCTTAAAAACACTTGTTACTTCTAACAACATAACATAAATAAATATAATATAATAAAGTAGTTTACTCACTTTTAGATAAAATATTTTCATTCCATTGCACATTCTCTGAATTTGTTATATCTTGAAAACTAGAAAATAAAAAAGAATTTATCATAAACATCAATTAGCATATTATGAACCAGAAATAAGACTAGACAAATAGCTAAACAAGAACATCGAGAAAAAATAATTGTAATGTAATTTATAATTATCATAAACATATAAAAAAAATTTGCACCTTTCAAGACTTGAGATTTTTCTTTTTCTTCACCATATAAAGGAAAATCTACCAAAAGACTGTCATCCAATGGTTGTGGCAAATTTAATGTTGGAATAGCATTTTTAATTAATCTATTGCCCTTTGTATTAAAATACTTTTTTTCAAAGTGATATCCACACAAATATTTAATTTCATGCAATTTTTTAACGGGTATGTAAGCAGTCTTCATTCCCAACTGCTTTGACCCAAGAATGACACCTGAGAGTAGAATTTTAATTGTCAATTTAAATTAAAAGTTTAAATTTTACATAGTCTACAACTAGTTTTCTAGTATACATAAGTATGTATAATACTTTAATGTTCCTTTATTACTACAGTTAGCTATTTACTGTTATAAAGATTTTAAGTAGAATTTATTTAAATATTGTATTGTTCTATTGTTAACACCACAGAGCATAGTAATATTTACACTAACCGATCTGGATCAAGTGGAAACTTCTTCAAAAATACATTGGCTCCAGTCCAGGGGTCCTCTTTAGACCACAAATAGTACATTTTTGATATCTCACATTACGTTTCACTGTATTTTCTAAAGGAATGAAAACAGAAAAATATAGTATAAGTAATAAAAATATAGGTATAACTATAAAATACTATTATTTTTTCTGTTGATATAGATATTAAGAACTTATTTTCAAAAGCAAAATTACTTCGTTCGACCAAAAAGACGAATGATTCAGGTTCAAATACAAACCCATAGTAAATCCCTAGAAGCGACGAATAATATTCTCACAATAAAGTATTAGGGCTTAGAAAATATATATGCAGAAAAATCTAAAAATCCAAAATTCCGGCGTGGTTACTCGGTGGTTGCAATATAATATGGCGGTTAGGAAATAATTGTTCGAGTCAAAATTTGACAATTACGACGTTTCCGACGTTTAAATTTTTTCATTTTGACGTACAATTTTGCCAATTTATATAAAAATTCAAGTTTGGTATACAAAGTATAGCAAAAAAAGTGTCGCCCTACTGGACAGGCGGGCTATGCTTTAGTATGTAGCGATCGGTCTCCTTTTCTCTATGCTCCATGATTTCTATAATTTCAGATTATTCATGGAGCATAGAGAGACTATGCTCCATGAAATTGTTGATGATTGTTGCAAAATTGCAAATTACTTACTGTTTATTTTAAACATTTTTTCATTTCTTAAAGTTAGTAAAAAAGAACTCAAGTTAAATTAATTAAATAGAACCTATTTCTTTAAAGACTGATAAATATCATATGCTATGTAAAGATAAATGTTTTACTTATATCAGTATCAGTCAGATATCCAACTTGTAATATGTTTACAGTGGCTTCGGGATTTCGGTTAGCAATTACAAGACATGTATCATCTGCGAACTAGTAACATGTGCAGTGTGCTATTAATGATACAATTGTTCATGTCGTTGACGTAAGATAAAAAGAAAAGTGGGCCCTGAGCTTTACCCTCAGTGATCAGCCACAGACATACGTTTACTTCAAATATTATCTACTTATACAGTAAAAATTCGGTTTCACTTCGATGTTATAAACTAAGGACTATTATAAATCACTTGAAAATTAAGTTTTAGAATAATTTTTCAAAAATTAAATATTATTATTTTACACTGATGTTACGAGTATCCGCTCACATGGGCTGGGCCCAGATTCCCAGAATGTTACCAGCCGCCAGGATTCTTGAGTTTCTTGACACCATTCCACGTGCACACGTATATGATTTGTACCATCATCATCATTACAGCCTGTACAGTCCACTGCTGGACATAGGCCTCCACAAGTTCGCGCCAAAAATGATGTGAACTCATGTGTGTTGCCCATTGTTACCACGCTGGGGTTGGTGAACGCAGGGCTGGCTTTGTCGCACCGAAGACGCTGCTGCCCGTCTTCGGCCTGTGTATTTCAAAGCCAGCAATTGGATGGTTATACCGCCACCGGTTGGCTTTTTAAGTTCTAAGGTGGTAGCGGAACTATATTATCCCTTAGTCGCCTCTTACGACACCCACGGGAAGAGAGGGGGTGGCTATATTTATTTTGTACCGCAGCCACACAGTACAAAGTACAGTAAAATTTGAAAGGTTCAAACATAACACCAATACTGACAAATAAATTCTGGGATGTATAAACAAAGAGTTTATTTAATTATAATAACTGCAAAATAAATTCTAATTAAAATATACTTATTTAAAATTCACAGCTTAGGAACTAAATATTTACAGATAGCTATGGTACAAAATACAAATAATGTCCGCGTAAATTGAAACAACGAAAATGTCAAAACTATCTGTATATACTCTTTGGTCAAAACGAACAAACAGTTTGACGAACAGCGGAAAAGTCATTCGAGTTGGATTTTGGATTTGGAACGGAGAGATTGGAGTTGTATCGAATAATCAGAAATTTTTACAGAAATCATAGTATTTATTTATTTATTAAAACCTATTTTTAAATTTTAGTGCTATTTTTTGTTAAGGTATAACATTATTTTTGTTAAATTTGGTTCATTTACCGTAAGCAAAAATATATTTGTTCCATCGAATCGTAATAAAGGCCGTTCGCTGGGCGTAAAAAGAAAATGGCGTGTGCTACTCTTAAAAGAAACCTGGATTGGGAATCTTCGGCACAGCTACCATCTAAAAGGCGAAGATGTGCTTTAATTGCTGCTAGCTCAAGTACAAGTCCTGGCATAAAAGTATCGGAATCTTCCAAAAGTTCTAGTTCTGTATTTGGAGAGACCGTTAGTGCATCTGTAAAATTGACCCCAGGTTTGTTTATTTTTGTAAATCTGTCTGGCTTAACAAAGAAGTTATAAATCAAACTTTCCCTTATTATTATTCTAGATTTAGTATAGTATTCTAGATTTGATTATTGGTCAGCTGTATAATTTATCGCCATTGTGTTTTGATAAATCGTGAATATTATTTTAATCATGCTAGAGAGAGACGGGCGATGCGTGATGACCGTTGGGCGTATTGGCTTTGTTTTTTATTTTTTTATTTTAGATATAAAAAAGAAATAACGCACTCGAGTAAGCTATCATTTGCTTCCTTTATAGCAAGTTCAGTTGCATGCAAGGAACTAGTTTTTATATCACGATAAACTTGCGTTAGGTATCTGAGATCGCTACGTACGAAAGATAGCGTTATTGCAGAACTGCAATTAATGTAAATCACTTCTAAGCAATAATCATAAGTTGATTGTTTTACATTTATTTAACCTAATTCTTTTTTCAAATTACGTGCTAAGGTTTTTTGTTTGATTTTTTTAAAGATCAGCATAAGACATTGCAGATTTAAAATTGTTATGACATTCAATACGAATTATTCTTTATGAATCTGAAAAATGGACTTTCAGTTATAAAGCCTTGTCATTATTTATATTTTACGTACCTAAATCTATCTTATCATTATTTATCATTCAATTTAAAGTTATAAAATTTCGGATATTATGTACAATCGAGGAGTGTATGGATAGGTTAGGGTTATTTTTTTTTTTATATAACGAAACTGTCGTTAAACGTTGTACTTTTTAAGTTAAATAGGTTAGGGCTATTTTTTTTTTTTTTTGTTAAACGAAACTGTCGTTAAACGTTGTACTTCTTAAGTTAGATAGGTTAGGGTTAAATTACACTCCTCGATTATACATAATTACCTAAATTTCAATAAACTTAATTGTGTGCTAATTTTATTGTAACACTATTTCAATAAATTGCAATAACATGGTGGGTATTTATTTAATAGAAAATATCTAATTTCATTCAAATTGCCCAGTGATCTTTACAGGATAATTTTAAAATGAATACAAAAATGTTTCAGTGTTGGTCATGTTCAACTTGCCACTGTAATGTAAAAAGAAAAACTGAGGTAGGGCACAACAGGAATTTCCTGTTCAAAATATGGAGCAGCCCGACTGGGGTAGTATCTCGACCTTACAGAAGATCACAGCAAAATAATACTGTTTTCAAGCAGTATTGTGTTCCTGTTGGTGAGTAAGGTGACCGGAGCTCCTGGGGGATTGGGTCGGCAATGCGCTTGCGATGCTTCTGGTGTTGCAGGTGTCTATAAGCTACGGTAATCGCTTACCATCAGGTGAGCTGTACGCTTGTTTGCCGACATAGTGACATAAAAAAAAAAAAAACTACAATATAATCTATTTTACTTGTGTTTTTTTTTTTTTACTTTTGATATACAATTCTTTTAGGGCTCCGTTTCATCTGGATTTGAAATATTATTCATTTTATTAGTTAATACATTATATATTTCTGTATATAAGACTTAAAAATAGAAATTATAGTTTTATTATTAAAAAAAATTGTCATTTATTGGTTACATTGTTTTAAAAAACTTTGTACTGTGATTTAGCCTGTGATATCTCACTGCTGGGCATAGTCCACTTTCTCTAAGTAGTATGTAGCAATAGAAAAAATGTCTGTATACAGTAAAGATATTTTTGCATTGCCCACCCTACCCTTTGTCCTCTCTGGCCACTACTCACCACAGGAACACAACACTGTTTGAAACCACTATTATTTACCTGTGATCTTTTGTACGGTTGTGGTATTCCCCAGCTGGGCTTCACCAGATTTAGAGCAGGATATTTCCTGCCGTGCTCGTATGATACATCAATAATGTTACTACTTAAAACATAAACATTCTAGAACGCATGGCACAGGAAATTTACAATGAGATGAAAAGGCTTCAACGTCGCCGGCAGCTGAAGCTTGCATCGGGGGTTGCAGCGTCTTGCTCTTCGTCTAGTGGAAGTGAAGGTGATACCTCGCCACCTCATCATTCGCACGCCACACAAGGAACTAAGATTCATCACAGGGCGCTCTTCACATTTAAACAGGTATACTACCACATAGAGGTTTTTTATTTTATGTCAGACATTAGGAGACTATCTGTAAAATATGTGATGCAAAACTTTCCAGTTTTGGACCTCCCATTTGACACGCTAAGTAACACTTTCAGCAACCAAGTAAATAAATATTAAGTACCAACAGCTTAAAAATAATTTTTATATTACACACGAACTACTTACTATAAATAAAGATTTTTCTTATTTTTTTTTTTTGAAGAATATTAAATAGGCAGTGCAAGAAACTCATTGTGATGAAAAATATAAGAGCTGAAATCAAGTGTAAATTTAACAGATTAACAATTCTTTTTAAGTGTTTTCAAGAAAATTTAGTCTTTTATAATTTTAGCTGGGAAATTCTTCATATTACTAGAAGCTTACGCAAATAATTGGTAATAAGTATTGATACAATACCAAACAATTCATACTAATCATCGAAATGTGTCATTTCTTTGTCCTGTTAATGTTTTATTAGTTGGTTTCAAAAAATGAGGTAATGTAGTTAATGAAGAGTGTGTTTGTTTAAATGTTTATAATGTTATCATTTTTAAAAATAATGCAACTAAAAACATCTTAAACTGCTAAGGACTTCTAGTCATTAATAATTATTGATAAATCTGTCTTTAAAATATGTTTATTATAGGGTATGTGTTTGTATGTGTATATATGTTTTTTTTTTACTAGGTGCGTCTTATCTGTGAGCGTATGCTTCGCGAGCAGGAGGTTGCGCTGCGTGCTGAGTATGAGTCTGTGTTGAGCAACAAGCTCGCCGAGCAGTACGAGGCATTTGTACGCTTCAATATTGATCAAGTAAGTTTTTTTTTGCAATTAGGTCGGCAAACAAGCGTACACCCCTCCTGATTGTAAGCAGTTACCTCCGACCCCCAGGTAGCCTGGATATTAGTGAAGTAAAAATGTCACTTGTGAATTTCTATTTCTTAGCTATTTATAAAAAAAAAAAAAAAAAACTTAATAAGCAGCTTGTAAGAAACAAGAAATGTTAATAATATAACAATTTTATAAAATATGTACTAAAATTGCAAATGACCAGTGTGTTTTATTTTATGTTGCATGGTTGTTGTGATTTTGATCTATGCACATGTTAAAAATTTACAAATTAGGTATGTCAGATACATTTAATGAGTTCTACCCAGTTTGTTACTGTTTGTATAGCTAAATTTATCCAGTTTTTTACAACTGTACTTAACAATATATAAATTATTTTTATAAAAATGTAGGAGTGAATGCATAGTATCCAGTGAATGATAACTTAAAAAATAAAAAAATAAAATAAAATTATAAATTCTACTAAAACTCCTATCTCACTTTGATTGGATATTTATTTTAAGTAACGCAAAATGTTATATTAACAAAATTGTATGTGTTTACAGGTTCAGCGCCGACCACCTCCGTCTACTTGCATTCCTTTTGGAATGGACGCTGAAAATATGCATCAGGATCTTGTACCCAGCTGTAGGTTTTACCCTGATATTTATTTATTTTTTAAAATACACAATAAAATCATCTTGAGATTGTAGTGGCAGACGCACTAAGGTGCTGTGTTCTGGAAATCACTTTTATAAATTTGTATCTTTTTTTAAATTCTGTAAATAACATTACAAACCAGTAAGGTAAAATTTAGTATTATTTGTTAAATTTACGTAATGAGTACTTAATAATTAAAACAAAAATAGATATGCATATTACACCTCTCATATAATTTAATATGATTTATTAATCTATAATAATATAATATGTGAAAATTTGTAATTAACCAAGAAACTTTTTATGTCTTTGACTGTTATGAATTCTTTTTAATATTTTATTACACATTCATTTCAGATCTGTCCTAATAAAAAAGGAGATGCGTCCTACATTGAAAAATATCAAGACAAACATATTTTGGTATATGTGAATAAGCTTAGTGTAACCTAATGATGGATATGTACATTGTGAGTGGAATTTAACTGTGACTGATATTGTGGGTTGTTGCCTGTTAAATATCAATACAGTATTAAAAAAAAAAACTTAAAATTGTTTGAAGGGACAGCCAATATTAATGGGTTGGCCTATATAAAAACTGTCTTACCCATATATCCACAATATTAACTGAGATAAATTCCATGGATTGGTCATACTACATAAATATAAAATTAGCTTATAATGCTTAGTTAAGATTTGCAGCATAATTGTGTTCATAGACTGAGAAAATTCACAAGGATTGTGAGGAAAGATGGTTGAAACAATGGGAATTTGTTTGACCATACTATACTAACTATAATTCGCCTTTTTTTAGTAGGAGATCCGAACTAGAGACAAAGTTCACCCATCTGCTTATCGGATGTAAAATAATTTAATATTTATTTTAGATTAGGAAAATAATCCCGAAAGAGTTGCCTGAAAAATCCCAGCCAGTCTATATTTAATTTAATATTGAAAAATTAATTTTTATTTAAAAATGTACCCACAAGTTTAAAGAATAAATTTGATATCAACCAATAGTATGAAGCCTGTAGAAAATTTAAATATTGGGTTGTATATTAATATATGAAGGGTCAACTGCAATAATGATGAATGTCTTTTGTTTTTAAATAATTGGGTTTAAAATTTACCAACGTTGTAAAAAAACTCAGACATGAAGATTGTAAAATGTTGTTTATTAAAGTTAAAGTATAGGCATAATGGTATTATTTTTTAGAAAATAATCATTCCAAGGGTATTATAAATTGATTAAAAATAATTGAATCTTAAGTAAGTCTTTAAAAATCAGGACTATAATGATCACTGTCCACACTGCATTCATAGTCAATAATGATTGGTGTCCAAATGACTGTTCTAATTAACTTCTGAATCTTTAATATTTGAAGCATGTGGAAGTTCATCGTTATAACGTCTTGTTGCAACTGAAGGGCGTCATATTTCGCTGTTGATATAGATAGCTTCTCTTTATAAGCCAAACCAGGTAATGTAATTCGCCCTCATTAACTGCCTTGATAGACTGAAAAGAAACTGGTGTGTTCACCACACTTTATTCCCATGGACTATTATTAAATTTTTTGTGAAACATGAGCCGTGGGTGTTCTTTCTGGACTCTAAATTCACGCTCAGGTCTTAGGGGAAAAGGACAAGTTTTTTTGTAAAACGGTTTCAAAGATGCAGTCCAGCCTTTGAATGCATGACATTGAAAGGTTTCGGTCTCTGTCGAGCTTCACGCACATGTTCGGCCCATTCTTCAGGATGTTCAATCCTAGCCTTTTGATTTAAGTAGACCATGTTACGTTCGCATTCCATGTATGAGTGCCCTCTTATTGGAAATATAACTGTGACAGATTCTAAGCGATTGCAGCAGTGAACTATGTAGTGTAGCATTCTGAAGATGGTATAATTTTTATTTTGACCACCACACGAGTCACAGAAAATTATAAGAGTCTTGACCTGTACCTCCATTTCATTAAATATGAAATGGAATAGATGAGAGGCCACATTGTCTGATCCTTTTTTTCCAATACTCTCATCGTAAGCGAAAAAATAAGATGAGGAATCAGCAAGCACATGAATATTAAACATAAAATATCTCATCTGTCTTTTATAATATACATCGTTTGTAGTTATGTTTGGTACAGGAAGATTTTTTGAGAAATCCATTGTTATCGCTATTGTTGACATCTTGTCTAGCTCTCAAACGAGCTTTTCTTTTTTTATCATAAAAATCATCAGCTCTCTTCTTGTGTGTTTCCAATTTCCGTGGTTAAGTTTTCAATTCCGAGTCTTCGAAGTTGAGTCAAAATCTGAGATTTTTCGTGGCAATCAGGAAGAGAAGCAATCTTAATTTCAAATTGCTTTTTCTCAGCTTGAAATTCATCGTAAGTCGAACACGTATCCATCCCGGGATAACCGAATGATATATTGAAGTTCTTATTGAAAAAGTTGCGATATGTTTCGTATGATACTTTGTTATTTGGATTGTTTTCATCATACATTTTGTGAATCTTAGACTAGTTCAACTCATCCGACAGATATATTTTTTGACTCTCACGTAAATTATAGTGGCCTTTTTTAGCATTAATTGTTTTCGGAGTGTCAATTTGCTTGTACATCAAATCAGTAGTTAGTTTAAAGCTTTGTTTTAACATGTATCCCCCGTTTATCTTTTTGAACAACGCCATGCTCAGTCAGTGATTTCTGAAGAAATTGAAGTCTTCTTCCAGTGATACCATGTAAGGATATAAAAGCTTTTCTACAAACCGGTAACTCGTAAGTATCATCCCCAATCATACGAATCTATTAAGAGTATGGCTTATTATGTGATTTCGCATGTTCTTCACCCACTCGTGGAAGACGACGTTGTATATTAGAAACGGTTATAAGCCCGCTTAAATAATTATCCTGATCATACCTGTTCGCAAAAGACGAAAATTCCTTGTTGGTATTTGAGCGGAAAATACTAAGACGCATTTTCGGAGCTGTGATGGAAAATGAGAGATGGCGAACGCGTTATAACCACGAGCTATACCAAATGTACGATGAGCCAAATATAATTAAGACCATAAATATTGGGCGCCTGCGTTGGGCAGGGCACGTGTTGCGAATGGACGAGGCCAGAGTACCCAAGCGCCTTTTAGAAGGCCGACCGGAGGGCCGCAGAAGTCGAGGCAGGCCCAAGCTCAGATGGTTGGACGGCGTCGAACAAGACATCAAGACCTTGGGAATAACAAGTTGGAGAAGGAAAGCCTCTAACAGATCGGACTGAAGAGCTTTGCTGGACCAGGCTAAGGCCCACCCGCGGCTGTAATGCCTCAGATGATGATGATGATACCTGTTCGCAAAACTATTAAATTGTCGTATTATTCTTGTTCTCTGGTCTTCACTTATCATTTCAAAACATTAAAAACGATTACACTTGCAGTTATCGCCAATTTCATGTCCTTGGAGTCGAAGTTTCTTTAAAACGTCACTCATTCTTCCTGTCTGTTTTCTTTTTTTCGTATTTGTGATCATTTCGTTGTTCTCAGCCAAAATTTTAAGAAATAAAACACTAAAATCCTTATAACATAACCTTACAGAACGACAGACTCACAAAGACTGACGAAACAATTTGCGAATGGCGGGATCGGGATCGCCGCTGATTTGACAGGAAGATGGCGGTCAGTGCGAGGCGATGGACTTTTTTTATTGCTAATTGCCATGAACACCTGCGACGTTGAGCGTTCTAGTCGTGTAGTCAATATATTAAATACATATTTATCACGGGACTGCAAGTGATATTGCTAAGTTTGAAAACTAGATTTCTAAATATAATTTCAAGTGACCGGAATGGCATTACTCGTTAAAATTTAAATATTTTTGGACATTCATCATTATTGCAGTGGACCCTTCATATATTATTCTAGTTACTTTCACTCATGTTTTACAAATAAATCCTATATCAAAATGAGCGCTGTTTCATTCCAATAACAGGGTTGCATGCTGTCTGGTTTAAATGGCGGTTGTTTAATATAATATAGTCTGGCCAGGAATTTTAATCCACCAATGGCAACTCCATCTATACAGAGAAATTTATGTAAATACAAAAATAACTTTAACATTTCGTATTTTAGAAAGAATTTTATTAAGTTATAGTAGAAGAAAATTTAATTTTTATTCATGAAGGTGAAGAACACGTCTAGTTCGTATCTTAGACTATTTGGTATGTAGCCGAGATGGAACCAAATATAAACTGATTGTTTGTCATAGTTAGACTAGAATATCTAATAACGCAAATAAATTCACACAGAGTGCCTGCTAAGAATCATTGTCATGTGTTAATTTTGTATTAGTTAGCCATTTTGATTTGTTTAATTTTTTTAGTTTACTTAGCATTATCGAAATATTATTTTAGTACATAAATTTTAATTTTTATTTCATCTGTCCTACATCCTACTGTGTTGCATGTAACTCACCCCGATCTTTGAAATGCCCTTGTATCAGATTACTCGGTAATTAATCTTTTTTATATTCTATAATAGTCTATAGAAAAATATAAAATTTTTCTCATATTAAACTTCTCTCGTTTTTGAAACAAACGGGCTGGTCAATTGTAGTTACTTTTATTTAATTTTTAAGTTATTTTTGTCTTCTCAAGTATTGTGCTATGCAAGTACGGGCTAAGATCTAGACTAGGTAAAACCGAATTAGAAAAACCGAATTATGGGGTTTTTGGGTATGGAGGGTGGAGGGTGTAGGGAGGGTCTATACAAGGTAACACTGTCACACCTCAAAACCCCATGGTTATGGAGATATCCATGGTTAAAGTTTTGAGGTTAGAAGAAGAATTTAAAGCTATTATAATACCTTTGAGCTCGTACTGTTTGCATTGTGTGACAAATCAACACTTTTAAACAAAATAACGCGTCAGACATAATATTCTAATAAAATTAGTAACATTGCGTGCTAGAATATAGGTTAAGAAATTCGAAAAATACCCAAAACCGAATCGGAGCACCCCACTGTCCACGTGGTCTTGGTCTGTCCTACCCCTAGTGTTTTTTTTGTGCCGCGGAGGCGCGGAGGGAGGGCAGCCCTTCCGCTTTCGCACGCAAGGGCGGAAGGGCTGCACTTCCCGCAGCGCCGGAGCCAAGCGTTCCTCTAACTTTCGAAATTCTTCTTCTAACCTCAAAACTTTAACCATGGATATCTCCATAACCATGGGGTTCTGAGGTGTGACAGTGGTACCAGGGGTAACGTTCCCCACCCTCTCCCCCCCTTCCCCCCACGGTCCTGAAATTCGGTTTTACCTAATCTAAAGCTTTACCCAAGTACGTACTGAGTTATTTTTGAATGTCATCGGGCTTTTGTTTTATAAATGAGTTAATTTTTATTGAATATAAAAAGATTTAATTTGTTACCATGCATTATTCAGTAAAAACAATTAGGATAGGTCTTTTATAAATTGTATTATCAGCTCATTATTAAGTAGGTTATTGGCGTTTAAGAACTGAAAATAAATTAGCTAAATACCACTAAAATTGATTTTTATTTGATCGTACTCAATAGCTAGAAACAAAAAAGTGCCGAGATAATGATACACGAAATATTAAATATGCCTAATCTTCTGACGTGTATATATATATATATATATATTCCGTTTTTTTGGAAGAGTCCTATTTGGTAAACAAACCGCTATCAATCGTAATTAACGTTTTTTACGCATTTATCACTCACTTTTACAACACATTCGCTTAAGGACATTTGTAAAACTCCATTTACTATTTATTTCACTAAAAATAAATATCAATTTATCATTTTAAAACACATAAAAACTACTAAAATAGGAATTCCGAGAGTACAGATAACTAATATTTTCGAATATGACATTTCAATATCTTTTTTTAAAAGGCAAATAGGGATGTGGTCAGAATATTTTAAAGGGGCCTACTCAAAGTACTGCCTGCAGGGCCTGCTTGCAGCAAGTGAATGAACAGCATGAACGATAAAATAGGCCATGTTCTTTAACTATATTTTAAATTTTCACGAATTATAACTTGTTAAATAATATTACCGTAAAGCGATTTGTTATTAATTTGTATTTTGTTATTGTTTTTTTTTATGTTGAGCGCAATAAATGCTTACAAAATATTTCAAATGTCAATCATTTATGGTAAAGTATTCATTGTAAAGGTTTTATTTTATATTATGAATATTTCTGAATTAAAATTTCATCCCGAACATTTTTAACGCTATCCCATATAATATTAAAGTATACCACATAGCAACGGCATAAACGTTTACTGTAGTACACAGGAAAAAAATTTGAGACTTTAGGATGAGACTTAGGATTATCCAATGCGAGCTTCGTGGAGTACAATGTTATTTATTAGTCCTTTTTTGTAGATGTTAGAGAGAGTGTGCCGCTGGTGACAGGTGTTTTATTCATAGTAAATACAAATAATGTGACAATAATATTAATAGGGTCGACTATTTTTTAGACACATGCGGCCCCCTATTTTGTTGTAAATTTTATTTTTGGCGTCTTTTTTACCGACCATTTCACATAAACGAAATATAAATTTGTTGCCTTTTATGCTCGATGTTCGATTATTATTTTTTTTCGTAATTATGTAACCTCTACTAATCTTAGCAAAAATATTCAATATATTATTAGGTTTTGAAATAATTTTAGCGATATGTTTGCGTTAATATTCGAACATAAAATGAATTTTATATTCGTCTATGGCTTATTAATATTGTTCATTCATTTGCTCTTTGTGTCACTTTACTATACTTACAATATTACTCTATTGTCTGTGGTCGGAAGTACGCCATATTTGTTTACTATTTAGGACTATTCCAAAAAAATAGAATAGACTATAGTGTATATATATATATATATATATATATATATATATATATATATATATATATATATATATATATATATATATATTATACATACATATGGATATATACACTAGCTGACTCCGCAAACGTTGTTTTGCAATATATGTTATTAAGTTGTAGTCGTAGTACGTGACACTGACGAAGGGATTGGTCCATAAGCTTAAAGTTGCTTAACGGGCTATGCTTGGGGTTTCTCTCAAAGATAAAATTAGAAATAAGACTACGAGAGAACGAAAGTAACCGACATAGCCAACAGAATTAGCAAGTTGAAGTGGTAATGGACTGGTCATCGGTAATGGGCTGGTCATCGGTAACGCCGGACCGATGGCCGTTGAAGTGGCAGTGCGCTGGTCATCTGTGTCGCAAGACCGATGGCCGTTGGAGCTGTGGCGACATCGTGTCTTTGATTGGAGACCGCGTCTTCGCAAACGCAGTGTGGAACGTCCTCCGGCCCGCTGGACCGACGATCTACGTAAGATTGCCGGTGTAGGCTGGATGAGGATTGCGAAAACCGGGATGTCTGGCACTAACTTGGGAAGGCCTATGTCCACATAAGATTGCATTTTGGTTGTATTATAAAATTATTTCACTGAGCTAAATGAGCTGAAGAGCTAAATGAGTGATATATATCCTAAGATCAAAATGATATATATATCTCTCTTTTTTTTCAGTGATCTAAACTTCGCATGACTAGCCGAAAGAGAGCTTTCAAAACTTCACCCGTCCTTGTCAAAGTAGGGTTACCATATTTTATGTAATTTATATGTACATCGGATTTTACTGGGCCACCTTATATAATTGTCTATACACGCTCGTCGATTCTTGATGCTCTTTATGTTACATGCCTTTTCATGCACCTAGTAGCATAACATGTTCAATCGTAAAGGTATATTTTTAAAATTACAGCGATCACTCACGTGATCATTTTCTATCTTATCTTTCATCGTCATAAATTATACTTAATAGAAGTAGACAGAAATACTTACACCCTTGGTGGGGATTTAATTTAACATTATTATCCAGTGGGAATTTTTCATGTTCATATTCCAGAAATCCCCTTGAAATTTGAAATGTCGTGGTGGGGATTTTATACTTGCTTGCTTCTCTATACCCCTATTATAATTCATGCCGTGATGTGTTTCTTTCTAACGGAGGCCCCTACCTATAGCAATGAACGCGATGATCGTCTCGTCGATGGACCCAACTACCTATAGTATCTAACCCCAGGTTCGCACCGGCAACAACACAGGTTATAAACAGCTATCTATGTCTATCACTCTTTGAGGGTTTGATTGCGCTAGGAACATGTTTTAGGAGCATGTTCGGAACGGAAGCATGTTGTAGGCATGTTGCAACAAAGAGCATCACGGAGGGGAGTAGCCATGTACAGGCGTTCCCCTCTGTCAAGGTATAAGGCCAAATGGCCATATACATACAATAAAACTAGTTGCAGCCGCACTGATCACTAGACTAAATCTAGTTGCGCGATTGAATCAACGTCCTTCAAAAAATGCCAAATTGTTCTGTTTTTTTACTTCAAAAAAAGATCTGCCACGTCAAATTTACTAAAACATGGCGTTACATTTCATACGTAAGTATTTTTTAATCACATTATTACTTGTATACTTCTTTTAAACCTTTTTTAAACTTAAAAATTACAAATATTATCGGTCGTGTTGACTCGATTTGTTTACCAACATAGGCCGCTCGCCCTCATACAATATGCGGATCGGTCGAGCGACTGATCGGAGTCTATTTCCGAGAAGTCACTGTCGCCGAGCGATAGTGTTGTTACCGGTTCGTTTGTAGATGGTAATCGATAAAAACGGCAAAGACAAAAGAGGAGACAGACATTTTTGAGATTTTGATTTATTTAAAATATTATATTGCTAGCTTTTTTTATAAACATAGTTATATAATAAAATTGCATTAAATTAAATATAATACACGTATTATGAGTATTAATACATTTTACTAGAATTACTTATTGTGAACTTTGACCATAATGTTTTATATAAAAATTTGGCAGGATTTCTAAAAATCCAAATTTAAGGGATACATGGAAAAAAAATGTAATAATAGATTAACCTGGACGCCCACAAAAAATAGTGTAATTTGTTCAGATCATATCAATACCACTAACTTTCAAGTGTTAGCGAACAATAGAAGGATTAGTCGAGGGCACCAAACCAACACTAACGCCACACTGTTTTTGTCCCGTAAGTTTTTTTTTGTCTCATGTACAAGGTACTCTCGACATAGGTTAATACTATATTTTCAAAAATACTAGGGATCCTTACTAAAACTCCAATAATGTAACCCAAGGGATAAAAAAATAACCTAAAATATTCCTTACATTGCGTGCGCTGCAAAAACTAATGATAATAGAAATACATAATGTAGTAAGACTTTGTAGAACACATCATTATCTACAATAATTGTATTTGCTCGCAAACGAAAAAAAACCGACTTCAATTCAATCGATAAGTAATACAATATACTTAATATATACGCGTTATCAAAGGTTACTCAAAAATATGTTATCAGATCTCGATGAAATTTGAACGCGACCACATGATAAACATCAGCTTTCTATTAAATTAAAAATCATCAAAATCGGTCCGCCCAGTCAAAAGTTCTGATGTAACATACTTAAAAAAAAAACAGTCGAATTGAAAACCTCCTCCTTTTTTGGAAGTCGGTTAAATATTCACGAAAAGTTAAATACAAAAAAATCTGACAAAGGTGTGAGATTTAATGATGATGTAAAATCTTTTGCTCTTACTTTGTATTTTTATTCTGCAAAAGCATATAGACATCTCATGTGTGCATTCCTCATCCTTCTACTTTGAGAAGTCAAAGAAGAAAATTATAAAGTATATTGTTTATTAGGACCCACCTCACATGATCAAGCTAGCTCGAAATGTTTTTGCGGAAACTAAAATGCGTTCTGAAAAAGGAGATATTAATAAGAATAAGATCAATCCATTTTCTTCTTATTTCGGCATGCGAAAGCAATCTAGAAAAAAAATATTATATTTACTAACACATACACCATGCGCGTCGATCAAATGTGGCCTACATTGTCGCCTACCCGTGGAAGAATAAGGAAGGAAGGTGAGAGGGGTTGGGTCATCATCATTACAGCCTTTACAGTCCACTGCTGGACATAGGCCTCCACAAGTCCACGCCAAAAATAACGTGAACTCATGTGTTTTGCCCATAGTCACCACGCTGGGCAGGCGGGTTGGTGACCGCAGGGCTGGCTTTGTCGCACCGAAAACGCTGCTGCCCGTCTTCGGCCTGTGTATTTCAAAGCCAGCAGTTGGATGGTTATCCCGCCACCCGTCGGCTTTTTAAGTTCCAAGGTGGTAGTGGAACTGTGTTATCCCTTAGTCGCCTCTTACGACACCCACGGGAAGAGAGGGAGTGGCTATATTCTTTAGTACCGTAGCCACACGGTACATTCTCTAACCTGTCTCGCATCCGAGGTAGTCGTTTTTTTTAGTGGTTCGCATTTTATAAATTTGACTTTTAGTCGCGTAGATCGCTCAAATACCCGTATGTCACAAAGTTCAAGAGATGAAAGTCTACTCCACAAAAATAACATATTATTTATATAACTCTACAGTATACACTATTCATATACAGAATAGGTAAATATATCATTCATCATCATCATCATTTCAGCCTATTAAAGTCCACTACTGGATATAGGCCTCCACATCCACAAGTTCGCGCAAAAAATGGAGTGAAATCATGTGTTTTGCCCATAGTTACCAAGCTGGGCAGCCGGGTTGGTGACCGCAGGGCTGACTTTGTCGCACCGAAGACGCTGCTGTCCGTCTTCGGCCAGTGTATTTCAAAAGCCAGCAGTTGGATGGTTATCCCACCATCGGTCGTCTTTTTAAGTTCCAAGGTGGTAGCGGAACCGCGTCATCCCTTAGTCGCCTCTTACGACACCCAAGGAAAGATAGGATGTGGCTATATTATTAATGCCGTAACCACACAGCAAAATATATCATACTTCAAATTAAATTAATTACTGCGAGCTATATTAGCGGAGATTAAACATTAATTCTAAACGAGACTTTTTTATACGACTAGAGTATAACCCGCAAGGGTTAACTTCAGACCTGAGCGCAGTAGGTAGTACACAACGGCGCTCAGGTCTCAAGTTAACACTTCCGGGCTACACCTACCAATGAGAATGATTCATGATTATTGAAACGCAACTTGATAGTATTTAGACAGAGTATATTTATTTAAAATAAAACAAACATAATCGATTCTATTATAAAAAGTAATGTGATGAATGATTTAAATCGCCCCCCAAGCCTCCACGCCACCATTTTTTTTTGAGTCTCTTAGCGCTCCCTTTAGGCCTGCAGCGCCCACAAGGGGGCATTATCGCCTACTGTGGGAAATGCTGTATTATAGCATGGTCTGGACTAGTTTTTCTCTCCGTTGTTTCGTGTGGCGAATGATATAATAATATATTTCTCACCTCAATGCGTATGGCAATATGTAGTTACGTATATGACATTTGTCAAAGTTGCAGTATCATTAATCTGTGCTGTTAAATTAACGTCTGTCCCTGTGTGTTTTCTTAAATATCATCAAATCTTGATCAAATCTCGAAAAAAGATCACAAAATGAGTTTTGAAACACCAACAAATAATGGAAATATTAAACCAGAACGGAGATACTACGATCGATCTAAATCAGACGATCTTCATATATCGAGAACAGACATGAATATGTTGATAATGAATTATTTAGTCACAGGTAAGGTCTTTTGTGCTAGTTTTAACAAATTGGTGATTCGCACTCCCTGTAAATCAATATAATAAAATATATTGTAATCGTTATAGAACTTTAAAGCAGACTTTGATAACAAAAGATAATGCAAACGTGGTAAATAATTAGTTTTTTTTTTGTGGCTTAAATCTTTTCTCTTGAATGTCGGAAATGAATTAAATAAACTTTCAGAAGGTTTTAAGGAAGCAGCTCTGAAATTTCAACAAGAAGCTGGACTTCAAGAGCCAGCATTGTGTAGTTCTCTGGATGAACGTATCATGATTAGAGAAGCAGTCCAAAATGGTCGTATCCCTGAAGCCATTGCGATGGTTAACGCCTTACATCCTGAATTATTGGACAACGATAGATACCTTTATTTTCATCTACAAGTAAGCACCACTTTTGTTACAAACTACTACTTATCAGTTCATTTTGTACAATAGATGGTGATCCATTGTGTTCATATGTCAAAATTAAATTGTATGAAACTCATTATATATCTTATTATGAGGAGATATTTCAGTATGAATAATTTTAAATTGATAAAAGATTGCTTATTGTAACTAAGCAAATTTATTCCCATCTTATTGTTGTATTGTATCATACTTAAGAGCCATTTCACAAAAATCGGTAACAATCCGTGAAATTGTAACATTTTGACGTCATTAATCTCAGTATTGGATGCAATAATGTCATTTATATTTTTGAAATATAGTACCTTTGTAGTTAAATAATGAATCAGAATTTTGATTTATAGTGTATGTACAAAATAATTAACCTATTCATCAGCCGCCTCCCTGGGTAAACGGTCAAAATGTATACTTTGAAGTTCTATTTTTCAATAACCTCTACCTTCAAACTGTATAAAAAATATGGTAATATGTGGAATATTTTTTTGTTGACACATAATGCAGATTTTTTAACATTTCTATCTCCATTAATCCGTAATAATAATAATAATCTCTATTAATTGATAAAAAAAATTTAAAGTTACGAATATTTTCCAAATAAGTACAATTTTAAGTGATATTTTTTTTTTTTAAAAAACAAAGAAATTTTAAGGAACTATCTCCACCAAAGTAAACTAACATCATTTAGGAACATAAAAAAAAATTAAAATATATTAAATAGTTAATATATTTAATATATTTTTATTTATTTTTAATACTTTTTGTATTAAAAAAAAAAGCTAGTGTATAATACCACGCATCAAACCCAGTAAATTAGTCGAGCGCCAGCGCTCTTAGAGGTGAGGTACACGCCAAATTCTACGCAGCCGTCTCTTTCGCTCACACGCGCCAATCTACTGTTGTTATAGTGTGATAAACCGCATTAGATACTTTCATAAAAATAACAAAAATATGTGAAAATTACTGTAAAATAATATAATGATAATTTCTGTAAACAAATGTATAATTTTATTTTTTTTTCTCACATTATCAATACAAATAGGCATTTAAATGTGTTTGTCTTGTTATTTGTTAATAAATATGGTTGATTGGTCCAGATTTTCTGGAGAATAATAAAATGCCATTTTATTTATATCGTAAATATTCGATTCATTTGTAAACTTAAAAAACTAAAAAAAATAAAAAAAAATGTTTGATAAAATTTATTTTTCATTTTTATTCTAAATTTATTGACTGTTTATATAACATACTTGAAATTTTTAACAAGTTAATTATGTATAAAACATTTCATACCACAGTTATTAATTTTTATGATACATTACAAAAAAATCAAGATGGTTTTTTGGTTATCGCACTATACCAAGTAGCACAACGATCGCACGGCTCGTACGATCCGCACAATTCGACCAAATTTACCTAAACTTGCAGAGCGAAAAATTGTGAAATGGCTCTCAATCTCCTAAAGCTCAACTTAAATTTAGGTGCATATGAACTACCTACAGCCTGACATATTAAAATTATAGTAAGGTAGCAGTGATCTCTTTTACAATCGCCTGTCTGTCTGCAAATTTTGGGTTGAAAATGACGTTGATATTTATAAAATTGAAGATGTTTTCAAGGTTGATTAAAGGTATAAATAGTTGGGTTTCTCTAAATAAAAAAAAATAGGCTTACATCTTGTGTTACAGTTTTAGGTCACCGGCCATTATTTTATGAAATTTATGGGGATTGAAATTCTAAATGTTTCATACTTTGTTGTACTTATACTGCCTCTAATTAGAATTTTTAATTTTCATTATTCTGCCTCTAATTATTATTATATACATGCTGTTATACTTTGCTTTAATATCATAGAATTGCAAAGCAAACAATGAAGTCAATATGAGTATAATTATTTTAATCAATTAGAATTTTATAAAATAAAATTTAGAGTTGTAATATTGGTCACAAAAAATGTTTCTCTTCATATTTTGTGTATTATTTTGTTTTTTAATAACTATAGCCTACTTATATAATTAAAAATATTATTGTCCTGTAGATAAACATCTTTTTCACAGTAGTGTTTAACTTTTCTAAATTTTCTTAGCAATTGCAACTACTGGAGTTGATAAGAGCTGGTCGCGCTGAAGAGGCACTTGCATTTGCGAGCGCAACATTAGCGGAAGCTGGAGCAAACGACCGCAATGCTCTTACAGAGCTTGAGAGGTCTCTTGCTTTGTTGGCCTTTCCAGACCCCCATAGCTCCCCATTCGCTGATCTTTTACTACCTTCACATAGTCAAAAGGTAAGTTAAATATTGAAATATGTTCTGTCAACTTTTTAGTTATAACATTTTGAAAACTACAACCAAAAATAAAAATTAATAATTGTTCTTTTGTTTATGTATGTGGTTGCTAATTAAATTAAAACAAAATTTTAATACCTTGTTTATATTTACAGATTGCAAGTGAACTGAATGCAGCAATACTTAAGATGGAAAACCAAGAATATACTAACCCGAAATTGTGCAGCCTTTTAAGAATGATCCTTTGGTCGCAGAGCGAGTTCGACAAGCACGGTGTTAAATATCCAAAAATGACCGACCTAGCTAATGCCACAATAGAACAGCCCAAATGAGATAGGTTTAGAAAAAAGAATATGTTTAGTCGTGATCGATAAAGGAAGACAACTTTTTTAAAATTCAGATTTATATGTATGACGATTAAATTTATGCTTATAGACTCTAAATTTTAGCCTAAAATAGTTGACTTTTTTTCTTAATTATATGATTTTAAAAATTGTACAATACTGACAAATTAAAAATAATTTATTTAGAGATTTAATTGAGTACTCTGAAACAAAAGAAGTAGAGGGAAGTTTAACTCATGATAATTATTGCTTCAAACATCTCCAGCCATCACCATCCATCACATACACTAAACATTATCTAAATAGTTATTACATTTGTATAAAATGACAAAAGAACAAAAACCATTCATATAATTATGGTAATTTTTATTTTAAACCCTTAAAATTTACAGTTTGTTTTTAACTTTCCCTATAATGTTTACTCGAGCCTGATTTCTTACTTTATCAGAATATCTATGTAAGAAGCTTGTCTTAAAGGTTTTTTCAGTTGTATAAATAAATCTTGTACAGTAAATAACTATAGTAGGACTGTAGATTGTAATAGTTGTTATAGCAATTTCTCCAATTTATGTATTTCGAATATATAGTATTTAAAAGGTTTTAAAATTGATAACTTTCAATATGTCTTCTAAATAAATGGCATATAAATTAATATATATAACCTCTTTTTGATAATTGACACTCTTTATAAAAGCATATTTTTCATGGATTTGCGTTAATGTTTAATATTGCTTTATTTAAATTGTGACAAAGATCTTGAGCATACTTTTAGATGACAAAAAATAGCTAATACTGTTTACATTATTTTTTTATAGTCTTTCAATAAATATAATTATAATTGGTTCTTTAATTGACGATATAAACCTTACAATAAAAGAAGATTATAATACTTATAGAAAGTAGATATTTGTGTAATTTCAAATAGTATTTAAAACCTTGTGTACATTTTTATTCAAAATCTAGTTTATTGTCGAGAAAACATAATTCTATTACCAAATACATGAATTAAAACCTGTAGAATTAATATTTAAGGATTTTATATTTAAAGTATACAATTAAACATAACTTATTAAGTAAATACGTGATATTTTATTTTTCCAATTAATAAAAACACGTGAATTGTCCTATGTACATGTGGTCAGTCGTTTGCATAACAATCACATTTCATCCCATTTCAATACATTGAACAAATTGTCTGATTGGTTGTAGATTATTTGTCACCAGCCAAGTACGTAATCTAGAGCCTTTGATATTATACCAGTCGATCTCTGTGGCACTGGAGCTGAAGGTATAGGTGTAGGGCAAAGTGACCTTGCCGTAGTTTGTCTAAAATAAAACAAACATATATTTATAATAAAATAATAATTGTATATTTACATTATGAAACTAAAATTTTTGAAAGTAACCATTGTACTCACTACATGGTCATTAAAAAGCCAGTAGTTTAAAGTTTTGGTTTAATTATTTTGACAAAAAATCTGATTATAAAGAGGAGATTTATATTAAAACAGAAAAATGTAATTTTTTTTTCTTTGATAGATTTGTATGTATATCAAGTAAATATCAAACGCACTATTAGTAACTAGTGAAACTGGCCCTTAATCTTTTCAATATAATTGAATGGCTTGAAAGGGTAAGTAGAATAACCAAAGCAATATAAAACATTTAAGGCTTCCAATGATTACCTTTCTGTAACATTTCCTGGACTAGTAATACCCATGCGGGGGGGTTCTCTACACTCCACAACACCCACCATAACACCTGGTAATACTTGTCTTCCATTGAGGGCTATGGCCCTCTCCTTCTCAGCCCTTGTTGCATACCGCACATGCGCCCAATTACCTTGGGTTGGATATTGTTTATCTGAAAATTGTTTATAACTCTCATGAAATAATTAAAATTTATAGAATTAAAAATAATAATATTTGTATGAGAAGCAATCCTTCTTTAATTGAAACAGCAATTGGGTATTACTATAATTAAATTGGGTATAACTATAATTATGTATAGCCACAAATTAACAATACAGGTAATAATTGTGTTTGCTCGCAAATTAAAAAACCGAGTTCAATTACAACGACCTGTAATACAACATAAGTAGACGAAAAAAATTAACAAACACACTGGTCGTCACTACGATTTACGAGTGTTCCCATCGATTTCTTTGGGATCCCATTAGATCCTGGTTTCGTTATCATGGTACCACCCTTGGGATATCTCCTTTCCAACAAAAAAGAATTATCAAAAATGAGTTGAATTGAGTAACCACCTCCTTTTTTTAAGACGGTTTAAAATAAACTACTATATATTGTTTTAGCGTTTACTCATGTATAAAATAATATCATTATGGCTCACATTGTTATATTTTTTTTCTAGTAATAAAATATCAATCCTATTATTATACAACAAAAGTTTATTTACTTTACCTAGTATAGCACCACAGTTGCTAAATCTCGCTAAAACTGTATTAGCTGCATTAGGAGGGAAACCAAAAACAGTGACCCAGTACTCATCCTGCTCCTGGCAGCTGTCTTGCCACTGGTTCATTGTCTGATTATTTGCTGATATATTATTAACATACGAGTTGTGCATCATTGAGTTATTCCCATACCCTAGAAAACTATTTTCTTGAAAGAGTGATTTATTAACTGAAGGTTCGTTGCTCTTGATCGTATCAAACAAATCCTCTATGGGTGGTCCAGTTGTTTTGTTAGAGTATGATATATTCGGAGATGCGGGCATATTGGCAAATAGATTTTGTTGCTGGTTATATAGAGCTTGCTGGTGTATGGACATGTTCTGTCGATATATTTTCTGGTCTGGAGTTGAAGTTTGAGTTGGACTTGTGGGGGAGCCTGGAAAATTAATACATAATTACAAAACGAAAAGAACACGCTACAAATATGTGATTTAAGTACTCACCAAAAGCTAAACTGCGTCCTTTTGTAGGGGATAAACTATTAGGCCGCGGAGATAAACTAGATAAAGTCGGTGGATTTAATTCTCCTAATAGAAAGGGCGGTAAATATCCCACGTTTGGACTCCCAGAAGGAGAATGAGTAGGACTTCCTAAAGTCATAGGTTCCATTTTTAATAATCTTTGATTTCCTTTTAGACTGATGGATAATGTACCGACTTTTAGTATTATTTTATTTTGTCTTGATTTTAATGAACACTTAACAACTAATTCACCAGAACACCATCAGACTAAATTTTGACAAGAGCCGTTATAACATTATGTTTATGTCAAAATCAAAAATTAATTGTGTAAGAAAAATCGGATACTCATTTTAAGCTATTCTTAATTCATCCCAGCGGGCCAGCACAGATTGATTACTTTATCTGTGAACGAATATTTATGATAATAGTTTAATATAAATAATGGAAGCTTTTTAGTTCTGTACATATTGGTAGCATTGATTAAATTGTCAAAACAGCAGTCAAACAAACGAATATGGATTCTTCTGTGGCTGAAGAATCTGAAAATTTTGTAGCATATAATAAAAATGAATACAGCAAAACAATCTCTAATACTCCAACGAACATCTCAACTAGTAGTAGTAATATAGTGCATAAGTTATTTAATAGAGAGGTAAGTTTGAATTTGCTTTGGAGATTATATCTTGATTATCTTATTATTTTAGTTTCCGTATCATAATAACTCACTTAAGAGAGATGTTGAATTTAAAAATGACTTAGCTTTTAAAACAGAAGTGTTTAATATCATTAACTTAGTTATTAAGCCACTGTTATATATGCTAAAAGTATTTATTTATTAAATTTTAGTCAGTCATTTAGTTGTGTTCCTAAAGAATAATATTCTTTGCAGATATTTGGTAGTACCTCCAAGAAGCCAAATGAGAAGTCGAAAAAGGTGTTTGATAAAATCCCTCCTCGGTTGCGGTTTTGTCTCATGGATATAGTGCCCATCCAGTACTTAAGGGAACATGTATTTATGGGCTTTTCACAATGTGGACAGTTTCTTCTAAGTTTTACTTATAGTTGTAACACCCAAGTGTATTTTCGGGAAAGCTCAAAATTTACGTAAGTATTAAAGAATAAATTTCATAGAAAATATCAATAATTATTAAAACTGAACAAAAATAAACATTATTCTGTTTACAAATCTCTTTATTTGTCTTTTTTATTATTGAGCTTGCTTGTTTCTTATTACAGGCTACATTTTCTGTCTTGGGTGCCAGGGCGCATAGTTCGTCCGGTGCACAGTGTTCCTCTGTTTGGAGATGACTCCGTAGACAGTAAAGTGACAATATCCATGGCACAATGGAAACACAATCCTGGAGTTCTTGTGGTGTATGGTATTGCGTAAGTATGAAGATTTTAAATTAATTACAAATTAAAAAATAAAGGCAATGGGGGTTTGTGCTTATGTAAATATTTAATTGTTTTTGTTGTACTGTTTATATATAAGTTTTAAATATAAGTGAATTATAACTTCATTGTTTTCCAATGTGTTGTATTGTTTAACTTAAAAATAAAATATAACTGTAATGTTATTACATTGAGTAATTGATCTACATAAATTAATAGATTAGTCATTTATTCACACATTAAGATTATCACATAAACACATTTAAGATCATAAATCATATCTAAGACTTAACAAAATTTAAATATAATAAGACACATCATAATTTCTATTGTCTTATAATATTAAAAATAGTTTGAAAAAAATAATCTATCAAGTTTTTTAATAATCGTGTTGTGGGAGTTACAAGTATCATTGAAATATAATGGAGCATATTTATTAAAAATCTGTATATATTTTTTAGAGATTCCTGTTCTGAAAGATCTTACCTCAGTGTTGTTGGAGTACCTCGATTAGGATGTAGACAATGCTCAGCTATTTCCAGAGATGAAGGTGAGTTATGCTAATATTGTGCCAATATTATAACACAGTTACAATTGTGTTATTGTTTCAATCCCTGCTCCTTATATATGCTTAAACAGGCCATACAGAAGTATATGTTTTGTTTCTGAACCTGCCACTCAGGCTTCTCATTCTACCGATTTCTGTTGAGTGGGATGTGTTTTTTATTTATTTATGTGAGAATTTTTATTTGTTACAGATGACTTAAACTGGAGCAAACGTTGTTTAGAACATAGTTTTGCTATACACACAAGGTTTTTCTGCACGTCCGATTCTAGTATGTATGAGCCAGTCGTCCAATTAGCATACTCAAATCAAATTATAATTTACACAGATTTCATACATATATTAGAAATAGATTATGTTAAACCAGACCAGGACAGAACGGAACCACCAGAGGAAAGCAAATTCTCATTAGATAGGGAAGAAATAAATTCAATTGATACTAATCCTAGTACGCCAGCTTCAGACGTTTCTGCACCCTTCCAATCGCCTAAATATCAGAACAATGTTGTTCAAAACATTTTAGCTGACTTTTCAGACCTAGAAGTCGAACCATACCAAATGTCCAGGCCAGTTCAGTTGCCAGATGTTATGGGACAAGAGCTCTGCATTCAGGCATCATCTATATCCCATAATTTAATGGAAGAGTGGGAAGGTCCATCACCATCAATTAGAACATTAATCAGCCCACCATTGAGATCTCCAAGACGAAGACCCGCCGAAAGTATGTCCAGATTTAACGAAACGCATAGAATTATAGCAGAAAAAACTTACGAATTTGTTGAAGAAGCGGAAACAAAATGCGAAAAACTCAGTATGTTTAGAAAGAGGCGTTTAGCTGATAAGAAATACGAGTTTTCGGAAGACAACAATGAAAATATTGTTCCTTTTAGAGTATTAAGGAGTAACAGGAAGTATTACACGGGGTCTACCAGTAAAAATCAATCGAAAAGGGCGAAATCACCGCCCGTTGAAAGTGTGGTTTTGAGAGCTCACAATCAGATTAGTAGACCGCCATCGCCGACGACTAGTTTAGATCTTAAGAATCCAGGACTTTCGTCACTCGAATCTGATAGAAATAGTGAATCGGAATACAGAGTTATGGAGATGTTAGACGACGGCTCCCTTAAAACAGTATCAGTGCATGATAACACTTCGAAAACATTGTCAGATTGTCCAGTTAGTCCTCAAGATCCTTATTTAGTACATTCGGGCAATTCCAAATGTAGTAAATTCTTTACGCGGTATTTTCTGGAAAGCGACGATGAAATTACGTCAGTTATTACCGATTCAGAAGGTAAGGAATATTTTTTTACTTAATGTTCATAAATTGTAATGTTTTGTTAAGATGCAATTAAGTGTAGTCTAATTTTTTCTTTAAGTCGACATTTGATAGAGTTGACAAATTCGAAAAAAAAAATGTTGTGCTTGTCATACTATAAAAGTGAAGATGTGTACAGGGTATTTTTTTTACAATTGGGATAAACATTATGTATTATCTTTTGGGATTTGAGACTGTATTGTGGTTATTCAAGGCACAATAATTACAGTTGATTAAAAATCATTATCATCACCATCACTTCAGCCTATTGCATTCCACTGCTGGACATAGGCCTCCACAAGTTCACGCCAAAAATGGCGTGAACTCATATGTGTTGCTCATAGTCATTACGCTGGGCAGGCGGGTTGGTGATCATAGGGCTGGCTTAGTCGCATCGAAGACGCTGCTGCCCGTCTTCAACCTGCGTATTTCAAAGCCTGTTTTTAAAGTCAAGTTTGATAGTTATCCCGTCATCGGTCGGCTTTATAACTCCAAGGTGGTAGTGGAACTGTGTTATCCCTTAGTCGCAATTTAGGCTATATTCTTTATTGCCGTAGCCACAGCTAATCGGTCTTTTAATTCATAATCACTCAATCGTTTATTACTAGTCCACTAATATTAAAAAAGACGAGTGTGCTTTAGACCTCACGACTGAGGTAAAATTTCTGCACAAAACGCCTGCACCGTGTCTTAAATATACAAAAAATACTACGAGAGAAAGAAAATGTGCGCTCGCACCTCTCTCACTCGCTCCTGCTCGTTCGAGCACACCGTTCGTAACGTTTTCGTCGGTTTTTTTCTATTTCAAGGTAACGCCTACCTTGAAATAGGAAAAAAAAAAAAAAAAAAAAAAAATTGCATGTATTTAGAATAAAAAAGGACATGGGTTTATAAGCCCGTGGATGTATATGACTTGTAAAAAAAAAAAAAAAAAACGTTTTCGTCAAACGTTCTAAAGTAGTAACGGCCAGCCGTACGCGTGCGCCCGCAGACGACTGCATCTCCGGCTACCACGTGGCGCTGCCGCTGAGCGCCACGGGCGCGGGGCAGGCGCTGCAGGGGCTGGGCGCGGGCGCGTGGGAGCGGCGCGGCGGCGGCGCGCGCGCGCTGCGCGCCACGCAGCGCTCGCTCGACACCGAGCTGCTGTGCAACGAGGTGTGCGGCCGCCTGTGCCGCCTGGGCGGCAAGCACTTCGTCTACTGCTTCGACTGGGGCTGCCACGTCATCGACGTCTGCCACTCCAGCGGCTGCCTCTCGGGGGTCGGTCGCCTTCTCACCTAAACTCTGTTCGACGAGAAGATGTACCAAATCGACACCGACAATTTATACTACGCCAATTCGACTTTTCGATAAGTTTGTTTTTTTAATGCGAACTTGATAAAATGTGTTTTTATATGTAATAAGAAAATTGTGAAATTGCAATGAATAAATTAACTATTAAAGATACCAAATTTCAAATAAATTTCTTAATTAATATAAAAGGTATCAAGTTTTTCCCTTTTATAAGCCTCTATTGTAAAGTTCACTTTTAAGAGTTAGCTTAGTATAAATTGCTGGTGTCGAAATGTAAACAAAGCCCATTATTTTTTCGTAGCGACGACGGAACGAACAAAATATAGTGTATCTCTTTCTATCTTGTTTGTTTGCTATCTGCTGCACGTCTCTCTGTAGGGTCAGACGATATTGTATCTGGCCTTGAAAACAATCGAACCGCGGACGGCCCTTTGATCTTGTATTATTTATTTTTATTTCATTCCGTGTCCTGAAGCGCTCGGGGTGATTTTTATATTTCGATAATTATTATTTAAAAAGGATCAAATCTTATATACATAATTATAATTAATTATATTTAATTCAGTAATTATCAGAATATAAATATATTTTACATTTTAAATAATTTTGTAAGTAAAAAAAAGGTTACAAAACCCTGCATAGTTGAATGACCTCACATTTGGTTTGTTTACATTTGGTATCTCGGCTCGTTGAACGCACTATAACATGCTTTTATTTTTCTTTTTTATACAATTAGGTCGACAAACAAGCGTACGGCTCCCCTGATGGTAAGGGAATACCGTAGCTTGTCTACGCTTGCAACACTAGAAGCATCGCAAGCGCGTTGTCGACCCTATCCCCGATTCCTCCCAGGAGGTCTACGATGTTAATGTATCCTCGCCTCTTTAAAATACTGTCATGTTAAGTTTTTCTTTTTTTGTAAAATCGTATCCTCCTCATTTGTTTAAACATATTTGTGTCTTTTCAACTAGATATTACCCAGTAAATAGAGTACCTTAAAAACGCTATCGCTATATGTTTTTTTTTTTTTTTTAGTAAAACAACTAGTGTGGTTAAAACCACTGTTGGCGAAACCTGTTCTTTCTCAATAACTGTTCAGTAACTGTCTGAAAATCGGCCAACGTCTATTTTTCATTCCCCTAATTTAAAGGGGGGGGGGGGGGGGGGTTGAGAAGGTTAATGAAATATATGGCAAAACAACGTTTGCGAGGTCAGCTAGCAATTGTATAAGTAGTTACGGTGTTTATATAAAATTCATTTTATGTGAACTATTTTAGTAATGTTGTAAACAAGCATCAATTTTATTTGCGAACGAAGCGCTCGAGTTCTCCTAATGTTAATTTCCACACATATATTTGAGGGGCAAATGAAAACAGAAGGTTACGGTTTACGTACAGCTTTGCGCGATGTGGCTGTGGGCGACCGAGGACACGGCTCTGCTGCAGTGCGAGGCGTGCAAGGACGCGTCGGCCGGCTGCCTGCAACATCGCCAGCAGTACGCCGCGCAGGTACTAAGGCATACCACGCCTAGACAAACGAATATTTGTAATATTGTATTTATATTTTAACCTGAATGAGTAATATTAGTACTGTGTGGCTACGGTACTAAAGCATATAGCCACCCCCTCTCTTCCCGTGAGTGTCGTAAGAGGCGACTATGGGATAACACAGTTTCACTATCACCTTGGAACTTAAAAAGCCGACCGGTGGCGGGATAACCATCCAATTGCTGGCTTTGAAATAAACAGGCCGAAGACGGGCAGCAGCGTCTTCAGTGCGACAAAGCCAGTACTGCGTTCACCAACCCGCCTGCCCAGCGTGGTGACTATGGGCAAAACACATGAGTTCACGTTATTTTTGGCGTGAACTTGTGGAGGCCGATGTCCAGCAGTGGACTGTATAGGCTGTAATGACGATAATGATGAGTAATATTAATGTATTTGGGATATATTATATGTTTTTTTGAAACAAGGTTTGTTTTAGTGTCTTTTCGTCTGGGATCTCGTGACCGGCGTTTATAGGACTGAAAGAGTGGCCATGACTGAGGATTCCAGTCAGGAAGGGACTAGAGGTATTTTATTTGTTTTCAAATATATTTTTTAATTATCAATCAAATCAATTAACGCAGCCAATAACATATTGCTTCAACTAGTCAATACACACGGGATTTTAATTTAATTTGATCTAATTGATCTTTATTCATCGTGTATTGTATATTACATGTAAGTGTGAATTTTGCCTATTTCTTTGTAAACAAAATCAAAATTAATCAAATAGGCTTCAAAAGCACTTTCGAATCGTCAAATTATAAATTAAAATTTTAATTACCGATAAAAGGGTAACTACCACCGATGATAATTACCGATAAAAGTGAAATTATCATCAATGAACAATGAAATGCCCGTTTTTTGTGATGACATGTTCTCTCCTTAGTGTCAGGGGTGGAGCGAGCGCGCGAACTTGCAAAACGTCTGGGAGCTGTGAGCGCGCCCGCTAACGATAATCGCCTACTAACCACGCTCACTGGTACGTAACACCACTATCACTTAAGACCTCCAATTCCAAGGTACCAACCCTGTTCTAGATGGACTAGTTGTCCTATAGTAACGCTGGGTAAGAGCCAACCCTGTAATCCAATTTAGGTGCCAACCCTGCTAAGACCTCCAATCCCAAGGTGCCAACCCTGTTCTAGATGGACTAGTTGTCCTAACGCTGTATAAGAGCCAACCCTGTAACCCAATTAAGGTGCCAACCCTGCATTAGACGGAGTCGCAGGTCCCATAGGCGCCATCCCTATTAATGATGCTGTGTGTGCGGCAAATATGTGACAAATGATGTATCAGGGTTTGATAATTTTTCGGTTAGTGATAGGTAAACTTTAAGAAAGATTAGATTTTCTCTATTTCTTTAATTACTAATTCAAAATTTAAAATAAAACTTGCAAAAGAATAAAAAACTAACTTCAATTACATCGACAAAAAATATTAAAGTAAACACCCTATATGAAACCTGACAAACAGGGCATTTCAAACAAAAAAGAATAACCGAATTTGATCAACAAAATCCAAAAGTTATGAGGTTAACACACATAAAAAATGCAGTCGAGTTGAGAACCCACTCCTGTTTTTTGAAGTCGGTTAAAAAGGTATAAAAACTGAACCACAACATTATTGCTTAAAAACTTACTTCTTCAGTTAAAGTTGCCATATATAACGAATAATATTGATATATGTTTTGGATTTGAGATATGTTCATAATTTAATTTATTTGTTGTAATGCTAGGTAAATCGTTAAAAAGACTGACAGACTTTGACAACTGCGTCGAGATCACCAAGAATCATCCTGACAGCTCAGAATCCGAATCGGAATCGGAATCGTCCGAGGAAGACAGCGATTACGACTGATTTTATACCACTTTGTATAACATTAATTAATACATCTTTGTACATTTAACTGCTTTGATTAGCACACCTGAGTTTCGTACTGATTCCTTAACAAAATAAGAAAAAACATCCTCTAAAATTGAATTAATTCGCCTGAATTGATCGAAATATAATTTTCAAAAATTGGGCTTTAGTCCATTTTTAATTTTAATTAAAACAAAATATATCTATAATGTTAAAAACACGCCGATAATTCTTATACATCATTATAATATTATAATATTTGGGAATTTTTTATTATTATATTTCGGTTTTCAATGGGTAATTGGTAATTATAAGGTATATTGGTACGAAACCTCATTATTAAGATAATGTTAACGCACATATTTTCATAGAGACATCAATAAAATAAAATAAAAAAATTAATATTGCATTAAATTATGTTACCATCAAATCTGAGAAGTCTAATTGTATTAATACACTTTCTAGTCTATTGCTTTCTATTTTAAAATACAATGAAGAATTTAAACAGGTCATTGTGAATGATGTACAATAAAATCTCATATGGTATCATTGATATTAGAAGTGTCATTTTGTATGATTATATGTAATTTAATGTGTGTTACTGTTAGCAAAAATGTTGTATGAAAGGCCTTCACGTGTAGGAAACTGGCTGGCTCTTTTTCAGAAATATAATATCAAATGGTATAATACTGATTATATGATTGATTTAGATAATAAAAACAGTCTAAAGAACGTTTTATTCAGAAAAATGTAGAATAAAAAATGTATATCCCGGCTATATATAAATACATTGTGTACTTTCCAGTGATCATAAATGTAGGTATATTTCGATAAATTTGTATAAACTAGAACCAAATGCAATAAATTAAAAAAAATTGATGATACTACAACCAATAATATCAGATTTTTTTTATATTTTTTTTTTTGTGCCAATTCTGTTTAGTTAAACATAATTCTAGTGACTATGTTTACTTGATAACATTTAAAAATGTTAAACTGAAGGATGAAAACATTAAATCTTATACGAATTTTGAGTCGAATAAAATATAAGTTTGCAAATATGTGGAGATATTATAGATTTTACGAATCAATGTAATTAAATTACCTTTAATGAGTCTAAAATGATATCATTCATAAAATTCTATTCTGATGATAGCTCATTGTAATGGTTGTGATAGAGTGGAAGTTAGGATTCGTTTTAAGGGAAGTGCCTGTTTTTTCTTTTTTATTCTCAATAAACTTACTACTATTCTGGTATTAATATTTATAATAATCGTAAATGTGTTTACATGTATCTGTTATTTGTACATTATTCCACTATTTGAATACGTAATTAGATAGCAATCTAAAATTAAAATTGTACATATATTTTTAGAACGTTAATGAAATAAACAATTTTATATTTTTATCTATGTTTAGTATTATGATACAGCGAAGATTGATTTGAGAATTATTGAGGAGAGCTAGTCGCTATCAAGTTGCTCAAACCTTTGTCTTTTCTGAATAATTGACAATGTACTGCTACGTTTTCTAAGCAAGTGGCGTGTCACAATTAAAAATCGCTATTGACTCTCCTCTATAATATCTGTATGGAAAAACGAGTTGACTCTTTTGATTAAGGGTTTGTTTCGAAAGTTGCTGGTCAAAAGGTATCTGACATATGAGTATCCAAAGAAAAGAAATGTTATATATTTTTCTTTTTCTCTACGAATTCCAGCTTATATGTCAGATATTTACATTCGCAAGCTGTAAATTTGTTGTAAGATTATTAAGGACAAGCCCTAATTGCCTATTTTATCTGCAAGAGATTGTAGATAAAGCTTATCAGTAATTTAGGTTTTTTGTAAACTTTTACAGCAACCAGTTAAATAGCCCATAAGTGTACGTACTACTATGTGTAAGTGTTATACTGTCACATTAATCACAAGAACTAAACTGAACTATCACAAAAGGTATATTGCATTTAATAAAATAGTGCCCAGTATAGGGTACTACGAAGAACTTGCCATGAAAATGTACTTTAGCTAGATATGGAAAAAATAAACATGAAAAAATACAAAATCCCTTTTTATTCTCACCATCGTCCAAATGTTCACAACCAAAACCGTAATCACCCATTTTATTACAGCAAAATATACACAACACACTGAAATATTCTCTAATGTATTTATCACTGCTTTTCTTACGATATTAATTTAGCTCTAAAGATTTTATTTTTATTTTTGTGTCATACATACAGCTACTGAACTATTTATTGCTTACTTTTAAAATCTATAGGTCCATTACAAACGCCTGTTGAAGATACAATGTATATATTACAACATCAACACTATCGTGTTTATAATGGGATGAGATAGTCAAAAAATTGCTATGCTTCAATTTCAGATAACCTAATAAGTCCTATCATTTGTTAAGAACGCAACAGAACAGAACAGATATGTCAATTGCGCATTTCGCAATGCGTTGTTAGAGGAAATAGGGGAGGAACTACTTCTTAGTAAGTTTATCTTGCGATTTTTTGTGTTTTCAAACATAATTCAATATTTTGTGTTTCTTGTTTTATTTTTTGTCTTTATATTTAAATATTAATGTGTAACACCATACATTTGGGTCCTTTTTTTGCCAATTAAAATATCAATCTATAGTAAGAGGCACAAGCTTTTCTGTAACCGCCTTGCGCAATATATGATTATTTAGGTTTTATTTAAATGCTAGCAAAACTATGGGTAATATAATAGCAAGTTTAGTATAATACTAGGGTTTGGTATTGAGAGTTAAAAAGTTATTACTAACATTTGGGCTAAAATAATAGATGTAGTACTTTTATATAACGCAAATGTGATGAACGTTACGTCATACTTTTGGAAGAATTAAATTTATTACTTACAATTATTTACGATCTAAATATTATGTTTAATACGGACACATTCATATTTGTAAACTACTTGCATAGAACAAAAACTATTTTATTAAATTTTACAAATGTATAGTAGACTATTTTTTCTATAAAACATCACTCAAATTTCCATAAAAATCTATGTGAATAATTAAATTTAACATGTTAATATGATGCAGTAATTTTAAACTAAAATATATCGAGTGATATTACTCTTAATTTACAGACATAGCTCGTCTATTGTATATTGTATGTGTATTTTACAAATTTCTGTAATAAAGTTACTGGTTCACTGTCTTGTAATTATAAAAGTCGATTAAGCAATTCCAAGAATCGGTTAGTGTTTGGTCACAATCCAAATGCGTCTTCACACTCTGTTTCCTGTTCCTGCTCCAAGGCAGGTTGAAGGTGTCCACATTCTTCGATCATGCAATCGAGACTCAACCTTTCGATATCATCCCAAGACAACTTGTTGAATTTTTCTTCCACTACTTTTAACAAACGATTTGCTGCATTTTTAGCCTCCATTTCTGACATGCCATGCTTTTTGAAATATTTCGTGGATACTTCTAAGAGGCCCTCAGGTTTCTTAACAACTAGGTTTAACTTTGTACCGTTTTTGATTTGAGGGTAGGATTGTACTGTTTGATCGTCTGCTAGAGTTCGGCCTAGTAGTAAGAGTTTCTGTTCCGATATAGGTATCCTTAGCGTCGTTGCAATGTGTGATTTGATTTCTGATATTTTTGTTGATGGTTGAACCTTAAACGAATAAACACAGAAATTTATTAATTAATTAGTAACGCTGTGGTTACAATTCGTAAATAGATAACGAACCTGTAAACTACATTCGCCGCCTTGTAACTGCTTTATAATAATATTCATGATTTCTGGACCTTTATTATTTCTTTATTTAAATATATGAAACAAAATTTATACAATATTACTTATTTTAAACAAATAGTATTTAATGTGATCATTGACAAATGTCATTATTCAATATTGACAACAGATTGACAGATTTAATTTGACTGCGTAAGATTGGTTGCACAGACTAGTGAGATGCTAGTGAGAGACAGTATTATCAAAGAAAAATAATTTTAACAAGTTTTAGCATATAATTTTTTGTATTCGTATCTATGTATAATAAACTATAGATTGCTGGTTATGTAAAAAAAGACAATATTCTTCAAATTGATCAATATTTAATCTTAATTTTTTTTCAAATAATGTGTGGAAATAAGTCAACGTAAATTGTATTAAATATTTAAAACAACATCATAAGGGTATTTTGATATTTTATGATTTTTTAAATGTAATATAATGTATGGTATGTATATTGTTTTCTAATGTTTACGCGAATTTTACTCATTATAATGAAACAACTTTTTTCGGATTTTATCGTGGTTTATTAATTTTTTAAATGCTTGAAGAGTCCTCCCGTGACCATGGTGCGATAAAATCAGAAAAAGTTGTTTCATTATAATAATGTATGTATTATAAATTTGTGTGCATTGTTTACTTAAAAAACCGTAGTTGTGCTAAGTTCATGAAGTTTAAGCAGAAAAAGTTTTTTGAAACTACTTATTCGTCTTTTTTATTACAAATAAAATACTAAGTGTCAGTTCTTTAAGTCAATCTTTTCTTTCTCATTTTGTAATTTAACTACTATAAGCTAATAATTTACATATTGGAATATTTGGTTGTACTTATATAGGTACATATTAAATTGAAAATATATTTTACGTTTTAAAATTATATGTATGTTAAATATTATAAGGCCATCTAGATTTTTAACTCGTTGAAGTAAAAAAATAAAACAATACATTGACATTTTTTCTTGTCGTTATTACTAATAAATAAAATTAATTACCAAGGTGATAGTTAAATACTTGCTATCTGTTAAAACACCTGTGATATCTCACAAATAAATATTAACAACAATATTATGAATTCAAATATGAGTGAACAAAATGAAAATATTAAAGATAAACTCATTACGTATGGCGGTACAAAAGTTATGTCTGTCTACGTGTGTGAAGTTGAAGGTATTCATTTATAAATATTTTATGTGCAATAATAAATTATAGCAAATTTAAAAATATTACATAAATAGGTATTTTAATAAATGAAAAAATAAGAAAACCATTTATTTTCTTAAAGTATAAAAAATCGAAAAAATTTAAAAAAATCTTTAAATACTCCTTGATATAATTTTATTTCATAAAATAACAATAGTTACATTTAATAATATTTTCACTTTATGTATGTAATTTAATTGAATATAATTATTTTTAGCACTTGAAATTAAATTTTAGAGCACTTAAAATTATTATTTTTTTTTATTGTAGTTGCCTTTTAGCAGAAGTAAAATTAAAATAATTAAGAAACTTTCCTCAGAAAAACTAATTTTATCAATATTGTATACGAAGTTACTATAACATTTTTTTACCAAAAAAGCGCCCTCTATTACTGTAGAACAAAATTATAATTATTGTCATTGACTTTTGGATAGGTTTTGCCCGGACGGATCCGTAGCCTAGGAAACGGGTGTAGCTACAACAACACTGCAAGTTACATAAAAATCTTGTTGAATCCTTATGAAACTATAAATTCACATTTACTCTTAAATTGATTATATAGAACATTTTATTTGAGGTGTCTAGCGTAAATGGTTAAAGTGATGAGTTTTTTGACAGATTAGAATGGCTGGCAGGTAGGATATTATTTTAATTTTAATAATTATTAATTTCAAGAAAAACAAAAATTATGTTATGTGTATTTATTAAGCCTTGATATAGAGACGTAAACCGTGCTGTTTCTAAAGTAGGGAATGGTCTAAAACATTCCCCTCTTTTCCGTACCTTATCAAGGTGAAAAAGCGATCGCCTATCAATTTTATCATAGTAGTCGGGATAGGAGGGTAACCGGTGCCTGGTACGACCACCCACTCATATACCTCCCAAAATGCGAACGACATTGTCTCCCTAATGTTATTGATAATGAGTAGCTTCAAACTAATATAAATGGATTAACTACAATATCAGCTGATATTAGCACACATATTTTCCTTTAGCAAAAAATAAGCTGACATGTCTCCTACCTTATTTTCTTTACTTACAAATAAAATAAATACAAACTATAAAAACACCAATAAATGAAAAAAAAAACTAATTTAAATATTTACTTTAAATAAATAATGTTATTGTTATATATATTATTGTTGTACAAGGATACAAATAATAAACAAACTTTTTCACATAAACAAAATATCACTTATAATATACATTAATTTACTTATACCACAACACATAACTAATATAACTGCCAATTTATCTATACTGGGGTAATATTGTGCAGCCATGCATATTACACGAATGGCAGGTGATGTCAACCATGCGTAACACACCTGCACACCCCCACTGACTGTATCACAAAACTAACACACAAACGAGCCATCAGCCTAATAAAATGACAAAACTATACAATCTGTACCTTGGAAACAGTCGTTTGATCAATACGAAGTACTGAATGCCAGTGGATACTTTTTATAATGTGCTACATGAGTGCGAGTGTGCTTCTGTTTTATGTTGTGTAATATTATTTGCGTAAAATGTCCGAGATGGGATTTGAGAACGTGTTTTACCTGGAGAGTGAGTACAGACTAGAGGGACGAGTGAAGGTGCGGAGGGACGGTGTTGCCAGGTTACACCCCAGATACTCCGCACTGGAGCTTGAAACAGATCAATAACATCTCTATCACCTTGGACTGTGTTATGCAAGATTTTGCTATTCGATTATATACTATTTGATATTTTATTCTCACGGATTAATATTTTGTAGCAAAATTTGCATAACTTTACAAAATTGCTTAAAAAGTATTCCTTATAAGCAGTTCTCTGAATACTTTTATAAGATATCTTATTATTTATTAACAATAATGTATAATTTTAATATATTAATTATTTATTTTTTAATCACTAGATAACAAAAAATATAGGGAACTCTTTCATTATATCAGATTACAATTAGATACAGGTATCAGAAGAGGGAAAAATAATTTCAATCATACAATTAGAGAGGATTAGGGAGAGTGCAGGGATTAAATATCCATTGTACCTTAATAATTGGTATTTTTTTCAATTTTAATACTTTATTTTAGTATTACAATATCAATTACAGTTTTTTTGTTTTAAGTAACACTGCAAAAAATTGCTGAATATATATGAACATTTCATTTAAAATTTATTTAATAAAAATTGAAGCATAATATTAAATGCAAATATCAATTTATCTTATAATTATGGATATCTTTTGAATCTATGTAATCTTTGAGTAAAATAAGTTAAATTTAAAAAGTTGTTTTTAAGTAACTGAACAGTATGATTTTTAGTTTTCACTAAACTGATTTCGATGAAACTGTACGATTATATTGTTACTAAACAGAAAAAACTAATTTAGTATGCAATTAATAAAAATACTTTTGGTTGATAACTAAGAATTAAGCATAATTATGTTTTTCCTGGATCACCAGATATGAACATTTCAAGTTTAATAGCAATTGGTTTAGTAGGTATAAAAAAAGAGTAATATGTATCCCTATGTATAATCAAAATGTATGTGTACAAAACTATGTAATGTATGTATATTTGTATATACATAATATATCTTTGCATAATGCGTGTATTTACGTATATATTGTTGCGTAAAATATCATTTTTTGCGTAGTGTACTAAGGTTGTAATATAAAGGAATAGGGAGGGGGGCGGGGGGAATATAGAATTGTAGAAAAGATGTTTACATAGTATGGAAATTCTTTAATAAAATAAAATGGAAATAGGAGGTAGCTTGGTTTGGGGATTATAATCTACACTTATAAAATAATTTGTCCCGATTTGCTGACTGTAGACTGACTGACCGATTAATCATCGCCGTTTTTATACTTTGAAATTTAGGCTCGAGTTTTGCATTTCCTTAAATTAACGCGGGCTTAACCCAGAGGGCACTGCTCGTTATGAATAAAGTTAAAAATGTCTACGTATATAATATTACAGACTTTGAGTGCGCGGGCGACGAGGTGCTCGTGGAGTCGTCCCCGCCCGCATCACCCGACATGGCGGCGAGACTGGCGGCGCCTTCGCAGGTATACTATACCAGTTTCTTGATGGAAACCTATAAGATTTTATTATTTATTTATTTATTTATATATAATAATAATGTAAACATTACAGATCTTATAATTTGCGTTTACAAAATTTCGGTTATATCGAATCTTTGGTCTCAATATACCGCTTTACCGCTTTGCGAAATACAAAAAAAAAATGTTAAAAAAAAATATGTTTAAAGTTGGATTCCACGCCAGCACACCATTAAGCAGAGTCAGTGCTCGAATTAACGGTGACCCTGACTCTCGCATCAACCTCGCACTGTGTCTCATCATTGCAAACAGAGTATGCCGCCGAACGTGGTTATACTTTGGCACGCTCAGAGGTATCAAACTTAACACTGAAGGGTTAAAATTTTGTCAGTAACTAGATTATAAAAATATATAGTTAAAAAACATTTCTTCTTACTTTAAGAGAATCATATCCTAGCATCCCTCGCAAAAATAAAGAGGGGTATACGCAAGGATAGCCTCCAAAATATCCATATTTCTTGAAGTAAAGCCATCTTAAAAATTTCTTTTGGAGTTTTTCCAACATGTGTTTGTATTTTGCCTCATGTGGACTCCAGATAACTGCGTTACTTTCTAGAACGCTACTTACGAAGCTATTGTATAATATTTTCATAACCGCAGCACTATCAAGGTCACAAGATTGCCTCAAAACAAATCCTAATGATTTGTAGGCTTTAGTAGCGACATTTGTAATATGATCGGCAAAATTAAGATTTGAACGTATTAAAATTCCTAAATCACTTATTTCGTTTGTCTATTTAATGTACAATTATCTAACCGATAATCGTACACAATCGGATGGTGCAATGGTGGTGTGATGGTCACAAAATGATGGTGATTATATAGGAGGCTATTCGTGTATTAAGCTGCTATTATGGTAGCGCAGTAAATATCTTGTTCGAAATTTAGAGCAGATCGATTGGGGAATTACTCAACCTTAGAAAAGATCACAGCTAAATAACAGTGCTCTCAAGTAGTATTCCTGTGGTGTTCCGGGGGGAGGGGGAGGGGGGGGGGTTTAGGGTCGGCAACGCGCTTGCAATGTTCCTGGTGTTGAAGGTTTTCATAAGCTACGGTATCTGCTTACCATTAGGCGGACCGTAAGCTTGTATGCCCCTTTTTGTAGGTTTTTTTTTTTGAAAACAACTGATTCTTGTTGTGCCGTTGTTATCGGAAGCAATTAAGGAGTGGTTTTTAAGCACATCTTTGAAGCGCGTTGGTGTTATTATAAATTATTTTAGTAGTATTGATTAGGGTTCGTGAAAAACTAATTTTATGTTGATGGATGGAAATGCTAAACATTTTTGGAAGAAGTAAATGAATTTATGAGATATTAGTTCAATTCGATTAATGGCTTTTAAGGCACCATAAGTAATTAATTTTTTTTCGTTGCCGTAGTAATATCAAAGGGATCATAAATCGTATTGAAAGCGAATAGTTTGTCGTAAACAAAAATAGAAAGGAAGGTAAATTATCATTTAGATATGCATAACCAATAATTGTGTTTGCTCGCAAACGAAAAAAAAAACCGACTTCAATTACATCGACAAGTAATACAACGTAGATCGACGATAAAATAGTCAAGCAACTACGCGTTATCAAAGATTACTCAAAAAGTACTAATCAGATCTCGATAAAATTTATATGTGACCACATGATAAACATCAGCTTTTGATTAAATTAAAAATTATCAAAATCGGTACACCCAGTAAAAAGTTATTACGGATTTTCGAGAGTTTCCCTCGATTTCTCTAGGATCCCATCATCAGATCCTGCTTTCCTTATCACGGTACCAAACTAGGGATATTCCCTTTCCAACAAAAAAAGAATTATCAAAATCGGTACATGCAGTAGAAAGTTATGCGGTATAATACAACGTAGGTCGACGAAAAAAGCGTCAAGTAAAAACGCATTATTAGATATAACTCGAAAAGTAGTTGTTATATCTCAAATAAATTTAAATGGGACCAATTGGCACACACCACCTTTCGATTAAAACAAAATTTGTCGAAATCGGTCTACACGGGCAAAAGTTCTGATGTAACATACATTAAAAAAAAAAAAAAAAAAAATACAGTCGAATTGAGAACCTCCTCCTTTTTTGGAAGTCGGTTAAAAAGTAACTTGATTTTAAATAATTTGTTTTTTGCCCTTACATTGTAAAATTTCAATAATTAAAATATTTCGTCATATTTTTGATCTATGAGTTTATTAATTTTAAATCCTAAATATAATTTAGTGGAGTTGTAATGTAACCTTAAAGAAATTTGCCACAATAATGTGGCATTTTTTTTTTGATTTAATAAGTAATTAACGCACTTTGAAACTTTAGTTTTTGGTTCTTCTTGGGTAAGGGTTAGACGTGAAACGCGTTCTTGACTTTTTGAAGTTATGTTTTAAATATAATCAAACAAATATTAATCGATTTTTTATATATCTGATGTCGACAAAAATAGAATTAAATATGCCACTTGTGTCCAAGATCATATGCGAAACCAACTATAAACATTATAATGAAATAACTTTATCGGATTTTATCGTGGTTTATCCCACCCGTGACCATGGTTGCTGTAAAGTTTTCGAAACGTCGAGCATTTAAAAAACTTAATAAACCGCAACAAAATCCGAAAAAAATGTTTAATTATAGTGAGTGAATTTTGCGTAAATATTAGATAGCTATAAACAAAAAAAAAAAAAAAAAAAATTGAGGATTCATAAAGTAATATTTCCGTGTAGGGCGCAGGCACGGGAGGCGCCTCGCCCAGCGACGTACGAGAACTAATCGTCATTCCGGACTCCATACACTTGCAGCACGCCATACAACAGGTAAATATGGCATTTGGATTTGGACATTTAGAAACATTTCTAACAAGCTCTACAGCTTGGCTGATATCTTCAAACCATTCTCCCAAGTGAAAGAAAGATAAATAAATTAAAAAAAAAAAAAAACGGTAAAAAGGATCAGTTTGGTTCCCACGTAGATACGTAGAGACACTAAGTCTAGATATAAGAATGAGCTTTCTATTAATGTTCGCAATACTGTAACATATTAATAATAAAGAAACAAACAAAGTCATGGGCAACTAGTGAGCCCATTGACTTAACATTTTATTTAAAAAAGGAAGTCCGTTGACAAGAAGTTGACATTTATATCCAGATACTTCAAGGTACAGGAAATTTAGGTAAACCTAAGTCGGTAGAATCTTCTAGAATTATTCAATGTCTATGAAAACTTAAGTGATTATTTGTCTTATACTAATAATAATTCAATTCTAACCACTGAGAGTATCAGTTTTATATGTTCAAATATCGACTTCAGATTGGGCCTTCCTTGGTTGGCCCTTCCTATGAAACATCGTAGATCACTTTGAGATGTGGTCTCTTACAGCAGTAACCATTATATTGTAATTATGTTATTTTAAGAGGGTAAGCAAAATACCTAAATGCTTTCAATTATTTAACATATGATTGGTTAGAAAGAAATTATGTAATTCTTGGATGTGGAAACGACAACTCTTCAGACCTGTTACTCATTACCGACTATCACTCATATACTAAAAAAAGTATGCCCCTTGTTGAAGGTGGAAAACAGAAACGGCTTTTTTGTTGTTAAGACTGGAATTGGAAAGAACACGAACTTCTTTCTTTTCTTTTCTTTCATTTATAAAAAAGAGCTTTAATCATTCCGTTTAATTACAATAAGGATGATATCAATTTCCATGCAAAAGAAATCTGCTTGCAATTACAGCATCCATTTTGATGGTGAGATTAGTCATTGCCCCTGTTAGACAAAGACATGTAAAATACCTAGTAATATTGTTTCTAAATATTATTAAAATTTATGAATATTTAATAAATATTTGATGATTTTAACTTTCATTTGCCGACACGAGAATAAGTCAAGTTCAGATTTAGAATATATGAATCTCTTCAAGAGTTTTTTATGAATTTTAGAGACTTTGTTTTATAAATAAATTTTTTTCAAAGCGAAGACTATATTTCGGAACTCTGCTTAAAGAATAACAATCTTCTACTATGGTTTAGTGGAAGATTGTAATTCTTTAAGCATAATAACAATCTAATAATTTAGTTACAAGAATGTGGTCAAGGTTCTTGTAGCCTGCCAACATAATCTGCCAACTTAACTAATGAGTCTGTGATTATTTTTGGTGTCCGTTAGAAAATTTGTTAATAACTTGTCTCAAACCCTCTTCTCAGGTATCAAGCACAGTGGTGGAAGTGAACGGCGATAGTTCCGGACACTCCAGTCCGACTACAGAAGCCCAACACACATACATTGTTACCAGTACGTACTAAAGACTTTAGGCATGTTTCATATAGATAGTTAGTTGTTTGTTTTTTTTTTTAAATTATGATTAGAATTAGTAAGAAGAAGAATTAGTAAGTTTTTTTCTATAATTTATATTTTTAGTAATACCAGCCTTGAGCAGTTGACTAAGGTGGATCCAAAATTTTGTATTTACTCCCAAAAAGAGAAAAAGGAAGATTTTTAGGGAGTGTAAAATTTATATATTTATTATTTTTATTTAAAGCATGTTATTGTAGCTTTGTGTCGTTTTATTTGCACATTATTATATTTTTATTTCCGTACCGTACGCACAGTCAGCAACGCATTGGACCAAGAGTCGCTCCACATCAAGTTTGAGACGCAGAGTGATGAGGAAAGCAAGTGTTTTTGATTTTTATTTTTATTTTAACTCGCTTTTGCATGTTTTTGCATATATTTATATATGTATTGTATTTCAAATGTTAGATAACAAAGTTTATAGTGTTAACGAATTGAATGGTAAATGGTTTTTACGTTGTAATAATGTAGTAGGTAAAGATTTTAACATATTAAAAGTCACATTTTTTTGAATGTCAAAACACTCAAAGTACTTACCGTTTACTCATATTTCGAAGATATGATAAGCTTCTTTTAAAAAAATTAGACGAATTTAACTCATAACATATATTTGTAACTGAGTATAGAAAAACGAGCACTTGCATCTCGAGAAACCTTTGATGAACTGTCCAAACAAATGCAACTACCCTCCGATATTAAATATCACAATCTGATCATCTCCCACCTGTCAAACTGATACCGTATTTAATACACCCTTTATTACAATAAATCCGTGCGAATTAAAAACTACCTTAAGATTATGGTGATAGATACGAAAATTAAATATTTTCGGGGCGTGTTTAATAAAAAAAGTTTAATAATAGATAATTGTGTATGCCCCTTCGGATTATCTACCTGAGCGGTCATCGTCAATGCGATGATAGGGTGACTCGGATTTAGATGTTTATTGTTGACTAGTTCGGCACGCGACGTCGCCTGCGCATCACTTTGCACATATCAATAAAATTATAAAAAAAATCTTTTATAGAAAATATTAATTTTATAGAAGCGAAGACTAAATATTTCTAATGCATCGACATGTGTGTTCTATACATGTTATTAAAATATTATTTTTCTTTGTTCGTTATTAAGACAAGGTCCCTATAAAATTAAAAATGCAATAGATATATAAATGAAAACTAATAGTATGAAGTTCGTCATGTCAGCTGGTATAAAAAAGTACCTTAGCAGTAATATGGATATTAAAAAAAATACCCAAGCAAGAATAATATAAAAAACTAGCAATACCCGAAATATTCGCACTAAATAAGTAAAAAATTTACGGACCGTCAATCGTGTTGACGGTGTTTCAAAATTAGCAAATGTATATGACATACATAATTTTAATAATTAATTAATTTACAAAAACAAAAGCAATAATAATTTTTTTTAGTTGTGGATGCCGGTAGAGCAAGCAATTATCTATAAAATGATATATAGTTTGTGTGGAGAAATTGTGAATTTTTTTCTAAAAAAGGAGCAAAACATCTTAACCTTAGCGTATATATGATACGTCAAGCAACAAATAGACTTATTACTATTTTTAACATAACAAAATTTACTATTTTTTTCAATAATTTTCAGTATAATAAATTCTATAATGTATATTTTTTTTTATATATATGTAAATAACTTGCTTGGTTACCTTTGATGTGACGCCTTCCATTATGTGTCTCCGTTTTGCGCGCTCCTTTGTACGCGTCTATATATTGCGTTGGATTTATGTTATTTACTTATTTTTATGTACCTAATGTCTGTTTATTTCGCTATTTTTATGAACGTCTGGTCTCATAAAGTTCGGTTTATTTATATTTGTATGAATGGAAATTTTAATTTAATATTATTTTATTTTGTATCAATTTGTGTTTGCTATTTAGGAAATATATTTCAAAACATTTTTATGCACAAGTTTTATTTTAATATACTTGAATAGAGTAAGTCATAGCACTTCTTGTGGAAATTACAATCGAGGCAGTTTCAGTATGATATTTTTGGAACATAGTGTATATCTTATACTAGCTGACCCGGCGAACTTCGTATCGCCTAACACAAACTTTAGCGTATGGTATTAAAGTTCAAATTGACTTTTAAGTATTATCACAAATCTTTTGTATGGGAGTATGAAAAGTGTTGTTTTTAGACTTTTTCAGGAAATTTAAATATATTTTTTTTAGAATTTTTCTCTCCATAAGAACCATCCTCGTACTTCAAGGAATATTTTAAAAAAAGAATTAGCGAAATCGGTCCAACCGTTCTCGAGTTTTGCACTTAGCAACACATTCAGCGACTCATTTTTATATATCTTATATATGAAATTCTCGTGTCACAATGTTAAGTTACCATACTCCTCCGAAACAACTGAATCGATTTTTATGAAATTTTGTGTGCATATCGTGTAGGTCTGAGAATCGACCAACATCGTTTTTTCATACTTCTAAAGTTATAAGGGCGGGGGGGGGGGGATTAAGGGTGTTAATAAACTATATGGCGAAACAACGTTTGCGGCGTCAGCTAGTTTTATATAGATTGTTTCCGGTTTCCGTTATAAAAATGAGGTACTGGAAAAATTGGTCGTTATATTTTATCACTTAACGGCTTACTAGTGATGAACCGATTGCACTTTTTTGGTTTTGTCAGTGGTTCTTCTTCTTTAGGATTAATGGCTTTCAATAGTGCCAAATGAGTTTGTCAGTAGTTAAAGTGATAAGAAATGATAAGTCAGAAATATTAAGAAAAATCGAAAAATGTATTTTTTTTTTCGATGTTATTTGACATAAATTATTTGTAAAATATTATTGTAAATAATTATGATTATTAGTGACAAACTCTGCCTCGCTATTTTTCTAGTAAGTCTCGATTTCCTGAAAATTTTCGAATAGGATAAAAAGTAGCCTATAAATTATTTTAGTACAAAATAAGTTGGTACCCTTGGTTCGATACCGGAACAGACGTCAGATCCATATCTTTTAACTCTATTACAATTTGAAGTTTGTAGTTTACTCATAGCAAGTTTCTAAGAAATCCTCTTAAACACAAAGTGGCTTTCGAAAAGAACACAATTTTTCTAAGCGAAGTTCTGATATGTACGATTTTTTATTTTTGTGTTACGCACACATTCAAAAATGTTAAGAAGTTCTGACGTAAAATCCAAATATGTTTGTTTTTACTAAGTCATGAAATCTCAGACCATAATTAACGCATACAAAAGCCGATGAGAGCAACGAACTAAATGCAAAATCAGTTCATTATATGGTATCAGTGTCGGCTTAACAAATCAATTAATGTACACCGGCCAATAAACAGTAACAAGGGGCATGTTTGCAGCTATATCGCTAACATGTTGTACAATGGGCGTGTACAGGTGGGGTGGTCTTTGATTTGACGCGACTCGAAACGAGATGGAAGGTGATTTATAGGCGTGTTGTACAGTGATTGCGGAGCTAATGATTTGGTCTAACGATAAAATTATGTTTTTGTTTAAACGACTTAAAAATATTTTTTTAAGAGGTTTTCAATTCGACTGTATTTTTTGTGTGTTGTCTTATTAATTTTTTTTTGTGGTTCACTTAAGATTGGTATGACACTTTTTTATCGAAAGCTGGTGATTGTCGTGTGGTTCCATTTATATTTCATCAAGATCTGATAAGTACTTTTTGAGTCATTCCTAATAATGCGTAATCATTTGACTATTTTTTCGAGTACCTTCGTTTCAAAAAATGTAGTCTGTCTTTTTCTTGGCGAGAAACACAATTACAATTATTCTATATTCATTCATTATGTTTCTTTAGATCCCGATATTATTTCTCGTTGATAATTTTTGGATTAAACAACGACCTTTCACTATATAGGTCCCATTTTTAACTATATTAGAAAATTAGTTTAAATAATTTTGTTTTATACATATAATCGCAAGGTTTATATAGAAGCCTAATGCTTTTAGCGAAAAATAATAGGCTAAGGAGTAAGATCATCGTGACTCAATAATTTAAAAGTCTAAGGTTTCGATTTTTGCAAAAAGTGTTATGACTTAGGTACTCTATACACGTGTATTAAAATAAAACTTGCACATATTTTTTTTTAATATTTAAGGCTTCGAAATTGTAACAAAAAAATTGTCGCGTTTGATTAGGCGCGTATGATTAGTCGCTGCTAAAAATATTTATCTCCATATAATTATTTGAAAAACTGAAACTCGTCTTTAAAGCCAAATATCCTAAAAAAAACAATGGAAAACTGATAATACGCAAGTAATTATATCACATCATGTACAAAGTCCAATCATAACTAATAATTGAGTAAAAATTATAATTATTTAAATAAAACAAAAGTAAATAATATTTACAAAATGTTACACGTATATACATTATAATCTTTAATATTACTTTTCGAGTTATATTTAATAATGCGTATTTACTTGACTACTTTTTCGTCGACTTACATAGTATTTATACCGTATATCTCTGCGTATACCGATTTTAATAATTCTTGTTTTAATCGAAAGCCAATGGTTGTTATGAGGTTACATTTAAACTTGATCGAGATCTGATGACTACTCCGAGTAATCTTTGATAACGCATATTTACTTGACTATCTTTTCGTCTACTTACGTCGTATTACTTGTCGATGTAATTGAAGTTGGTTTTGTTTTTCGTTTGCGAACAAACACAAATATTAAAATGTATACAATAAAATAACTGTAAAGTATTTAATATAAAAAAAAAAATTAAAAAAAATAAAAAAAAAAAAAAAAAAAAATTAAAAAAAAATCCGCGTCCAACCCGTGTGTCGCCCGCTTTACTCGGCCGGTAGCGCGCGGTCGCGACGCTCGCGGAGTTGCCCGGGAGACGTCCGGCGGCATGGAGGTGCCTCGCTACCGCTCGTATTACCCTTGCGAGTTCCAGATGCTGCAGCCGATTCAGTTCAACATCGAACGTGAGACGCGTTTGTTTCATTTTTATTCATTCAATAAATTAACTGTCTTAAATATAAAAAAAAAAAAAAATACACAGTATTGGTTGAGGATCAATACATACCCATTGGTTAAGGATCTTTTATGTTTTTTATCGGCCGCTTAGTGAATCAGTAGATTTTTAAATCGCACCTGTTATTAATAGGAAAGTAATAGTATGTTTTGTGGTGTTTCGTGCATTTATAAATAATTTATCTAAACTACTGTACTATTAACATTACACATTAAAGATTTTTAATATTATTTTTAGCTTTCATCGGCGCTTTTCATGGGTTTTTTGATTGTTTAATTATACTGTATTTCTAACTTTTTTTACCATTATTTTCATAACAAATTCATAACATTCAATAACACTTATAACAATCTGAAGTCTTCATATACTAATAAATATAAAATGGTATATAATGGATATTATATGCTGTTTTTATGTACTTTTATTTTTTATAATTTGTTTCCAGGCGAAGGTGGTAATGGTGTCAACTACCACGTGCAGTATGTGGAGCCGCAGGAGATATACACCACTCAGACAGGACATCAGACACACATGTAAGAAGTTTTTTATTTTATGTTACTAAATAATTTATACTGTTTCATCACATTATCATCATCACAGCAGCCTTTCGCAGTCCACTACTGGACATACGCCTCCACAAGTTCACACCAAAAATGGCGTGAACTCATGTGTTTTGCCCATAGTCACCACGCTGGGCAGGCGGGTCGGTGAACGCAGGGCTGGCTTTGTCGCACCGAAGACGCTGCTGCCCGTCTTCGGCCTGTGTATTTCAAAACCAGCAGTTGGATGGTTATCCTCCCATCGGTCGGCTTTTTAAGTTCCAAGGTAGTAGTCGAACTGTGTTATCCCTTAGTCGCCTCTTACGACACCCACGGGAAGAGAGGGGGTGGCTATATTCTTTGATACCGTAACCACACAGCACTTATTTATACTGTTTACTGTTATACTGTTTACATTTGCCCAGCTTTTTTTATATGAGACCGAGATTATGCCCAGCAGCACATTGTTACAGACTAAATCAAACGATCAATGATTTGTCCGGCCACTAAGTTGTGCTGGCGTTTTTCGGTAAATTGTTTTCCCTGGACACAATTTTAGATATCAATTTTGATCCAAATTGCCAGATTATGGAAGCTGGTTTAAAAGTGCGTTTTATTTAATTTTTTTATTTATTTTTATATTAGCTTAGAATATAAACCTGCTAAAACCATATTTTGGCATTATGACGTTTTTTATACCATTCGACCGTGTCAATAGAAATACACAATCTTGAAAACAACCGACCAGTTTTCTTCTAAAATCGACAAAAACGCGATATGTGTAAAACTGACAAATCCAAAACCGCCATTTTGTACTGAGATTTCGATACGTGCCTGTGGCTTGAAAATTCTGAAGAGTTTGCAATTGTTTGGGTAAGCTGAATTCTTTTTTACACAAATGAATCAGAAAAATTAAATAAAATAATTTTCTATAACGATGGTTGTACCTATCAAAATTAAAACAACTCAAACTGTTATGTCAAATAACAAAAATTTCTAGAAATTGGTCATACATAGGTAGAAGCCGACAGTATTCATTCTTTTATTGAACAGGTTCTTGAAAACAAGAATATCAATGTGCCTGCACAGTATACCTAAATTTGAAGAACAGCATGAAAACACTCCAAACCTTACGACGTAACTTATTTAAAACATGTTTTTTTTTTTCAAAAACCTTGATGAAGTGGGTTTTTTCAAAAGCATTCGTCCTGGACGGGGTAAGGTAAAGATTCTAAAGTCGCTGGTATTAAAGCTCTTCAGTACACTCCAAAGCGTGAAGTATTCTTTAAATTAAGATTCACAGAAGAACGGACCGTACTACCGCAACGAAAATCACCGGGTGTTACTGCTTTTCCGTTTGTCCGAATTCAGCAATTTACTAGGAGGAAAATAACAAAAAGAATCTAAAAGAAAAAGATCTGCAATATTTATACAATACCTTACCTGAAGACTACCGTAATTATTATGATAATTTACTTCATGACTAGTAATTAACTAATGTTGTGACTGATTACAACATTGAAACCAAAAAGTGCCCAAGGCGGCAAAAGAAGTTTTCACTTCAAAATATTTGATTATGAAAACCTGCTAAGTCACGAAAGTTGTGATAAATAAAGACTAAATTAAATTACCTTTTTTTTTTACTTCAAATAGTACGGAATACTAATAGATGTTTAAAAATATAGAACATCATTTCAGCCTATTGCAGTCCACTGCTGGACATAGGCCTCCTGTGTGCTGCCCATATAACTCATGTGTGTTGCCCATAGTCACCACGCTGGGCAGGCGGGTTGGTGGCCGCAGGGATATGAAAGTCTTTGGATAAAATCTATTCTTATTTTTTAGATACGTTTTTTTGTCTCCTGAAAAATCTCAGTTCAGATGAAGGAAAGGACGGATCTTGTGTGTAGTTAGCAGGTCTACACTCTAAACCGATGAATGTTATAACTTCTTGCATTATTGTAGTACATTAATTTTGACTGTATTCAGTTGCTCACATCAACCCAATCCATTAATTCTGCTGGATTTTGTCGGCATTGGAATTATGCGCACCGGCATTGGAATATTTTAAAATCAAAATACTTTTTGGGTTATTCTTGTTTTGTTGAAAGTGACATGTCGCGCTGCTGAATTGGAATACTATTTGCGAATTTGGAATAATGTTTTTTTTTTTTAATATATATTTTTTACACATGGCGTTTTATTTGGAACATATGCAATTTAATATCTGTGTTTTAGTTAGTAATTTAGTATATTAATATGTCCAGATTTAAGTTAAAATCTATCTAAAGCACAGTCAATGTGGTCCGCTAATAGGTAAATACCCATCTTCAACATGAATAATAAGGCCTACGGCTAGCAGTGTAATACAGTACAGGTTGAATAAAAAAAAAAGAAACGTGTGTGCTTTAGACCACACAAATGAAGTAAAACTTCTGTAGCAATAGGCCTGCACAACAGGCCTACACTGTGTCTTAGATATACGAAACGTAACCGGCTATGAGAGAAAGAAAGAAATCACACTTTTCGTAAGGCTCTCGTCACGCATTCACCAGCTTACTCCCTTATTCAAGCGTGGGTAAAGAAGTTTTACTATCTACGATTTTATTTTTGTGTTACCCACACATTAGGAATTCTAAACATTTTTGAATATCATATCAAAAATTGACCGCTCTAGCGGGGATCGAACCCGCGTCTTCGATTGACCGTAGATATTAAAAATAGCATGGTGTCGTCTCCTGTCAAAGATTTTCATTGTAATATGAAACTTTGAATAGTTACGGTTTTCTGTAAAGAGCTCACTATAGATGGCGCCACGGTTCGCTTAAACCGAATATAAAAATCATCATATCAAAAATTTCGATCTAGCGGGTACATCGTTCCATAGCTTAATTGGCTAGAGCGCCGACACGGTCAGTCGGAGACGCGGGTTCGATCCCCGCTGGAGCGGTCAATTTTTGATATGATATTCAAAAAGAAGTTTTACTTCAAAAATCTGTTATGTCTCGTGTTCGTGCAGGGAGACGCTTCGCACGTACCCGGTGTACAACGTGACGAACGTGGGCGCGGTGGGCGAGGCGGCGGTCACGGCGGTCACGGCGGTCACGGCGGTCACGGCGCCGCCCGACGACTGGGCCGGCGAGTTCGCCTTCGCCGAGCAGCCCGCCTCGCCCGCGCCGCCCGCGCGCATGCCGCCCGCCACCGTGCAGTGGCTGCTCGACCACTACGAGACCGCGGAGGGTGAGTGAGGGATGTGCTGCGCGCACGGCTACGATACCGCGGAGGGTGAGTGTGTGAAGACGGCGAAAGTGCTACGTGCTCGACGACGAGAGTGCGTGTAGCTGCAGGAGGTGCTACGACGACCGCTACGAGACCGCGTTGAGAACGAGATTGAGTGTGGCCGTGCCCATATGGAGCTGTAGGTGGTGGTACCTGCAGAACTGCTACGATGCTGTTTGGGCATTTTAAGGCATGGGGGTATTATTAGGTAGTTTTCAAGTTGTGGAGGGTAATTGTACTGGTAAGGTTATATTCTGCTGATGTTGTTAGTTCGATTATGTAAAGAATAATGTACATGAGTATTAATTTTCTCTGAAATATCCACTTATAATTTTATTATAGCCTTCATTTTTTATTTATGCGCCAACTCATTGCGGAGCAGCGTGGTGGATTAAGCTCAAATCCTTCTCCTACATGGAAAAAGAGGTCTATGCCAGTGCGGGATGTTATAGATCTGACTGTGACTGTTACAGTCTGACGGCTCACCTTATGATAAGTGATTAACATAGCTTATAGACGCTTGCAACACCAGAAACATCGCAAACGCATTGCCGACCCTACCCCCAATCCCAGTACGAGCTCTGGTCACCTCACTAACCACAGGAACACAACACTGCCTGAAAGCACTAATTTTTGGCTGTGATCATTATTTGGCTGCGATCATCGGTAAGGTCGCGGTCCATCCCCACTTGGGCTGTCTAGATTTTGAGCAGGATATTTCCTGCCGTACCCTACCAAAGTCTTGTAACTTTGATTCATTTTCGACGTGTACACCATGCCCGCATAAGGCAGCGAGGCACAACAGAGAGAGTAACCAGGTGCCCGGCGCAGGCGTGTCGCTGCCGCGCTCGACGCTGTACGCGCACTACCTGCGGCACTGCGCGGCGCACCGCCTGGAGCCCGTGAACGCGGCGTCGTTCGGCAAGCTCATCCGCTCCGTGTTCGTGGGGCTGCGCACGCGGCGCCTGGGCACGCGCGGCAACTCCAAGTACCACTACTACGGCATCCGCGCCAAGCCCAGCGCGCCGCGCGACGTCAACCCGCCGCCGCCGCACAAGCAGGACCTCGACGACGACGCACCAGTGAGTGCTGCTCACTTTTTTTTTTTTTATACATAGATAGGCTGGCGTTTGACCGCTATTTCACCTGATGATAAGTGAAAATGTGGTCTAAGATGGAGCACGCTTACCTAGAAGTAACCTATTCACTCGCGACTTAAAGATCCCCAGGTCATAGCTTTCGGGAAACGCAGACTTGTTATGTATTTATGTTACTAGCCTTAAATGTTAGCTAGCTTGAATACTTCGCCCACATTTGTGAAATTCCAAATACCAGTTGCTTCAACTTATTATCCAGAGCAAGAACCAAGGCGAGCACAGTGTGAGTCGTAGAAGAACATCTTGGCTAAAAAATCTAGGTCAATCGTTTGGGAAAAGCACCCGGTCGTTATTCAGTGTCGCAGTATCACGGGTACAAGTTGCAAAAATCGCCGAACTTCGTGAACAGATGGTACTTTAAAAAGAGGAAATTACTAACTTTCTGATTATGACTACGTTTGCGTGATCAACGCTAACCGTTTTTAATTATTACTTGAATATAAACTTTTAGAATCAGACTACAGACTTCTGATGGATTTTCTCTTTGATCATACGTACATTCTTTCGAATACATCAGTCAGTCTGTTTCTCAGTCGATAGAGCTAGGGCAATGAAACTACCATATACCCGGAGAACGCGTAGCACTTTATTAAAAATATTCTTAAACTATATGTAATTTACAAAACCTAACGTTAGCATGTTTAAACACAGCGCAGCGCCATCTAGTTTTACTTTATAGACAGATATTCTAACAATTACAACTAAGTAATATAATAATTTCTAAATTATACACAGTCATTAAGTCATTAAGTCCGTTTTTCTTCTTCTAATTTCCGTTTTTATTCCCCATTAGCCGGAAGCGAGGGAACGTGATATCGAACAGAATCCGGTGGGTGTGGGTGGGATCGCACACCGTCAGTATTTAGGCTCCGTGAGCGCGCCCGACCCTCCTGAGCTCACCATTGACGAATTGTCCGACGATGTGTCGCCTGATGCGTTACAGCAACTGCGAGAACATCACAGGTGAGAACATCAACTGGTGTTACCAGCCTTAAATACTACTACTGTTGCAACTCTCTCTTCTCGTCAGCCTATCGCAGTCCACTGCTCGACATAGCTCTACTTAAGTTTGGGCCAAACCTCTCATTTTTGCGCAATCCTCATGCAACCTCCACTGGCAATCTTACGCAGCCGGGAATAGTGGGGCTGCTGGAAACTGAAGGTTCCAAAATTTTGCCGCAAACGCCCATAGGTTGATGTTAGCAAGACTGGCTTTATCTCACCCAAGACACTGCTGCCCGTTTTCGGTGTGTGTAATCTTCAATCGGCTTCTACTATTCCAAGTTAATATAGGAATTTTCTTATCTCTTACATGAATGCAATGAATGCTTATCCCTTAGTCTCCTCCTACGACATCCGCGAGAGAGGGAGGAGAGGGGGCGGCTTTATTCTATACTGCCGTAATACACGGCAAAAGTATTGCCATTAACATTTTAGAAAATAAAACGTGACGTGTACATGTGATGTTTTACGTGCGGCGCAGACAGCACGGCGTGGAGTTCCTCGAGGCCGTGGCGGCGCTGGACACGGGCGCGGTGGAGCGCTGCCGGCGCGGCTTCTGGCGGCGCGTGGGGCGCGCGGGGCTGCGCCTGGCCGCGCGCCGCGACGTGTGCGCCTGGCTGCGGCGCGCCGAGCTGCGCCTGCACCAGCGCGCCGTCGACCTGCTGCTGCCGGACGTGCTGCGGCCCATCCCCTCGCAGCTCACGCAGGTGCGCGGGACTAGTGTCGTAGCTTCCGGCGGGGCTGCGCCTGGCCGCGCGCCGCGACGTGTGCGCCTGGCTGCGGCGCGCCGAGCTGCGCCTGCACCAGCGCGCCGTCGACCTGCTGCTGCCGGACGTGCTGCGGCCCATCCCCTCGCAGCTCACGCAGGTGCGCGGGACTAGTGTCGTAGCTTCCGGCGGGGCTGCGCCTGGCCGCGCGCCGCGACGTGTGCGCCTGGCTGCGGCGCGCCGAGCTGCGCCTGCACCAGCGCGCCGTCGACCTGCTGCTGCCGGACGTGCTGCGGCCCATCCCCTCGCAGCTCACGCAGGTGCGCGGGACTAGTGTCGTAGCTTCCGGCGGGGCTGCGCCTGGCCGCGCGCCGCGACGTGTGCGCCTGGCTGCGGCGCGCCGAGCTGCGCCTGCACCAGCGCGCCGTCGACCTGCTGCTGCCGGACGTGCTGCGGCCCATCCCCTCGCAGCTCACGCAGGTGCGCGGGACTAGTGTCGTAGCTTCTGGCGGCGCGTGGAGCGACTGCTGTCTGTTCTGGGAATCGTGAGGACTCTGGGTGTATTCATTTACATTTATTGGTATCGGTATATGTATTATTTCTGTGTATGTTTATCAAAAAATAAATTCTGTATCAGTCGACTGTTAGCTATAAGAAAATTAAAGAACAAAAGCAGTAAATCGTATCGTGCACCTCTATCCCCCGGCAGGCGATCCGCAACTTCGCCAAGAGCCTGGAGAGCGCGCTGGCGGCGGGCGCGAGCGGCGCTCCGGCGCTGGCGGCGCGTGCGCAGGGCGCGGCGGCCGCGGCGCTGGCGGCCGCGCTGCGCCGCTACACCTCGCTCAACCACCTGGCGCAGGCGGCGCGCGCCGTGCTCAACAACCAGCACCAGGTCCAGCAGGTAGCTCTGACTCCTTCAACCATTCCAACTCTACTGGTCTCTTCCTTACAAAGGGAAAAAAAAAATTAAAGTGAAATCTAGACGCTACTGGTCAATTTTATAAATGGATTACGACACCGAATTTTTGACCTGTTTAGATGTTGTCGGACTTGAACCGCGTCGACTTTCGCGTGGTTCGCGAGCAAGCGGCGTGGGCGTGTGCCTGCGGCAGTGCTGCCACTGCGCACCGCCTTGAGGCCGATTTCAAGGTACGATTCATGATACTATATTTATACTACGTTTTTTGAGGTCCCTACTTAAACCTCACCGGTAGTATCCAGCACAAAATGTAAATCAACTTAACTGAAATACTTCAACCTTACAGGGTAACAAAATAATACTCGTCTCAACTAGTGTTGCGTTCGTGTGTTAAATAAGTGGGTCGTATGCTTGTGTGGCAGGCGCGGCTGGGGCGCGGCGCGCCGCTGGAGGCGTGGGCGTCGTGGCTGGACGGCTGCGTGCGCGCCGCGCTGGCGCCGCACGAGCGCCGCGCCGACTACACGCCGCGCGCGCGCCGCCTGCTGCTCGACTGGTCCTTCTACTCCTCGCTCGTCATCCGCGAGCTCACGCTCAGGTGCCACACCGCACACACACACACCACACCTGCACACACACACTACACGCCGCGCGCGCGCCGCCTGCTGCTCGACTGGTCCTTCTACTCCTCGCTCGTCATCCGCGAGCTCACGCTCAGGTGGCACACCGCACACACACACACCACACCTGCACACACACACTACACGCCGCGCGCGCGCCGCCTGCTGCTCGACTGGTCCTTCTACTCCTCGCTCGTCATCCGCGAGCTCACGCTCAGGTGGCACACCACACACACACCACACACACACCACACACACACACACACCACACCTGCACACACACACTACACGCCGCGCGCGCGCCGCCTGCTGCTCGACTGGTCCTTCTACTCCTCGCTCGTCATCCGCGAGCTCACGCTCAGGTGCCACACCGCACACACACACACCACACCTGCACACACACACTACACGCCGCGCGCGCGCCGCCTGCTGCTCGACTGGTCCTTCTACTCCTCGCTCGTCATCCGCGAGCTCACGCTCAGGTGCCACACCGCACACACACACACCACACCTGCACACACACACTACACGCCGCGCGCGCGCCGCCTGCTGCTCGACTGGTCCTTCTACTCCTCGCTCGTCATCCGCGAGCTCACGCTCAGGTGGCACACCACACACACACCACACACACACCACACACACACACACACCACACCTGCACACACACACTACACGCCGCGCGCGCGCCGCCTGCTGCTCGACTGGTCCTTCTACTCCTCGCTCGTCATCCGCGAGCTCACGCTCAGGTGCCACACCGCACACACACACACCACACCTGCACACACACACTACACGCCGCGCGCGCGCCGCCTGCTGCTCGACTGGTCCTTCTACTCCTCGCTCGTCATCCGCGAGCTCACGCTCAGGTGCCACACCGCACACACACACACCACACCTGCACACACACACTACACGCCGCGCGCGCGCCGCCTGCTGCTCGACTGGTCCTTCTACTCCTCGCTCGTCATCCGCGAGCTCACGCTCAGGTGGCACACCGCACACACACACACCACACTTGCACACACACACTACACGCCGCGCGCGCGCCGCCTGCTGCTCGACTGGTCCTTCTACTCCTCGCTCGTCATCCGCGAGCTCACGCTCAGGTGGCACACCACACACACACCACACACACACCACACACACACACACCACACCTGCACACACACACTACACGCCGCGCGCGCGCCGCCTGCTGCTCGACTGGTCCTTCTACTCCTCGCTCGTCATCCGCGAGCTCACGCTCAGGTGGCACACCACACACACACCACACACACACCACACACACACACACACCACACCTGCACACACACACTACACGCCGCGCGCGCGCCGCCTGCTGCTCGACTGGTCCTTCTACTCCTCGCTCGTCATCCGCGAGCTCACGCTCAGGTGGCACACCACACACACACCACACACACACCACACACACACACACACACCACACCTGCACACACACACTACACGCCGCGCGCGCGCCGCCTGCTGCTCGACTGGTCCTTCTACTCCTCGCTCGTCATCCGCGAGCTCACGCTCAGGTGGCACACCGCACACACACACGCCACACCTGCACACACACACTACACGCCGCGCGCGCGCCGCCTGCTGCTCGACTGGTCCTTCTACTCCTCGCTCGTCATCCGCGAGCTCACGCTCAGGTGGCACACCGCACACACACCACACACACACACACACACCACACCTGCACACACACTGTCGTGTGCTCGTGTAGTTTTTGAGTGATTCCTAATGTAATGTAATGTAATTGTATTGTGCTCATACAGTTGTTGATGTTAATTGAAACCTTTTTTTTTAAACTAACAAATTTATGTTTTCGCGCTTTGTCTCAAAAATATATCTTAATATATATAAATCTCGTGTCACAATGTTTGTCCGCGATGAACTCTTAAACTACTTAACCGATTTTATTCAAATTTGCACACCGTGTGCAGTTTGATCCAACTTGAAAGATAGGGTATATTTTGTTTTGATATATGTAATTATTATATTTAAGAAAAAAATAGGGCGATACGAAGTTTGCCAGGTCAGCTAGTCACTCTATATAATTGTCTATTTTAATATTAAAGTTTGTAGAAGTATCCACATGTATAAGTAAAGTTATGTTTCGGGCGGCAGGTCGGCGGCGTCGTTCGGCTCGTTCCACCTGATCCGGCTGCTGTACGACGAGTACGTGAGCTTCCTCATCGAGCGGCGCGTGGCCGAGCACCGCCGCGAGCCGCCCATCGCGGTCATGCAGCGCGCTATGGTACGCGCTTCACTCTACCGTCTCCCACTATCTCCTCTCTCCTCGTAACATCGTATAAATAACTATCATCATCATCATTACAGCCTATACAGTCCACTGCTGGACACAGGCCTCCACAAGTTCACGCCAAAAATAGCGCGAACTCATGTGTTTTGCCCAAAGTCACCACGCTGGGCAGGCGGGTTGGTGACCGCAGGGCTGGCTTTGTCGCACCGAAGACGCTGTTGCCCGTCTTCGGCCGGGTATAAATAACTAATTTTGTAAATATGATGACGACGATTACTTTGTACGTGTCAGGACGACGACGACGAGCTCCCCGAGGAGCCGGCGCGCTCCGGCGAGGAGGAGGACGGCGAGCCGGAGTGGGAGTGGGAGGACGACGACGACGAGCCGCCCGACGCCAAGCGCGCGAAGGTGGACGAGTAGCGGTGGTGCGTACGAGGGCACGGGGGCGGGGGACGTGTGTGTGTGTGTGTGTGTTTATAGTCGGGCTGAGAGCGGGAGGGGGAGGTGGGGGAAGGCGTTATTTTGGAAATTTTTTAGTTGAACTTGTTTAGGCCACTTATTCCGTATAATTTTCATTTTATATTCGATGAAATTAATAAATAATACTCATTATATTTTGGCCGACCTTTTTTTAGATACTAATCGTCCCTCGTAAGTATCGCGTATAAGCGCGGCTTCTGTCGTCCCTTACAGAATGCCGACCCGAGTCATGGCCCTTTTAGCCCTAGGGTAAATACGCCCAGTAATAATCTATAATATAAAAATGAGTCGCTGAATGTGTTGCTAAGCGCAAAACTCGAGAACGGTTAAACCGATTTCGCTAATTCTTTTTTTCAAATATTCCTTGAAGTACGAGGATGGTTCTTACGGAGAGAAAAATTCTAAAAAAAAAAAAAATTAAATTACCTAAAAAAGTCTAAAAACAACACTTTTCTATACTCCCATACAAAAGATTTGTGATAATACTTAAAAGTCAATTTGAACTTTAATACCATACGATAAAGTTTGTGTTAGGCGATATGAAGTTCGCCGGGTCAGCTAGTGCATAATATATATAGTAATGGTGGTGTGTACTATGTCTACTAGGTGTGTGATTTAAATGTAATATATGTGTGCCATCGAATGTGGGTGAGTTCGCGTGTAGATTTGTATGCGTGTGCACATGTGAGTATAGATATGTGTGCGTGGGTTATGTGTGTGTTTGGGTGTAGGTACTATGAACTCATAGATTACAACGCAAGTCAGGTCATTCCACTGAGTACATAACATAATGCGAAGTTGGTAATGTCATGTGTAGCGCTATTATTACGTTCCGATAAAATAAACATATTCATTAATTTTCAAAATAATGTTTTGGTTTAGCTTAGTCTCTAAGTTTATCTTTACATTTTCAGGTTGTTTGAGTGTAATATACTCATTAAGCAGTTGGAACTAAAGTGAAGTGTTTTTCACGCGAGCCTCAACAACGTATGCGAGTCACTAAAACGACGTCAACACCATAAACTCATATACTCAGCAAAGTTCACATAAAAGGATTTAATGAAAATTTACCAAAAAAAGGAATGTGATTTCAAGCAATCGCATTTCAATATCAAATGTAAACACATTTACGTTTAATTATATAGAAAAACTTGAAAGTATTTTTGCATTTATATAGACAAAGAGTACCCTAATATCTAGTCATAGACTCATAATATCTTAAAAAGCTCAATTCATATGTGAATAATATATTTATCTTATCTGTGTACGTAGTTACGAATCTTGCAACTCTAATAACAACTAATAAAGAAATTGATAACATTACTCTAAAATATATTTGATTGCAAAATTGTATCCTACTTAGAGTTGCAAGGTTGAAAAAAATCATTGGATGTATTTATGAATCGTATTAACATTGATGTATTTGCACTACTATCGTCTATTCGCAGTTGAAGTAAGTCTTTCAGATAGGCTTTCTAATTTACTACCATTTTGTTGGTCAAGGGGCGTGGCTAAGGTCTGTGACAGCGATCTGTCACTACTTTAACGCGAATAGACTATACGATCCATTTATTAAATGTAATACCGTCTAAAAATGACATAGAAATATTATATACTTTAGGCAGTAAATAATATAAAATTAAAATTAAAAAAAAAAATAAGTAAAACAGGTGTCCATGTAAATACACGTAGACTATTTCTGTACCACGCTACTTAGTAGAGTTTGTAGCAGATTAAGCGTATGATTTTAAATATAAATGTTATTCACAAGTAAGTGGTAATAAATGTCTATTATTATTGTCATAATGTTAGTGATTTAATAAGTTTACATACTCGTAGCTCATTATCAAAGAATGATTTATAAATCACTCAATATATAAACTGTTTCGATGTAACTAAGATTTAAGATTTTAGTCTATGGCAATTTTTAAAAAAAAAATCTGGGTGAGAAGCTTCACCAGATCTGGATAAAGTTTATCCTGCACATAAGTTACGAATAGACTTTAACAGCGGGGGCTAGAATAGACCTTCGGGACCTGTTTCACCTCAAATAATAAACTACAATTTATAGATTCAAAATTGCGAATAGAAATATTTCATAAATAAACACAATATAACCAATCACAATGAAGCGTTACTCGACCGGCGTGTGCACCACGTGATCGCACACATCGATAGCAGTGACGTATAGCGGCGTTGACGCGAACAATAATCTATGACACTATTGTACTAATCTCTCACCATTGAAATTGGGCTTAGTTGCATGACCTGTATATAAGACCGTGGTTAACGGCAACCGGTGAAACAGACCTATGACACCATGTTGGAAGCCATTATTTTAAATGAATGAGAATATAGGTATAGAGAAAATAAGTGTTTAAATAATAAATAAAAAATACTTTCTTGAATATTTTTTTTTTATTCTTATAGTATGTCAAGACGAAAATTTGGAAGTGATCATATTATAATTAAGATTACTAGTAGTTTGAGATCACGCTTATATTATTTTGATAATTTGATTTGCGCACTAATATAACATAAAGATATAATATATTGGAAATACGTAATAAGTAGCTCCTAGGGTACAAGCCTTTGTATATAATATGACTATATTTTCTGAAAATTCGATGAAGTAACATGTATGTGTAAGACGTGAAATTTTCTGCATTTAAATTAATCATTACCATCAGCACTACGTTTCTTTGATGTGTAAAAAGTTTGTGTAGTATTAAGAGAATGTTATTATCATTTAATATCGCGAATATACGCGTAGTCTAAGACCTGTTTCTATATTCAAATAATACATTAAATTTTGATGTTTATTGAACATAGTAAACAGCTATGAAAGTTTTAGTGCCATAAATATAGCACTATATAGTTGTCTATGGTATATCATACGGTGTCTTGTATTTACACTATGGTATCTATAATTTTGTCATATATACGTGGAATGATATGGACCTGTAACATATCACAATAGATAAAATTTCATATGTCTGTATTTATATTCAAGAGCCAAAACGGTATGATATATTGTAAAAATATTGATGTTAACTGTAATCCATATTTATTATGAATGTTATACGTAATCAGTATGTATACATACTTGGGAAGGAGGCTGTCTGTAGTTAAATAAATGTATTGAACAATATTATTGAGGTTAAAACCTCTTTCTTATATCTGTCGATCATCTTTTAAAAAATTGACGCCATCTTTTTATAGTATAAAAGATAAATAGTTTTTCATGTTATAGTCGATAAGCCTTGATGTATTTTGAAAGAAAATATCGATGTTTACATGATATATTAAGTGCATCTAGTTGCTGTGTTTGAGGTAATAAATAATAATCAATGTAATAAGATGACTGTGAAATACGTAGTTAAAATTCCACACCTTTTGAAATCTTGGATGTGTTCTAAAATGTAACAAACTACTGTAATGATGATTGTAATGTCAATGTTTTTCCGTCTTTATAACTGGCCAGTATATTATGGAATATTTGAAAGTCTAATTCGGGAGATAATTTTTAAATACATACAGTCAATCCTACTTTTCTATACTTTTATCTATCAAAACATTTTAAAAATAAACTCGTTTGAAACAGGCTACTCAAAGAAACGGACAAACTAAAAAACATTTTTTATGAATTTCCATAAATAAAAATTAGTTTCTACCCTCAGAATAAGAACAAAAACTTTTGAAAAATTTCTTCGTGGTTTTCGTATTTATATAAATAAAATATCTGTGTATAAACAGCCTCCTTTAATCTCGTGCACATTCCTTTAATATTACGTGTATCTCAATATACCCGAGTATATTTTTGTATATACTGCCTTTGTTGTTGCCTTATCTTCGCCCGCCACCGCTCGGGTCCTACGGTTGTGTTTCAGGGCAAATAATATTGTTACTGACGTTGTGACTATTATATGTTACCGGAATCTGTACAAAAAATCTATTCTGTAACAGTAAAAATCAATTGAAATTAGAAATCCTGTGTGATTGGACATAATTTAGAAAGTTATAATGTTCTTGCAAACGAGGTCTATAGAAAACATTTTATGTAAACAAGTTTGAAAAAACGTTACATGCCTTTGTTTTGGCTTACTGATGCCTAAGTACAAAATATGTCTTTGTATGATTATTTTGTTCTAGAAAACTTGTTATATAAATAGAGAGATCTTAATTTATGTTCAAAGGCAAAGTTTAGGAGTGGCGCAATATAATTAATCAATTAATTTTTGTCTTGAGATTTTTACTGTTGCATTATCTAGTTCATGTAGAAATTATATAAATTTTTGGAAATTGAATTCTATATAAAAAAAAAATGCCTTATTACATCTACGCCTTCATTACGATGACAATATTTGATGGTTCAGTGAAATTAAATAAAATTCCAAAATCAGATTATCCGTGCCTACAAAAAAGAAAAAAAGTCTATGACTAATAATGCCTTTATTTGAAATTTGACCGTTTAACATGGATAACTTTATTAATTCCGTATTTGCACTAGATTTAGGTGTATGTTGTACTGGTGTGAACTTCACTAAATAATATACGGTATTCTGAGAAGTTCGCGCTCTAAATGTTACTGTATCACGTAATAGTATAGATGTAACCATATATGTGTCTAATTACTATATGTAATGAGTGTCTTGATATTTGAAGATGAACTGTAGCTAATAATCTTTTCTTATTAAGGATATATTTCATTACTGCCCTGTTTTTAAGAATGTTAAAATCAGAAATAATGTTGTTGGTATACCTTTTTATAATTTTTGATTATACATTCGACAATTTTAATGTTTGCAAAGGGTTAAGAATGTTTTTTTTCTGTAATTCGTCATAATAGTGACATGGTAACTTTTACTAATTTTAATTTTCCAGGCTTAGTGACTTTAATTTAGGACTTGAAATAGTCCAGTACTTTTGAAGTCTATAATTTTCAGACTGGGCAAAAACCAGATTCAAGACGTGTAAACCTCTGTCGTTTAGATTTGGATTTTTAGTCGAGTTAATATATTAATAACATTAGATGTATTCTAACTTCAGGTTGTGAATAAAATGACAATTTATTAGCTACAGTTTGTAATCTTGAAATGAGCTTAACTTTTTTACAAAGCTAGGTAAGGGTCTATCGATTTGTTTCAATTTCGGATGTTTAATTTGTGCAATGAATTGGATGAACCGCGCTCATTTTGCTCAACATTGTTTAAATTAGCTAAAAGCTAAATTTCTATATTTATCTTTTACATTTTTTTAAATTTCATTTCAGCTACTATTATGTATTATTTTTGTAGTCTGAAGTTTTGTGTATTTTTTAAATTCAAAGAGCGTGGTTCGGAGCGTGTCGACTGTTAGTCTATAAGCATCTTCTTGTATTTTATTGTTGTAAATCATTCATGCGCCGATGTAAGCGAAGGACGGTATTATGTATTGTCTGGAAATAAAGCTAGTCAAGTGTTTAAAATTATTTGTTATCCTCTAACACCTCTAGTTATCTTTGAAAGCACTTTCAATGTCGTTGACAAAGCTACTGCTTTCGGGCGAATCGGAAACCTGCAGCACAATAAAACAAAATCTATATGATTATGAATTTTTAATCCTCTTTAGAGCAATTTTGCAAAGTAACAACTAACAGCAGAACCAATCTTACATCATTTTGATTTATTTAATACACATGAGTGCACCAGTGAGCTTTTCGTATATCTCTGGAGCTCTTTTTTATGAAAAGAACTTTTTTCTGGTGTCAGTTAGAGACATGACCATAGTATTGTATTGTTGTGGGTTCGGTTTTCCGCATTTAGACACAAAGGTGGTCCGTTATGCGTGAAGAGGGCTGGCTAATTAGCCAGCCCAGCTCCTTCCAGAAACTCAGAAGCCTCCTGGGGCGTTCACAGGCTTCTCGGAGCGTCCTTATTTCCTTAAGGATGGTAGCCCGGTGTGCGGCCACTCCCTCGTATTCCAGGATTACGTGGGCTGTTTCTTCAGCAGCCAGACATCCCCATTCCAAGTGCTTTTAGAAACGTAAAATTAAATTAAGTGTAATAAATGTTAGGTTTTGTAAATAAATAAAACAATGAGATATTCTCATAATAAATATTATTTCAACGTACCGTGTCTTAGCCTAGTTAATGTACATGTACGGCCGCAGATGACACAAATTAAAATAATATTTACAGAGAAGTTTTAATAAAAATATATGATATATGAACTGTACTTGTCAACTGCAACTCGTAAACTTATAAATACAGTACAAATAATAGAAATAGCAATAGTTATCGACCAAATTAAAAACAATCCCTTACTCCAAACTTGATTATAATTAAAATAAATCAATATAAGCACGAAAGCTAGCAATTGGACTAATCTATAACAAATCTGTATAATCAACAAATACAACATTTAAAAATAAAGCATTGTTACACGATTGAAATATCTAATGGCAGTTCAATGGAGTTCGGAATGCCGTCCGATTCAAGTTTAGGAGTAAGTTTGACATTTGCAGAACAAGACTTTCTATCAGTCGATGATTTACTCAATTACATTAGTATGCAAGTGGTTATATTGTGATAATTTGCATCAAATAAAATAAGGTTATATTTCATAAATGTTTAACAAAATGGTCATGGAAGTGTTGGGTCCAATTTTCGGCATAATGGCGCATTTTCATACACTGTTAAAGTCAACTTTCGGCCAATAGAAAGTATGTGTTCTGCGGAACTTTAAATTACATTAAATTATCAAGTTCGTAAAAACTAGTTTTAACTAAAATCACAAATAAAATATATAACGTTTGTCGTTTAATGTACAATTTACTATTCTCTCTGAACAACGAATGATATTCTATAGAAAACAAATACACCGTATCGTCATTAAATCAATACTAATGCTAATGACAAAATACAATTATGACGGCGTATTTTCTTCCAGATTTTGCAAATAGAATTTGTTTTATACAGAATAGCCACGTTGCGAGTGTAATAAAAGTGGTATTTATCGTTTGTTAAATAAAATTTTTAATTAATTTATAAAATATAATCATAACATCGAGATCGATATTATTGAAACTACATAAAATTTGGTTCTATTTCATATGCCATTTTTAGTATTCTTCTAAAACCTAATGATCGTTCTATTTCTTCACTATAAAGTAAGACGCGTGTAAAGAAATAGAGTAATGCGATATGTTTAACAATTCAATGATGAAACGAAGATGGCTTCGAGACGGTTCCGACGAAAATTTTATTTGGTACTTATTTTAAGCTAACAGTCTAATGCTAGCGTTAAACTAAGCTCGAGTCTAAACTACCTAAACTACCGTTAGGTAAAAGGCGGTAAAGTATAAATATTTTTTAGAAGACAGTTTTTTTTAACTAGTAAATAATTCACATTCAATAAACACATGAATTCACGTTATTCTTGGCGTAAACTTGTGGAGGCCTATGTGCAGCAGTGGACTGTATAGGCTGTAATGATGAAATAATTCGTAATATCTGTGACATACAGACACGGTCGTTCGTACGGTAAGCAACCTAATGCTTGCGTTAGCCTAATGCTTGGTGGTAGTAGCTGAGTATCTCTTTTTTTTGATAAGTACATAAAAATATTACCAAATATAAATAATATACCCATACGACTCTAAGTATAAAATAAATATAATTGTGTCAACATTTTACAAAAACAGCGAATTTGAATTGAACAGTTATTGCCTTTTACCTAAGCAAGGTAGTGATGTAAAACGCCGAAACCGATTACATCGTCAGTGTAGAGATTCATAGCGGCGTAGAGTTCAGAGGGCCAGCGCAGCGGAGCGCTTGTCGCGGCTCTTGTTGCGCGCCACCGTGCGGGCTTTGTTGTTCGCGCTGTTTTGTAGGTGCTGGAATAGGAGAAAAATATTATTATTTTATATTTTTTTTTATTTTTATTTTTTATGTCACTAGGTCGGCAAACAAGCGTACGGCTCACCTGATGGTAAGCGATTACCGTAGCTTATAGACGCCTGCAACACCAGAAGCATCGCAAGCGCGTTGCCGACCCAATCCCCAATCCCCCCCAGGAGCTCTGGTCACCTTACTCACCAACAGGAACACAATACTGCTTGAAAACAGTATTATTTTGCTGTGATCTTCTGTAAGATCGAGGTACTACCCCAGTCGGGCTGCTCCATATTTTGAGCAGGCAATTCCTGCTGTGCCCTACCTCAGTTAATGACTTGATCAAGTGTAACATTTACTGAAAGATAAATTGTATATAGGATTATGTGTCTATTGTTTTTGTTAACTCGAATAAATGAAATATGCTTTATTGTAGACTTGAAATAAATACAAGATAAAATATTAAGATCCTCCTTATAGGTAATAGTGATTTCTTTGAAGAAACTGGTTCGACAAAAAACTTTAATAAATAAATAAAATGAGAATAGAGAGAGAGAATATGGCTAAGCGCGCACTGGCGGCCAGGCCACAGCGGCCAGTATTGCGACCAGGCCGCGAGTGTCGCGACCAGCCGCAAGCGTCGCTCTCAAGCCATAGCCCATAACGATATAATTTGAACACTCCGTAAACAGTAAAACATCTATCCGCGGCGATCAGTGCGCGCACACTAGCGCACGATCGTACAATTCTTCGAATCTCGATGGCCGCGGCGGCCGGCTGGCCGCAGGTACGTCGCAATGATCTCGTTGTGCGCGCTCTATGATACGATGTACATACATTTCGCTGGCCGCCGCGGCCCGGCCGCTGCGGCCAGACCGCCAGTGCGCGCTTAGGCTATCATTAATGTAGGTAGGCGAAAAAATAATTAAATATGCATTATTAAGAGTAATTTAAATATTACTCATGAGACCTTGCTCAAATTTAAATAAAATCACAAGTACTAGATTTCGAAAAAAAAAGATTGATCTAAATTGTCACGAGTAAAAAGTTAGATATGTTTATGCAATTTGTTTTGACCTTGTTATCTGTACCGGGGGTTGTGGATTCGATTCCTATTTCGAGTCTGGGTATAAAATGTATTATATATGTTTATCGAGAAAAAAAATATGTAGCTATATCAGTCGGCCTTCGCCTATAACATAAGTATTAAGGGGTTCACTACCTTAGCTCAAATTCAGATTTCACCCGTACATACACATGAGAATTGAGAGCGCTTGGTTGTTCATCGCGCGAATTATATGTATTTTCTCCCCACAAACATTATCAATAGTTATTTTTAAAAAAACGTACATATAAAATGTTCTTCATAGTTATTTCAATTACCATGCTTAATCTCAAATCCATAAGTTCTATATTTACTGAGATATTAAGGTTTTAATACAAAAATAGAGGTAACTTTGCGATTTTTTTGTATCGAGAAAATTTTATGAGATCGTGTTTTCGAAACATATGAAAGATAGTTTATGTCCTGAACTTTACCATACATAAATTTCAAACTTAAATATTCAGTAGTTTGGAAGATATGGATATCCTGCTGAGTGGAAAATAAGCAATTTGAGGTAGCATACACTCTTAAGTCGTTTACTTTAGGAACAGACGACCACGTGTGTATGTCATATATATTTAACTAAAACTTTGTTATAACGAAACAACCTTTCCGATTTTGACCATGATTGCTAATATCATCCGAAAAAGTTGTTTAATTAGAATGAGTGAATTGTACTGTGTGGGCTACGGTACTAAAGAATATAGCCACCCCCTCTCTTCCTGTGGGTGTCGTAAGAGGCGACTAAGGGATAACACAGTTCTGCTACCACTTTGGAACTTAAAAAGCCGACCGGTGGCGGGATAACCATCTAACTGTTGGCTTTGAAATACACAGGCTGAAGACGGGCAGCAGCGTCTTCGGTGCGACAAAGCCAGTACTGCGGTCACCGACCCGCCTGCCCAGCGTGATGACTAATGCAAAACACATGAGTTCACGTTATTTTTGGCGTGAACTTGTGGAGGCCTATGTCCAGCAGTGGACTGTATAGGCTGTAATGATGATGATGATGATGATGATTAGAAATTCGTTTAATTTCCGTGGATAAAGTGCTAAAGGAGAGTCGCGGTCGGCTCACCCGCTGCAGCTTGTTGAGCCTATGGCGCGGCGGCGCGGCGCCCGCGGCCGGCAGCTCGAGGCCGAGCGCGGCCTGCAGCGGCGGCGCGTGCGGCGCCAGCGCGGCCAGGCCGGCGCCCAGCGCGGCCGCCAGCGCGCCGTACGCGCCGCGCGCGCCCCACGACTGCAGCGCCAGCGCCGCGCCGCACACGCGCACGCGCTCGCCCGCCACCACGCCCTCCTGCGCACCGGGAACTCGTACTTATACACAAGCCTATGCGGATTATTTTCAAAAGAGCAACTGCGGAGTTTCTTGCAGATTCTTCTCCGCAGCATCTACATTCCGAATCGGTGGTAGCTTCACTTTTACAAAAATAATAATTTATATTTAAAGTTTTAATTTGTAAAATGACGATTCGAAAGTGCTCTTGGAGCCTATTTGAATAAAGCTATTTTTGATTTGATTTGGATATCGGTCCAATCGAACATTAATATGGAACGTTGTCTGGGCACTAGTCTACGCCACGCTTGTGAGATGCTCCCGCGTGTACCACACACATCTGCATGCATATATCACTTAATTATTTACAAATTATCAGTCTATCGCCGAGTTGCACGAAACAAAATGAAAATTTAAGTAGAGATTAAACTAATTTAATCACAAGAATTTCATACAATTTTTGCGATTAAATTAGTTTAATCACTACTTAAATTTTAATTTCTTTTCGTGCAACTCGGCGTATGTCACACTAATAAAATGCTCCAGTGTAAAGTAGTAGAAGAAATTTGTATTATGATGCTCATAGCACCGTTTAAGTTCTCATTAACTTTTATATTATTAAATTCAGAAACCTGTAAGCACACATAGCTTACATACTAACCGTAAACCGCTAATACTATAAAACGTTAAACATTACAGACACTGGACAGTCGCAATAGCAACACAGATGACAAAGAAGCGGGAGGGCCGCACCTCGAAGTACTTCAAGATGTCCCTGAAGGTGGCCCGCTGCAGCTTGCGGTCCCGCTTGGCGCGGAACTTGTGCGAGTCGCGCGCCAGCCGCTCCAGCTTGGGCAGCACGTCCTCCTCGCCCGACCACTCGTACTCGTCGTCGTCGCCGCTCGCGCGCTCGTGCGCCGTGGCCAGCGCGCCGCCCGCCGCCAGCCGCACCTTTAGTGAATTACCGTCAAATTTATTATTATTCTAACTATTATTAATTTTTTTTTATAGAAGCCAATTCGAGTTTTACAATAATTGTATAAATCATAAACAGTGATTGATTCGTGTCATGTAGAGTCAAAGAAATGAGTTGCTGATATGGACTCATTGTTGACATCTTATAGGAATGCTGAACACCTGAATACCATGACTGATGGACTAACCTCAAAGTTACACAGTTAAAAAGTTCAAAGTTACACACAGCACATCCTCCATTAACGTCAGGTGTTAGCCAACAACGTGCCCGTGGGTGCCTGCAACGCTAGAAGACAGAAGCACACCAGTACCCTACGGCCCGGCGCCCACCTCGAGGCTGCAGGCGTCCAGCAGGCCGGCCAGGCGCGCGAAGCCGGGCGCGCGCTCGGCCAGCAGCGCGCGCGCGTGCGGCGGCGCGGCCAGCAGCAGCAGCAGCGCCCAGCCGTCCAGCGCCGCCGCGTGCCACACGCCCTCCTCCACCGCCGCGCCCGACACCTTCACGCTGCCGTCATCCTGGGGGACACGACACTCTTTACTACAGCGTTTCCCTCTCTTCAGCCTATCGTAGACTCAGAAATATTCATTGAACCCACTGACGTAAGCAGGGTTACTAGGCCGTCAAACGTAGTAGGACATTAACCAGCTAGGCCTCAAATCCAGTTAAAAGGCCGGACAATTTTGAATTTAACCTGGCACGCATTCAAAAAGCCTAACTATGTGCGGCTTTACCCGAAAGCCTGGCAACACTAGACTTAAGTACATCCATTTAAGACTAGCTCATATTTGAGCCGTGTTCAAGATTTTCTATGAGAAATTGAATTGATATTTTACAGAGATTCGACCTGACTTCATTAGAAATTAGGAATTCCACCAAGAAATGTGAAGTTGAAACTTTAATGTGAGAAAAATAGTAGTTTTTTTATAAAGGTAGAAACATTAACGTTATTTTTGCGCAAGATATGAATGTCTTTTAGATTTTTTTTTTAAATTTTACCTTAAGAGAGAAAAAAGTGGACGAAAGTTTGTATATAAAATATAAATGCATGTTTAGTATTTTCAAATATGCATTATTATAAACATATTTACATCTCATATGTATCTAATATATAAAATTCTTGTGCATAGTGTTAAACATTGAACTCCTCCGAAACGGCTCGACCGATTTTAATAAAATTTTGTGGGCATATCAGGTAGGTCTGAAAATCAGCCAACATCTATTTTTCATACCCCTTAGTCATAAGGGGGGGAGGGGGGATTAAGCGGGTTAATAACATATATGGCAAAGAAACGTTTGCGGGGTCAGCTAGTCATCTTATATGGATATAGGCTGTTTAATAGATCAGTTATGAAATCTAGAACAATATTGTATATGTAGTCTGCTGTATTAATATAAAAATTATCATGTATATTTTTTTATCACATTATAGATACGATAGTGTTCGAAGATATTGACATTGAATATTTATGCTAGCATTGGGTCATTGCCTTTCAGTATTATTGGCCTGAGACAACCTTGACTCTACTGCGTACATTATGTGATTTTGTTCCGCATTACTTCAAACAATGATAGTGCTAATTTGTCAAACAATTTTTGCTGTTTGCTTTTGTCACGATGTTATAAAGAGTTCTAATGTAACATTGGTGTCGTTGATTTTAAACTATTACACAATTTGTATATGATGTATTATAATGTATTAACTATATAATAAGTAGATATTTTCAAAAGTATTCTGGGTAAATTAAATAAGAATTTTCTTAGAATTGTTACCATAGGTGGGATTTAAAAAAAATATGAAAAAAATTATTGTGTTTAAAAAATACGTTCTGTAATTAAATATATTGACAGCTTAAAAACTAGTAAAGAAAATGTTATGTTTAGTAATGTAATGTTAAATATCACAGCTAAGTACTTATTTTAGTTTTCATTACAAAAAAATTAATATTTAGTGGATATTAGCTAGTTAAAAAATAAAATAGCAATTGTACCCTGAGGTAGCTGCCGCTGAAGATTGTCTCAAACATGCTCATTATTTCAAGCACCTCAGTGAGGTCATCTTCCAACAGGTAGCACAGCACTGCTAGCGATGAACAGCACTGTAAAGAAACATGATATTCATATATATATTAGGGGATCTGGCAGTCCTTCCCAGAATAGGAGCTTCACATTAAATTTCTATTTTTTCCAGCTAGGCAATAAAAAGTACCGCTCAATTTTATGTAATGGTCTTTTCAGCAAATTAAATTTAGTGATATATAGGAGCGCTACCACACTACCACTAACTTTCCATCAATCCATTGAAATCAGTCTAGCCATTTAGAAAAAACACACGTAAACAATTTAAAGAAACAGAATTAAGATGACTGATAACACACATATTTTTAAAAGTGTTTATTTAACTTACAATGTATGTAAGTAATTGTATGTTTGTAAGCATATACCTTTAACTGATTGAGCTGAAATTCTGTATACACGTTTAGTTTCGATGAAAATGCATTGTTAGCTGTGTGACGTCATTCTATATCCAAAGTGGCGTCCACACCCAAGATGGCGGAGTAATTATTTTTAATACACTTCTACAATATGGGTATCAAATGAAAGGGCTTGCGGAGAATAGCTCGTAACATGAAGTGATGATGATTATGATGACTCTAATTCCAATATGGCGGACTCGTAAAGATAGTGAACTAATTTTATTATGTTTTACTCCAGTATGGATATCAAATGAAAGGGCTTGCTGATAGTTACTCGCAATTTTTTTTTACGTTACTTTAAATCCATGGCAGACAAAGTTTGTTTTCCTACATTATGGGTATTAAATGCAAGTATTTGCTGATTATAGCATCAGACTGAGATACCTGTCCAGTGATTTGAATTTTTAGTTCAAAAACAAGTTAGTTATTTTAAATGCACAAAAAGAATAAAATAAACGTTTCCTTTAAAACTTTTACGATCAACATATAATGTCATTACACAATTTATAATTATGATATAGCTGTCTAGTTTAGACAAATTCTCACGTTTTTGGACAAGATTAGTCCTAGTTGATAAACTAAGTAATTAAAATAAAAATAACTTGATAAATCCCAACCTCAGTACGCGTCTCGAGTGAAGCGGTCTTGTCGACGGCCGCAGCCGCGAGCGCGGGACGCACTTCCGCTAAGAACTCTTCTGTGCCCTCTTCGCCGATCTGAGAAGAAAAAAATTTTATTTTATATAATATACATATTCTACTTCTATTCTACTTCCACTTCGAAGATTCCGCAATACTTGAAGACAAAAGTCTTCGTGCAATGCATCCTGCCTGTGTTAACATATGGAGACGAGCCGTGGACACTGACGAAGGGCCTGTCCACAAATTTAAAGTCGCTCAACGTGCAATGGAACAGGCTATGCTTGGGGTTTCTCTCAAAGATAGGATGAGAAATGAAGACTATCCGCGAGAGAACGAAAGTAACCGACACAGCCCACAGAATTAGCAAGTTCAAGTGGCAGTGGGCTGGTCATCTGTGTCGCAGGACCGATGGCCGTTGGAGTAGACGTCCTGGAGTGGAGACCGCGTTTGGCAAACGCAGTGTGGGACGTCCTCCGGCCCGTTGAACCAACGATCTACGTAAGATTGCCGGTGGTGGCTGGATGAAGATAGCGGAAAACCGGGATGTGCGACTTTTGAGAGGCCTATGTCCAGCAGTGGACTGCGATAGGCTGAATTGACTGATTTACATATCCATAGTTTCAAATTAATGGCTATATGAAAACAATCTATTATTTTAATTGATTTTCGAATAATAATGTAACACTTATTTTGTTTGAATTATATGTTATGATACTAAATTTTAAATGGAGATTATGGATAGGATATTTATAGAAAATTGCATAATAAAATTGCAAAATAATTACAAATTCACGAAATAAAGATAAAATTTCATAAATTAAATGTCGTCACTATTTTATTGCACCAATCTTATTTAGATAAGAGTAGTTTGAAACCATAATACTATTATTTAAAGTGGCAACCCCAACTTCACATTTACGGGAGTTTTTGAAAGACGAATATAATATAATAATCATTAATTGCAGACAAAAATTAACTATAAAGTTTTAGTGACAATGATCTTATGAACATATTAAAAACATTTTTTTTTACAACTAGGGTGGCAAACAATGGTTCCGCTCATTCACCTGATGGTAAGCGATTACCGTAGCATATAGACACCTGCAACACCAGAAGCATTGTAAGTAGAACTTAAGTGTACATATATGGTAACTAGGAAATAAGTGTAGATATATGATAAGTAGCAAAAAGTGTAAGAAAAATAATAAAATGTTCAGAAATTATGAATGAATGAATGATGAGTGATCAAAAAGTACTTGTAAGGAAAAACAAAGTTTTACTAGGCAGTCACAGGACTGTCGATTTGTAGTTTAACTGAAAAATCGCCAGTGGTATGCCTATATAATAAATGCATGTTTAACAAAAGGCATGGGTATTTTGAGCATGTGGATGTTAATTAAAAAAAAAAGAAACACCAGAAGTATCGTAAGCACATAGTCGACCCTACTCCAAATCCTCGTAGGAGCTCTGGTCACCTTACTTACCACAAAAAAATAACACTGCTTGAAAGCAGTATTATTTAGCTGTAATCTGTAGTCAGACAGCGCCAGATTTTGAGCAGGATATTTCCTGAAGTGATGTACTTTAGTAATGGTTATGTGGACTGTGGTAAATGGTTTACAAACCTGTAGAGCCAGTAGTGGTACAACAGCCGCTGCGGCCTTTTTCTCTCCATCCCTACCGCGCCTCAGCGCTTTAGTAACGTGGTCTGCAAGAGTAACGCGCTGTCCACTTAGAAGGTGGGCGAGGTACCGCCGCTGGAGCGCATTACGCAGCGCTACAAACGCTGCAGCGCGCGCTGCGTTCGCTCGGGCGCTTAACGCGTCGATAATTTCTAGAACCTTTTCTTCCAATTTCTCTTGATTGTCGTTTTCTGGATGAAAAATTACAATTTTACATAAGATAAATTGACATAGCTAATCCTCAGAAGAAAAGTGACATATTAAGATTATCCTTCTACCCACTATTATATATCAAATACGTTATCTTTATAAAGGTCGTAATGTTTGGATATGCATTTTAATAAGGTTGCTACTTGAAATTTGGTATTTTTTGATTCTAACAGCATTATTAGATATTTATTAGTATTATATGACACATTGCATTATGAAATGCCTGCATCTGGTCGAGGACCTATAAAGTACTTTTAAGACTTTTAAGACTGAAGTTGAATGTACCTCACTACAAGTTTATAGACTTACAATATGTTATGCACGAAGTATTCAATACTATTCAAAATATATTTTCTTTGGAAATTATTTCGTTTCACTCTGAAGATTGAAGAAATATAACCCAAAAAGAATACAATTTAAAAGTACTTCCTCGTACGGTTTTGTACTCAATAAACTTCATGAATATTCTTAAGCAAGCAACATATGTACCAGTTGTGTATAATTACAAGCACAAGATAAAAACCGGTTGCTACAAGTTCATTTATTGTAATTATTTGTAATGTTACTTCGTGTCTCTTTGTTATGTTTTCACTGATATATGAATGACAATTAATTGTAAAATTTGTCTTTTAATATAACTACCTTATGATTACATAAACTGTATAAAATATAGAATTTTTGATTTGTTGATAATATTGTGTTATGACAACTTTAATAAATTTTTAGTACATTCACAAGCCTTAGTTAAGAAAGTATTTTTAATATAAAAAACAGACTGTTAAAATTCATGTATTTCTTATAACAAATCTAAAAATATAATAAAGATAGTACAAAGTCTATTTACTTTGTATCAGATTAATCAACTTTGTCTTAAATTTAGTGGAATATTTTTTTGTATACTTTTGGTTATTGTTTCACATACCTGTGTCATCGTGATTACTTCTGAGATCAGATGCTCCGGAAGTTTCCGAGTAGTTGTCATTTGTCATATCAATGCCTGCATCTTCGTCTGATGAGTAAGGAACTTCTGTTCTCCGATGTTCTAGAATTGTAATAATACTTATCAAGACGTGTTGAAATAAAGGACTTAACTATTATTGGTTTTTATACATTTATTTTCTTATAGGTTTTGCTTAATTTAACTATACTAAGTATTGTTTTCATATATGCAATTTATAAGTGTTGCAAAATGTTTTATATTTATTAATGTTGTGTAATTTTTTTCTGTTTAAAGAAGTTGTGTTTGCAAATAATAACTATCATGTATGTTTAGAAAGGAAAAAAAACAATTTTTGAGAAAATTATCCTAGTTTACGGATTACCTAACACAATCGCATGTAAACAATATATTAATTATATAATTAAGTCACTTAGTTTCTTCAAGGTCAAACAATTTTCGTATTTAATAAAAAGAATACAGCGTCGTGTTGGAAAGGTTACGCGCATGTTGTTATGAAATCGCGAAAGTTACATTCTCTAGTTAGCTAAGGAAGTTGTAATGGTTTCACTGTCAAAAAAGTGAGCATATGGTAGAAAAGCGATTTTATCGCTAATCAGATCGTACAATGGTACGTGGACTTGTCGTCAATGCGAGCAGAAACGACGAACACAAGGTCGCCGCGTGATATCATTCTTGGCAAATTCCAAGCAAAGCAATGATACACAGAAATACGAATAAAAAAAAGCCATAAAAATAGATGAAAACTTACCGTATTTTCCTTTTTTCTTTCCTTTAGGCATGGTGATTGTGATTTCAGATAAACTGCTAACGATAAAATTAAATATATTCACTAGTTAATTAACTACTTTTCACACTAGATCAAGACGGAGAAAAGTATAATATATCAGTTCTTATAGAACAATTTGGGCACCAAATATAACATAAAACTAAAATTTCAGAAAAACTTTTTAACATGTTTAACCGTGTATCATGCACACACGACTCCGCTTATTTAAGCAATGGCGTCTGACAGCTTGTCATTTAAAGGGAACGAATTTGCGACACGATTTGCGAGGGTTTTTCCACCATCTTTTCCACCATATTGAATAGTGTTGTCATTTAGATGGTAAAGAATTGCTTAAAATTGATCTAAATGTTGAATAAATTATATAGTATTTTGGATGCAGCTAGCTGTATTCATTTATTTCTTCACCAATAATTACAAACTTTTAATTCAACTATGTAGGTTTGGAAAAGAAAGGAATTAATTACATATAGAACTTTTGGAGATAACTAAAAAATAAGTATTTTTTTTAGATTGGTAATTTTTTATTTACTATTTGTGGTGCAATTTTAAGTTCGGAAACTTGAACTACTACTGATGACTAATCAGCCAGATTCATATAAACTCCAGCCGGCCTAGCATGCATACAACGAGATATCTCTTGACGAGAGAGAAAGATAATGTCTACATCGAGTATTTTCTCGATTACCCTAACATGCGCACTACGAGAGACAAAATTCTCTTCCGAAGACTTCGCCTTGTCGAGTAGAGAAACATTATCAACCATAATCACAACTGAATATCATTCTTATTTCTTATGTCGTAAAGTTGAATTTACAAGGTTATTGACCAATTTCAAACGAGTGACACATGTTTTATTTAAAAATGTTCTCGGCCTTTTGGCTAAGATAAAAAGTGTATATCTAATTTAAAAAACTCTAATATGGAAAATAAAACGGCGTAAGTAAATGAATTTAATTATATATGTAAAACAATATGCTCGTGTTGTGCTTTATATCTTGTCGCACATTAGATAATTGTAATTCTATCACGCATTGTTTGTTTTTTTTTTTTAATTTTTAAAATTTTTTGAATTTTTGAATTTTTTTTTTTGATTATTGATTTTACTTTTATTCTATTTAATTTTATTTTTAGTTATTGATTTTTTAAATATAATTTTGTTTTGTTTTTTATTCTGAATGTTGTCTTGTCTTGTTGTACTAACCCAATATGGACTTATACTTTGGTCTAAAATAAAGTATTATTATTATTATTATTATTTAGAATAAGAAGCAACAGGGCGCAAATACGTTTTTTGTGTCATTATATGGCACACTTCACTCGACTTTTCGCATTTCCCGCTCTTCGTATACCGAAATTATATAATTATAATAGGGAAACGCCATGGTATACAAAAAATAGGCACCCGGTTTTATTTATTTTTTATTTATCGTCTTTCTCGTCGATAATATTGAAGACGAGAAGTTTCTCTTCCTAAAACGACAAAATTCGACAAAATTACGATGTCATGTTAGCTTCCGTAGAGATAAATATCACAGATCACTAAAATTTAATGATTATCTCTTCTTGACGTAACGAGAAGAGTATCGCGTGCACGCATGTTAGCTACTGTAGACATAGAGAGATAATACGAGAAAAGGGGTCGACAAAATTTTGTCGTGGCGTGCATGCTAGGCCTGCAGGAAAGTAACTTGAATAACATTATAAAATACTTTTTGGTTATTATTACACAATATTTTTTTAAATAGGTGGTGGTAATTTCGTAATCAATTTAACATTTAAGCAATTGTTTTATCTTTTATTTTTATTAGATAATTTTGTAATAAACTATAACTATTGAGACAGGGACTTGTTCAAAATCTGCAGCAGCCCAAATGAGGAAGTAGGTACCTCAATCTCACAGAACCCGAGACCACAAGTAAATAATTTTGCTCTCAAGTTGTGCTATGTTCCTGTGGTGAGTAAGGTAGCCAGAGCTACTGAGAATGGGCTGTGTTAAAAGCGGCTGTACTTAAGTCGACAAAGCACTTGAGATTCTTTTGATTTTAGAGGAATCCATAAGCTACTGTATTTACCGTAGCTTAAAATTAAATAATATTTTGTGAAAAAATTATGGGCGTGGCGTTGGTGCAGTGGTCAGCACCTGGCTGACATAGTTTCGGTTGCAGGATCAATTCCCACACATAAAAAATATTTTTCAGTAGGTATTCGTTTTGTTGTTTAGGTGTCCAGTTCAGTCGTGGGTCATCTAGATGTTTGTGATAGTGTTTTGTGTAATTCGGGACTCTTAATATAATATAAATAGAATCTAACACACACAAACAATCTCTACAAATTTTTAGTGTATCACTATACGATATAGATTTTTATGAAATGTTATAATCTGATATTAATTGTTGCTAATTTGCAAATAATTTTGCAATGTTGTTTAATTTATTGAGAAAAACGTAATTTGCACAATTTGTAATAATTATTTTTCGATCGGTTTTATTAATATTTCTTGTTTTTAAATTATTAAAACGATATGAAATTTGAATACAGATTGTATGATAATAATGTTAATTTCTGTCCCCGGTACTAAGTTCAATGTGTACAATAAATAATATTTATAATAATTATTATTAAGTCCAGCGTGGGTTATTCTCATTACTGACAACAACAATTTTGTCTGACCTTTTCCTCTAACGGGTTATACATTACACTGATTTTTTAATGCAAAGTGTCTTATAATACTGTATTAAAATATTACGCAATTTTATTTAACCTAATTAAATTAAATATATAATAATTAAACCTAAGTTATACAATTTTTCCCTTTTTACAATTTGGTTGAAATAATTTATCATTATCTTATTTAGTCTTCTGTTGGCGTATAAAACATGGATAGATTGCGTCTGAAATGAATACTAAAATCCTATCTCTGGCTACCTCGAATTATAATATTATGCAATTTTGTGTATTTCACAGAAGTTTTTTATAAACAAAAGAATATAGTTAAATCTTTACCAAAAACCAAAGTGAATAAGGGTAAGTTCTCCAAACCCTAAATAAAACAAAAAAAAAAGAAAAGAAAGACAAAGCAGTCTGTAGGTGCGACGTAGTTGTTTGCATGCATTTTTATACATATAGTATAAGGTTGAATTTACAAAGCAAATTATTTATTATTGATTATAGGTAAAGAAAAATGTTATTGTCTTTTTTTACGCCTGAGCATTAAATACTTTACTTTTCATTATTTTAAAATATTTGAAAATTTATAAATAAGAAATAAATATTGCATTCAGCCTGTAACATCCCACTGTTGGGCAGAATCCTATTTCTTTATGTAGAAGAAGGATTGGAGCTTAATCCACCACGCTGCTCCACTGCACCTTGGCAGATATGTGCGTTACTGTGAGTAACGTTCACTATTAGGTATTTATGATAACAACCTGGACCGACTGCTTAACGTGCTCTCCGAGGCACGGTGGGGAGACCCACGAGGACAGACATCCAAAGCGGAAAGAAATATTCGTACAAATACAAATATCCATCCCGAGCGGGAATCGAACCCGCAAACCGTCGGTGTTTTAGGCAATTACATATACGACTTCTAAACAAGAAATAAATATATTGAATATAATCATACGCATGGTTGTTCGTTGTTGTAAGTGCAGAAGGTAGAGTAACTGATAACTACTAAATTGATTACTAAAATTTGAGACAAAAAAGACTTTTAAAAGTAATATTATTATTAGAATCGTTAAGTTGGTACTAATTACTATCTACTCGGATATCATTCGCTGTGTGGCTACGTTAGTAAAGAATGTAGCCACCCCCTCTCTTCTCGTGGATGTCGTAAGAGGAGACTAAGGGATAACACAGTTCCACTACCACCTTGGAACTTAAAAAGCCGACCGATGGCGGTATAACCATCCAACTGCTGGCTTTGAAATAGGTACACAGGCCGAAGATGGGCAGCAGCGTCTTCGGTGCGACAAAGCCAGCTCTGCGGTCACTAACCCGCCTGCCCAGCGTGGTGACTATGGGCAAAACACATGAGCTCACGCCATTTTTGTCGTGAACTTGTGGAGGCCTATGTCCAGCTGTGGACTGTGATAGGATGAAATGATGATGATGACTCGGATATAATATAGATATAATACTGTGCTTTTAATATAAAAAAAAAAAAAAAAAAAAAATTAAGTATGGGCCAGAAAGAGATTTTAGACAGGTCAGAGTAGGTCGTTGATTTTCCATCCCGTTTCCCTTGTATTACGTACATGTTAAGTATGAAATTCAAGCCTGTTTGAAACACTTCTAGTTAATCGCTATTGACTAAGTAGTTAATTGTACCTATATGTACTTTTCTTAACTTCCATTTACATAGATTCAATTTTTAAAGTTAATATTTTAGAAACAAGTAAAATCTGTCCTTAACTTATTATTTTCATGTGAAAATTACTACCAAATATCCATCCATCCGGTTATTTGAGAGAAGAGTTGTTTATTGCGCTTGCGCACCTATATACAATACCTATATACAATAAGAACTTAGGTAGGTATTACCAAAAGTTATTATTTTATAAATAAAATTACTAAGTATTTTTATTTTGCCGTCTTAAAAAAATAATCAATTAAATATAATCATTTTTTTACTAGTAATTATACATAAAACATAATTTTAACTTAACATAATGAACGCTGAAAATCAAAGTAAATATGAGCTCACATAAATAATCTTGTATTTATAAAAAAAACATTCTAATAAATATTTTTTTATTTGAATATCTTTTACTTATAAAAATACATATTAATAAAAATATTTAAAAATGCAAAATATTTAAGGAACATATTTACAGCTTTGGTTTCAAAAAATCAACATAACTATTTCACAACTTTAACAAACAATAAACACAAAGAAAATAAACAAACAAATAATACGTTGTAATACTATTTGAATCATTCCTCTGCTCCTGCGGCCTTTCGTCCTTCCCATTAGTACCCTTCCAGCGGGCTTTTTCTTGATTAGATCCGTATAATTTACCGAACTTGTACTCAGCGCACTGCACGGTCACCATCGGTGGTATACCGAGGAATATTAAGCGCGAACTTTTTCTCATAAATTTAGAGGAACCTCTCATTTCTTGAACTTCGTGTCCATTTATGTACCAACGGATCTCTGTATTTGGTTCAGCGCGGCACAACGCTCGCATGTCGTCTCCTTCTCCGAACTCCTCGCCTAAACCTTCTAGTAAAGGTTTCCTGTGCTCATGACCGTGAACTTCCATGTAGGCTTTACGCGTTGCGAAGTTGTATGGAACTAAATCTCGTTCAATATCGCATCTGTACAAACCAGTTGCCTCCTCTGTAAGAGATCCAAGTTTTAGACGACAAGCTGTTGGTCCGCAGGCGATGATTTCGATTCTTCCTATACCAAGGATCGGAAAAGACCTAGTGCTCGGAGCGCGACCAGGTCTATAGCGGAAGAATTCGTTCGGTTCCTTAAACCAGTTGAGTAAAGTGAAGTTGGCATCATATCGGCACTCGATTTCGACTTCATCCTCTCCAGGGGACACGACTTTGGGTACTATGAGGTCGGTTATGTTGAAAGTTCGCGCCTCAACCATGATACTCGTAAGGAGTAGGAGCGCAAACACCAGCATGGTGTCGGGTCGCGCGCGCGCACCAAACTGCTCCCTCCCGAGCTGACGCGTCCTTAATTAAACAGTTTATTACTCCGACACTTAACCGTTCAACGGATCCCTTCGGATTACCCGGGAATTTTTTCGTCATTTGTAAATGATAGACAAACGTATAATTGCGTTATCGCTAGGGGTAGTATTCTGTCCGGGGTCTTTTGTATAATTAATAATGGACACGGTAAAGCTTTAATAAATTAAGATAGAAATAAATTTAAATGTTTACTTGACATTTATTACATTGTTCTATTAGGTTAATGTGTTGTACAATTATCATACAAAGGGTGACGAAACCATAACAAGTAAAAAATCGACTACTGTGCCACTTACAAAAAAGATTTTAGGGCAGAAATTGTGACATAATTTATAATTTCAAGCCAATTGAATACAAGCAGATAATTAATTAGACGTGCTAAATGTAGAAGATAGCATTTTTTTTTGTTAAGTGTATTTAGTAACTTATAGTTTTATAAACTTTAATAAAACCAAACAAAAAACTCCAGGTTACGTTTATTAAGGGTGTCAGCGGTGCCGGGTTGGAGGTGCCGGCTCCTTGTGTTAATCACGTATGAAATGTGTCATCAATTTCGCGAGCTAGATTGATCTAATCTACTCGTAAGCGCCTGGCTAGTGGACACGACTGATATTGTATTTCCTCTCACTGATTTAAATAAACAACCTTCGGAATAAGCAGGACACTAATAAAATATGTACCAAATTTGTTTTGTTATATCCTTTAAAAGAGAGTTATATATATATATACATATTTTATGTCCCTTTTTATCGCAGCTATTTAAAGTAAGATAAGAACATTTATTATTTGAATAAAAATGACAAGTGCATCAGTATCACTTCAGCCTATCGCAGTCCACTGCTGGACATTAGGCTTCCACAAGCTCGCGCCAAAAATGGCGTGAACTCATGTGTGTTGCCCATAGTCAACACGCTGAGCAGGCGGGTTGGTGACCGCAGGGATGGCTTTGTCGCACCGAAGACGCTGCTGCCCGTCTTCGGCCTGTGTATTTCAAAGCCAGCAGTTGGATGGTTATCCCGCCATCGGTCGGCTTTATAAGTTCCAAGGTGGTAGTGGAACTGTGTTATCCCTTAGTCGCCTCTTACGACACCACTAGAAGAGAGGGGGTGGTTATATTCTTTACTGCCATAGCCATACATCTTAACATTAGATATATTGTAACTATAAATAGGAACTAATATAGTACTACTAAAATGAAATGATAATATTTATTTCACTATAAGTTAGTAAAATCAGTGTTTACTTAAATAATGTAATAAAAAAACATCAAAATTTAAATGAAATCAAGTTATGATATTAAAATAAATATAATAAAATTTAAAAAAAAACTTAGGTAATGTACGCAATGTTACACTGATTTATTTATGTTACAGTTATAGCGCATAACACTGCCAAGTGGGTAGATTGTAGAGAGGATACAATGGTAAATCGTCTTAAACATTGACCAGTGACGTAGCGAGCGTAACTCGCGTCCTGGGCACAATATATTATATATACGAGTATATTCGAAAACCATAAAATATGACCAGCAATTTTTTGTTTTGTGGACCATTTGGCGCTCCTTTGTGAGTAGCGCCCGGGGCATGATGCCCCCCTTGCCCCCCCCTCGCTACGTCACTGACATTGACCCAACGATATCGGACATTTAAATGTTGGATAATATGTAATTAGTGTAGTTTGTTTTTATTTGTGTTAGTGTACAAATCTTTTATTGTATGTTTGTTGCAAAATTCAATAATATAAGTTGTAACAATTATCAGATCAGGTCCTGAGTTTTGGAATAACAATAAACATGTCAAAGATTCTTTCATTAATAAAGTTAATTGGGTAATAGTAGTAAAAATAGTATGATTCAACGTTACTGCGGACCAGCATGACTCAGAAAATCACTGCTATTATGGACTTACTCGCTATTTTTTGCGTGCTAAATGTGTAATTTGTTTACTAGCAATCATAAAGATATGTGGCTACGTCATTACAGAATATAGCCACCCTTAGGATGTACTTACATAATTTCCTTAAATTCCCCATTGCATCCTAATTTGGTGGAAAGGAACAATTGGAGCTTCCTAAAATTTTGTTTTTAAAAGTTAATCTATTATGCAGGGTCACACCGGGCGTATCTCGAGTGGCCCACGCGTCTCGGAAACAAGACATTACAATTTTATTAGCAGTAATCTCTTTAAGTGTTATCAGTCTAATTGAATAATGCATCGCTATAGTGACTGATGCTTTATTATAATAATACTAGCGATTCGCCCCTGGTTGGCGTATCCTACCCATAGGTAGGGTAGGTACCTATAATGTTCTTAGCGACAGTGCGGAGAGCGCGACCTGGGGGTAGGCGAGTCCCATCATATCGGTGTGAAACAATCGCTTGAATTTTTTACCGATGTGCTATTTTTTTACGATAAAAGATATCATATTATATGGATTACAACAATGAGAATGATAAGATTTATGTACCTACTTAGCGTATTTAACCTATGTTTATTTATTCATTTAGATTAATGGCTTCAAACAGTGCCAAATTAAAACAGATGATTTCGTCAATGTCACGTAGACATTAACCTGTGTTGTATCCATCTAAATAACTTTACAATTACCTTTAGCATTTTTACTTCAGTATTGACCACTTAATAAAGTAATAATAATAAAGACGTGTATACACCAACCATAAAAAATAAATGATTTCTTAGCGTATAATTTACAGAGATTTTAGAAAAAATGCTGGTAAAAAGGTCGTAGACTTAGCTTATATCTGCTTTTCAGTCCGCACCTTTACAAATGATATAAAAAATTTACAAAAGATAGAAAGGGTATAGGTATAAGTAAATTAAAAAGTTAACTGAGGTAGGGCACAGCAGGAATTTGCTGCTCAAAATATGGAGCAGCCCGAATAGGGTAGTACCCCGACTTTACAGAAGATCACAGCTAAATAATACTGCTTTCAAGCAGTATTGTGTTCCTGTCTGTGAGTAAGGTGACCAGAGCTCCTGGGGGGTTGGGGATTGGGTCGGCAACGCGCTTGCGATGCTTCTGGTGTTGCAGGCGTCTATAAGCTACGGTAATCGCTTACCATCAGGTGAGCCGTACGCTTGTTTGCCGACCTAGTGATATAAAAAAAGTAAACTTCCTTTAAATTGTAGATATATATAATGTTATCTCCTACTTTTTACACACATATAAATGGGAATATTCCTTCATAGGTACATCATTTTCTTTTCAACGCGAAATGATTAGGCAACGTTTTCGTTAATAGCTTCCAAGTGGTTTGACTGATTTCAATCTTTTCGACAAATGTCCTTAAATATTTTAATTAATTTATACTAAACCTTTAAAAATAATGCACCTAAACTTTCCTTAGGAATCACTGTGACTGATAATGTAAAACCATAATTATGAAAATCCTTTTGGTAATTTTTGAGTTTCTCGTTAACAGACCGACGCGGTCGGGGGTTTAGTTTTATTTATATAGTTACATATTTTACACCAAGGTTTTACATGATAACATTAATTCGTTTTTAATTTAACATTTTAATATCAATATCAATATCAATCTAATGGTATCTAGAGTCTTATCTCTAAATTTTGCAATTTCGGCTTGTCATACTGACGTAATTGTCTTACTAATGAAAAAAAAACCGCCAAATAATAATGATAAAAAAAAACTGTTAAAATATAAACAAACAAATCTTCATTGTTTTTCAAGTCTACGTCTCAGTGGTTATAGTTTTTATTACAGGATACGCTCGAGTATCTAGACTCGAGTGACACTTGAATTAAATTTAATGATACTTTTTGATGTTATACTATACTTTTATTATACGTTATATTGTCAAACAAGACCGAAATCTAAATTCTTTATTGTATAATCTGTCCACCTTTCGGTGCCACATTTTTTAAAATTATCTTTCTTTTTTCTTTTCCTTTATTCTTTATTTTATGAAATTATAAATGTTCGTGCCTGCAACAGTAGGTATAATAGGCAAAAAAGTAAATAGTTTATTAGTAAAATAATACAAAAACCTATTTTAAAATATTTAAAATGGAAAGAAAACTGTTACAAAAAATGTAATGAAGGTCACACCTTGTTGAAAATTCCAAATATAAAACGTATGGGAAGTTACTGTAAACGGTGGTGTTTAAAAGAGGGATTCCAAAATTTTCTTACAATTTTCATACAATTTTTATATGTTTTTGTATGGTTTATCTGGATTCCAGATAGATCTGTCAAACACACAATAGTTTACAATAACTTCCCATACATTAGTTGGTTAAGTTGCATCGTTTTTTATTTGGAATTTTCAGCAGGGCAGCCAAATAATACTGTTATGTATTATGTAGTGCAATGTTGCTGTGGCGAGTAAGTTAGTCAGGGCTCGAAGGTAGCTTGATAGATGAGTCAAGCGAATCTCTGTCATGAACACAGGCGAAGAGTAGGTAGCTCGGTTTGTAAAATGAAAAAACGAAAAAAAACCGACTTCAATTACATCGACGAGTAATACAACGTAGATCGCCGGAAAAATAGTCAAGTAACTACGCGTTATCAAAGATTACTCAAAAAGTAGATATCAGATCTCAATAAAATTTATATGTGACCACAAGATAAGTATCAGCTTTCGATTAAATTAAAAATTATCAAAATCGGTATACCTAGTAAAAAGTTATTGCGGATTTTTGAGAGTTTCCCTTGATTTCTCTGGGATTCCATTATCAGGTCCTAGTTTTAATGTCATGGTACCAAACTAGGAATATCCCCTTTCTAACAAAAAAAGAATAATCCAAATTGGTATATCCAGTAGAAAGTTATGCGGTATAATACAACGTAGGTCAACGAAAAAAGCGTCAAGTAAAAACGCATTATTAGATAAGTAGTAGTAAGTAGTTGTTAGATCTCAAATAAATTTGAATGGGACCAAATGAGACACACACCACCTTTCAATCAAATTGTCGAAATCGGTCCATCCAGTCAAAATTGAGAACCTCCTCCTTTTTTGGAAGTCGGTTAAAAAATATTATAATGTAAATAACAAATTATTTCCTCCTTATCTACACGCTACCGCTGTCAAAAACTAACACAACATGACACCTAAATTCTAGCCGTTAATTAACAAATTTTCGTTTTTATGCGGGAACAGTTATAAATTCTCATTTCTTGTAATTAAATTAATGAATCAGATTCGTCATGCTTAACATTTCAATTATTAAGATAAATACTTTGATTTAACTGCCCTCTACCAACAGAAAGTAGAACTACTATGTTACGTTTTTCACAGTCGTTTAGTATCTGCCATCATATGAAGATGGCGCTGTAAGTAAAAAATCATAAAAACGCAAACACTGCTCTACATCTAGTTTAAAAGTTTTTATTTTTGCATTCATATTTTTATTGAGTTGACCCATACAAGAAATATCCTAGAAAAAGTGAGTATATACTGACATAAATTTTGTTTACGCGCCAATTTTCATAGTCAAGATATAAAATCTATACATGAAAATTGTTATGTATTATTTTTGTAGCCTGTTTCGTTGTTGGGTAGAGTGAGTAGAGTTATAGTTTGGCACTGGTTTGTGTACGACACTTAAGTCTGAATTGCATTATTTTGTTGCTAATATTTTATTTTTATTTTATAAGTAATTGAATGACAACGCTATGTTGTAACATAATTAAATTTCATGTTGGAAGCGGCATTATATCCTCGTTACGTCAGTCGCGTTGTCAATTTGCGCGATTTATACCTCGGACTACGCCCCCACACGCGACTTCGCGCGGCCCCTGGTGTAACACTCATGTATTCGCATCTTTTCGTAAAATGTATAAAATCAGATTATATCTCTAAACAAAGGTTTGTTATACATAAACATATACACGTATATTTGAACGAATGGAATATTATTTGGTTAGGATTTACTTATATTACTTAGGTATTCGTATTAATATGCACACATTGAATGCTCTATTACGCATTTAGATAACAATATAAAAATAATAATATTTTTAACCGACTTCGAAAAAGGAGGAGGTTCTCAATTCGACTATATTATTTAAGTGTGTTACTCATAGCTTTTTAAAATAAATAATAGTTAAAAAAAATTATGAAACACGCTGTTATATTATAAATAAACCAAACTAAAGAGGAATAATATCAAAGTGTATTGTCATCGGTCCTTAATAAGGCTACAAACAATAAGCTTAAATTAAATTTGAACATTTTAAGTGGGTCAAAATTAAGTCCAAAAGAGTCGGTTACATACAATCATACAGGTCATCACTTCAGCCTAATATAGTCCATTGCTGGACATAGGCCTCCACAAGTTAGCGCCATAATGGCGTCATGTGTTTTGCCCATAGTCACCACACGTCTGTCAGTCAAACATACAGGTGAAGCTAATAAAAAGCCTGTAAAAAGGGTAGACTAATGTCGATGATTATTTTTTTATTCGAAAGGGGGTACTTCTTATGTGGTTCCATTTAAATTTAATTGAGACCTGACGACTACTTTTTTAGTTTACTGTTACAATGCGTATTTACTTGACTATTTTTTTTCGTCTTTCTACATCGGTCGACTTCTTGTGTTACTACTGTTCTTATGTTACGTCTGTTGTCGGTCGATGTAATTGGAGTCGGTTTTTTGTTTGCGAGCAAACACAATTACCGCGAGTCAGTAATCGTTTACTTGAACTCCTTTTCGGCTTGCTTGAAGGGGCTAGTACAACAGTCTTATGCAAGTTTGATCATGAAAAAGTGAACTATTCAATAAAACCCACTATTAGAGCGTTAATTACTCTACAGCAAGATTATCTTGATGGGTTAAACAGAGGAACACGGAGTTTTTTTATACAGGTAGGTAACGGTAAGCGATTACTGTAGCTCTTAGACGCCTGCAATACTATAAGCATCGCAACTGCTTTACCGACACTATCTCCAACTCTCCCTAGGAACTCTGGCTCACTTACTCACCAAAGGAACACAACACTGCTTAAGAACAGTATCATTTCGTTGTAATCTTCTGTAAGGTTGAGGTGCTTACCCAGTTGGACTGCTCGAGATTTGGAGTAGAATACTTCTTCCTGCTGTGGCCTATCTCAATAAGGAGCTTAATTAGCCGCTGTTCTTTAGCAGCTAATATATATTCCCAAAAATTGCTTTTAAATCACGCAGATTTCTCGAGCGATTCTCTTCACTGTCAAGTAAGACGTAAGTTTGTAATAAATCAAATACTTGAAATTAACTTAGATTTGGACCAGATATTTAATTATTCAAATTTGGTCAAATTTTGGATCTCAACTTTGTGACTGTCGGTTTCAACTCAAGTTCAATAACTACTGAATTATCAAAGGAATAATGAAGTTATGGTAAAATTACATTTATATTTTACAGTAATAGAGATAGCTCTCTTGAAGGTCGTGGTATAACATCACTGACAAGGTGCTAAAGTTGGGTATTTATTTAGAATTCATCTCACATTCGGCCGTGAAGGCCGTTACATATGTGTCGTTATGAATTCTGAGACAATTCGTACGTGTACATATAAATTCCAAGAGCGTGACCAAAGGTAGGCATTTGGGTAGTAGAAATAACTAATAATATTGAAAGTGAAGGTATTTTATTCTGCATTGGTGTAGGGCTGGATATCAGACACGTTAACCCATTGCAGATTAACCGTTTCCTACTAAGATATTGATTCCATACTAAAAGTAACGATCCTTATCATAAAATATGCTAATAATAGCAACTAGAAGCAAAGGCTTCATTGGTTCTCCAAGGCATGATGGGGATGTCCATAAGGACATTCGCTCAGATTAAAAACATGTATTTTGTAGGAATTCAAATACATACTCCAAATGTCCAGATTATACAGGTAACAGCTGGCGTGAATTATACGTCGGTCGCCACTGAAATAGAGTTTCCACTTACAGTATACGGTCTTCAATTTTCCAGACTATTGATTTGTATATTCAATTGTGTTTAATATTTAATTTACTATTGCAACTAAGCTGAAGATCAACTCGATTGCAAAACTATAAAATCAAGATCCATTCATTGTTACAGTAAATTCTTCGAAGAAACAGAATGTTACCATCAGATACCTACCAGATACCTGTCTGATTGCAGATGCCTCAAACTTCGGCGTTCCTGAAGAGAATACTCTGCTAAATAGTTTATAGAGGCGTTCGTTGCACCAGTAGCGCATTTGTGAATATTTAGAATGTTCTTGAATCGGTTACCTACTTGGTTCGAATTACTTAAAACGTGGATGTGCATTTGTGATTTCTGAAACTGATATAGAGTTTTGATCAATTGGATTATTAGGCCGTAAAAAGGTAGAGAGGGGAGAAAAGGAGAAGCTTAGGCCAAAAGTCATAAATAAATATATTGTAAAGACTTAAAAATGTTTTCATAAAATACCTACTGGCACAACTTACACGATATTTTTTGTAATGAAAACTGAGGCAAGTAAGTAAGTTTATTAAGTAATAATGGTATACTATTTTTCATCAATGTAAATCAATTTTAGAGAAAACATTTTTAGGCTTGTGGTTATGGGGTTTTTTAAAAAAAAAAAGAAATTTCTAGTAGCCTTAACACACTCGCAGATATAATATCAAATGTGTAGCCTATAAAAACATTGGTATTTTATCCAAAAAATCCGCCAAAGATATAAAAATACGTTCTTTAGTTAGACAACATCAATAGCAAATTTCTTCCTTGAAATTTGCTTCTTTATTGATATATTAATAGATATAATGGCCGAGAGTCAGATCTGGACTACTAGATGAATTTAACATATTGAAGTGCATTTTAACATAACAGCACTTTTAATTTTCTTGCTTTTGACAAGGATTTTATCAGATATTTTGTCCATCTACGCAAATCGCTTCATGATAACGGGATCATATATGTACGAGTGCATACCCGCCAACCCGCAATGGAGCAACTTAAGCTCTGATCCCTCGCCTACACGGAGAAAAAGGTTTATGCGGCAGTGGGGTGTTACATGCCGAATCGTAATATTAGTGCATAGTATTAACATTGTAGACGATATCTAGAACGACCTCAGATGACATCAATCTGCTTGGGATCGCATTATTAAAATAATCAAACGAAAAACCGAACTTAATATACCGCAGATTTAAGACTCAGCTAGCATTTGCTGCTTAGAGAGGACTAATTTATATAATAAATATTTATATTTTAAATAAGAAATATCTACACATTACACACACGGTCGTCTGTTCCTAAAAAAAGCAACTTAATGCTTGTGTTATAGGTAACAGTTGAATAGTATAGCTACATATTTTTCTTTCGATAAACATACGTATAAATAATACATATATATATATATTTTTATACAGACTCGGGGTGGGAATGGGATAAACAGTTGTTTATCCCATTCCCACCCCGAGTCTAACAAACTGCGCCAACGGGCTAGTAAAATTAAAATATTGATGTATTATAGTATAGTTTCCAATAACTTAGTAACGCTAGGACGTCTGACATCTCAGTCCTCTCGTGACCATGGTTGCTGTAAAGCATCGCATGTAAAAAACCTAATGAACTGCGATAAAATCAGAAAAAGTCGTTTCATTGTAATGACCTCAACAACTTTTTATCATTTCAAATGTTTACTTTCTTTGGTTAAACGCCCTCTACACAATTCCTAAATAATGTTATGTTTTATTCTAGACAGGATTCATCGTAAAATCTTAAAACTCTTTGAGTAAAGCTGAAATAAACTTTCCTCGTTCAGTACAGAAGTTTGTAATAGCGCGATACTTTTCTTCATACTTTAAAGTTTCTTCCGAATTGAGTAGCTTGATTGACGAGGATTCAAAAACTAATTACTATATTATTATTAAATTTAGTATTTCAAACTAATAAAGTATATATAGTTATTAAACAAACATACTATTACGTTACACTTTCTAACCGCTGCTACTGTATCGTGTCGACTGTCGTTTGTTCAAAGGTTATGTGGATGAAATTACTTTTTTATCGATAAGATTCCTTTTGTACATTTTTTGTGCGTTTCTTTACTCTATATATTTGTATTTTGGTGGACAGTGAAAAATAAATAAATAATCTCCCTGTATTCACTCGGACATTCGCTCGAATTCGCAAATATAAAGATGCAAATTCGTAGTAAAAATTTTGAAACAAAAATTTATTACAATACAAAGTTTTAATGCTAATGAGAGGAATATTCTTTTGTAAATCCGAAATGAATTACGACTGAAATGAGATAATTATTCACAGAATTTAATTCGTATTCAAAGCGAGTACATACTTTTCATATACTAGATATGAACCTGTGCTGAAAGCGAAGCATTCATAAATCAGCGCGGATAATCCCTGTGCCTCGCGACCGCGTTATTAAAACCCTCATGAAAATCGTCTAATATTGAATTCTCGTAGACAATTGTTTCAACCATATTCCAGCTTTATTAAATAATATTTCATGACATTATTAATATGTATAAATGAGAATTCGCGCATTTGTAAGCGAAATATATGACAAGTACATATATATTTTGTACTTTTCTTTATGTGTTTTTAATGTTAATGTTGTAATGTTTTTTAGTAATTCTAATAACACGTTTTTCGTGTGTTTTTATTTTACGCCTATCAATGGAAAATAGAGAGGAATTTAATATAAATTATAAATAAAAAACTAAATAAATAACAAACAATTTGAAATAACTTAGGGGTTTTACCCAAAAATTCCTAAGAAGTAAAATAAAAATCAATCATAGCGTTACTATATATTTAAAAGTGAAATGGGTTGACTTCATTTTTCTACTTTTGTGTTTAAATTATTATTATGTTCGGTGATAGAGAAAATTGTAATTAAAGAAAGCAATGTAAGGTAATATAATATGAATCCATGTTTATTATATTGTTCAAGGTAAACAAAAGCCTTAAAGTTGTATCAAACTTTTGCGATGTTTATCAGAAAAGAGAAGTCCAAGGGCTGTCTCACTTGACGATCCAATACCTACAAATACTCGGTATTGTTACCATGAAACTTAGAAACAAAGAAAGAAATTCAGTAGAGATCTACACGGTGGCTTTATCGCCGAAACCACGATCTTCTTTAAGTAATCTTAGTATACAAAAGTATTGAAAAGCATTGTTTATTAAAAAACTATCAACAAGCTAAATGCATACATATATCGTACATCAACAGAAACGCTCTAAGCTTTGAAGAATAAGGTTAACCGAAGCTACTCGTACATGCTGCTATGTTATCTACTATGTTGCCATTGCGTCGTACTACGGTAAGGGTAACGCGACATGACTATGGGTCAAAGATTGTAGAAGGAACTTTTAAAGTCAGTTTATTTACTCATTGGTAGCTTACTGCTAATTGAATTACATTGTTAATAATAATTAAGTAGAATAAACAAGTTAAAGTGCTAGGCTCTAAGTCTAACAAGTTTATGAGTTCTGGAATACAGTGTTAATTTTTTTTTTAATTTTTACCAATAATGCGTTGAAAGTAATTACGCACCACGATTTAGTAATTTTAAAACTCAGTTTTGTAAATTAGTCAATTTACTACAATTTAATACTATTTATTCTAATTTAATTTAATACTATTATATAATCATGATGATGATGATGATATAATTATATAATTTAATACTATTTATTCTAATTTATTTTAATCAAATTACAACATATTTGTTGAATATTACTAAACTTCTACTAAAAATAAGCTTAGTATAATTCCTTACACGTATTGTAATTTTGCTAATCAAATGATAATAATAACGTAATGATATCGAAGATGTTTAACAAATTTTAAAATACACAAAATTTGCAGTAAATTTAAATATTACAAAGAAAATTAGTAAATTTTCAATGACTACAACTTTGTTTTGTAATTTTACGAAAACTTCTAGTAAACCAAAGTACAAACGATGATTGTAAATCTTAAAGTTTTTTAATGAAAGTTGACGAACAGTTCCGTAAAAATACAATGCAAGTAGGTTTTTACATGAAGATCGTAAAGCTACAACACATCCTACTAAGTTTCCTGATATATTTTAAAGTTACTAGAATTGTATCACGATTTCGCAGTGATTTGGTAAAAATCCAATTGTAATTTCACCCAACCTTTGTTTTCTAAAATGATTGTAATTTTAAAAATATTTTTAACAGTCTAGAGAATGTGTCTCATCAAATGTTGTGTAGACGTACTTTACTGTACGTATTGTACGTTCACAGGACGCTCGATCTTGATGACCACCGGCGTATATTATCGTTATATTCTTTATTTATCTTGTAAGGATCTCCGGGTATGGCTGGATGAGAATTGCGGTAAAACCATCAAATTTTGACTTCACTGTGGTAAGCTATAGAGTAAGCGAAATAAATGCATCATCATCAATGGCCCTAATAAAATGAAATTTTGCGTCAGGTTTTAGAACCACACACAAACCAAATTTTTAAACCAAACCTACCTCTACCTATGACGAACAACTTTATGACCCAAACAAACATTCGTCATGAGCGAAGATGGAAAATGTTTACTAACGTTATAGCTGGTTTCTGTGACCATTGCGCCACTACGTCATCGCGATGTCGATGGCAATCTTCGAAGTCGGAGCTAGGAGCCGTTTGTCACTGTGTAGTCTACGTCTTTCTGTACTACATTTCTATACGTAGATATCATGTCGAGTATTGTACACCTGTACGCCTTTATTAGTCGGACGTTACATTACAACATACTTTCCTCTAAAAGCAGGCCAAAATATCACTCACATTATATAATAAGATATGCATTATTATCGTACATGTGTATTTTTAAATCGTAAAATCGAAATACAAGTAAATCGCTTAACATGTAACGAACACAAAACACCGTTTTCCTGCTACAAAAAGTATTAGTCACGTTTGATTTCAGTGTCCAACAAATTTACATGTATTAGATATTCGTATACGATCTCGCGACACGGTGACGTGTGTGTCGTTAGTCGGAGACCACCGCGGCCGCACGCGATGTCTCGTGACGCACGCAAGGGTAAGACGCATTTCCATTGAGAAGTGATAGAAGTTGGGCTATATTTCGCAACTTTCAATAAGATATCATGTTATTATTAACAGCTTGATGTTGAATGTTATTTAGAGAGGTTATTATCACCAAAATATTTACTTGACTATTCATTTAAACGTTTTGAATTTTAATCCAGTCTGAAAAAAGACACACTCAATACTTTGAGACAGATTATTTGTTATTTTTAAGACTAAATTTCCAGATATGTACATAAAAGTAGTAACATTTTTGAAAAGAAATAAATTTATATTTTTTTTTAATACACATTGTTAAAATGCGACATTGCGACATGCGGATTTTAACAATGTGTATTAAAAAAAATATAAATTTATTTCTTTTCAAAAATGTTACTACTTTTATGTACATATCTGGAAATCTACAAGTGCAAGTAGTAGGTTACAAGGAATATGTATTATTTACTTTTAGATTACATAATAAAATCATCGTCATAATTAAAATAAAAAAAAATTGAAAAGGTACGTATTTTATGTACATATATATGTATGTATGTACGTATAAACAATCCCACAATAAGGCATACGTACTCTAAACAAATTTGTGCTGTATTTTTAGTGTAGAAGCAAAGTTTTTTTTTACTACGTGAAGTATGACAGCGGGCCCCGTGTTCATACACGCTCATCTGAGTTTGTTGGACTCCACTACATGTATGAAGTGCTACGGGATAACTCGATGAGTTGTGTTGCTCTGGAAGAGACTGGGTAAAAGTACGGATGCTTTACTTACATATTTTATGATTAGCAGTTAGCAGTGATAGCAGTCCTGATCTTAAAAAATAATAAACGCTTAAATATAAACTTTTTGAGATAATATTTGGACGAATCTGCAGTTTTAACCAAAAAAAAGTTCAGTATGAAGTGCAATGACTATTTTAACATAGACGATAGCAAACTCAATACTTACGTATTCGCTATTACCATTTTAATAGGTATTGAATATTTTCCTCTGAAGCCTATCCAGTATGAACATAAGTCATGCGAGTCCTGAACGGGATGAGTTCAGTGAAACTTGGCCGACTGTTTGTAATTTTAAAGTAGAGAGTTACACACAGCTTTTATGAGTTTTGTTGCCGACTCCTAACGGTGCGGTCTGAATAGCGATTATGCGTTAGGAGCCCATCAGTCAAAACTTTGTTTTATGAGCTGTATTGTTGAAATTTTCACGTCAATAATGTAACCTAGTGCTGTGTGGCTACGGCACTAAAGAATTTAGCCACCCCCTCTCTTCCCGTGGGTGTCGTAAGAGGCGACTAAGGGATAACAAGGTTCCACAACCACCTTGGAACTTAAGAAACCGACCGATGGCGGGATAACCATCCAACTGCTGGCTTTGAAATACACAGGCCGAAGACGGGCAGCAGCGTCTTCAGTGCGACAAAGCCAGTACTGCGGTCACCAACCCGCCTGCCCAGCGTGGTGACTATGGGCAAAACACATGAGTTTACGCCATTTTTGGCACGAACTTGTGGAGGCCTGTGTCCAGCCTCTGTGGACTGTATAGGCTGTAATGATGAATGTAACCTACTCGCACGATATTAGACCTTTCTACGAATATATACACGTATACATATTATATTGAACGTAAAGTAAAGATTCTATTACATTTTAATAATTAAAAACGAATACCAATATTTGAGGTCCACCTGTGTTTATAATATTAATAAAATAATAGATATATTAAGAAACTCGAAATTAAAATAATTTTCGAGCACTGGGAATGTTTAAAATAAACAAATTTCAAACTCTGAAAGTAAATACGAGCTAAAGATCGTATCCAAACATCCTGCTGAGCGGACGTCCGGTCTGCCTTTCCCTCCTACAATTAATCTTTCAGCTATCTTCCGCTGCGAAATTGTTTTCGTGGTTATAGTTATGGTTTGGACTAAATGTTTAAATTCACTATTTTACTACCCTCGTGTCGTGTTTTGAATCTGTTGTAGGCTTCACCTTTATAAAAAATTAGACCACACGACTGAAGTTAAACTTCTTTAGGTCCATCTAGCTTATATTTCCCTCTAGATTTCCGTTCACTTCACCCGATCACACTTTGCATAACGCTCTCGTCACGCATTCACCAGCATTCTTCCTAAGTCAAGCGAGTGTCCATCAAATATTGTTCTCAAACAAAAAAAAAATCGATGAATTCAAATTGTCAAGTAATTAAATAAGAACATCATTAAGGTATTCGAGGTCAATTAAAATAAACATTATTATGGGTAACTCAAAAAGTACTCATCAGATCTTGCTGAAATATAACCACAAAAAAGGACCAGCTTTTGAATGTTAAAAGAATCATTAAAATCGGTTCACCCAGTAAAAGTCATGAGGTGATACACAAAAATAAAGTCTAATTAACGACCAATTATATAGGCCATATATGTATAAGGTCTTTTGGCCATATAGTGTTTGTCATAGTCTAGGCATTTGTGATTGCATTAAATATGAAGCATTTTGTTTATTTACAAGCATTTATACAAAGACAAAGATACATTTCGAGCGGCACTCGAACTCACCGACGTTAATAAAATTTATGTCACGACTGTTCAGGAACGGCATTCAAAAATAATAATATTATTAAAAAAATATTTTTTCAGTATTCGCAAATATATTATCAAACGATTTACATTAAGTAGGGATGAATCAGAAGACAAGTGTATAAACGATTGATAAATTGACGTACTGGAGCGTATAATTTCGTATATAAAATTCTCTCTTCATTCTTATCTCTTCAAAGCATTTATAATCCTCATTCAGTATCAACATTACCTTTATCTCTCCAGCGACTGCGGACTGATCACTTTTCCCCAATCCTCCCCGTTTTCCCATCATTAATTTTTTGCCTCCCTCGCAAACATTTCCGTTTGAGAATTGATTGTCCAATCAATGTGGATGACGGTCATTTATTCAACCACCGGCATCACGAGACATCTTACACGTGTTTCGTTTCGTAAATCATTTTAGAATGCGATGCTATTTATTATTCTTCTAATGGTTACAAGAGCAATTTTTTTTTAATAAATTAGATTCCTTGTTTTAGAGGGACAAGGATAAAATTTTGAAATATTTATATCCTTAATCTAAAAGATATAGTAAAAATAGATAAAATACAGGCAATTAGTTTCTTACTTTAGGAACAGCCTGTTACGTATATTTAAAAATAGATGAAATATAAGCAGGGGTAGATTGAACTATCAGGGGTAGTAGTTGTTGAGGTTTGTGAAGTATTTTTTTTAGAGATATTCAGCGAACGATGATATACCTGATGTTGAGTGATCACTGTCATTCGTAAGCTTTCACAGCATCGCAAGAATCGCAAATGTGTTGTTAGTAAAGGGATGAAAGGGAGTAGGAGGGATTTGAGAAAGAAGAGGGTAGGGTGTTTGCTTTCGACCCATTTTACTTACCGAATACTCTCAGGTACAATGGTACGTATATGTTTATTCTTTCCAATATATTCTTATAGATTTCGTTTCGTGTCTTTATGTGCTTTCCGAATTAGGTCAGAGTGACGTATTTCAAATAATCACAGGGGAATCAAAACCACCACCGACGGATTACGGCATGGTAGCAAAGTAATCTATATTTACAATTAATCATTTTAAACATATCTTTCGAGACTACCGTTTATACTTTTTGGAAACTTTTGTTAAAAAATATTGACAAACTTCTTTTAAGTTATCATCAATAAGAAACAATATCAAAATGCAAGGCGTAAAAGTCGCAATTTATTAAATAAACGACAAATTTATTTTCTATTTCAAAATGGCGTATAGCAATGTCGCGTCAGTTTGGCAGCGCCGGCGGCGTCAGAGACGGGCTTTGGAAAAATATCGCCTGTAACGTCAGGCAGCCGTCGCGCGCAAACTACGTGCTTCAGACGAGGCGACACACGGACACGATCTTACGAAATATACATCGTTAAGAAACTTAAGAATTTGAGATTATATAGATAATATAAAATTGGGATAGCTATGATTATTTATTTACTTATTTGAGGAACTCCAAAGCAAAGATAGAACGTAGGTATGAAAAATAAATTATAATATGCCATTTAGGCATATGATTACTGAAATCGATTAGGATAGCTGTGAATTTTTTTATTGATAATTTTAATTAGACGTTAAATTCATAAAATATAATTTCCTTAAATCACCAATATATGAGATGTACTCTATTAATTATAGGAGACAAAGTGTTAAGTTATACGGTACATAAGTACTCTCATACGAAAAATACCTAATTAATTAAAAAAGATCGATTTATAAGCATTCGAAACCAAAACTTCACAACTCTATTTTTATTTATTTTAAAATAAAAATGTTGGGATTGCTTGTATGTATGTTTCGCATGTAAACAACGAATATATTTTCATAGTCAATTAATAATGCATAATTGCAAATAATAAAATTTTTAATTGCCCATCTATTTACAAATGGTAGAATATCGATACCGAAGCCAAAAATATAGTTTTTAGAATTTTGTCTGTTTGTCTATATGTATGTCCGGGATAAACTCAAAAAGTACTGCATGGATTTACTTCAAATTTGGCACGAATATTATTAAGAAGTCGGGTCAACATATAGGCTACATATTATTATGATATCACCTACGGGGAACGAGCAGTGAACCTTTATTTCTTCAACGCATTCTGTAACAACGTGTAAACTAACGACGCATATTTGAATGTTGTTGTTATTATGTTAATAATCATGTCATAAGCTAGCTTCACACTATAAATAAAGACATTCTGTAGTATATTTAGTGTCAGCATTGCACCCGTGCGAAGCCGGGGCGGGTCGCTTGTAAACAATAAAAATAATATGAATTCACTTAGATTATTGACTTAAGGTAACGAAATTTGAATAACCAGTTCACATTTTGACGGTTCAATAAGTTGTTGTCACAATGTAAGTAAAGTCTATTAATTAATTTTTAAAAATAGGAATATTTAAGTTCTATAGCCGTGAGTATAACCTTTCCAGTACAGCGTAGCAAGCATCGGTCCAGCGGACATTTTGACAAGCGCGTTTTTCACTCCGGCATTCCAGCTAGTGGTTGAACTTTCATAAATACGTATTTAGCCCACCTGCTGCTCAGTGTACGGGTTATGTTTAAATGTTTGAAGGAAATTAACCATTAGCTCAGAGAGGTCTTTTGTTATAATGTATGAAATTTTTTATCGCTTTTGAGTTAGGATTAGTTTTGAATTTTTAGCCGACTTCAAAAAAGGAGGAGGTTACTCAATTCGACTGTATATATATTCGAACACATATATATATATTTATGTATGTTCGGGGATGACTTCTTCGTTTATGACCCGATTTAGATAAAAAAAAAATTGTTGGAAAAGAGATATCCTAATTGTAGTACTATGACAAGGAAACCAGGATCTGATGATGGAATTCCAGAGAAATCGCTGGAAACCCTCGAAAATCGTAGTGACGACTAGTGCATTTGTTAATTTTTTTCGTCTAGTTATGTTGTGTTACTTGTCGATGTAATTGAAGTCGGTTTTTTTCGTTTGCTAGCAAACAATTATGTTGTCACGGTTTGTAATGTGACGTTTTACGAGATCACAGAATATTTATTATTGGTATTGTTGGGTTAAGGACTAATAAAGAAAATAAAAAATATTTCTGAAATTTAATATAGGATCGATTCTCGACAGCACCGAATATTCATGGTATGTTCTCTACCATACGTGACATTGAAATAACTTATACAAACTCTATAACGATGATATGAACTAAAAATCAAAGTATAGTGATCGTCGCTGGAACTGGTTTTAATACATTTTTGACTAAGATGGTTTGTAAAGTCTTACAATTACTTTATTTATCTTTATGACATATACATAGTAATATTTTTTTATAAAAATGCCAAGTGTACAAGTGCAGTTGCATTTTAGACCTTATAGGATTTTAGATAGGAATCCAATCGGATTGCTTGTTTTAATGATTCTTTGTGTGAGTGAGGACATGAGAAAGAAAGGAGTAAGCGCTGAAGTGACGAATAATAGAGAGGAATGGAAGAGGAAAACATTTTGTACCGACCCTACATAAGTAGGATAAGAGCTGGGAGAAGATGGTGAGTACGACTAGGCTAAGACAAGGATCAAAAATATGCCTCTTAAATTGAACAGTTAGATCACCATCGGACAATAAACGTCAAAGTGGAATATCTCGGACGTTTTCATATTTGTACAAACGAAATAGTTCCATCAAATTTTACATTAACACATAATATTGAACATTTGATATAAAAATACAAGATATACACGACATGAAAAATGTCTGCGCCAGATCAAACGACTAGTGATGTACGATAGCGAACGATATATCCAACAGTGGCCATGCTAGCTGATAGCGATGTGTTGCAATGTCTGCGTCTCTCTCAAGAGCTAGCGCACACTGCACTGCGAGTTGGTTGTACTTGTGTTTTTTATGTGCTACAAACATATTATTATACTAGCTGTGACCATGGCTTCATTCGCGTGGAATAGTGACTTTGGACAGCATTTTTAGGATATAAATTTTAGTTTATTTTGTAATATAAACACCGTCGTTTGGATATTAACTGAGGTAGGGCACAGCAGGAATTTCCTGCTCAAAATATAGAGCAGCCCGACTGGGGTAGTACCTCGACCTTACAGAAGATCACAGCAAAATAATACTGTTTTCAAGCAGTATTGTGTTCCTGTTGGTGAGTAAGGTAACCAGAGCTCCTGGGGGGATTGGGGATTGGGTCGGCAACGCGCTTGTGATGCTTCTGGTGTTGCAGGCGTCTATAAGCTACGGTAATCGCTTACCATCAGGTGAGCCGTACGCTTGTTTGCCGACCTAGTGACATAAAAAAAAAAAAAAAAATTACATGTTCAACGTTATTCTTTACATTGACATAACTTTTTTATTTATGAACCGATTGACACGATACTACCTTAAATATTAAGTGAAGCTTACCACAATATATTAGTGAACACCGCATCTAAATCGGATAAGCCGTTTCTGAGAATAGCGTGAACAAACATATTACATTTATATTTTTATTATTATGTAATGATGATTGATTGTTTCTGTTTAAAAATCAAAATTAAAATATTCTTTATTCAAGCGCATCAAAAGTGCTTTTAAATTATTATTTTACTAGTTAAAATTATATTATTTTTTCAGTAAAATCTCCACAGTTACTCTATTTAGTATATTTTGCAGGAACACTGGGAGGTAACGGTATAAAAATAATTCAGACCTTAAATCCGAGCACTGATGTGTACTTTATAATTAATGCAGTGTGTAGGTGTTTGTGTGTTTGTGTTTGGCTGATATTTAATATTTACTTTTCAAGAGAGCGTGTTTCTCGAGATGGAAAAAGGTACATATGATAGCTGTTTTTATACCAAGGATGTATTTTATGACGTTGTGCGAAAATTTCACAAAAAAAAAAAAATAAGAAAAAAGTTGTTTATCACAACAAGCATATTTAAAGTAGCAAGTGTTCACTTTTGTTATATAACACAGATTGGACAAACAAAAGTATTACTTCAGGATTACTTCGTAGTGCGCGCTTGTTCTAGTCGCTAGATACTATCCAATGGTTAACATGTAGCGTCGTCTGCGTCCGGCTTAACGGCCTCGCTGAATTTACGACACTGCATGGCTTTTAACCGTTCTGTACGGATTGCGTAGGTTTTACTCTTGTTCAGGCGATGTTCGATACGAGCAGACCATGTTCAGGTCACTACTGAAAAAAAAATACAGGTGTAAAAGTATCCAAGACAAAATTTTATGACAAATATCACAAGAAGTCTCTATGAGAGGTACTTAATTAATCACATTAAAATATAAATTATGTTCGCCTGTTCATTCATACTTAGCGGATCCGGTGAACTTCGTACCAACATTTAAGACGGAAGTTAATCATTTTTTTTGTCGAACATAATTATACAGCGCTCTTGAAAATAACGAATACTATAAATATATTCATTTAAAAGGTATGCACATGTACATGTATATTTACCTATGTTTTGGTGATTCTTTTATAATGATAGTAGACACATCGGTGAGGCAATTTGAAATTGTTAAGTCAACGATGATGTACAAGGTTTCACGCAGATCTGTATCCGTGAAGTTCTAGTGAGTAGAGAATACTTACAGTTTATTTATATACAAATAAATAAAATTGGAGTGTCTGTTTGTAATATTAAAATAACAGCTTTTTATTAAATGCATATGGATGTATACACACGGTATATATACCAAAATAACATTTTTTACAATTTTTGTCTGTCTGTCTGTCTGTTTGTTCCGGCTAATCTCTGAAACGACTGGACCGATTTTGACGGGACTTTCACTGGCAGATAGCTGACATAATACGAAGTAACTTAGTCTACTTTTATTTTTGAAATTTATTTATTTTATAACTCTTGTGAACCTAACAATAACTTTTTCGTTAGAATCCATGCGGACGAAGTCGCGGCCACAGCAAGTTATTATATAAAAGTAAAACGTCCGCGTCTTAACCATTCATGAGGCACACCAGACCTATGAGGACGTCATCGTCCTCCAGACAAATACAAGGAGGCTCAAGATCCACGACAGCGTTTCGCACGCTGTAGTCGCGGTGACTAGACACACCAACACCTGTGTCTATTACACCGACGACCGTGACGACGCAATTGGTCGCTTTGTGGCGAGGGCAGCGGAGATGACGGACAAGAAAATCCTTGAGCATAGTCTCAAGATGGCCATTCACCATAGAGATGCTGCCGTCATTGAGAATGTGCTCAAAATGTTGAAAAATGTAGAGGTGTGAAGACATTATTGTATTGTAAGTATAAATTATGCGTAGATAAAAGTGTAAAGTAAGTAATATAAATAATAAAATTGAATGTAATAGTATAGGAATAGGATAATGTAATTGTAATGATAAGGCTTTATATATTTACTTAATAAGATAGGATTAGTCATATAATATATTAATAAAAAAAAATTAAAAAAAAAAAATAAATTTAAATGGACAAAACGATTCCTAACCACAAAAAAAAAAAAGTACCTAACTACTAACAATAACATAGGTTAAGTGTACATTGTAAGTAGCAAATAAGTGTACATATATTGTAGTTAGAAAATAAGTGTACATATATTTTAGTTAGCAAATAAGTGTAAATATAATAAAAATAATTAGTATATAAGAATATAAAATAAGCAATATGTAGAATAGTCTTGGTCAGTGGACTCGCGTCGACTTTTAGAAATTTGAAATTTTAAGACTAGTTATTAAGGCTTCTAGATTCTAAGTTGCGGTGAAGTACCGATGCATGTTAAAAAAAAAATAATAATAACAATATATGGAATAACAAAAGCACGGGCATAATAAGCCTGTGGATATATCACATAACTAATAAAAAAAAAAAAAAAAAAAAAAAAAAGTAAAACGTCTCCATATTCTGTCTGAGCAGATATCACGTCGAAAGTAAAACTTTTAAATGAAACATAACACGCTAACATTCTTCGATTAAGTTTGTATTGTTATACGAGTAACATTCTTTACCCAACACTCAGACAGCTCGGTATCAACTCCTGTTTCTCATTAGTCTCCAACTCGCGCCAGTAACTCGCCGGGCGAGTTTTAACTTCAGTATTTACACTTAATAACAGCTAAAGTGTCTCCAGGCGGCTCTTTATCGTACGGTTGAAATGCATTCAAGAAGTTTGTAACTTGCATTTACTCTATGTTAAGTTGTTATTGAGTCTCTTAACGAGCTGAAAACGTCAGCTTTTAAGTTAAATGTACCAAGTGATATTGATGTGAGAAATTTATATTCTTAATATTCGTTCTCGTTTGCGACTTTGGTATAGGGTTGATTCGATTGCTATTAACTTAATCAATTTTCTTAAAAAAAAAAAAATAGTGGTAATAGTTATATGAGATCAACCAATAAAAACAATATAAAACAGAGTATTACTAACTAACACGGACTTTAATTATGTCGCTATTTTAACCTAAGACTGTTTAAGGTTAAAGATTTTTATTTTCTTATTTAAGACCATACAGTCATTTGCGAGAAATAATTATTTGGCTACATAATTAAATGTATGAACGGATTTTTCAAGACATAGCCTATGTAATCTAGCACCGATGTATGTATATCAACATATGAAATGACATTAATTTCTAATATATAAAATTAACGTTTATAAGAGAAGCATTTTATTAATATACTACATAGCTGTACCCTGCGCGCGTTGCTACGCTTTTTATATATATTTTTGGTCGTACCAACTCAGAAACCTTTGTGGGCTCATTTATGCATACTGAACTTTTACTTTACTGAAGATCATGAGATGATCAAATGCATAATTTACGATTCTGTAAAGGACATACAGACAAACATTCATTTATATATATATATATATATATATATAGATTCGTAAGAAGAAGTACAAAGTGCTAACAAGAGAGCATCATCTATACGTAAGCATGGAAAATAGAATAAATACCTACGACCGATATTCAAGTTAAAAACAGAACCATTTAATCTAATCTCTAAAGGTTAAACTATAAAGATAAGGAAACGAAATTATTATCCAACAAAACTCTCAAAAAATCCATGTACAGTGAAAGTGTTATTTTTAAGTACGATGCCTCATCAAAAAGTTTCGTAGTTGGTTGTTAACAGTTTTTATATTAGCAATATACCAAAAATAAATAGTCTTACTATACACTAAATGCATAGGTTGAGTTTGTGCCTTTGATCTTAATGATAAAAAAAAAAAAAAAAATGATTTTCTTTTTAAATAAGTAAGGAACAACTTTTAAAATACTTAGATCTCTAGTTTGACTTTTTTCAAAGTAGTTAATTTTTATAGAGAAATGCATGCGGATTAACTTGAAATAGGTGTAATTGCTTTGATAAAATCATAGCATTGATTTTGAATAGCCCGTTGGCGCAGTTTGTAGTGGCCCTGCTTTATGTTCCGCGGGTTGCGAGTTCGGTTCCCGCCTAAGTTTGGGTGTAATATTTGTATTTATATATTTATATATGTATTATTTGTATGTATATTAAAAAAAAAGTTCTAACAGTCGGATGTTACCTGTAACACAAGCGTTAAGTTGCTTATCATAGGAGCAAACGACTGTGTGTGTGTTATAAGACATTTATTTATTTATTTAGTCAAAAAATTATGAAATAAAGATACAAAATGAGTCAACCCTGCATATTTCACAATTTCCTAACTATGGGTTTTATCCAGGCTGTCAAACCATGATATACCTTATATCTCGTGGACGTTAATCTAATTTTATAGTTTGCAAACTAGCTTAAGTAACTTATATTTTAGGTGCACTTTGTTTTTATGTGTGAGCGTCAGGATACTTGACATCAAATTAGTAGGTATGTATATAAGAACATAAACACATACATATTTTCTAATTTTTGAAGCCTTATTTCAATTTCTTTATAAATACTAGCTGACCCAGCAAACGTTGTTTTGCCATATATATTATGAAAATTTAGGGTTGTATGTATTTTTTGAAGCTAAATCATAATAAAATAAAAAATAAACAAATTATCTAAAAATTAAAAAAAAAAAAATATTTAGGGGTGGACTACCCTTAAAATTTGGGGGATGAAAAATAGATGTTGGTTGATTCTCAGACCTACCCAATATGCACACAAAATTTTATGAGAATCGGTCAAGCCGTTTCGGAGGAGTTTAACTACAAACACCGCGACACGAGAATTTTATATATTAGATTTTTCATCTGTATCCACTAAACAGTAAATCTGATATCCTTATGCACATTCGACTCATTATATTTTATTTAAGACCCACGGGAAACTTAACTTCACGCTTCTTATTTTCTAGTTATTTTATACTTCAACGAATACTAGTCATACTTTTGTATTTCAAGTTATATTACATATTTAGTTACCTAGATACAAAAATACATAGCACTGTTTTGAAAAAGATTTTAAAGATCTATTTTCTTAAACATAAAACCTACGTGTTGTGCCAAAACTGCTCTGGAGTTACGGAGTCATGCGGTCACGTTCCTTCGTATCAGAAGTAATTTATATCCGTGTTGCGGCCAGAGTGGACAACATTCAATAAAGTATGGCTTTGTTAAATATATTACGAAATTTATTTTTCACCATCTGTTTGTGAAAACTTGAAATTGTTGATTTATATATTCTAATTATTTCGTATTTTATGAATTTCGGTAGATGTAGAGAAAAGAATAAGTTATTTCTATGGTTTTGTTTTTTTAATACAACAAGCTCGACAAACATGCGTACGGCTCACCTGATGATAATCGATTACCGTAGCTTATATATCTGCAACCACAGAAGCATCGCAAGTGAGTTGCCAATCCTGCCCCCAATATGAGTTATATAGATACAATATGAGTTCTGGTCACCTTACTTTCCACAGAAACACAACACTGCTTGAAAGCAGTATAATGTAGCTACCATCATGATATTATTAGTTAAAAATAGTAATGGGCTTGAGAAGAACTAGATAAATGTAAAGCTGATATTTTTTTAATTTGGATCATATACCAGAAGTAAATATCTTAGTTCGATTCAAAGCAATTTCCTATAACTAAGCTAACCTTACGTAGGTTTCAGGTCCCTCCCTCCTCCAAGTACTAAGTTTTAAGAGAGATTTCAACGAGCGCTAATGTAAAACCTAACCGCGGGCATTATCCAACAGATGGTTATAATGAAGTAACCTGGCTGGGTGATAGCACAGAAGCACACGCGAGCCCTCGGCGCTCAATAACTCACGCCTACCAAAATGATCTACGAGCATTATACGACACTTAGATATTACAGGAAGGCTTTCTAACAATAACCTTAACGAAACACGGCATGTTAAAGCACGAGATATGAGTTAGAAATTAATATTTACTAAGTTCAAACTTAAATTATAATTCGTTCTATTGCTTCCACTAGTGACAAGAGGGCTGGTGTATTTTTTGCCCAGAGAATCTGCACAGCGATTCAACGGTGAAATGTTGCCAGCATTCGTGGCACCATTCCTTGCGGACATGATTTATACCGTAACTATTTTTAAAGATTTAGTTCTTAAGTTGTGAATTGTAAATATGTATAATATTGAAAAATTCTTCGAAATAAACCTACCTATATTTTGTTTTTAACATTATTGTTACAATACAATCGTAAACATGTCTGTTTTCAGTTTTAATCTTAGTTATCACAGGCATTGGTGAGTCATGATCGTACTTCGTATTGATTAATAAATTGTGTTATGATTGATACAAATGCTAATTACATACACTTTTGATGCCATGAACTAATTTGAGAGAGAATTAGTTAGTAGTTAGATCTTAGATCCTTTAGAATTTGATTTTAATGTCAGGTAAATTTGGTCCAAATGTACCAAATTCTTTTCCTAATTAATAAATTTATTTTATGTACTTTTTCTCTTATGTATTTTTATACTGCTTAAGATGTATCTTTTTTCATTTATTATAAACTATTTATAATTTAATTAAGTCGTATGCACCTAGGTATTCCTTTTTTTACAATCCAGATTTAATCGTCTTAATTGACAATAGTATTGTGGTATTCGCGATGCAGGGACACATTCACAACATTGCATGTCCTGCTGTACTTACAATATTCATAGCGAGGTCACAGAACGCATGAGGCGAGAAAACGGCGGAACATCGCGTGCCCGCTATGAAATATTATGAACAGATAGACGCTTTATTCCTACCGAAAAACCTTAGAAAAGGAAACAAGAATTCCTTAGATAAGAACAAAATATGGAGCAGTGAAACGGAGCGCGTGTTATTATTTCGTAAGCGTCTACTCGACTTGAATGGTTTGAATGAGTATTGCGGGATTGTTCGAATGTTGAATGCATTCGAACAATGGTGTTTACCATTTATTTATATTTAAAATTTATTTTATTTTAGCGAAATTTATATGTATATGGTTTGTCTCTTTTATTTTTTAACGTAGTAAGTATTTAGTAATCAGGGGTAGTAGTAAAATATATATAAAAAAACATTGGTTGTTTGTAAAATCGGATTACGGACGATAGTTTTACGTGATAACGTCATAAAGAAACATTGATGAAAAATTGCATACTTTTATGAATGGGAGACCCACTAGGACTGCACAAACACCACCCCAAACAACAACACTCCAAACACCGTGCCTCGGAGAGCACGTTAAGCCGTCGGTCCCGGTTGTTATCATAAATACCTAATAGTGAACGTTACTCATAGTAGGGAATATATCCGCCAACCCGCATTGGAGCAGCGTGGTGGATTAAGCTCTGATCCTTCTCCTACATGGGGAAAGAGGCCTATGCCCAGTTGTGGGATATTACAGGCTGAAGCGATTTATGAATGGAACTAAACTATTATTACTGAATTATTTCAAGCCAACACTTGGAACATTCGTGCCTCTCTATCGCTTGTTCCGCTCTCTCTCTTTCACGCTCAGGCTTAGGTGGAACGTGACACTTTTTCGTGCGTGCAAAGGTCAAGAGTCTAGATGATTATGAATCTGTATTTTTTTAATGTTACGCCTAAATAGAGTTGTAGGTTGTCTAAGTTTGAGGTTTTTGAAGGGAAACTTCTTTAGGCGCATGAGGGGTAAAATTTACGGATTAATAGTGTCATGGCGTCACGAGTCATGAATTTTTAAACGTCCATACCACGTTGAATTCACCGGTTCTCGTCCGATAACTGAAGTTAAGCAACATCGGACGCGGTCAGTACTTGGATGGGTGACCACCTGAAAACACCGCGTGACGTTGGCTTTTTGTTTTTTGAAACGAAGTTCCTTACGGCAGGGTTGTCATTTGGCTGGGTGAGAGAACTGAATTTTTTTTAATACTAAAACCGTAAGAAAAATATATAACGGAAGTGACGTAATATCAGTCACACGACTGTATAATATGAAGTTTGTAAAACTAAAATATTACTAGTAAACTTTTTTAAAATTATTTATGTAATTTTATACTGTCGACAAAAATAAATAAAGCCATATGTTTTTTATTTCACTTAATAGTTTGAATTATTATTATTATTATTTTGTTTGATTTATTTTATTTTACGGTATTTGTTATTTTCTAAAATACTAATTTCCTAAATACTTTTATGTACTTAATTAAAAACCAAGCAACAAAATTTAAAAAAAATCAAGAACTAGAAAATATGTATAAAATTCAACATTTTTTTTTCAAATTGTGTTGCTTCTATACTATCCGAAGGAACTTCGTTCCTACCTGGTGTCTCATGACACCACATTACGCTTTTTTTTTATACCACTAGGTCGACAAACAAGCGTACGGTTCACCTGATGGTAAGCGATTACCGTAGCTTATAGACGCCTGCAACACCAGAAGCATCACAAGCGGGTTGACGACCCAATCCCCAATCCCTCCCCCAGGAGCTCTGGTCACCTTACTTACCAACATGAACACAATACTGCTTGAAAACAGTATTATTTAGCTGTGACCTTCTGTAAGGTCGAGGTACTCTACCCCAGTCGGGCTGCTCCATATTTTGAGCAGGAAATTCCTGCTGTGTCCTACCTCAGTTAAAAACTATTTTTTTTTCAATTCGTTTTTTTTTTTAAATTAGTTTTTCAATTAGTTTGCCAAAGAAGCTTCACTTCTGACACGTGTAATTTGTATGCACGCATTTTTTTATAATTAAAATCAATTGATATATATAATTCACTTCGAAAATTCCGCAATGCAAGACAAAAGTCTTCGAGCAATGCATCCTGCCTGTGTTAACATATGGAGCTGCGACGTAGACACTGATGATGGATTAGTCCACAAGTTTAAAGCCGCTTGACCTGCAATGGAACGGGCTATGCTTGGGATCTCGCTCAAAGATAGAAAAAAGACATAGCCTACATAATTAGCAAGTTAAAGTGGCAGTGGGCTGGTCATCTGTGTCGCAGGACTGATGGCCGTTGGAGTAGACGTGTCCTTAAGTGGAGATCGCGTCTTGGCCAACGCAGTGTGGGTCATCCTCCGGCCCACTGGACCTGTATAGGCTGGATGAGGATAGCGGAAAACCGGGATGTGCGAACTTTGGGAGCCCTATGTCCAGCAGTGGACTGCAATAGGCTGAACTTAGTTGATTTGAAGTTAGAAATCTTATTATGTTTTTGAATAAACAAAACAGTGCAGCTAAATTATACTGTTTATAAATATAATTAGGCGTATAGTCCCCTTCTTTATCCTCCAGAATATCATACCAATTATGTGAATTAACATTTCTGTGATCTTATTTTCTCAATATTAAAACGATATTTGCGTTTAAATAAACACAGTTTCATCCGTGAAATGTCATGAACTCGCGAAAGTTGGAGTCTGTTGCAGATCTTAAAGTTGTTGAGATATCATCTTCGCAGATATTCGAATGTTTTAATTTATTCTCGTCGTGTTTGTCGAGATGAAACGTAACGTGTCGAAGTTTTGTTTGTTTCTTCTTAATTCTCATTTGACTAAGCATGTTTACTCCGATGAAAATGTATAAATTATTTATATTCGTATGTATTTATTTTATTTTAAAATTTCTTTTCAGTATAATTAATAGCACAAGTGATTCAATGCCAGGTTAAATAATATGAACGAGCGTCCATGGCGTCCCCACTACGGTGTCGGCAGAAAAAAGGTGTGGGTTTTAGTGGATAGTCCGGCATTGCTCCTCACGCCGGGAGTTCCACACTCCCGTCACCTTCGTGAGGCGGGGTTAGTGCGTAAATGTATTTCTCCATCTATAAAAAAAGGTTAAACAATATGAAAATGGAATTTATAATTAAATAATCGCATTAGCTATAAGGATATTTTTTAAATGAATATAAAATTTCTAAACCTTCGCTTCTTTCGTAGTCTGCTTAAAATATTAAACAGCTGTTTGTGTGCTACATACAGCAATATATTCAATTCCCTCTGTTTTATTTTATATCTATAGAAACGTTGATTATTTACAGGCAAGAGTAATTACACTATAATTGAAATGTGGATTTTTGTATTGTAATTAAACTTGAACCAAAATTAAAAAAAAAAATAACAAGAAATATAAAAACAAAAATAAAATCAATTTTTAAGGAAGTGATAAAACATACACTTACGCTTCAGCCTGTAATATCCCACTGCTGGCCATAGGCCTCTTTCCCCATGTAGGAGAAGGACCAGAGCTTAATCCACCACGCTGCTAATACATAAACGAAAATAAAATAAACAAATTTCAATATATACAACATATTGTTGTATTCAATACTCCTCATGTTGTTTATACTTTGGCAAATATCAAACTCCTCGTGTGAAGTATAACAAATTCCAATAATTTCCGATCCGTAATATTTCTTAATATACGCAAGCTTTGCGTAAACTTTCCGTACATGGAAGTTCGGAACAAACACAGGAATACTTCGGAATTTTCCAACTCTACAGATTTATTACCGGCACCACTCCGTAACGTGATTTATGAGAATATCGTGTCATCGTATATTTTAAAATCCATTGCAATTCATTTTAAAAATATTTTCCTAGCAGTTTAATATATTGTTTGATGTATTGTGTGTAGTTATTTATTTATTTTCTAATTATTTTTGCGTAAATATTTAATTTACTTTTTGTTGTGGCTTTATACACGTATTGTTGTTGGCAATTAGAAGATTCGTTACAACGATTATTTGCTTATGCTATTTTCTATTAGGTACTAAATTGTAATCTAGGTCTTGTACAAAACTAACATTACTTAATATAATAAATAAATGTCATTGATAAGTTTGAAGGAACTTTAATTGTTAAGTTTAGATGTTTTTTTGTTTACATAAACAAATATTAAGGTTTAGTCTGTAGGTTAGTAGTAAGTGTAGGCTAGATGTGACATACGGAAAACTGAGATGTCTGGCGTGAACTTGGGGAGGCCTGTGTTCAGCAGTGGACTGCAATAGGCTGAATTGACTAACTGTCTGTAGGTATTGGTTTATTTTTAATGTGCTTTTTTGTATTTTGTAACGATAAAATTAAATTTAATTGTCATTATCCTTTTACAATAACATTGCACGAGTGTAAAAGAATCAAGCCTGTGCAATTCCACATTAAACATTACTTTACCTTACTGCTGTATCCTCTCAGTGTTTCTGAAACATTTTACTAAAAATCTTAATGCCAAAATATTTTAATCTATGGAATAGACTACATTCGGACAAGGTAGGATCGTAATGCAACGTTTAGGGACATTGTGAGTCGTTTGTAAATAAATTTTGAGCGAACATGAGGGCACAAAAAGACCCCTGTTTGCTTTGCTAATTGAATTCATTGTAGCTGCTTAAACGATATTGAAGCTGAAGGTCCACAAGATAAATAATGCTATTTAATATAATATTAACGTTAAAAATATATAAACCAAATAATATTAACAATTTCTCATTATGTCACGTAGATCACAGCAAAATAATACTGTTTTCAAGCAGTATTGTGTTCCTGTTGGTGAGTAAGGTGACCAGAGCTCCTGGGGGAATTGGGGATTGGGTCGGCAAGGCGCTTGCGATGCTTCTGGTGTTGCAGGTGTCTATAAGCTATGGTAATCGCTTACCATCTTTTATTTTATTTTAATTAGAAGACATTCAAAACATCACGGTTGTTTCCGTAAACCTGCTTTTTTCTTACATAAGTAATTAAATATGGAGATCGAGTTTGTATGCGTTGTAGTACTATTATAATAATTATTTTTCAATCATTTTCTATTGGTCTCTAAGCTATCAGATTGTATTAAGATATTCTTATTAGTTAGTGTCTTAGCAATGTCTATCTAGTGGTCAACAAGACCAATCGATGTTTAAAGTGGTCTGTACGCGTGCATACATTTCGGCGAAATTAAAACGTTTTTCGAACAAATCTCGACGGATAATGGATAGCCGGGGATGTGTTATAATTGCGACTCTGAATTAACATAATAAATCTCATTAAATTAGTATTGACGCTGGACGACTAATTAAAATAATTTAAATGCGGCTTGTTATGGATTTTTGTTTGTATTAGTATTATTTATTTGTACTGATTAGTGCATTAATTTTGTATGATTTATTGTCAACAATGGTTTAGTTTATTAGACGTATCTGTTATAAAACTAAGTACACTGACTGTGAATAGATTTAATTTTTTTTATATAACTAGGTTGGCAAACAAGCGTATGGCTTACGTTGTTTTGGCATATATAATTAACCCACTGATTGGGGGAATTCCTGTATAGCTTAGGAGTATGAAAAATAGATGTTGGTCGATTTTTTTTATATCACTAGGTCGGCAAACAAGCGTACGGCTAACCTGATGGTAAGCGATTACCGTAGCTTATAGGCGTCTGCAATACGAGAAGCATCACAACGCGTTACCGACCCTATCCTTAATTCCCCCCAGGAGCGCTGGTCACTTTACTCAGCAACAGAAACACAGCGCTGCTTGAAAGAATTTTATTTTATTTTAGCGTATTATTTAGCTGTGACCTTCTGTAAGGTCGAGGTACTACCCCATTCGGGCTGTTCCAGTGCCCCTACTTCAGTTTTAGAGTAGCAGACCCATAGCTCACCCGAAAGACATTGTTCTGTCTAGCGAACTGACAAAGCGTGTGTAGATGGTTTAATTGTTACATTTTCTAATAAAAATTAAACTTACTACGCAATTTTCTTAATTTTTCGATCCATAAGAACCTTCTACTATGAGTTAAAAAACTTATAAAACAGTAGCCGAATTACTCCATTCGTTTTTGAGTTTTGTACATCATTCGAAACACTTTTAGCGATTATTTATATAGATTGTAAAAAGTAAAATGACGGTACTTCTGCTAAATTGTTCCTGTTCTAAGTTTTTGAGTTTACACTTAATTATTATTTTTTCATAATTAATCTATATTGAACTATCAATACGAACATGGATGCTTCTAAGCCCATATTGTTAAATAAAACACATTTTACAAAACGCAGTAAAGAAATATTATTCGCTTTCATTGTTGTCGCCTCAAGCACGGAATCCCTTCTACAAACTCGTAACATAAAGTAAACGAGTACGATTATTTTCAAAAACGCTTCAGCTTTTATTTTTTATGTGTCTTTCCTAAAGCTTCGTAAAGTTTAAATGAAAAAGGTCCACCCGCATATTGACCCAGTTATATTTGACTTGAGATTTCTTATGGAGTTTTGTTTATCTATTACTGAGTTTTTCCGATGAAGAAAAGCGAAGTTCTTCGTATATTATTAATGTTTGTTTCGACTTAGATGGCTTTTGACAATTGTTTGTTTTGGAATAAATAGCTTTGTAATATGATAAAGTATTTTTATTATGTGCTTTTTATTTATGTATAATTGTACACCAAATAACGTGATATATCGTTACGCTTTTGCGCATTTTATTTTTACGTAAACCTTGACCTGCCAATAACGAATACAAACAAAACAAAAATAATTTTTAAAATTTGTGAAATCGTTCGGAAATTATAAGTGTACAAAATTTTTGTAGATTACTTGCATCCCGCCCGGCTTTGCACGGGTATTTAATGAAAATTTCAAAATCATTTTTGTCCTAATTGTGTTGAAAATATTATATAATATAGTCTATGTCATCCGGGGATAGTGTAGCTTACTAACAGTGGAAGAATTTTTCAAATTGGTTCGGTAGTTTCGGAGTCCATTCAATGCAAACAAACAATCAACATCTTTCCTCTTTATAATATTAGTATAGACAATATTTGCCATATATCTTTTACAATTATGACACATTTAAAAATAAAATTACAGTTTTTAATACAATTAATAGATATGGATTCGCATGACGAACTGATAATTAACATCTATAATAAATCAAAAATATAATAACACATTTTAATCTGCTCAATCATCGTCATGTCGGATCAAGCGATTATTTTATTAAAATTCATGATTCAAAATTCGGCATCCAGGGCGACCAGACTCAATAATTACAAGGACTAACAACATATAATTACAAAACTCAATTTATTGATAAAACATGCCAGTAGGGTTATTTTACAAGAATTGTGATTTTATTTCATGAAAATCTGTTATAAAACAAGTCTCAAATCTTTTCATCTTCCAGAGGAACTCAGGCCACATTACGGAACACGATAGACATTAGATTAATAATATTGATATTAAACTTTTTCATAAGTAAGAATAGAGAAATAATTTATTAAAAAGAAATAATTTATTTTTAATAAATTATTTCTTAAGTCTACTAAGTAGCTGATTTATGTTATCAAAAGATGATCATTGCTATTTAAATAAATGTATACTAATGTTATATTGACTTTTATATCGGATTCAGTGCCTCCTTATTTAAAAGTGGTAGCGTCATATTTTACATTTAAAATTGTTTGTCCGCATAAATGATATTTTATTACAATCGGGTATGTCTTCGTAGAGTGATGACACGAATGCTTGCAGGACTTTCCCGACTTCAAAAACAGATTCTTCATCAGATATTCAGAGGATTCGTAACAAAAATCAGGCTTTCTTCAAAACTAGCCATCCCGCCGCCAGAAGGCCCACTCATAGAGTCGAATTTTATGGGATTTTGTGCACTCTCACTTGAAATTTCTCGAGTTTTGATTGAAAACAGTACATAGGATATAATTTAGATCCAAGAAATGTAATTCCTATTGTCATACGAATAATTATAGATTTCATGATAGCGTCACGGGATGAAGGCAGATTCGATTACCGTTTGTGAAGACTTTCCGCTCGTTTGCGTCATTAATGCGTGCCACATTATTGAGGATAACGTCTTTTTAAAGCGATGGATATATTTATTGTAGTCTAACTCCCTGCGGCGTTTCTACTATTGATTACCGTTCGAGCCTAGTTCCGCAGGCAGTTTAAGAACTTATAAAAAAGAGGCTATTATTGATTTTTTAAATTGTGAAATCGGAGACCAGAGTTCGTAGTAGTAGTCTTATCATTAATGCATAACGATTTAAGAAAATGAGCATGATAAATGAAAAATTCAAAAATTACAGTAATAATTTTATCACAATGTATCAAATATCCAATAAATAAAATAATGGTTCAAAAAGATTGTAAAGCATCATTAATCACCATTACCATAATTTTGAATCTCTTTATTAATGAACAAAGGAATATCTAACGAAAAGCGACTCAGTTTTATTTTCAGCTTTCGAAAATAAGTAGTTTCAGCAACTATGCGTATCGCCACAATCTCTTCATTAATATGAAGTAGGGTGCAGCACATATTTTGCTCAAAATGTTGGGAAGTACTGCAACCTTACAGAAGGCCACGCTAAAAAACTTTACTTTCAAATAGTGCTGTATTCCCTGTGGTGAGTATAGTAGATAGCCAGAGATGACGAGAGTCAAAGGTAGGGCCAGCAAGAAACTTCTTATCTACCTGGTGTTGCAGATATATGCTGTGGTAACTGCTTTCCATCAAGCGCCATACGCTTGTCTGCCACGATAGTGGTGTACTCGTAGTAATGGCTTGTTCCTTTTACAAAAATATTAAGATTTTGTAAGCTTATAGTTTTATATTTATAAATTCGTAGCGACATCTATCTCGCGACATACAAACTAGATAAAACTGACGTATCCTACATCGCGATATCAAAGTTATCAGACCGATTGAGCGGACGAGGAACTCAACACCCCGTTCCTCGCACACGCCAAAAATTGATTATAATAAAGGTTTATTTAGTTTTTATGTGCTCAAAACGCTAACGAATATTGTGTATGATTCAATATCGTTGTATCTAAAAGTTGTCCAACGCTCGATAGATGGCGTGCGGATTAACATAGATTGCGCTAAAACTTTATTTACGGGTTATATAGTATGTAAGGTCAATGATTTACATAAACGAGTGATCGGTCATCGGTGTCGGTAGCTGATGCGTAGATACTGTCGTGGTTTTATTTATTCAATCCTAGAAGTAATTCACGACTAGCCCAAAAGTCGACCGCCAATCGCCGTAGCACGTCAGGCGTTATACATTGTATCCAATACCGTATCGTGACAGAAACATGTAACACAGAAGTGGGTCACGATAGAAATATTGCTTTGTATCTTACAAAGGAGAAATGTATTTTTCGCGTAAATTGGTTTTGTTACATATCGATATTTTTTATCGACGAAAAGACAGGAGAATTTCAATTTGAGATGTACTTTGTATGTATGATCTTGCATAACGTTATATGCAGTCCGGGTTTTATTAATTTCGAACCCCGTTCAGGACGTTTGCCTTTGTGTGTTATTGTATGTGTTTCTTGACACCCGAAAAAAGGCGTAAATCATTACTGGAAACATACGAGTTCCAGCTGTATAATAATTATGTAAGTTAAAATGTAGGTTAATTTCTATCTTGAAATTTCAAGCCCAGGATTTTTTAGGCAAAACCGCAGAGCGCAACTAGTGATGGTACGAGTATTATGATTTACTTGTCAGATATTGAATGTGAACGCTCAGCAAATCAGATTTATGTCGTTGGTGAAAGCGGTGACCGAGAAAGTTCTAATCGTATAGATGTCTCGAGGGAGATGAATTTATCGAATTTCAGCGCTTTTCCGATTATTGTAAGTCGATCGAAAAAAGTTTTAATTGAATACTTCTGAAGAAATATCTCGATGTAAAAGTAAACATATATTTATATTTTAACTACCTGACCCAGCCACGCGTTGTTGTGGCTCAGTAATTATAATTGTAATTTATAAAATATATTTAAATTCTACATTCAAACGCGCTATCTATAATCTAGAAATAGAAATACGGAGCCATCTATCGGATATCTGTGTAACTTAGATGCCAAAACATGATATATACGGATTTTATAGAACTAATCTATAAATACAGAATAAAGTCGTATAATAAACATTTAATTTGCTGTAACAAATATTGAGATCAATAATTGAGATAAAAACTACCCTATCTCTCAATTTGGACCAAATTACAATGCTTACAAAATTTGATAAAAATGGTTCAGTAATTTCGGAGTTTATCGCTAACATACATCGTGACACGAAAATTTTTATATGTATAGATTATATATCTACTTATTATCGAAACTGGAAAATTAAGGAAAATTAATTCTGCTCTATATAGGACAGAGGTTAGAGCTTAATCCACTACGTTGCTCAACTGCAGGTTGGAGAGTAATTTTCCTACCAATATTGAAAATCGCTATCAGATGTCTATGACAATAACCTTATAATATAGACTAACCTTCTGATATTAGACTTACAAGAACAGACGCTTAGACGAGAAATGAATATTTGTATAAATACAAGTATCTGCTCCGAATGGGTATCGAACTCATAACCGTTTGCGTTAAGGCGAGTTATTACGTACTAGACGTTTATCTAGTGTTTAAATTCTTCTTCTTAGTTGATACATTCTTATCAGAACGGTCGAGGTCTTTACGAGTGATGCGAACTGATGTAACTTACCTCACAATCTCTTAGAATATAAATCTATTTTCGACCTTCTTAGTACACTTATCGAATAAACCGCCCACAGCAGATTTGATCTGGTACATAGCATGGGTCTCATGGTCTCAGTCTTCCGCACCATCGGATACCCTCCAATCTGCCTTGCATAACAAGACGCTCGGTGGAATCGCTGTTTCATCTCAAAATTGTTCGCTCGAATTCAGTCCAAGATACTCCAAGCGAGCTCCGTAATCAAGGTTATATCATTGTTTTCAATAGCCCAGGAATTGGAAGGCAATGTTTTTGTGATTATTCAAATATTATGGCAAAAGTTTCAAAACGCTTCAGTCTGTAATATCCCACTACTGAGCATAGGCCTCTTTCCCCATGTAGGAGAAGGATCAGAGCTTAATCCACCACGCTGCTCCAATGCGGGTTGACGGATATATTCCCTACTATGAGTAACGATCGCTATCAGGTGTACATGATAACAACCGGGACCGACGGCTTAACGTTAAAAGTTTCAATATTCGTATTTATCAGCATGTGTTTCAATCTCTTCGCAGATTACTCAAAGGTAGGTGTTGTGATCTCCTCTAATGCTCGCTTGAATTTGCGCGGAAACCCTGTTCAGTTCCATTACTCTCACCCCCTTTGCTTTTATTACACGTCGCATATTTACTAGAGAAAGAGTGACATCGGTCATTCAGTGTTGTTTTTTATTCGTAGCTGTTGATGGCTTCGATTTTTCGCCCTTACGCCCCTGATCCTCCTGTTTAAACAACATAAAAATAATATTAAAATTTTATATAATTATCTAAGCAGCCATAACTTTGTAAATATCTCCTGATATTTTATTATGACTATCAATTTTACTGTAATTAGCTATATAAAAAAAATATGAACTGTATTTTGTAGCATTATCTAAATTCTAATTTTTTTGTAGTTTTATTTTGCTAATTATAATTGTTATTTTGCATACATTATATTTATTTGATACTTAAATAAATAAATAGTATAAGGATATGTGTAAATATGATGGATATAATGGGGTATGCGTGGTTAAAGTTTAAAAATTAAAGAAATGTCTAAAATATTGTATATTATCTATCTTTATTTTGTACAAACTGTTTTAAACTTAGACTTCGAATTTCCAATCTAAATACGGAACGCCGTTAAGTTAGATAAATATTTTATTTGTACATCAAGTATGAAGATTGAAGATACAAAGAAAGACAAAGCGACCCGAGGAATTACTCCTTCCATACAACCGGTCGCATATAAACTGCCTTAAACAGCTCCTTAGAAACCTTTTACACTGCATACAACATACCGCACATTACCATACATAGAATCTTCATTCCATCTCTTTAATAATAGTCTTTATATCATTGTCATAAGGGTCATAATGCTATGATGTATTTGGACGCGTCGCCCTTTGTACACTGTACATCATAAAATATACATTTCGGGTTAAGTCAGAAGGGACAGTATGAAAACAGAGCCTTTGAATATGTATGGGTAGTGGATGGACGAACGAGGTGTCTTGGAGCTTCCATAAATGAACTACGATAGCCAAAACTGCTTTGGACGTTTATAAGGAGTTTCGAGAGGTTGTTTGTGAATAAAGTTTACTAGTATTATTACGGAAATACAAAATATATGTTTTAAATAAAATGTCATGAAAAGTCTGCTTGTATGTATTATCTATAATATATATAAAAGCGAAAGGTCACTCACTCATCACGAAATCTCCGAAACTATAACACCTAGAAACTTGAAATTTGGCAGGTAGTTTTTTTATAGAGCGTAGACATCCGCTAAGAACGGATTTTACGAAACTCGACCCCTAAGGGGGTAAAACGGGGGTTGGAAGTTTGTATGAAAGTTCTATGTTTTTGAAGTAAGATGCTTGATATTTAAAATGTATGCTCTATAAATGATGAGAAGGTGTGCAAATAATATATATTTAGACATCAACTCCCTTTTTGGGTTAAAAAGGGGGATGGTAGGTTGAGCCACTCATCACGAAATGTCCGAAACTATAACACCTAGAAACTTGAAATTTGGCAGGTAGTTTTCTTATAGAGCGTAGACATCCGCTAAGAACGTATTTTACGAAACTCGACCCCTAAAGGGGTAAAACGGGGGTTGGTAGTTTGTATAAAAGTCCTATGTTTTTGAAGTAAGAGACTTAAAATTTAACATGTATGCTCTATAGATGGTAAATAGGTGTGTAAATAATGTATCTTTAGAAATCAACTCCCTTTTTGGGGTTAAAACGGGGGATGGTAGTTTGACTCACTCATCACGAAATCTCCGAAACTATAATAGCCACAAACTTGAAATTTGGCAGGTAGGCTCCTTCTAAGACGTAAACATCCGTTAAGAACGGATTTTACGGAAATCGACCCGTAAAGGGGTAAAACGAGGTTGGAAGTTTATATGAAAGTTCTATGTTTTTGAAGTCAGAGACTTGAAATTTAAGATGTGCGCTCTAAAGAAAGTGAGGAGGTGTTCAAATAACGTATCTTTAGCAATCAACTCCCTTTTGGGGTTAAAACGGGGGATGGTAGGTCGACTCACTCATCACGAAATCTCCGAAACTATAACAGCTATAAACTTGAAATTTGGCAGGTAGGTTCCTTATAAAGTGTCGACATTTATTAAGAAGGGATTTTATGAAACTCGACCTCTCAGGGGGTTAAACGGGGGTTGGAAGTTTATATGAATGTCCTATGTTTTTGAGTAAGAGACTTGAAATTTAAAATGTATGCTCTATAGATGGTGAGGAGGTGTCCAAATAATAATAATAATAATAATACTCTTTATTGTACACCATTAAAAGAAACAACAGAGAAAAAAAACATAAAACGAAAGATGTACAAAGGCAAATAATCTACATATATAAAAGAGAAAGGTCACTGACTCACTCATCACGAGAACTCAAAAACCGCTGGGACCATCCAGTGGTTTTTAATCCATCCAGGATGGACAAAGATGAAATTTGGTAGGTAGGTAGATTAATTAATTGGTAGATAGGTAGTAAGTAGACGTCCGCTAAGAACGGATTTTGCAATATTTCACCGCTAAGGGGGTTTAATTGGGGTTGATAGTTTGTATGAAACATATACAGCAGCTATAAGTTCGCCTGATAGGCTATTTATACTCCAACCTGAAAATAAAACTAAAAATGTGGTATATAGAGAGGTTTTATAAAAATAACTATTAAATTATACCAAATTGTGCCTTTTAAAAAGTTACTTAGTGTGATAAGAATTTCAAGTGAAATTTGCGTTAAACATCTTAATAGCCTTAATAGCATATCTTCATAACCACGCGGACGTAGTCGCGGGCATCAGTTAGTGTATTATAAAATAAAGTCTCCAAAAGTGTATGTGATCGATTCGCTCAAATTCTACTGAACGGGTTTTCATGCGGTTTCACCATTGAGAAGGGGAAGGTTTACGGAACGGCTAAGCCGATTTTGATGAGAGTTTCACTGGAAGTTTGCCGGGAAAACTTTGTGACACACTAATTTCAACGCGGGCGAAGCTGCGGGCACAGCTAGTATAAAATATAATTATATTTTCTATTATAATCTATTCCGTAATGAAACGTAGGATATTCTATAAAACAGTCTTTCAAAATAATATTAGCAGTATATCACATTTAAAATATCTATAATTATTTTAATAAATGTTAAAATAAATATAATTATTTTTTATATATAAATATTTATAATATTTTTTTATTAATATTAAAATACTTAATGTCTAAATGACTAAACCAACTTTACATTTAAAAGATTCTTTTTTCAAATAGGTTCCTATTAATAATTAAAAGCAATAAGCACACGAGATATTTATAACCAAGAAATAGATTTAATTTTTCTAGCTACGCTGACTTAAAAATAAACAAGATTCTAAACATTTTAAACATTTTTAAAATCGTACATAATAAACAAGATTACCCGTAAATGAAGTAAATAATTGTACAATGGACTCGTTAATCTCATTATACAACTTAATTAGGCATTCTTTTAGAACAAAAGAGGGGAATTTTATATTTGAAATCTTACTGACATCTTCGTTGTTAAAAAAATGCACAGATTATAAATATTTAGTAGACGTTTTAGATTATGGCTTTATCTATACCAAATGTATTTTTTATTTCTTTATTCTTTTATTTACATATAATTAAAACAAAAATATAATCTAATTATTTCTTTGATAATTGTCGAAATAAGATCGTAAATAAGATAAAATTTGTGATACAGAGAACTACAGTGGCGAAAAAACGATTTAAGTTGGTATTATATCCGGAATAAGACGTTTTCTCCTAATTTTCACGCAAAAATAATTGCTAAAGTAATGCGCTTATTGCGTCTAATAATAGAAACATAATTAAACTTAAAAATAAACAAATTATATCTTAGAAATCTTATCTTAGAAACATAAATACTATTTAATGATCTCGATTGTCCATTTACTTACTAAGGCGGTGTTTTACATTAATATAAACTAAATTATAATAGATTATTAATAGATTTTGTTAGTAAAATTTAGTATTCGCAAACAAAAGATATATTATTACAAATAATATTGTTTAGAAAAAAAAAAAACGGTTTTTTTGACGTGACAACGTCGAATAAATCGATGAAAGCCGGCGGCATGCACGAAAAAGGATGACTCTTGCATTAGGCTCATTGTCCTGTTATGTTCAGTGATAATATATGAAATATAGATAGATGCAGCGCAAGCCTTATACTATCACTCGATTGGCCTATACGTCCGAGGAGATCTTTTGTTATGACGTTGTCACGTTAAACTATCGTCAGTAAGCCAACTTTAAAGACCACCAATTTTTTTTTAAATCAGTTGTAAGCATTTGATGGATTTACTGTAAGTTTTATAATAATATTATTTAGTATTTGTTGCTTAAGGAGTATATTTCTGTCTTTTTTGTTAGTTGTTTGGAATAATACTTATTATTACATATTGTTTTCATAACTTATGTAAAATTTGCGCATAACTATACTTATTATAGTAGTTTATATGTAAATAAAAAATCATTCATAACAACATGATATTTTTTTTTAATTAAAATAATTGATTGGCGCCCTGTTCACCAATCATTTTTTAAACAACAGATAATAATAAATCGTAAAAATTAAACGCCTGACATACGCGTGGACCGGAACGTCGCCCTTGACAATACAGTGAGGCCATAGCGGATTTATTATTTTTGTCGTAGACATTTTATATGTTAAATGATTGTTTTAAGTCTATTTTACATTAATAAAAATAAAATTTGTTGTTTGTATTACGTACTTGTCATTTAGTAAATTTTTTTGCGTCGTATGTGATAGAAAAAAAAGTTTATTTATTTATTTATTTATCGACGCTGTCAAAGTCAAGAAATTATGCTGCTTTGTTATACATATGAATACTAACTACCTAGTGTAGTTCTTGAGTAAAACTTCAAAAGTTATTATGTTAATACAATTCATTAAAAAAAAGAAACAATTATTTTAACCGTAAATCTGGCTACAGTATTGTGTGCTCATAGCCCAATGGAATCACTCCCGGCGGGATACAGGACAAATACCGATAAAATATAATAGTGACATTTGTAATTCGAATATTAATGTCCTCTTACAAACATTCTGAGTGATTTAAGTTCGCTTTTATACGTTCGAAATGGAAATAGTTTCGTTAAATCATACGGTATATTTAAAATTTTTAATGTTATATTTTAATTATTTATTTGGAGTTTTATTTTGTATTTTATACTTTTCTTACTTCGTATATTTCAGAAAGTAGTTCTGGGTGTAATAAAAATGCCTTAATTCTAAAAAATGTTTGAACATTGTTTCTTAGTTTCTTAATAAATAGCTGTTTTGATCCCACGTTAGTATAGGTGTTACAACTATGGATTAATTCGCTCGCTTATGGTCAATATTTCTGTAGGCCTTACAAATATGTGCATATCATTATGTAGATGTGTGTATGTATATGTATACGTGAATATAGTTTTTTTGGTGAATTGTATATGCTGTATATATGAGTCTTATATTATGTATATAATAAATTGCCATACTGGTTGTACCATGCTGGTGTCGTCTCTTGTCAAAGATTTTCATTGTAATATGAAACTTTGAATGGTTACGAGTTCTTAGAACCAAATATAAAATCATCATATCAAAAATATCGATCTAGAGGGTACATCGTTCCATAGCAAAATTGGCTAAATCAGTGACACGGTCAGTCGGAGATGCAGGTTCGATCCCCGCTGGAACGATCGTTTTTTGATATTATATTAAAAATTCAATAATAAATGTATATAACATTAAATTTAAATATTTAAATGTATATAACATAAACCGATTCTAAAATATAGAAGACTGATTTTACATTTATGGATTTAGTGATATTGGTTACTACGTGAAAACTCTGAACATAATGTATGAAAGCAAAGATTGCTTCTCATTTATTTGGATCGTCACATATTACTCTTCGTAACTCTATCAACATTTATCAGAACGTTATTACCAAAACAGTCTCCATTAACGTATTTTATTACAGCAATGGATATTGGATGGCATTTGTTTGAGAAACTTCTCCTATCAAATCGCCCCAGAGCTCGTTGTTCGCAAGAATCGCTATGAGCAATGGTCAGTTCGTTAGGGATGAAGTTTTGATTACATTGCCTTGATTTGGAACTATGAGAAGTGTAGACGAAAATAATAGTAAGTATGTGTAATTCTTTAAGTTACTTAAAAGATAGTATGATGTAAATAAATACATATAAATGTGTTAAGTCAGTAAGTTTATTAAGTCAGGGCAGGAAATATTTTGCTCAAGATTTGGAGCAGTCCCACAAGGGAAGTACCTTAACCTCGCAGAAGAGTGCAGATGAATGACATTGCTCAAGTAAGATCGGGGACGGGATCGGCAACGCGCTGGCAATCATCTTGTGTTGCAGGCGTCTATAGGCTACGGTATCGGTAGGTACGGTTTGTAAACTCCATGCCAATTCTTTATCAACTATTTGTACACTTCCCTACCGCTTCTCATTTTATATGCCCTGTCCTATACCCTAAGGTTGTCTGGAAGAAATTGCTCTTAGCGATAAGACCGCCTTTGTATATCTTTCTTCGTATGTATCCCTTTTTGTAACATTTCTTTGTAGTTTACAATAAAGAGTATTTATTATTATTATCCGCTAATCATCACCAAGCGGAATGTACGTGTGTAATCTTTGTGATGAAAACAACTTCTTGCCAGTGTTTAGGTAACAGATGATTAATATAATGGTGTCTTTGTTTAATTGTTGATAGAATGATGACGTGTTAGCGCAGCGGTCATAGCACTGACTGTTAAGCTAGCGTTCGGGAGGGTTTGTTCCCCGCACACGATATAAATTTATATAGGCGATTCAGATATTTGTCGTGGGATGGGCGCTTGTGCTTACGTATTGTATGTGCTTTTGGACTCCCGATGGGGGAGAAAATTCTCTTAGGTGTCGTTGAGTGTGAAGTTTTTATTATTTTAATTACTAATATAAATAATCTAGCATCTCGTTCCTATACGGACATCATCATCATCATCATCATCATCATTTCAGCCTAATACAGTCCACTGCTGGACATAGGGCATAAGTTCGCGCCAAAAAAGGTGAGAACTCATGTGTTTTGCCCATAGTCATCACGCTGGGTAGGCGGGTTGGTGACCGCAGGGCTGGCTGAGTCGCACGTGACTTGCAATATGTATGAAAATTTCGACCAAAATAATTCCGTACGATTATTCTAACTTACAAATTTAACTTTCACTTCTTACAGGAAATTATCGGGACTGTAACTTTAAAATTTACGACCATTACAACTTTTCAATTTGTATTAGAAGAAAAATAATACACCAAAGTTGATTGTAACACTTAACAATATTTAATGCGGAATTTTCCGCCTTTGATATAAATCAAATAATATAAGATTTTCTAAAAGAGTAATTAATTATTATTTAAATTAAATTTTCTCTCTAAGGAATAATTATTCAAATTGAATTTCCAATTCCAAGTAAAATTTTCCTCTTATACAGATTTTTCAGAGCATTTCAAATATCCTTTTTTCTTGCTCTAAATTAGCGTGACGTAATTATTAAATTGGTAGAACAGATTGATTTTTTCCATACATGTAACATACACTGTAATGGATGCATGTATAGAATTATTTTATATTTATTTGAAAATGAAAAAGTAAAGGTAATATAAATTGTGTTTGCAGGCAAACGAAAAAAAAAACCGACTTCAATTATATCGACAAGTAATACCACATTAATAGATGAAAAAATAGTCAAGTAAATACGCATTATCAAAGATTACTCCAAAGTTGTAATCAGATCTCGATGAAATTTAAATGTGACCACATAATAAACATCGGCTTTAGATTAAATTAAAAATCATTAAAATCGGTACACCCAGTAAAAAGTTATGCAGATTTTCGAGAGTTTCCCTCGATTTTTTTGGGATCCCTTCATCAGATCCTGGTTTCCTTATCATGGTACCATACCGGGGATATCCCCTTTCCAACAAATTTTTTTTTATCAAAATCGGTTCATAAACGACGAAGTTATCCCCGAACATACAATTAATAATAAATCTGCTTTAAGAGACTCTGGGGCCTCTGGGGGATGAAATTCTGTACTAAAGGTCCAGAAACACACAAAATGTATAATAATCGTATTTTATTTATTGGTGGCCCTTCAAGGGCTTTTATTATAATTTATTAAATGCTTAGACTATGACAAGTATTATATCGTTTATAATAAAGGCTTCACACTTAACGATCCCCAGTAGAATTCTCTTCTATTTCGGGGGTCGGAGACACACAACACATAAGCACCAATGCCCAGACAACGGAAAACATCTTTATGGCCAACAGAAATGTTTAACATGCGCTGAGTTCGAACCCGCAGCCGCAAACGCAACAGCCAGTGCTGTGACCGCTGGGCTAATCGTCAAATTCTATTATTATCAGATTGAATATTCGCGAATATAGCGAAATTGTCACGTTGTAAAAATTCTCCAATGCGTGGTTAAAACTTAAAGCCACCTATATATTACATACATATCAGCGTTAAAAATTAAAATGTGACCTCACTTCTTCATTCGAGTCTGTTGGATGTCAAAATTATTTGTATGAAATTATTGAAAAAAATGAAGATTATCATAATATCGTAAATATTTTTTATGCTTTTTAACTTGACCATTAAACAATAGCTTGAGATCTAAACTTTGAATAAAATATTGAAAATCGTACGTGATTACTCCAATATTTTTTTTAGAAAAAAAAAGAAAAAATATCTCGACCAGTGGGATTGTCTCCCTGTAGTTACAATATCCAGACAAAGACACGGATGACACTTATAGAAGCGATAAAAAGATTCAGAATTTTCCAGAAACACCTCGATTACAATTCCCGTTCGCATTTCGTAACGGCGGAGAATGAGAAAAGCAATTTATCCGACAGTAGTAGGATAACTCATTTCACACCCGCGGGCGATTGTTACAAGTTCGAACATTCGTTACGGCATTTTACTTCATAAATTAGCCAACTTTTGTATAGAATCTGTATAACTTGATTTGTTTTTGATTGCGAATTGTACAAAGCGAATTATACATCGTATAAATTAATTATTCGATCTCTAATGCCGAAGCCGCGGGCTATTACGACGTCACCGGAATACGAAATTCGTTGATTAAATTACGACTTCGTGGCGAGATCGTGTTTAAAACGAAATTGTATGTATTTAGTGTTTTTTTTTTTTTTTGTCAATCGTTCTGGTGGATTTTGTTAAGGATGTCGTCGTGGGTTCAATTTCCAATTAAAATTTTCCAAAAAATATATTCAAGCAAATATATATTTTTAATTTAAATCTTATTCCGAAAGACTTTGTACCGCCGTTACTCTTGAGAGAGAGAAATTGATTCAGTTTGAGGAGTTAGGCTTAGGAACAACGGCAACTATTGAAAAATTTCTTTACCATTTGTGGCTTACTTTTTATATAGACATAAACTAATCATAATATTTCGTAAGTAACCAGAGACGCGCTTGCGATGTTCCTGACGTTAGAGGCTACTATAGGTTACAGTAACCACTCAGTTAGGCAGACCGTAAATGTTTGTCATTCGTTGTGAAATAAAATAAAAAAACAACACAAAATTCAAACAAGTAAATACATCTCTTCACATAATATGTACATACATGTATGTATTACTGTCCGCTGAACCACATGTCACGTCACTCGGTATTACGTCACAGCGTGACGTCATTAGTCACCCCCGCCCAGTCACTTTTACGCAATAATTTATAGCGAAAAGTAAGGTCTTTTATAAGACGGTTTTTCCTCCCCGGGGCACAATGTCTTTCAATTTTTAGGTTAAAATGTTAAATGGTCTCTATAAATCTACGGAATTTATTCAGAAGTTATTTGCGTAAGAGATTATAGAGCTAAGTTAAAATTTACTTTTAGAAAGTTAAAAATACTTAAAGTTTTTTTAAATACTAAACCTTGCAAAAACTTCGAATAAATTTACATAAAAAAGTATATAAAATCTAAAATATATAAATAAAACTTCATTTCAACAACAAACAATATAACACAGTAAACTTAAATCTCACATACAAAAAAAAAGAAAACAAATGCACTGAGACAATAGCACAGATCCTTAATATGACGTATCATTCTTTTAAATAATATTTACATAGTAATCCTTATACAATCGACTTTAATACTGTAAGTCATTCTTACTGTCACAAAATGTTACAAAGGAAAACCAACATTATTTTAAAGGGTATAAGTATCATAGTTGTACATGTTCTAGTATCTTATTTTGTCATGATCGGAATGTCCAATTAACAGTAAAGACGGTTATGAGGTTCTTATCTGTGGAACATCTTCTGTCATCACGCTAAGGGTGGTCTCAGGAGTGAATAGGTATATTTTAACCTTCTCGTTACTATGTGTTATATGCTTACAAAGAGTAGGTATATATGTAAGAATCTCTCATAAGATATCGGGAGAATATAAATAAAAAACTTGCGTTGTTAAATTTATTATTATAAATGATAAGTACTTTTATTCGAAAAATCTAGCAATTATAAGTAACTAAATAAATCTTAAAAAAATTATGCGATATCATCAATTCTTTCTTACAGAAAAACATTAATTACAGCGTAAGATAATTTAAACAAAAGAAATTTAGGAATTCCTGTATATATTAATAAAAGTTGGTGACCGCAGGGCTGGCTTTGTAGTACCGAAGACCCACCCGTCTTTGACCTATGTATTTCAAAGGCAGCAGTTGGATGGTAATATCGCAATCGGTCGGCTTTTTAAGTTCCAAGGTGGTAGTGGAACTGTGTTATCCCTTAGTCGCCTCTTACGACACCCATGGGAAGAGAGGGGGTGGCTATATTCTTAATGCCGTAACCACACAACAACGACGATCACCAATCCGCCTGCCCAGCGTGGTGACTATTGGCAAAACACATAAGTTCACTCAATTTTTGGCGCGAACTTAAGGAGGCCTATGTCCAGCAGTGGACTGTAATAGGATGAAATGATAGTAAAAGCTTAGCCTATTTCAGTCCACTGCTTGACATAGGCCTCCCCAAGTTCGCGCCAGATACCCCGGTTTTCCGCAATCCTTTTTTTTTTTTTTTTTTTTACGTGGGGTAAAATCCATCATGGATACCCTCCAGCAAGGGGGCGCCAGAGGGTTATGTCAGACTCCTACTGACTAAAAACCACCACGTGTGAGCAGTCGTCCGCCTGGCTGCAATCCTCATCCAGCCTATTAATTAACTCCCAAACCTTTATGGGCTCATGTACAACACTTTGCTAGATACACGACATACACACACGACACACGACCATATGCATAGTTTACAATTCTATAAAGGAAATACAGGCAAACATATATTTATATAGATATTCTGCCGAATAAAATATTAAAGTAGTTGAAATCATGACCAAAATAGTCTGTTATTTAACAAAACAGCAAATACAAGTGAATGTTTTCAAATAAACATAATATTACAAAATTATGCGCAGATACTTGTCTATATTAACGTTTAAAACTTCATTAAACGATGTTTGATATTGTCGCTCACAATGCTAAGGCTTTGGAACTTAATAAATTTAAGAAATTGCGACATTATTAAGCAATTTAGTTAGCTTCGTGCGCTGTCCTTCCTCGATGGCGGGAATTACAGCTATGCATACATAACTAGACAAATTCAGGGATTCGCAACTGTTGCGGTTTTTGTGGATTTTTTAAAGGTTAATTTAGATGATGCTATTTAAAATATTTTTGCTTAATTGTAACATAGCGCCGAAGACGCCACGTTGGCGCAACGGTTACAGCCATAGATTGTACCTGTTGCGCTAAAGGTAGCGGGTTCGATCCCGCACATGACAAGCATTTGTATTGGCCATACAGGTGTTTGCCGTGGTTTGGGTGTTTGTGTAGTCCCAACGTGCCTCGGAGAGCACGTTAAGCCGTCGGTCCCGGTCGTTATCATGTACGCCTGATAGCGATAGTTACTCATAGTAGGGAATATATCTGCCAACCCGCATTGGAGCAGCGTGGTGGATTAAGCTCTGATCCTTCTCCTGCATGGAGAAAGAGGCCTATGCCCAGTAGTGGGATATTACGGGCTGAAGCGTAACATTTAAAAGTGTATTCTTAAAGTATTTAAAGTAAAAGCAAGTAATATGAAAAATAAAGTCAATGCCTAATTAAGTTAATTTCTCCCATGTAAAACTAAAAATAATTAATCAAAACCTATTACTGAATTAATATGTCAAATTCTACAACATCGAGTGTCATCAACTACAAATTTTATAAAAATACTATATATATTACTTTATTAAAGATTGCAAATTTAGATAGGTAATGGATAGATAATAATGCATATAAGTTGAGGAATGGTCTAATTTTGGTATGTAAAATGTTTTGGTGATAGAAATTCGTTGTAGTTAAAGTGTAAAACAAATCGTAATGTATCTGTGAACTGCTGGACAATTTTTGTATTTTTACCCACATAATATGTTGATAGTTTCTCATGTAAGTGACTGTGTATTTTCAATGAGAAAATAAATATTCTTTAAACCTAAATTTGAACAAGACAAAAATTAGATTAGATTGGCATTCAAGCTTCAACTAAAGAAGTAAGCTATCAGAGTAAATTATTTACTATCCATACATTTTTACAATTAACCTAGTAATAACTATTCAAATAATTTATTTTTACCGTTATTCATGTTTACATAAAAAATAATTGGTAAACCATTGAAAATATTTTTAAATAACATTGAATTACTGGCAGTCTAGTTATTTAAGCTATTTCATGCGAGTTTTGGTTGCACGTTCATTATGGTTTCATTTAAAACAGGATGTTAGTGTATTTCATATGAAGACATTACGAATAATTACTGTGTGATATTTTTTAGAAAATTCTAAAATATATTGTTTTTCAGTTAACTAAAATTGTGATATTTCGGATGATATGGAGAAAATAACTTTTGAAATAATGTTTTCGTTTTTTTAATTTTCGTAACAAATAATAGTTGATGTATTTTTTGTTAATAATTTGTAAATCTTGTGTATACAATGAGTTTTTAAGTAGACGTTGTTTGCAAAATTTGTAGTGTTGAAGACAATCGATAGGTAATACAGTGATACTTAAATTAGTCTTGCGGCCAAATGTTATAAAAATTAAAATTTAATATGCAAGGTTATATTTTGGACGGCTTCATTTTTTCAGAAATCAAACAATTTTATAAAACGCACGAAAATTTAAATTAACTATCTAGACTATTTTACTTTATAACAGTTTTTTAGAAAAAGGTTGATAAACGCTGGGTTTCGTTAGTACAGCTAGCTGGAGAATTCGCAGTGGACGTGGATGGAGCACAAGCATTAGTCTAATGTTCAGCACTTTAGATCGAAAATCGCGTTGCAGCGAACCACGGTAACACGTTCACTTTGTACAGTGGTCGGTGACACATTGACAGGTGATTATGACCGTTATAGACTTGTTAGAGGATATACAGCCGAGCGCTGACTATTTATTAAATCTGTTGAACCCATTTACAACTGGTGATTACTAATCAAAACGTTTTGTGATGTAAAATATTCATACATAATGAAATTCTGGTTTTGAATACATCGGATGCTAGTTGTGATTCGCGGTTTCACTCAAAATGACTTTGCGGACAAATACAATATATTTAGATTCACAACACAGTCTTAGCTTTGTACAATTGGCGGTCTTATCGCTAAAAAGCGATCTCTAGCAGGCAACCGTGTTGCGAAGGATATTATGACCAGTGAATACAGACAAGCATATGTGTACTTTTAACATATATAATAATGTAAAATAAAGTCACCGAAATCACAAGCTTATATTATATATATATATGATATGATGATGATATATTTATACAAATAAATAAAATGATGATATATGATGATATATTTATACAAATAAATAAAATGGAGTGTCTATTTTTAATATTAAAATAACCGTTTTTTACTAATTGCATATAGATGTATACATGGTTCATACACCAAAATATTTTTTTTTTACAATCTGTCTGTTTGTTCCGGCAAATGTCTGAAACGGCTGGACCGATTTTGACGGCACTTTTACTGGCAGATAACTGATGTAGTAAGCAGTAACATAGGCTACTTTTATTTTAGAAATTTATTCATTTTATAACTCTGAAAACTGAACAATAACATTTTTATTAAATTTCACGCGAACGAAGTCGCGGGCACAGCTAGTTTCAAATAAAAGTTTTATTTACGTTTTTAATCGGATATTACGTATAAATCGTATCATTTAAAGTATATGTTTGACTATGGAGATTGCAAGGTAATGGATTTAAACTTCATTTTTTTATCGAAGGTCAATGTATAATTTGTTGTCTCCAGTAATCTTGGAGATACGAACGAAGTCGCGGACACAGCTAGTTCAATATATAACGAACTTGGCACTACACTACCGCATAACCTAAGACGTAAGACTATTTGATTGATTAAGCTTGAACATGATTCGGGATCTATCCTTAATTGTGTTACACGTTCTTTTGTTTTTCGCTTAATAAGATCATATATCGCTGTGTGAGTGGAAATATATCTTTGCAAGAACTGGCCGTTAATCAACTTCATAATAAGAATTATGTTTACTGGTAGTGTTTTTTTTCTTATGAATATAATTTGATTCTTTCAGGGTTTTTAGGACTATGTTTTGTGACCTCCTTGATTGTAAATCAGTTTTTGTTGTTATATTAGTGTGATAAAAATATAGGCGAGTATAAAAACAGACGCCGCGATGGTGCAACGGTTACAGCCATGGATTGTACCTGTTGCGCTGGCGGTTGCGGGTTCGATTCCCGCACATGACAAACATTTTATATTGGCCATACAGGTGTTTGCCGTCGTCTGGGTGTTTGTGCAGTCCTTGTGGGTCTCCCCACCGTGCCTCGGAGAGCACGTTAAGCCGTCGGTCCCGGTTGTTATCATGTACACCTGATAGCGATCGTTACTCATAGTAGGGAATATATCCGCCAACCCGCATTAGAGCAGCGTGGTGGATTAAGCTCTGATCCTTCTCCTACATAAGGGAAAGAGGCCTATTAGTGGGATATTACAGGCTGAAGCGATACAAAGAGAAACTTTGGAGGTATACTATTTATTTATTCTTAATTATTTCAATTTATCCTCTCTCATTTTATTACGATGTAGTGGATAATAATTAGTTCTAATTGTTTTACATTAAATCAATTACAGACTGATCATCTAGATTTAATCAAAGGCCCACTGAAGCATTTGTAATATAGCGGTAGTCGATGATGTACTAGAGTAATAGAATTACGGACTACAGTTTACGATATAGGTGCATTTAATACAAGTATGTAGTTACACGTGTAATTAGAATCATTAATTAATTAAAACAAATATTATTATATCAGTAATACACAACACACACAAGATTTTTTTTTAAGTTTATTAAATTAAGTTTGGTTATGTGTTGTAAATCTAATAAATAGTGTGCGGTATTGTTTTTAATTACTATTTAAATTATATATTACTATTAACCACGGTTTTCAAGCTTGTTCCTGATGGTGAGTAAGGTGACCAGAGCTCCTAAGGGGGAGGGTCGGCAACACATTTGCGATGATTCAGGTGTTGCAGGTGTCTATAAGCTACGGTAATCGCTTACTATCAGGCGAGACGAGTACTTTTGTTGGTAGGCTTCGTCATCGGGGCTTACTAAGTCAGAATTGATTGCTCTTCAGATTTTGATTTGCGACGAGATGTCACGATTATGGTGATGTAGGTCGTAATCAGGGCATTTCTGATTATTTATTTTATGGTATCCGAACCCTTAACACATAAGCAAAATTTACTGAGGCATTTAAGTGTGACCCGTTTATAAATTAAATAAAATTGATGATTTCTAAGCCATTTAGTTAAAATATGTCAAAGTATCATACACAAATTAACCCCCTTTTAGGGCAGTGGGACAAAAATGCACCTAAATGGTTGTTAAATGGAGAAAAATAAAGCTTATTCTTTCACAAATTGTTCGAAGGCTTATGTTTTTCACGAGTGTTGAACACTCGTGGAAAAAAAACTACACATCGCATGTAAAGCGCTATTTTTCCAAGTGATACTTACAGTGCCTTTTTGTTATGTACACGTTCAATATTCACGCGTAAATTGCTCCTATGAGAAAATATATTTTAGCGTATTACGTTACGGTTTAAATTAGAATGTTAAATTTTCTTTTGTTGAAATGAAATATACCACATATAATATTAAAGTTTCGCGTGTAAAAAGATGATAGGTACGGAAATGAGGCGAGTGTGATGGAGTGAGCGTCTTGAACTACGTAGCTGTTGGTTTAGATATACTTTGTATTTTTATTGGACGATATATTTTTAAGTTCATACGATTTTCAACATATAAATGTACACACACACACACACCCATATATATGTCTCATAATTTCAGTCAGTTCATTGCTCAGTCCATTGCTGGACATAGGGCTCCACAAGTTTGCGCCAAAAATGGCGTGAACTTATATGTGTTGCCCATTGTCACTACGCTGGGCAGGCGGGTTGACCGCAGAGCTGGCTTTGTCGCACCGAAGACGCTGCTGTCCATCTTCGGCCTGTGTATTTCAGAGCCAGTAGTTGGATGGCTATTCCGCCATCGGTCGGCTTTTTAAGTTCCGAGGTGGTAATGGAAATGTGTTATACCTTAGTCGCCTCTTACGACACCCACTGGAAGAGAGTGGGTGGCTATATTCTTTACTACCGTAACCACACAGCGGATTATAGGTATATGATGTTGCTGCTTGAATTTGGTTATATATCTAATAAATAATAACTATTAGATTATAACGGTAAACAAATTTTTGAAATTGAATTCATAGTTGCAAATTTTGTTGCGGATTGGCAACGTGTGATGATGATGTGATGCTTCTGGTGTTGCAGACCTCTATAAGCTACGGTGATCACTAAGTTAGTTAGTGATCCTAATATGTTTGTACAGGCTATAACGATGTCTGTTGTGCTCTGGGCGTTTGTGTTTGACTTGTGTGTGTTTCCGACACACGACGACACAGGATTCTCAAGCTAATGGACTCTGTGGTGTATTAGGTGTGTTTTATTATTGTAATGTTATTTTATCGAAAAAGAAACAAATAAAAAAATCCTCTTTATAGAATTAAAATAGACAAAGAATAAATTAAAAGACAACGGAATATTAAAACACTGTAGCCGCTGTATCATCCATTGTGAGTCAAAACTCTGGTTCAGGAAATTGGCTCGCAGTTTTTGCTCCACTCACTCTAATTCGCCTTCGATTCTTTCACTAATTGGTTCGTGTGAAAAGTTAGCGTTTCAAATATTCGTAGTCACTAGAAGAGCTTTTTAACTTAGCCAATGTTGTTGTCGTTTGATTCGTTTTATATATTTTGATAAAATAAAGTCATATGTTGAATTTACTAAGTACAAAATTTGTCTATAATAGAGGAGCAGTTATATTAACGAAAATTTAAGATACTATAAGTTCACGATTCTCTTCCACTGAATCGCGAGAATAGTCAACACCAACAAGACCGAAAAATCGAAGGAATTCGAGACTGTTAACGTTTTAGTTCATTGCTGTGATGATTGGGCAAACAAAAGGTTTATTCTTATATGCAAAAATAGAGAGAAATATTTACGAACTCTAAAACTTATAGTAATATATTATATATATTTATATAGTTTTTTATATACTTTTTCTAAATTTTACGAAAACGGGACTAATACAGTATTATAAGCAAAACTTAAGTTCAGGTGATTGGTTTTTTGATACCGTGCTTGTTCTAAAAAACTTTGATTTAATATTTGCTAAGACATGAGATATATTAAAAAAATAAAACTATAATATTCAAGTGTAATAATTGTGAAGTGACGAGGTAAATATTGTTTGTGACCTTTTCCAGTCGCTCTATTACAACCTGAGCGAAAAGAAAAAACGCAAATAAGTAAAGTGACACTTGTGCCACTAGAATTACGAATTCTTTCCCTTTGCAAGTATAATTTATTGGTTGAGGGTTAATTGGAAAATCGACGTGACACGACATCTAATTCGAGAGCCGAAGTACCCTCCGTTAAAAACTCGTTGAGAAATAATTTCCTTGATTACTTAGGACTAAGTTGGTCTTTGGGTTTAGGAGTTCGTTGTTCGTTTGTTTTGGTACTATTTTCGTTATAAATATAAAGTTAGATAAGCTAATTAGTCAGATCTTTCTAGAATTTCTGTTCATTTCTGTTTGTGGTATTTAATTAATTAAAAATAGCACATGAGTTTATAGACTTTAAGAGTGAAAAGAAATTGGATAACTAGTTTGTATGAAGAGTTGGTGATTTTTATGCAGGTTGTTTCAAGCAATAGCTTTACTATATGTACTTTATAGAGGAGAGATAAGTATGAAATAAGGATTATGAAAATTAAAGTCTTTCTAATATACACAGTTTTAATGATATAAACAATAAAATATATGCAAGTGATACATGATATAAATATACGTACGCGAGTTTAAATGCAGTCATCAACCCGCCTGCCCAGCGTGGTGACTATGGGCAGCACACATGAGTTCGCGCATTTTCGGCGTGAACTTATGGAGGCCTATGTCCAGCAGTGGACTGCAATAGGCTGGAATGATGATGATGATGATGAGTTTAAATATTCATAAGGATAATATTAAATATTGCTATGTACAAATATAAAAGTAACTCTTATTATTTTGTTAAGGATTACGCAAATGACTAATTTACCAAGAGCGATTTTTTTATAAGAGTTTATACAATTTTCAACAATAAATACGGTTTTTCATGCAATCTACTGAAGAGGTTGACTGGAGCTTTTGACGATAACAGTACCTGTCCGAAAAACGATGCCAAAAACCTCTCAATAAAGGCATCGGAGGTACTTCAACATATTAAAAGATTGTGGACGAAATCTTAGCGCCCTGAGTGTGAGTGAACAATGAAATAGGTAGGCCATTCTTCATCACAGACCAACATAAATAAGGCTACCAACACCTAATATTTTCTTTGTGAATCAAGTCAATCTAAATTGGTCTCTCCTCCCCAGAAGTTAGAGACCCTTCAAAATCATTATTCTAATTGCTTTTTCATACAAGACTCAAACGGTTTACTCTTTCAAGTGTCATCCACTTTTTTTCGAGTGAAAACGTGGAAATTAAATTATTTTCCCTCATCGTGGATGGTTTTGACGAGATTAATTTGAGATAATGGTCCCCTTTTCGAGTTTCTTCTTTGAGATTAATTTTTGTCTATCATTTTATTTTAAAATGTAAATCTGTTGGGATTTTGAACAAAGATCTCGTTAATTGATTATTTTTCTACTTATGTTTGTACTTATTTTTAATATTAATAACGTTATATAAAAACCAAAGAAAATATTTATTTTCAAAATAACCTTTATTGGTGAATAAAAGTCTACCACTATGTTGTCACTGGCAGGTAAATTCTAGAAGTCACTTAGGCAATTTAATAATATAATAATATATTCTGTTACAATTATTATCATCCATCATTGTATTACACAAACCTCAAATTATAAATACTTGTTTAATTATATATGAGGTAAATAAGCTTGCCTCGTAGTATCCGTACGTTTTGAGTTTCGTTACTTGATATATTCGACCAAAGTTTAAATAGTTATATGAAATGATTACAGGTTCCTGTTATTCTATATGTCTATAATTCGCTGTTGTGAGTTTAAATTTGATGTATTTAAACCTACAAGCTGCCTCAATAATTAAGTCAAGTTAATGCGGATTTCAATTCAACTGCCCTGGTCTCTTACTCTTACTCTGGTCACCTTACTCACTACAGGAACATAACACTGCTTGAAAGCAGTATTATTTAGCTGAGATCTTCTATAAGGTCGAGGTACTTCCCCAGACTTTATTGTATTATATATAATATAAAAATGAGTCGCTGAATGTGTTGCTAAGCGCAAAACTCGAGAGCGGTTGGACCGATTTCGCTAATTATTTTTTAAAATATTCCTTGAAGTACGAGGATGGTTCTTACGGAGAGAAAAATTCTAAAAAAAAAATAATAAAATTAAAGAATCGACTGTTAGGCGATAAGAAGTTCGCCGGGTCAGATAGTTGTATTATATTAAAAGTCATAACTCCTTTTTCGTTGGAGTTGAAACGCATAGTTCCCAATTTCATTTAACTTCTTGAAGGTCCGCGGGCGGTCTCTATTTATACTAAACCGGACGCGTTAACAACTAGCTAGTGACAAGAATACTATAAATTAATTCGTATATAAACACGTTGTATAGCGACCCGCTAATAGTGGACACGACTATTAAATATTAAATTATTTCGCCCCACGCCGCGTGCGATTTTATAATGAGACTTTAGTGATGTTACATTGGATTTTTTTAAAATAACTATCGTTGGTTTTATCGATTCATATTTGTTTTAGAGTATATAAAACCGATAATAAAAATTAAATGTACGACATTTTATTAAAACTAGTAAACATTGGTAAAAGTTAAAAGAAAGAGTACTAAATTTGAAATATATATTAATTTTTGTTTCCGAAAGTAGCAACGACATCATGTCGGTATAGGAGATTTTTTGATGAGAAGTTTGGGACGAATATTCTCTAATTAAATTATATTTCTATAAAAAATGTTAATGTATTTCTTATAACTAATAAGTAACAATTACTTTGCAAGTATACATTTCAAAATAGAGTATAATTTTTATTATCTGTAAATACGACGTAACTTTACCTAAACATTGACATACAAATTAATCTATCGGTAACATAAAAATATTATTACATCGATAGCTTGAATTAATTATAAGAAGACGTTCTAATAGCAACTTAAGTATTTTTAAAAACTTTTATTTAATTTCCTATGTATGTACTCGTATGTTTCTAAGTACGAGTATGTATCTTAAAAATAACAATTGCATAAATTATCGATATTTATGTAGCAGGGTTGTCACAACACTAGCGCGGCCTAACTCGATACAAAGAGTGCTATTAAATTATACCATCCCCATGTGGTGCGCAGTTGAATCAATGCAGCGCAATACATCAAAAGTCTTGCCATAAAATGATGGGATGCCATGCATAAGGCTTTGGATACAAATGCTTAAATATATTTCCCAGGGTAGTTGTTCAAGAAAATTACATGGAGGCTTTCTATGTCTAAGCTTTTTGAGCTTAATTTGCTGAGATATTGTTTTTGAGTATTTGTGTGTGGAGGAAGGAAGAAATGAGTTTTCTGTTAGTATTTTTGCTTAGGTTCAAAAATAATGTCTCCACTAGGATTAACTCTTGCGTCGCGGGTCCAAAGACACACAATATACAAACATAAACGCTCAGACCACGGCTAATCTCTGTATGACTTATACAAAAATTGGCAATAGATCAAACCCGTGTTTTTCAGAGTAACAGCCAGTGTCAAATATAAAAACAATGTATAGTTACATAATTGAATATTAATGAAATGAAATATCTTAAATGGTTTTTAATATCCCGTTCTATAATTAAAAAGAATAAAAACTTGAATTAACGATCTTGATTACGATTAATCCTTAATACAAAATTAAAATTTAAATTAATTGAAAAACAATTAAAGTAGTAACGAACGAAAGTTTTTAAAGAATTACAAGAGGGTCATCAATTAAAAATTACAAATGATTTATATTATAATGTGCACTCAGTACGTGTAACGACTTGATGATTTGTTGTGATCACCTCGACTGCTCACAGCGGGCGGTCGAAACTGCATCAACTTCGAAATTATAACAAACAATATTATACCTTATTTTTCAATGCATAAAACACAACTTAGCTCGATGTCAATAATTTCCAAAATCGCAAAACAAACACAACTAAACGTTATTGCTGTAACAATTAAGGAACAGATAATGAAATGAAATCAGTAAATGATTTTAAGTCGTATTTCAAGAGCATTAAAGTTTGGTTTTAATTGTTATGAATAATGCAAAATTAAATGCTAGATAGTAACATCTTCGTAATATTTTCCATGTTAGTGACACAAGTGATAATAATTTATTTTGCTCGTAATACAAATCCTTTTCTTTTTCCGTTGTTCTACTCTGTGAGGCGTTTGGTGTAGAAATATGCTTTTGTTGCATTTATTATCTTCTCTACTTTTTCCCTTAGCAAATCTCTTTATGTTTGCAATTAAAATGTTAGTACTATGACACATTACTTGATTTTATGGACAATTGTTTGCATTGGTTTTAAGTTTTCTTTTTAAGACTTTAATTTTATAGAAAAATCAAAATGAAGATGAATATTTAACAACGTAAAATCCCCCGTTTTCAATGACAGAATTAAAAAAATATAGAATTTTGTTGACGACTGATGTGTGTCTTCGTGGTTGTTACTCATAGTAGGGAATATATACGTCAACCCGCATTGGAACAGCGTGGTGGATTGAACTCCGACCCTTTCTACATGGAGAAAGTGGCCTATGGGGGTGAGATGTTATCACTTTAGCCTATCGCAGTCCACTGCTGGACATAGGCCTCCCTAAGTTCGCGCTACACATCCCGGTCTTCCGCAATCCTCATTCAGCCTACACCGGCAATCTTACGTAGATCGTCGGTCCAACGGGCCGGAGGACGTCCCACACTGCGTTTGCCAAGACGTGGTCTCCACTCTAGGATCCGTCTACTCCAACGGCCATCGGTCCTGCGACACAGATGACCAGCCCACTGCCACTTCAACTTGCTGATTCGGTGGGCTACGTCGGTTATTTTCGTTACTTTTTTGAGATGATATAGGCTGAATTAAATCAATTCAAATAAAATTCTGTTGTCATCTAATATTATGAGTATTTGCAAGTTTTCCATCTATAAATAAGATGGTAAAAACGGGATATTAGACAATTATTATCAGAAATTGCACCGTGTATTGTTTGAAAGATTTGTGTTTAATTTTACAAAAAATCGACGGTGGGAAATACCACGGAGCTTACGGCTGGCTAAATACAAACCAGTAATAAGAAATCAATAGTTTTAATGGTCTGCAGTCCGTCTGCGCCTACTAATAAATTAATACCTTTGTCGTTCCTTGCTTTGCTGTATAGTGCCTATACGAGAATATCTTTTACGACGTTTCCGATTGTTACATAATTAATTTGAATATTTAGAGGTATACAAAAAACGACCATCATTGGTTTGATTTTTGTGTATCATTTTTTGCCCTTCAGTCCGCTACATCGACGATCGAACGGGGAAGTTTGACGCGAACTTTAGTAGCCCTGTGTTCAGTACACTGTGATACAACAAACTCATGTGAAACAACGCTATTAGCAGTTTATGTAAGACACAGGTATTATAAATGTACTAGCATTTATTGTACTGAATAAAGTGTCAATTTATTATTATATAATCAAATAAATCACTTTTACTTTATCTATATGGAACATATAATAGTAACATTGACATATATGTACAAAATAACACCGTAAAACCTGGAGCAGAAAGGAGAGTAATTGCAAACTGTGTCAATGAGATAATAAGTTCCAAATTAATGAAAAATTCCTTTCAAACATTCCCTCTTAAATAATTGCATCAATATAATCTGTATACCTACTTCAGTAACTACTTACGAAATATATTATATATAATTATATATAAATGATCAATAGAGTGATAATAAATAATTTTTACGTGCATAAGAGTTTATGGTAGCAGTGAATATGAGTGTTTGTATGAAAAGAATGGAGTGACTATAAATTAATTCCCATGTAATAGCCAATTACAGTGCTAACGGCGCAGATTAGACGTTTTATTGGTGGTCACAAATATTTCGCAAAGACGCTAGTACAGGAACGGCATCTTCAAATTAATGTTTGGCCTAAAATTTATATTATTTTTGATAAAGTAAACTATACTGTAATTTTTTTACTTAGTAGTGTACAAGGCAAAAAAGTGTAACCTGATTTAGCACACGATACCATGTTTGCTATACATAAGGATAAGTAGATGTAAGTGTGTGTATTTTTCTAGACGTCGTTGTATGGGTGAATTCTTGAGAGTGTGCACGTATATTTGAATGTGTGCTTTTTCGTTTTGTAAAAAGCGATGTGACCGTTCAATTTATATAAGTTGTACTAATGTTGGCTTTTAGCGTGAACATAAAATTTATAACGTACATTTTCATTAAGCTTTGGCTGATAAAAGCTTATTGTTAAAATGCTCGTAAAATTTAAATCCCTCGAGGTAGGATTTGTCGGAATGTGAATATCGCTTCCATAGTTTTTTTTTTAAATTATTTTAAAGCCCACTCAGTGCTCTGACGGCTTGATGGATATATTTATACTCGTATTTATATTTAATCCATTGTATGTGTTGATATTATTGAGGTTTTAAAGGTACCTATCGTTGATTTAAATTCGTTTATTTTTTGTAAAATATGCTCTTTCTATGAAGTATCGTCACTACAAGATAAATTTTGATACAATTATGAACACTTATTAAATGAAAAAAGTAACGATGCCACTGCCATACTGAACATTACTACAAAAAAAAAAAAATATTATGCCATCCATTTCTCCCATATATGATAAAAACAATATATCCTAGAGCTATAATTTTTTTTATTGGATAGTATAACACAAAGCTTATAACACTAGGTACATTACCTAAGTTTGTAATGTACCTAATTTTTAAATGTAAATTTTCATTTTAAAAATTATACGTTCGCATTTATATTTTTGCTACCTTAACTTTCTTTTATTTTTGTTAAGTTTTTTTTTTAATGTTTTTGACGTTCATTTAGTGTTTGTATATTATAGCGAAATAAATGTTTTCATTAAATTTCATTGAATTACTATTTACCGCAGGTCAAAAATGAAGAACAACAAAAAAACAACCTTTAATGGTAATATTAATATTGTATCTAGATGTTTCGCTTAAAATTCCTAAATGTAACTTCACGCAGATAAAGTTTAGGTGCTCACTGCCTTCGAAATGAACTATCATTATATATTTTGACGGCGACAGCGGAAACTTCAGCAAGCTTAACCGTACATTTAACCGCATGCGGTAAACCAGCGTAACAATTCCAATAAGGCTTCGCGGCACCCCACTATACTCAAATTGCCCCCAAAATATCCCCATGGCAATTTTACGTCACCGTAAAAGCTGTACGCCTACGTTATCTACCCATCTGCCATATTGTACGTTTCAGCGAGCTTGTTGCGTTTACAGAAGTATAGAGGAATGATTACACACGGGATGATATCCGTTGATTTTACGACATAATTTTTTAGAGTTTATAAAAAAAATATTCATTAAAAAAATCAACAGTTTTGAAAGCACAAACAATGCCAATATTATCATGTATTTTCTACTTTATAATTAATAAAGTAAGGAAAATAGTGAATAATTTAATTTTGTTGTTTTTTTTCTTCGATTTGACATGTTGTATTCTAATGCAGATGTTACGCAACAGTTTGCTAAAGCGAATCCGTCCCGTATATTTCATTTTGAGGCTTTTCCAGCTATAAAATTTGCATAACTACGCTCCTTGGCACGGCTGCATTCTCTTATTAAATTTCAACCCCTCCGAAAGTCATTAATGGTTTATTCTTAACCACCTAGCGGTATGATAAATCATAAGGCATCAAGCGATAGCGTCTTGTACTTTCCCGCTGACTTTTATTGCGCACTCAAGTCGAGGTAAGCCAGGGGTCGAGTAACCGTTGTAGGGATTATGGATAATCTTTTGTTTATATTTATTTTTTCTTGCTATGTGTTAAAGTGTGAGGGATTATTTATGTTCTTGAATAATGCTTCAGTGGTTGTAAGAGTAAGATGTTAGCAGTTTGATAGACGAACGTGCAAAAATCTTAATATTTTGTAGTAGAAGTAGCTCTATCTGTTTACATTGTAATATAAAAGAAAACTTTACATTAAGCGTTAATTATTTTTCAAAAATCTATACAAATAAATAAAATTTGATTGTCTGTTTGTAATATTTTTACTAAATGAATATTGATGTATACACGGTACATATGCCAAACAATTTTTTTACAATTTTTGTTTGTCTGCCTGTCTGTCTGTCTGTTTGTTCCGGCTAATATATAAAAATTTTGACAGGACTTTCACTGGCAATAACTGATGTAATAAGGAGTAACTTAGGGTACTTTAATTTCAAATATTTATTTATTTTATAACTCTGCGAGCTGAACAATAAAATTTTGTTTAATTTCACGCGGACGAAGTCGCGAGCAAGCTAGTAATTAAATAGAATCTTGTATGTATTAGTATGCTAGTCTCCATTTTGTTTAATTAGATGTGTATTATACTCGTCGTATGAAATAAAAGCAACATAAACAAGACGAAATAAATGTGTATGTTAAAAGTATCAATGGCTCGAAGTAAGGAAATCTTGGCTTAGAATAATACCAATCGATGTACATACAGATCGATGCATGTAATTAAGGTTCCACCCACCGAGTGCGTTTAAAATTGATAGTCCGTGTCAATGTGAAATGGAACGCAGATAACAAACGGCCAGACATCATTTCATATCCAATTACAATCGGCTCCGAATCAACTATTCATTAACTACTAACCATTCGATCATTCCACATATCCAAGAATGTATTTAAATCTATTTTTAATTATTTTAAATTATATTTCCATTTCACTGTCTGCAAAAGTAACATGGTTACCGAATACAAGTTTTAATTTGCCAAATAATTTTAAAAATGGGAAACTGCCGTGTTCGAAAGAAACCGTGATATTTCCAGAAACTTTAACAAGTTCAATTAGAATTGAAGCTGATACGTCAGTGGGTGGATTTGTCCTACCATTGGATGGAGAGTTGATCCTAACAGAAGGATCGATTGGCTTTGGACCAGCGAGAGATGACAATTGTACGAGATATGGTAACACATACTACACAGAGAAGTCTATTTCTTTATGGGCTCACCCAGATGTATGGAGTTCATCTAAATTCAATAAGGCGACTCCTGACGCGGAAAGAGTTCCTTGCTTCGATGACATTGTCGAGTTTCCTCAAAATACTGATTTCACTGTTGTTCTACCTGATAATACTCAGAAAGTACGAGGGATAACACTAAACGGTGAAAGTTTTGATACGAAGACATTTAGGGATTACGTTTTAAGTCAGGCGGATCAAAGTCAACAGTTTATTCTTAATGAAAATGGAGACACTGGAGTTGTTGTTGAGCGAAGTTACTGTACGTCACCGGCTGGATGCCCTTGTCAAAATAATGCATTAGAAATTGATTGCTCGACTAAATTTTGTCCTATACCCACCTGTGTAAATCCAGTTGAGCCTGTTGGACATTGTTGTAAGATATGTGGAGGCGTCATAGCTTTTGATATTGACCGAAGTTTTGACATGACAGCATTTAAAGAAAAAGTAGCAAGAGTTATTGACAGTTACGGAGGAAGTTTGATATATCATGTTGGAAGGCTGCCAAATAAAGTACAGCTTGTTGTTGTAGAAAAGGAAGAATATACCGGGACTAGTGCTGAAGTTGTCAATAATATTGCTTATAATTTGGAAAGTCATATCGTTCATCAGATGCAAATTAGTGGCAGCCCTCTCTACAAGTCAGGTTTAGGCGGGAAAATATTTATATCGATGTTCTTTGCAGTGGCTCTAGTAATGGTTGCCATATATGTTTACTACTACAAGCTCCCTGAGGTAAGATTCCCTATTATGAGTAGAAGTCAACCAAGCTTCTTTTCGAGGTTTGATCGGAGAACTGAAAGTGTTGTCTCTTTAACAAGACGAGATTCGGTTGCCCCAATGGGATTAAGTACAGATACCGCTTTTAGAAATCCATTATACGATTCGAAAAGGAAATATTTAGTTGAGGAATCTGTTTCTGAAGAATAAATAATAACATTGATTAAGAGAAATGAAATTGTATAGTTAAAATGTTTGATTGAATTTCAAGGTGTTTATTTTATTAAAAGTAAATGGAATTATTATTCAAGTTAAAGTTAATAAGGCGAAGTTTACGTAACCTTATTCAGAAGAGTCATCATGGAAAATGGATCCGACTGATAAAAGTTTCGAAGTAAACAATTTAAAACAAACCAACAGAAGTTTGGACTAACATCGGCAGAAGTTGGAAATTCAACAATATGCAAGGAATATCGATAAAGCGATGAAATTCTATCCTGCTCAGTCTAATATTTAACACAGCCCTTTGTTTCTTTGCCCTTTCTTTGCTAAATGTGAACTCAATCAATAGTATTGGGTTTCTTCAAAACAGCTCAAAAGACGCGACTGTCATGAGACTCGTTAATCATTTCTCTTTGATGTTTGTTCGACGAAAAAGTGTGCCGTGTACGAATGATTTATTTATAAATTATTTTAAGATTTAAAAATACTATCTTGTAATTATTTTTAAATTTGAATGCTGTTTATTAAGACCAAGGTTACTTATTTTTTCTAGTGTAGTGGATATCATATACGTAGAAATCTGTACTGCTATATTTTTTTTAAATTAAATAATACAGTGCATTAAAAATACTTTTCTTTTTATTTGCTTAGCTTATTTTAATTTTTTGTAGTGAGCGTAGTAATGTATAGTTATGTGACTATTCGAAGTTTCCATTTATTAAGGTTCCAAAATTATTACTACTACTAATTCTTATAACAAAAATATAAAGCTAAAAATATAAGTCTTGGTTATAGAGTATCGTCGGTTATTTCTAAATACAAAACCATAGAAATTGTATCATTAAAATAAGTCAACACTATTATTAATACTACTAGTAGTTATACTATTGTATCAAAACCTAAATTATGTAATAATAACTATAAGTTTAATTATATATGTAAAGAATTATAAGTCACAGTTGAATTGGACAAAATAAAAATCAAAAACAGCTTTATTCAAATAGGCCCTAGAGCACTTTCGAATCGTCATTTTACTGATTAAAATTTTAAAGTGATTGTTATTTTTGTAAAAGTAAAGCTACCACCGATTCGGAATGTAGATTCTGCAGAGAAGAATCTGGAAGAAACTCCGTAGTTACTGTTTTGAAAATAATATATGAACTGTGTTTTAGTACAAAATTAGTAATATCTTGCATGAAATATTTTGCAAGTTGGACCTTAGTACTTTCGATAATTACGATCAAATATATATTTATTTAAACAAGTTTTGAAAGTGCTTTTAATCTTTATTGTGCAAAGTGAATAACATTTTTAATTAAATTACTGTAGTGAAGTTATTAATAATTTGGATGTAGGTCGGATCGAATCGACAAGAACCTCAACAGTCAATTTTCAAAAAAATCGTCAATGTACTATTCAATCAGAAATTATACTTTGATTTGAAATAATACATATATACAAGCTGACCCGGCAAACCCTATTAAGAAATAGGGGTTGGTGGTAGAAGGGTGAAAATTTAGAGTTGTATGTATTTTTAATGCCAAATCACAATAAAATAAAAAATAACTAATTGATCTACAAATTAAAAAAAAATTGTGGTGGGAAATTGGGGTGGAGATGTTGTTTGATACTCAGACTTACCCAATATGCACACAAAATTTCATGAGAATTAGTCAACCCGTTTCGGAGGAGTTTAACTACAAACACCGCGACACGAGAATTTTATATATTAGATATATTGTTTGATATTATCAGATTCCGATATGACAGAAACAAAAAGGATTATTTTTTCAAATCAGGTATTTTTTTCATGCACTCTAATTCATCGAACGTCCCAGCCATTCCGACGACGAACAAAGCGCGTACTCACGATCAGCCATTGTCGCTTGCCTATTGTTTTTGTGAAGACTGATTTATGTGTCTTCCCGCGCTACGCTCACGTCAATGACACCTTTGGTGATCGTAATGAAGCCAGCTGTGTGACGCCTTTTTAGTCAAATGATTTTGAAGAGCGCGTTTATTAATTTCAATTTATGTCTTTGATTCGTATTGAAATTTTGAAGATTTTATGTAGCTACAGTAAATTAATTGCAAAAGTAATATGGTTATAAATTACTTAATTTTTTAATAATTGAAAGGAAAACATATACTATTAAAAAAAAGGTAAGCATTTAACGTCTTTTATTACAGTAACATGTGATCGGTGGTCCTGAACATGTAAAAGTAACAAGCATACATCATGTGACGTTACGGACGTTACTCTTTTTTGAAAGGAACTCTAAAATAGGATTACAAAGTTAAATATTCATCACTCATCACTTCAGTCTGTCGCAGTCCACTGCTGGACATAAGCCTCCAAGTTCGCGCCAAAAATGGCGTGAACTCATGTATGTTGCCCATAGTCACAGCGCTGGGCAGACGGGTTTGTGACCACAGGGCTGGCTTTGCCACCCCGAAGACGCTGCTGCCCGTCTTTGACCTGTGTATTTCAAAGCCAGCAGTTCGAAGGTTATCCCGCAATTGGTTGGCTTTTTAAGTTCCAAGCTGGTAGTGGAATTGTGATATCCCTTAGTCGCCTCTTACGACAGCCCTGGGAAGAGAGGGGGTGGCTATATTCTTTACTGCCGTAGCCTAGTAGTTTTTATAATTATGTATATATAAAACTATTTAATTATAATTATCTATAGAAACATTTAAGCGTATGCATGTAGTAAATCAATGTATGAAGATACAGAGCTGTGTTAGTCACATAAGTCACTAAATGTTAGTAGCTATGAAATATTAGCCATAAAACTATTTCAAGTATCGAGCCCTTACGCGTTTATCATAGCCGGCTAAGTCAGGCGCAAGGATGCCTGCTCTTGAGTATTATAAATTTAATATTATGTTGCGAGCGATGGCGAGATATTATTATTTTGATTAGCTCATTAACGCAGTTTGTAGCCTCTGTGCCTTCTGTTTCGCGGGTTGTCGGTTCGATTCCCGCCCGAGTCTGAGTGTAATATTTATATATGTAATATTATTAATATTATATTTATTAAAAATAAATAAATAGTTATAACAGTCAGCTGTTACCTGTAACACAAGCATTAAGTTGCCTATCACAGGAACAGACGACCGTGTGTGTATGTTATAAAATATTTATTATTATTATATTTATGTGCTGTGTGGCTACGGCACTAAAGAATTTAGCCACCCCCTCTCTTCCCGTGGGTGTCGTAAGAGGCGACTAAGGGATAACAAGGTTCCACAACCACCTCGGAACTTAAGAAGCCGACCGATGGCGGGATAACCATCAAACTGCTGGCTTTGAAATACACAGGCCGAAGACGGGCAGCAGCGTCTTCGGTGCGACAAAGCCAGTACTGCGGTCACCAACCCGCCTGCCCAGCGTGGTGACTATGGGCAAAACACATGAGTTCACGTTATTTTTGGCGTAAACTTGTGGAGGCCTGTGTCCAGCAGTGGACTGTATAGGCTGTAATGATGATATTTATCCATTCTTCAGCTCGTAATAGTCCAGTGTTGGACATAGGCCTCCTCTAATGTTCGGCACTCGGCTTCCCGCTATATTCTTCAGGTCGTCAGTCCACCTCGTTGGAGAGCGGCCTGCACCTTTTATGTCGAGACTTAAATTTTAACATCACTGATAAAATGTTACGTATTATTAACACAGATTTTTAAATAGAGACTTACTAATGATGTAGCGAGTAAAACGATAAAAATTATTTATTTTATTAGATTAAAAAGTAACAACAATTCTCTACAGTCGTCTGCTCAAACGTCGACTCTCTGACAGTCGCGCCACGCCCGATTTTACACATTTGTCACGGCGCGTGCGGGTACGTCTAGAAAGCGTCGACTCGCACTTTACGATGCTATAAACCGATGCTGCTCGTGTGACATTTTATATATTTTTTGCACGTTGCTCATATTAACTCATACGTTTTCAGACGTAAATGAATTGCACGGTCATTGCTGCAGTGATTTAATTTAGATACACGTCAAGTTAAATAAATCCTGGTCAAGGAACTAGATATTAAAATAGACAGTATTCTGCTGTAATGCCCAAGTTAAGTTTTGTTTATGATTCTGTATATAATAACAAATACTTTGTAGTCATCTACCTACATGGAAAAAACTTACATTAGCGTAACGCTCAGACCACGGCAGACGTCTTTAGTCTGTACATACCATAAAAATATTTCATTGAACGTTATGTAAAAGTCAAATATTTTTTTTTGCCATAAGACCAATGCATCGCTTAGACAATAAATTTAAAAAAAATGTGATGAGTATTTTTCATAGTTTATAATAACAATGTTTATTATGTGTATTATTGAATTCCAAACAAATATCCACTAAGTAAATCGAATCAGCGCTCTGACACCAATCTATTTAGCGTTTGGCGTCCCTTATTTCAAAACTAACCAGAGGGCCGTAATTCGATTACGAAGATCTTATTTCTCGATTCGGTAATAATTCTAAAACGTATTCAGGTTTTGAGAATAGGGAATGGGAGTTCTTCGAGAATGCAGGGGTGATTTTTCTTGAATTGAATTTCCAGGATTGAAGCATTGTGTGAGCGCCGCGGAAGATGAATTATTCTATCCGAGCCATTAGCAGCAAGAGCTTTGTTAGTTTCTCTATGGTTTTTTGATTTCTTACTCTTATCTCACGTTTTAGTTTCATTGTAATTTTTCAACAAATAAAGTACATACATGTTTCCGAGTAAGTATATCGAAGTGTATGTTTTTATATCTCGTAAAATCATAAAAAAAAACTAACATGTATTAATTGTTTGTAATATTAAAATAACCGCTTTTTACTAAATGTATACACGGTACATATAACATTTTTTTATAATTTTTGTCTGTCTGTCTCTGTCTGTTTGTTCCGGCTAATCTCTGAAACGGCTTGACCGATTTTGACGGGACTTTCTCTGACAGACAGCTGATGTATTAAAGAGTATCTTAGGTTACTTTTATTTTAGAAATTTATTAATTTTATTACTCTGCGAACTAAACAATAACTATGTTGTTAAATTCCACGAGGACGAAGTCGCGGGCACAGCTAGTTTAATATATATTTAGTGTATTTATAACAGCAAAAATCTGTTAGTGTCAGTGTTAGTAACATCTATCACAACAATATTTCTTCTACATATTTAGGTCAATTCGTAGGTAACGCTGTATGGCTTTAAGTCCGCCTTGCGCAACGTATTTTGTGTAGCAGTTTACATAAATAAATAAATATTCTAATTACATGTTTTCGAGTACAACCCGGATGTTCTTTACCGTTTTCGTCTTTACTAACAAGACGTTTAGTAAAATATTTATTAAACGATCTACCTCCTAACATAATTCGTGCATTAGATCAACAATTTCCTTACAATGTAGCTATGTAGAACAACTCCCGTGGCTAATCAAGCGCTGCCAACGTTGTAAGAACTAAGCGTTCCTTTTTCGGGTACTAAACGTACATTAGGCGTCTATTGTGCACCGTTTAATAAGGCGAGTGTGCTTTCCACTAGCCATATACGGAGCCGTCGCACAAACGAGGTTAATTCACACGATCTATCGTGCCGCAGACTATCTTTTGTTTCGAAAGTATCGACTTTTGTTTGTTGTATTGTGATTTTGATTTAGTTTATGTGTGATATTGTTCGTAGCGTGCGCGATCGGTTTTAAAAACATCTTCATACAAAGGTATATTTGGTTTTTTGATACATGTACATTATGTTAGGATATAAATATTGTGATCTGAATACCACCAACTGAAACCATCTAACTGCTGGCTTTGAAATACACAGGCCGAAGACGGGAGGCAGCGTCTTCGGTGCGACAAAGCCAGTACTGCGGTCACCGCCTGGCCAGCGTGGTGACTACGGGCAAAACACATGAGTTCACGTTATTTTTGGCGTAAACTTGTGGAGGCCTATGTCCAGCAGTGGACTATATAGGCTGTAATGATGATTATGATGATGATGAATATACTATCTAATATATAAAATTCTCGTGTCGCGGTGTTTGCAGTTAAACTCCTCTGAAACGGCTTGACCGATTCTCATGAAATTTTGTGTGCATATTGGGTAGGTCTGAGAATCGAACAACATCTATTTTTCATCCCCCTAAGTTGTAAGGGGTGGTAAAGTGGGTTGGTAAAGTTTGCTTTACACAGTGTAATTGTTCATTCATTTATTTGGATTTATTAAGTCAATATGGATGCTAACAAAATTTCGGCAATGTTCAAGAATCGAGAAGACGTGAGAAAGATTAATCAAAGGTTAGCATTTACTGATGTGAATCATTCTGTATAAAATTTAATCAAAGTATTGAAACGAAGCGCGAAAAAAAACTATCCATAGCTTTAGCTAAGTAAAAATGCTTGTTAAAGTATCAAGGATTGTATTATTGACACTTCTATGTAGTATCTCTTTACATCTCCAGTTTTAGCATACAATGGTTTTTTGTTTGTCAAAATAACACGTCATATTGTAACGAGCGGAATCGTTTAAAATTTAAGTGTGTAACGGTGTGTACTCGTGCAAGGGAATTGATTAGCTGTAAACACGCGACATCGACGCCTTGGAGGCGTTAAGGTGCGGTTAAATGTGATAGTGTAACTTGAGCACTGTTTGTTTAATATGTGCGGCGTTGCGGTCATTTGCAAGGTTAGTAGTCTTGTCAAAAATGATTAGCCGAGATCATACTAATGCTGGTGAACATCGAGATGAGTTGTCTACATATTATGACACTGTAAATTTAGAAAGCATTACAGCTTATTACAAATCTAAGGTTTAAAACTTGAGGTTGGTAGAATGTGCCCGAGCAAAACTTGAGGTTGGTTGTCCGAGCAGTATATTTGTATTCTTTAACCAGCTTCTACCCGCGGCTTTGTCTGCGTGGAATAGGAACAATTCTGTCATACATGATTTTGCGAAACTTTAATTGTTTACCCAGCACACGCAGCGGAAGCTCTCAAAAGGAAAAAGAAAACCCCGATTTTGAAACATTCTTCATTGTTGCTTCCTCGATAAATGGTATCTAACACTGGAAGAATTTTTCAAATCGGACCAATAGTTTCTGAGTTTAGCACGTTCAAACAAACAAATAAACTCTTCAGCTTTATACTAATAGCATAGATTTTTGCTGGTTCGTAAACTAGCTATGGTTTATATGCACTGTTAGCAATACGAGAACGGTGTATTTTGTTTAGCACTAATGCATGTATTTTAAAAACTTTCGTAAACATATCAATTGTATCTGTGGCCGTGAATTGTTTTCAGACCAGTAAATAACACAAGCTTGTAAAGCTTCCTCGCCGTGTGTCATGTCATTAGCTGAGGTTGCTCAGAACATGTGAGCAGTGAGCTGGTAGCAATCGGTTGCTGGATTGAATCTAGGAAGAACCTTCTTCAAAGGAGTCAGTTTCCCAGAAGTGACTTGAAAATACACTGTCACAGTACTAATATATATACCAGCTAAGGTTTAGGTAGTTTTTTTACCACAGTCTTTGCTCTAACAATGTTGAAGTTGAAACGTTACTTTGTGTTCTAAATTGCCGGTTACAGCTTATTGCTTTGGTCGCTTAACACGTTTCGCTGATTACTTCCTCAACAGTACATTGGCTGTAATTTCAAATCTTTGGTTAACAAGGTTCTTGTTGCAATGTCTGCGTTGTATAACCTCAATGTGATAATGAGAACTCATTCAGTTGACTAGATTTGTGTATTTCAAATAATGAGTTGTATTTCTTGCTTAATATAGATTTAAAAAAAATCGCTAAATAGATAAGATGCCTTTGTATATTAATTTGTACTCGATTATATTATATATAATGGCTATCGACATGTTGAGAATCTTGTGTCAAAGGTAGATTCGGTGAGTCGCCCGTGATCATAGAGTCTGTCAATGTCGTCAAAATAAAGGTTTTTTTTTATATCACTAGGTCGGCAAACAAGCGTACGGCTCACCTGATGGTAGGAGATTACCGTAGCTTATAGACGCCTGCAACACCAGAAGTATCGCGAGCGCGTTGCCGACCAAATCCCCAATCCCCCCAGGAGCTCTGGTCACATTACTCACCAACAGGAACACAAAACTGCTTAAAAACAGTATTATTTTGCTGTGATCTTCTGTAAGGTTGAGGTACTACCCCAGTCGGGCTGCTCCATATTTTGAGCAGGAAATTCCTGCTGTGCCCTACCTCAGTTAACGTGGTATCTTCTATATGACATATACGGTAAGTTCCGTAATAGTAAAAGTATTAATAGTCACTTAAAAACTTCACCTGTATGGCAATAAATGTTACAAATATTTGTTACGTACAGGGGTCAAACCTGCAACCGGCAGCGCAATGCCATTGCCATTTGCCAGTAGTTTTATGAGGCAAGTAAGAACCTTCTCTGTATCACATAATTATGAAATAATAATAAATTATATGTATAATAAATATGTGATAATAAGATCTACTTTAAAAACTTTTAAAACGTATAAGTATCAAAGTAAAATTATCATATCGGAAATATTTTTAAATATACCATTTCCAATTTTTAATTTTCAGTTAAGGTTTCGAAATTTCATAGTTTTTATTCCAGAATAATGATGTATTTAATTATGAAGTTTGAATCTAACTAATGGGACCCTTTTTATAATCAAATAGATGTGTGTAATGAATATTATATAGTAAGGAAAAAAAAATATTATTTCTATATAGTACTATACAGTATCTCAAAATATTGTTTCTAGTTTTACTCGTTTTGTATATTGTTTAAATATTACACTAAGTTTTAATAATTCATGAAAAGCAAAAAAGTGTGCAACTTTTTTTTTAAGTATCACTCGAACGTTCATCAGACCGTTAAAACGTTCGATACTTTAGTTTTCTACAATGGAAAACATCCCTCGTTTTTCACGGCGCCGCTTAAGTTTAAGCCTCGACAGATGTTCAAGTGCGCTCGCGTCGAGGGCCCTCCGCGGTCGACGCGTTCGACACTCTCTGATTGCTTATTGTGCGACTGTCGCACGATTTGGAAACAGCATTGTTAATAAATTGCTATTTCTAGTACATACCTATAGTAATAGAAAATGAAAAGAAAAATATTTTTGTACTTTCAATTGAAGATTTAACGCAGATGTCTCATATGTCCTTTATAGTTAATAGTTTATTAAAAATAACAATGCTTTCATTTAATACTTTTATGTGTTATTTATCTTAACTAACAGAAATAAAAAAAAAGTCGTTAATAATATCAAAAAAGAAGAGTTATTTTCGAGAAAGTGTGTGTGAGAAGTGTAAAAAAATCCTGAGATGTAAAACTAAAAGGCGATATATTCCGGTGAATAGAACAGGTGTATCTCATGTGGAGATTATGGATACAGCTACATATATAAGTGCTCACGCTTAAAATTCAGCTCGCGTTCTACGGTGAAAGATATCACCGCTAGGAGTCCGTATGTGTCGGGAAATTGAGACGAAAATATTCCACAATTTACAGCTAAGCAACGTAGAGGGTTAAGTGCCATTACTTTCTTTGACATAAGTGTATGCTTATTGTAGCAGTTATGGTAGGTATTGATATATAGATATAAGGTATAAGTGTGTTGCGTACTAGACATTTTCTTTGTATTTCAATCTTTATTTTCATTGTCTACACTACGAGCTTAAGGCCCGGCCCCATGTCCACGCCGCGGCGTCGTGCCGTACATTTCACGGCGCCGCGCGCCGTGCCGTAATACGGTGCGCCGCGCGCAACTTGACAGTTGATATTTCACAGTTTGTATATGTATATATGGATCGTAAAAAAGTTATTCTACTTTGTACAAAATAACAAGAACCGTGTGCTGTGATATTTAACAAAATAATTTTCAGCCCTTTACATACCTTAATTCTAATTCCATCAAGCCGATGTCACAGAATTTAAACAATATTCAAAAATATTCTATAAAACTATACAAATAAGTAAAGTAAAAGAAGTAGAATTTAATGTTTTTATATTTATTAATGTTGCGTTGTTATTGTTTTTTGTATTATTGTTTATGTCAGCTTAGCTGCTGTCATTCTTATCTTTTTCTTTTGTAGTTTAACTTTTTTCTTTTTCTTTTTGTCTCCTTTACTATTTCTAATGAATTGGATTATGCCTGTAATATTAGATGTAAGAAAATTAAGAAATAAATAAATAAATATTGTTTATAGTTGGTTCTAATGACACAAAAAAATAATAATAAAAAAGATTAAGTTCCAGCTTATGCACATAAGGCTAGTACATATGTGTCATTGAGTTATGAGCCTTCGAACTATTTGTGTGTAGTTACTTCGTGTCATTCATTCATTACAGCCTATACAGTCCACTGCTGGACATAGGCCTCCACAAGTTTACTCCAAAAATAACGTGAACTCATGTGTTTTGCCCATAGTCACCACGCTGGGCAGGCGGGTTGGTGACCGCAGTACTGTCTTTGTCGCACCGAAGACGCTGCTGCCCGTCTTCGGCCTGTGTATTTCAAAGCCAGCAGTTGGATGGTTATCCCGCCATCGATCGGCTTCTTAAGTTCCGAGGTGGTTGTGGAACCTTGTTATCCCTTAGTCTTGCCTCTTACGACACCCACGGGAAGAGAGGGGGTGGCTAAATTATTTAGTGCCGTAGCCACACAGCACATGCATCATGATAACTCCAGTATTTTTAAATCAGAATTAGACAATAAAGACAGAATTTTTTGACATTTGCAACAGTCCTAGGTTTAGTTGAAATAAATTATTTAAAAAAAAACATTAGAAATTTGGAATTTGGGGTAGCGTTTTGGAACCGGTTAACAACCATATAAACTATTTACAGCTCAAAAACTAAATAACTTTACAATATTAGCAATTATAAACAAATATAATCTATATAATAAAATTATAATTGAAAACGCAGAATTTTTTGTTCATCAAAAACTTTAAATCGGTCAATATTAGTAATTTTAAACAAATATAATCTATATAATAAAATTGTAATTGAAAACGCAATTTTTTTTTCATCAAAAACTTGTAAATATTAATGATCAATTGGGAGTAGTCCCATCATTCGTTTATAAATAATAAATACTTTCATATCACAGATCTACGTAATATAACAGCGGTATGTTAACATATGGTGATGCTGCAGGGCTCGGCTGATATTATACCGTTTAGATATTCATAAGCGGTTCTTATAAGTGCGTCATATACTTCGCAGTTCACAGTTACTTGAGATGATAAAATATTGATAAGCAATCATAATATTGTAGTGTTTAAACATGTTTTAACTATTTTTTCTACCAGAAGCAGTGCGGCTGTCACTAACTTAACGTCATTATAATTAGCAATATTCGATATATGAATCAATGCAGCAACCGTATTCAATGAATTTGAATTTTTTATCAGTTTCAATTAAGTTTTTTTTATGTTGGTGATACTGGGTTTTAATATAACACTCATTTTAATTAATGTATTTAAAGCGTTAAAACAGTGGATGATTTTGCATTGTCATGAAGAATAGAAAAGACACGAAGGAAATTAAACCGCGTACCAACTTTCAGTTTGGTTATATGCGGTCATTATGCTGGATGACGATAGCTATGAAGAGAATTACGTCACTAATACTTACGTAAATGTACTGAAAATTTTATTATTAAAGTTTGTGATTAGCATTTGTCAATTGATAAGTAACTTTATTACAAGTACCTACATACATTTTTCGTTAAAATCAAATCAACCATATTGAATTGTAGATTATTGTAAATAAAAAACCAGTGTGCTTTAGTTCACACGACTGAAGTAAAACATACGAAACGTAACTCTCTCTCTTTCTATCTTACTAACTTATTCTACCTCTCAAATTACATTCGCCTCGCCCTATCACACTTTTCGTAACGCTCTCATCACGTATTCACCAGCTTACTCACCATGTCAAGCGTGTATAAAGAAGTTATCCGTAAAAAAAATATAAGATAAAAATTATTTATTTCTCACCATTATAGATCCATAGGTATAGTGATACTTAGAAAATACTAATATAGACATACATTTTAAAAACGTTTTAACAAGTTTTCCAAATTGAGAAGAGTAGTTTATATCATATTTTACTAATAAATATAAGCTGATGTTTTCAAACATTTACGTACTTTTGTAAACAACATAAAAATTAAGATATGCGTACTTACCTGATCATAAAACACCCGATAAAATTGTAAATACCCGTATTAACACGATACAGGCTGTTAGTGCTAAAAGCATCTTATTTATAGACGAAGTTCTAAAGGTTGCAGCTGCCCAAATAAATCCGGGGAAGGTCCGCAGTCATAGGCAATAAACATGAGCTCTTTGGTAAGCAATAAAAATAAATTAGTCGGGTTCAGTTCTATTGCTTGTAAATAAGGAACATTGTTTACCTGTAACTGTGGTTACGAAATTATTGTATACTAGCAATCCGTCCCAGCTTCGCACGGGTGCAATGCTAATACTAAATATAAAATAAATATTTGCAATGTAAGCGCAAAAAATGTGTTTGTTTACATTTTTATAGATAAATGTAAAACTTGTTAATATTTTGTATTTGTGTTTAAGCTAGTTGACATTATAGACAAATATGTTACGGTTTTATATGTGGTGAATTATATTTAACGAATTACCTAAAGCATTTTTCTTTTGATAAAATATATGTATCATTAAAACTTATTTCTTGACATTTATATTTTTTGTGGCATTTCATATTTTTTTACACATGTTTATTAAATAGAATGGCGCCGGAAGTGATTAAATGTTCATTAGTTCGTTCAATTAACATTAATGCGGGGAAGTAGAACAGAGCGACCGCGAGTAGCCTGATGCCAGCACAGACTCGAAACACGATTGAAGTGACATCGACTTTAGTCTATAAGTATCATTATTAATGTTAAGAAGTAGGTAAGTTACAATAAAGTGTTGTCATGAGACTTTATCTATACCAACATTATAAAGCTGAAAAGTTTTTTTTTTGTTTAAATGCGCTAATCTTGGAGCCACTGGTCGGATTGAAAAATTATTTTTATATTGAATAGTTCATTTAACATGGAAGGCTGAAGCTACATAATATTTTAGTACGTTTTTTTTCTCAAATTAACTCGGGTGACACCGCGGGACAAATTTATTAATTTAATATACATCAAATCAAATTTTCAATTCGTCTAAAAATTTTTTTTTACAAGTGTGACTCAATTGGCTTGAGCTGCAAAATTTCATATAAAAAAAAACAACAATAATTGTTAGATTGTTGTAATGAAAAAGTTGAATTGAACTCGACTTGAAAGGAGGTTTTTCATTCGTCTGCATGTATGTCGACTTCAACAAAAGGAGGTCCACAATTCGACACATAGCTTTTTACTGGGTGTAACGATGGTAGTTATTTTTTATTTGAAAGCTGGTGCTTGCCGCATGCTCGGATTTAAATTTAAGCAAGATCGTAAGTTTATTGGGTTATCATTAATAATTTTTATTATATTAGTCGATGTAGATTTAAGTCGTTCTTAGTTTCGAGAATTAAGACAATTATTTTAATTTATAACTCTTCAGCCCTTTCAATTTATAATTCCTAATTCACTGTTCCGTGTACACGAAGGGTGTAATGTTACCGAAGTGAATACGGTAATACAAAGTAATCCGAGTTGTTTGAGAAATTGGGTGTCGTTAGAACGAAACGTACGCGGTTTGTCTAATAAATAAGCTCTATGTTGACGATGTGTTATAATTATATTTAACATTCGGATGTTAAGTACGAAATAATTTAAATTTGTAAATTGTGGAAATAATTTGCTTAATTTGTATATTTTCCGAACCGCGTTCAAGCGACGTATTAAGCTTTTCAGCAAACTGCTTAACGTCATCGTAAATTTATTACTTACTTATTTTATGAAGCTCAAAATCAAATGTTTAATATGGTTAACTTGACTAGTCCGTTGGCGCAGGTGCTTTCTATTCCGCGGATTGTGTGTTCGATTCTTGCCTGAGTCTGGGTGTAATATGTGTATTTATATTCTTATGTATGTCTTATTTCTATGAATATATATGTAAAAAATAACTATAACAGTCGGCTGTTACCTGTAACACAAGCATTAAATTGCTTAACATAGGAAGAGACGACCGTGAGTGTATTTAAAAATAATTGTGTTTGCAGGTAAACTGAAAAGTCGACTTCAATTATATCGACAAGTAATACAAACGTAGGTAAACGAAAAAATAGTCAAGTAAATACGCATTATCAAAGATTACTCCAAAAGTTGTAATCAGATCTCGATGAAATTTAAATGTTAACACATGATAAACATCGGCTTTCGATTAAATTAATAATCATCAAAATCGGTACGACCAGTAAAAAGTTATGCGGATTTTCGAGAGTTTCCCTCGATTTCTCTGGGATCCCATCATCAGATCTTGGTTTCCTTATCATGGTACCAAACTAGGAATATCTCCTTTCCAACGAAAAAGAATTATCAAAATCGGGACATCCAGTAGAAAGTTATGCGGTATAATACAACGTAGATCGACGAAAGAAGCGTCAAGTAAAAATGCATTATTAGATATAACTCAAAAAGTTATTGTTAGATCTCAAATAAATTTAAATGGGATCAAATCACACACACCACCTTTCGATTAAAAGAAATTTTGTCGAAATCGCTCTACCCAGTCAAAAGTTCTGAAGTAACATACATAAAAAAAAATACAGTCGAATTGAGAAGCTCCTCCTTTTTTGGAAGTCGGTTAATAAAGTCAAAGTAAACATACGCGCGTATGTACAAAATATACCTTTCGTCTATACTGCAAATGATGTTGAAAAGAAAAAGAATTGCAAATTAATTCAAGTTATAATTGTATATATTTATTATTTGATGCCTAATGCACACTAAAAAAGCACTTAAAAAGATGCTTTTTCTGAACAGAATGACTAGCGACTTTCATTTCCTGTCCCTAACATAGTTATAGTATAGGAGAGCGTTTTAAAAGGCAGTGTCTAAATCGGGTAACAGGTTTGATGTGCTACCACGATCATTACGTTCGGGATTGGTAAATCAGTGAGCGCTACGACGAATTTGGATTTGGATTACGTTAAGTTATAGGTCGTGTTTAGTTTTAGACTTTTTGAAATGTGAGTAGTCGTGAAGTATTTTTCTTACAGTGACACATGTAAATAAATTAAACAAATATCTTATAACATATGTCATACATCCGGTCGTCTGTTACGGTAAGGACCTTAATGATTGTGTATAGGTAACGGTCGACGGTTGATAAATATACATATAAACCGTTACATATATAAATATATAAACACAAATATTGCAGCACCCAGACTCAGGTAGGAACCACACCTGCAACATGCGGAGCGGTAAGCAGGGCCACTATAAACTACGCCAACGGGTTAGTATATGTATATTTCTATTCCGAAGTTTAAAGTAATATTAATGAAACCTATTTAACTGTCAGAACATAAGTAACAGAGTATTGAAGATATATTATGTGAATTGTGTTTGAATAAATTAATATCGTAGCTGGTTAGTGGTTATGGCCATAAATAATATAGCCATCTCCTATCTTTCCGTGGGTGTCTTAAGATGTGACTAAGAGATAACACAGTTCCAGTACCACCTAAAAACAATACAATACAATACAAATACTCTTTATTGTACACTATCAGAGAAAAATTTTTACACCGTAAAAGAAAATATAGACATGTACAAAAGGCGGTCTTATCGCTAAAAGAGCGATCTCTTCCAGACAACCTCTAGCATGAAAAGGACATGACTAAAGAATTAGACGGCATGGAGGTGTACATACATAATATATACATATACACATATACACATACACACATACATACACATATACATACACATATATATATATCAAATATATATAAACATAATATATAAAGAATATGAAAATACAAATATACATACGGCAGAAGAGAGGAAGGACCGGCTAAAGTCATTGTCAGTAATATTTGTAGTAAATTAAATTTATAAACTTATAACGTGACTCATCAGTTTAAATAGTGTTTCTTTAAGTAACTTTTAAAAGTGTCTAGTGATTGTGCCCGCCTTATATTTACGGGTAAAGCATTCCACAACCGAACAGCCTGTACCGAAAAAGAGTTAGTATAAAAAGAAGAAGTATGAGAAGGAATTTTAAGAATAAGATTATTATCCGATCGAAGAGACCGATCGTGACAGTTTGATAGTAGCTCAAAGCGCTCTTTTAAATAAGAAGCCGTCTTTGGATTAAACAGTACGCAGTAGAGAAGTGAAAGAATGTGAGTATTCCGGCGAAGTCGAATTGGGAGCCACCCGAGCTTTTTGCGAAACTCAGAAATGTGGTCATATTTCCTAAGTCCAAATATGAAGCGAATAGAAAGGTCTTGAATACGCTCGAGTTTATTTAATTGATCTTCCCTGAGGTCGAGGTAACAGGTGTCGGCATAGTCGAGAATAGGAAGAAGGATGGATTGTGCCAACGCAATCTTGGTGGGAATTGGCAAAAGATTTCGTAACCTACGAATGGAACTAATAGCAGTAAACATTTTACGACTAATTTCCATAATCTGTGAATTCCAGGTCAAATTTTGGTCAAAAATAATACCTAGATTTTTTACTTCAGAACTATAAGGAATAACATTGTTGTTAAATATAACTGATGGCAAAAGAGAGTGATCCAAACGACGAATCAAATGGTGGCTGCCAATAATAATAGCTTGACTTTTCACAGGATTTACTTTTAGACCAAATGAGTTACTCCAATTAACAATTTCACTTAAGTCGGAGTTAATTGAGTTAATTGTATGGTGAATATCATCTAACCTAGAATGCGCATAAATCTGTAGGTCGTCTGCATACAAGTGGTAGAGAGAAGAAATACGGGAAGTTACATTATTAATAAAAGCTGAAAATAGCAGAGGCGATAGAACGCCTCCTTGAGGTACACCGGCATTGACGGTCCGCCAATCAGAATATGAGTCCTGAACTCGAATCCGCTGACGGCGACCGTATAAATAGCTATGAAACCAGCCAATTACCGATGAAGATAAGTTAAGGGAATTAAGAACCGCCAGCAGAATGTCAAAGTCTACCGTGATGAAGGCATTACTAAAGTCTAGTAACGTCAAAACCGTGAGTTTCTGGCCGTCCATAGCCTGTCTGATGTCATCGCTAATCTTGACCAAAGCAGTAGTCGTACTATGACCCGCTCTGAAGCCGGATTGAAAACGATTTAGAAGGTTGTTTGAACAAAAGAAACATTCAAGTTGATGGTATAAAATTCGTTCTAAAACTTTAGAGAGGAACGGGACAATGGAAATAGGACGGTAATCACTGTATGAAGAGGGATTTCTTTTTTTTGGAAGTGGGATTATTTGGGCATCTTTCCACGGGGAAGGAAAAGTCATAGTCGCAACTGAGTTATTGAAAATGGACGTTAAGACAAAAAACTTATAAAGCCGACCGATGGCGGGATAACCATCCAACTACTGGCTTTGAAATACACAGATCGAAGACGGGCAGCAGCGTCTTCGATGCGACAAAGCCAGCCCTGCGGCCACCAACCCGCCTGCCCAGCGCGGTGACTATGGGCAACACACATGAGTTTACACTATTTTTGGCGCGAACTTGTGGAGGCCTATGTCCAGCAGTGGATTGCGATAGGCTGAAGTAATGATGAAATTAGTATCGATAGCATATTTTTTTTTTTTTTTTTTTTGATAAAAACATACCTAACATAAAGAAGTAACACAGAACTTTATAGTTTGTAATTTTTGTTCGAATTAATAAAAAGAACGAATAACAGTATTAAGAGTTAAGGCTTTAGGTTGACCATGAAATTGTGTTATGTTATCATTTTTGAAGTTATACTTTCTTTTGGCGCGCTAGGGAAAAATGATGAGAGTAAATTTATAGGATGCGCGCGCACACCGTCACGAAAAAACCAACACCCTAAAGTTAGCTATTCAACGAAAAAGAAGTAAGGAACACGAAGTTAGCTAGCCAATGAAGTATAACTTCTTGCGTGTGTTAAGAAAAGGAAAGAAAAATGTAAATAAAAAACAAACAATTTATTTAATATTCATACTTTATTAATCTAAGAATATTATCTGATCAGTGAAATCATATACATTTATTTTTAAGAAGCGTATAATTAATTAAATATCTCGTAACAATTTATGTCCCCATCGATATATTATTATACAAGTATACACTTATTTATTACATATATACCATAACTATAATACTTATCTTTTCTTTTCCCAAGAGCTTGCAGATTGTGTTTTTATTACCCTCCCTCATTCTAGCACAGAACACACAAAACTTATAATACCTTCGAATTGTTTCTTCAACGGTGTAACGGAAATGCGGTGTAGAACTTCCTCCGACTTGCAAGTTCCTTTGTGACGTTTTACTTTACCGCAGAGACGGAACGGAAATACTACGAACGATTTGCAAATGTAAGTTATGTATTACATTCTGACTTCATTATTTAACTTCATAGAAATAATTATTTCAGGTATAAAAATATGTAGCACTGTTCGTTTTGTTTGACGATGTTTTAGCGCAGCGATCAAAGCACCGGCTGTTATTGCGCTGGCTGCGGCGGGTTCGATCCCCTCTCAGAAATTTGCATTTGTCACCTGGTCATGATCTAGGTATTTCTAGATGCATCTACTGAGTGTTGGAACAAGTTTATCACGTTTCGAAAAACAGCATTTTAGAAATGAACTTTCATACAAATTTTGATGACAAATGAAAAAAAAAAGTTCTGATAGAATTCTTTTTAAAAAGCTACCTTAATCTATAAATAAAAGATTCTCGTTTACAACTTTAACAACAACATTGATTGCTATAACGGTCATTCCATACTTAGAGACTTACCCATTTTGGTGTTCACTTTTACACGTAATTTTCAATAATAGGTCCGGTCGAGAATCGTATTATCAATAGCTTTTTGATTGCTCCGACTATTATAGTACCAATGTGAATTATAACTAGGATTCCTTCGGGATTGCATTCGATGATGAAATGTATAATAAAATCTTCCAATAAAATTGTATCGTGAAATGGAACGGGCTATGCTTGGGCTTACAAAGATCAGAAATGAGACTATCGCTATTCCTACAGAATTAACAAGTTGAAGTGGCAGTGGGCTGGTCACCTGTGTTGCAGGACTGATGGCCGCTGCAGCAGACGTGGAGTTGTGGAGACCGCGTGTTGGCAAACGTAGTGTGGGACAAGATTGCCGGTGGTGTCTGGATGAAGATTGCGGAAAACCGGGGTGTGCGAACTTTGGGAGGCCTATGTCCAGCAGTGGACTGCGATTGGCTGAAGTGAAATGAATTCAAGAATCGTAACAAGCGTAGGTACTTGTATATTGTGGAAGAGTGCCCAATAATAGTTATTGAATCCAAATATGTATTTCTTTATGTTTATCTCTTTATCTGTTTATTTTAACTTGATTTAATATATAATATCGCGTCAAAATTTAATACATCACACTAAAAGTTCGTTCTTACAAGCAATATTGGGAAACTAGTTTTTATAAGGAAATGCGATACGGTTACCTCAAGAGAGGGTATGTAAGCAAAACGTGCAATCGTGAACGAAGTCGCGAGTACAGCGAGCAATGTATAAAAATGCAAATGTTGAGCTATTTGTAAGCTAACAACGATGCTGCTGGAAATTGTTTACTAAAACAATTTGAAGATACAATTGTAGTTGCTTTTATTTTCAGTCGAAAGATATCTTGAAAGTTCGTTTTCTCGAATTTCGAATGTCCGTTTTTATAATTTTATTCATAATTTAAAAAAATACAGCATAATATGTTTTAAATATTGTACTTGACGGTAGAGCGGTACAATGATCGGCGGCGAACCGATACTGTGATTATGCCGAACTTTAATAGCGAGTTCGCGACTGCTTCACTGGGAAGGAATCCAAAATTTAACAAATGCCTACAGCGGAGCAGGGTTCTCGTTTAATATTAAAGGGTGTACTGAATATTACACGTGTAACTTATGTACTAATTTAACTGTGCAGGTGTTTGGTGTACCCATACTAATTATTTTTGAATAGAAACTTCCTTAGAATTGTTGTGATTTGAAACTAGATGAAATGAAAATGCGTAATGATAAAGAAACGAACCCATGATGAGAATGAGTTAAAAAGATACGACATAACGTTTTTTTTTTAAATTTTATATACATATGTCTTATTTTAAAATTACAACTGCTATAACGGAAACGGCAATAATAATATATCTCTAAGACTTCTAATAATTTTCAGAAGTAAATTAATACCTATTTTTTTCTATTTACGTGTATTTACCAAAGTTAATAATTAAAATTTATTAGCACAGTTAAGTTCAAAAAAAATATAATAATTATGTTAAAACATTTTTTTTTAAATCAAATAATACGATTGATATATTGGTTGATTTATACACATGAAAGGGATTGCACAAATTGATCAGCTTATAAACGTTCCTCTGTTGTGCCAATATCCGTTGGTAAAAGGTCATTATCTCATCCCATATAGTAGAAGTAATGACCTCTTATCTTGTAAGGAAATGATTTGTATATGTATGAAATGTTATTCATGTTATAAACTAATACGAATATTTTAAAGTCGCCAACCCTATCAATGTTGGCTTATTACATCGGAAGAATTTTAACGAGACGCTAACTTGTTTATAAATTGAATTTCAGAACGGCAACAGCCGGGTGCCGGCATAGATTAACTTCAAAACTTCGATCATTTCTTCGGGAAATTGTTGTTGTATTTTTTTAGGGTACCGTAATTGGCTCGTACAATATACACGATTATTAGGAAATTTCTTAACAACCTGGGTGGGACAAGTTGAAACTCAATATAGAACTAATTGTCAAATTTGCGATTGTCAAAATTGATTTATAAAATTCTGTAGAAAATAATGAGTTTGGTATTATTTTTAACTAATTTATGTTTCCTTCAGAGGTTCGATTATTCAAATGTGGCAAAAAACACAAATTACCATTTCATCATTTGCTTAGTATAACTTTATTAAGTGATGTTTCTGTTAGTATATATTATTCGTTGCATACATGCAGCAAATTTAGTTGACGCAACTTGTTACAGGTTATCGTTAACATTTTACCAGACGCAACTCCAAAAGTTGAAGAAGCCTAATTTACGTTTCAGATATGAATGTTGGTAAATTACAAGTTAATTGACGTTTTACTAAAATAATAACGTACTTACTTGCTATAGCCGTGCGAATAATTCGTACAAAATAAGTATAATAATTATCACTTTACAAAATTACAAAAAGTATTTATACGTGCTGTGTGGTTACGGCATTAAAGAATATAGCCACTCCCTCTCTTCCCGTGGGTGTCGTAAGAGGCGACTAAGGGATAAAACAGTTCCACTACCACCTTGGAACTTAAAAGCCGACCGATGGCGGGATAACCATCCAACTACTGGCTTTGAAATCCACAGATCGAAGACGGGCAGCAGCGTCTTCGGTGCGACAAAGCCAGCCCTGCGGTCACCAATCCGCCTGCCCAGCGTGGTGAGTATGGGCAAAACACATGAGTTCGCACCATTTTTGGCTCGAACTTGTGGAGGCTTATGTCCAGTAGTGGACTGCGATAGGCTGATCTGATGATGTGATGTGATGTGATGATTTATACGTGAGTTGATTTGAAATTGAACAAAAAATTTACCGACCGTCAATCATGTTGATGTTGTTTCAATATTAAACCGTCAGATAGCAATATCATTTTATAGCAATTGCTTGCTATAAAATGATATATAATTTATGTGGAGTAGTTGTGAGGTTTTTTCTAATAAGAGAGGCAAACATCTTAACCTTAGCGTATTAATATATATGATAATTTTGTACTTGTCTCATTTTATATTTTATTTATATTAATCACTTTCTTCCGCAATTTATCACTCTAAGCAAATACAATCATATTGCTATAAAGATTATGTGTTCATGGTACTTTGAAATAAAAATATTTTGATAGATATTTAAATCAGTGATCGATAAATACATCAGATGTATTTGCTGTTAAAAAATAAAGGTTATTCCAAACATGTTCCCATTGCTACATATTGAGGCTCACGTAGCTCAGAGCAAAGCAGGAAATATCCTAAGTCAAAATCTAGATCAACCCGACTGTGGAAAGACCCCAACTTTACAGAAGATCATAGCCATATAATACTGCTGTCAAGTATTATTGTGTTTCTGTCGTGAGTAAGGTGACGAGCTCCTGAGGAGTGTTGGGGACAGGGTCGACAAGGAGCTTGCGATGCTTCTGGTCTTACAGGCGTCTATAAGCTATGGTAACCGCTTACCATCAATATATAGCCGTACGTTTGCTTGCCACCCTGGTCGTCTATAAGCCTCCTTATTGATTTGAACTATAGACTTTCTAAGTAGCAATAATATTCATGATGCTATTAGCTTATATCAATAAAACACTATACTATAAACTGTCAATAGATTATGTCAAAATCTTAAGTGAATCTGATACCTTATTGACGCCAGGGATACTCGTAAAGTAATATTTTATTACGCGTAAACAGTAAAGAGGAACATTGACGTTATTGTCCAATTGTGTCATACGAATTCCAATAGGGCGACCAGATTTATCACTATTTTTACATGATTTATTTTTGAGTTTAAAAATAAACAATGAAAGGTTTATATTGTTTCGTTTTTTTTTTTTAAATTTTTAATTGATGATTGGTACCCCTTAATTTTATTACAAACTACCTATTCGCATTTTACTCGTACATAAACTATGCCTCACCACCGTGCCTCAGAGAGCACGTTAAGCCGTCGGTCTTGGTTGTTATCATGTACGCCTGACAGCGATCGTAACTCATAGTAGGGAATGTATCCGCCAACCCGCATTGGAGCAGCGTGGTGGATTAAGCTCTGGTTCTTTTCCTACATTGGGAAAGAAGCCTACGTCCAGCAGTGGGATGTTATAGGCTGAATCGTAATCGTGATTAAAGGTATTTGTAAAAACAATATTGTCGTCTGCCGTTTACCATCATTAGTCGATTTATGTTTCTTTCATAGTAAAGTAAGTCTATTCTAATGATGTTTTCAGATCGAGAGTCGTCTTTTTATAAGAATGCATAGTTTGAAGTCCAGCGCATTACTTTCAATTAGTCCAGATTTTGTTTGTCCTTTATCCTGTATTTTGCTGCATGCATACATATGCTACCGGTTAGGATTGTTTACGTTAGCCATAAATCGTGGACAAGTATTTGGCTTTTCACGGTCACGGGCCCAATAAAGGTTTGGGGAAATCAAAATGCCCAAAAACAAATATGGTAAATATCCCATATAACGTAATATCATGAATCATTGCTACCCTAACTGACAGTACATAAATTGATACGTAACGTCGGATTTAATGTCGAACTACGTAAATAGGAATATTGATTGCTCTATGAATATTTTATTATCACTGTATTCTTATAACTGATTCCTTTATATCATCTGACTTCTGAAAGTCTTTTTATTGTTCTTCCATGAATTGTTACGATTATTCAATGTCATTTGCTCAGGAGCGCTATAATGGGTTTGTTATTGGCTTTTCTCGGATTTTTTCCTTTTGCTACGGAATAGAGTTTGGCTTGGAATGGATTTCTTTGAAGATGAAAGCAATATTATCTGGAGTTGACGTGAGTTGATGGCATAACCTAGCTTTATTACGTCATTCTGTTTTTAATATTGTAGGTAAATGTTTATGTCATAATACTTTGTAATAAATAATAATGTACACAAATTTTAATCAATATATTATGTAATCGTTCTTCTACTCGTTAGGGGGTAGCACCTATCATGGAGAAACGTTTGTGTACAAGATTCTTGCTTATTTTTCCTGTATGGAATAAAGTTGAATGTTGAAATTTGCATCTACGTACATCTGATTGTGGGCTCTGTTTCCTAAATTTAATTTTTTTTTCAAAGTGGTACAAAAATTAACAGAAAAGTAGCTAAATAGATATTAGTGAAGATTTAAAACTTATCGTTGCTGTCGCTAAAAATGAACCTTATTTTTATTTAAATAAAAGGTTATTTGATTGATTAAGTTTTATAAATAAATTGAGTAGTATAATATAGTACTCGTTTTGGATTAAAATAAGGAGGTACATCCTTTTAATCTAAATTAAGGCTATTATTACTTAAGGGACGTCACAGAACGAGTAATTAGTTCGAAGCTATGTATAGATTATACCTTAGATACACACTGACGCCCGCCGTCCATCAGCACAGTCTACCAGTTAATTCAGTCGCATTAGATACGCGCAATTTATGATAATTGGCCCTTTGCCCGCATTTCCATAACTTCGTGATTATCGTAACTTACTGCTAAGCTTATTGTAAATATCGTCGCGGCTGTAATTGTAAGCTACTTAGCATGTTCCTATCCTCGATGTACGTTGGAATTGTTTTTATTAGCAGTCATATTGGAACAATTTTATTAGAATATAACTGTTTTACTTTTGGTGAAAGAAGTCTTCTCTATAAAATGGATAGTAACTTAATCCATGGCAATAGTAATTATCGTTATCAAGAGTTCATGATAATAACTATTTAGCTAGAGCCGACGGTTTTACGGTTTATAAATAGTATGTCTAGACCAAACAGACTGCCAGACTATAAATAATACTTATATTAATAGATTTTTTGTCGCTTTTACGTTTAACTAACAATTGTGTCTGAACGATTGCCAGTCTAAACAGCTTTTTTGTCTTGATTAAATAAATCACTTTGAGCTCCTATTCGTATCACAAAATGTCGTGCTTAATATTGGCTAATCAATCTATGACTTGCAGACAGTCCGACGTACGTCGACTTCTAGAACGTGAGTCAACTGTTGACCGAATTGATTAAGTTTTTCTATATAGAATATAATGGTGACATAATGGTTTAGTTTTTATTTGACATTTTAATGATTACTATATATTAAAAATTAAATGCCTATGACACAATAGTAAAGAACACATTCTTATTAAAATAATACTCATTTAAAATTAGATTCAAACTTTTGGAACGAAGTTCCTTACGGCAGGCTTGACGTTTGGCTGGGCGACCGAATGGAAAAAAATGTGATTCTAAAACTGTAAGAAAAATATATATCGGAAGTGACGTATATCAGTCACACGACTGTAAATATGACGTTTGTAAAACTAAAATATTACTAGTAAACTTTTTTTTAAATTATTTATGTAATTTTATACTGTCGACAAAAATAAATAAAAACATGTTTTTTCTTTCACATTATAGGTTGAATTATTATTATTATTACTATTATTTTGTTTGATTTATTTTATTTTACGGTATTTGTTATTTTTTAAAATAATATATTTCCTAAATACTTTTATGTACTTAATTAAAAATTAATCAGCAAAATTAAAAAAAAAATCTAGAACTAGAAAATGTATATAAAATTCAACTTTTTTTTAAGACATATTTTTTAGGGGCTGTAAACAGTTAACAGTAATAAAACAGCTAGATCGGAGTGTTTAAACAAGCATCGTTTATCTTTACCGCTCCGCTTTAACGATTCATTGCTTGATGTTTTATAGCCTATATTTTTCGCGGTAAAAAAAGCTTTTAAAGCTTAAAATAATTTTTTAGCGTTTTGTTTGTTTTGTAGTTTCTTTTTTTTTCAAAGCCTTAGAATTTTCATTATTACAGGCCACTAAATATTTAAAGATCTTAAAAGGTTCTTAACATGAAAGCGCAAATCGCTTAATACTGAACGAAATTTAACGTGTATAAAGTTACAGTCTAGAAGGCGAGGCGCTTGAAGTGATTGATAGATCGTCGGTACATCTCAAGTGCGCTTAGTACTCCCCAGCGAAAAATTTAACTCCGTGATGGATCGGGTAAAATTTTCTACGACATTAATTTAAAACATTCCTCCGAAGTATCGTTAAGATTGAGCGGAATATCTTTGCAAGGTTTTTTTTATTGTTATTGTTGTGATTTTATTAAGTTATCTACGTGAAATAAAACAAGTGTGTATATGTCTTTTGCTAACAATTAAAATTTCTTACGTTGTCATGTTTCCTTGTTTTGATTTTGTTAATGATTTAGTTAATACTTATAGAATTTATTTTGATTTTGTGGAAAATAATAAATAATTTTTGGAGTTCATTTTTTATGTGGTGTATTAAAAAATTGTCACTTTATTAATTTTTTGGAAGTTTAGTATAAAAAACAAAAACACTTCCACGAACAGCATGGGTAATAAAATGACTTGAAACCTATGCTCAACTTAAAATTATACTTTGTCTTGGTTTTACTACTTATTTTTAGACTTCCACCTTATTTTTCTGTAGTGAATTTATTTGCAAAAATAATTAAAGGCAAAACGAACGGTATGCAAAGACAGAATGCTCTCACTATTATTGTATTTCTTTTGTTAATTTTACTTATAATATATTTATGCAAAAATTACAGTGCCTAGTTCAGATAATTACGACTATATTGTAGTACAGCGATGAAACTGTTACGTTTTATGCTATTCCAGCGAGATTAATGATTGTTTGATAAATTATGCGCGGGTAATGGGGTGTCTCGATAAAGGCCCAGCCATGCGGTGTAATGGACACGTCAAATGAGTTGCGTTTCTTAATAAAAACGAAGAAAAGTTAATTTCTAAGGGTTTCAAAGGGTTTATGTGATACTAGATGAAGTTTTTGGTTTCATTTAAAATTAATTTTGATTGATTAATTATCATTTAACTGAGGTAGGGCACAGCAGTAATTTCCTGCTCAAAATATGGAGCAGCCCGACTGGGGTAGTACCTCGACCTTACAGAAGATCACAGCAAAATAATACTGTTTTCAAGCAGTATTGTGTTCCCGTTGGTGAGTAAGGTGACCAGAGCTCCTGGGGGGGATTGGGGATTGGGTCGGCAACGCGCTTGCGATGCTTCTGGTGTCGCAGTTGTCTATAAGCTACGGTAATCGCTTACCATCAGGTGAGCCGTACCCTTCTTTGCCGACCTAATGAATTAAAAAAAAAAAATAAAAAAAAGAAAAAAAAAAATCATCCAAAGCAATAAATAGCCTTATCATATCAAAATAATTATGTAATAATTACGCACGTGCAAAAATTTTTATTTGCAGCTATATTTAGTAGATTCGAATAGCTAATAAAAAAGAGTTAATGTCAATAGATACTTAAAATCTATTTATTTGTTTATTTATTTACTTTTTATTGTACACCACAATATGCAAATACAAAATAATAATAATACAGTCAACTTAAGAATGTGTAGTACAAGAGGTGGTCTTATGGCTAGTTAGCCATTTCTTCCAGACAACCCGAATCGAGTATTATTTATTTGAAGATCGGGTAGGTGTTGCAGTTTTATTATAATAAACTTACATACAAATATAAAAATTACTCAGTTTACGCCGTCAGTACCTGTGACAAGATTCTAAAGATTCCGAGATTCATCTCGAATTTCGAATGTCCGTTTTTATAATTTTATTCATAATTTAAAAAAATACAGCATAATATGTTTTAAATATTGTACTTGACGGTAGAGCGGTACAATGATCGGCGGCGAACCGATACTGTGATTATGCCGAACTTTAATAGCGAGTTCGCGACTGCTTCACTGGGAAGGAATCCAAAATTTAACAAATGCCTACAGCGGAGCAGGGTTCTCGTTTAATATTAAAGGGTGTACTGAATATTACACGTGTAACTTATGTACTAATTTAACTGTGCAGGTGTTTGGTGTACCCATACTAATTATTTTTGAATAGAAACTTCCTTAGAATTGTTGTGATTTGAAACTAGATGAAATGAAAATGCGTAATGATAAAGAAACGAACCCATGATGAGAATGAGTTAAAAAGATACGACATAACGTTTTTTTTTTAAATTTTATATACATATGTCTTATTTTAAAATTACAACTGCTATAACGGAAACGGCAATAATAATATATCTCTAAGACTTCTAATAATTTTCAGAAGTAAATTAATACCTATTTTTTTCTATTTACGTGTATTTACCAAAGTTAATAATTAAAATTTATTAGCACAGTTAAGTTCAAAAAAAATATAATAATTATGTTAAAACATTTTTTTTTAAATCAAATAATACGATTGATATATTGGTTGATTTATACACATGAAAGGGATTGCACAAATTGATCAGCTTATAAACGTTCCTCTGTTGTGCCAATATCCGTTGGTAAAAGGTCATTATCTCATCCCATATAGTAGAAGTAATGACCTCTTATCTTGTAAGGAAATGATTTGTATATGTATGAAATGTTATTCATGTTATAAACTAATACGAATATTTTAAAGTCGCCAACCCTATCAATGTTGGCTTATTACATCGGAAGAATTTTAACGAGACGCTAACTTGTTTATAAATTGAATTTCAGAACGGCAACAGCCGGGTGCCGGCATAGATTAACTTCAAAACTTCGATCATTTCTTCGGGAAATTGTTGTTGTATTTTTTTAGGGTACCGTAATTGGCTCGTACAATATACACGATTATTAGGAAATTTCTTAACAACCTGGGTGGGACAAGTTGAAACTCAATATAGAACTAATTGTCAAATTTGCGATTGTCAAAATTGATTTATAAAATTCTGTAGAAAATAATGAGTTTGGTATTATTTTTAACTAATTTATGTTTCCTTCAGAGGTTCGATTATTCAAATGTGGCAAAAAACACAAATTACCATTTCATCATTTGCTTAGTATAACTTTATTAAGTGATGTTTCTGTTAGTATATATTATTCGTTGCATACATGCAGCAAATTTAGTTGACGCAACTTGTTACAGGTTATCGTTAACATTTTACCAGACGCAACTCCAAAAGTTGAAGAAGCCTAATTTACGTTTCAGATATGAATGTTGGTAAATTACAAGTTAATTGACGTTTTACTAAAATAATAACGTACTTACTTGCTATAGCCGTGCGAATAATTCGTACAAAATAAGTATAATAATTATCACTTTACAAAATTACAAAAAGTATTTATACGTGCTGTGTGGTTACGGCATTAAAGAATATAGCCACTCCCTCTCTTCCCGTGGGTGTCGTAAGAGGCGACTAAGGGATAAAACAGTTCCACTACCACCTTGGAACTTAAAAGCCGACCGATGGCGGGATAACCATCCAACTACTGGCTTTGAAATCCACAGATCGAAGACGGGCAGCAGCGTCTTCGGTGCGACAAAGCCAGCCCTGCGGTCACCAATCCGCCTGCCCAGCGTGGTGAGTATGGGCAAAACACATGAGTTCGCACCATTTTTGGCTCGAACTTGTGGAGGCTTATGTCCAGTAGTGGACTGCGATAGGCTGATCTGATGATGTGATGTGATGTGATGATTTATACGTGAGTTGATTTGAAATTGAACAAAAAATTTACCGACCGTCAATCATGTTGATGTTGTTTCAATATTAAACCGTCAGATAGCAATATCATTTTATAGCAATTGCTTGCTATAAAATGATATATAATTTATGTGGAGTAGTTGTGAGGTTTTTTCTAATAAGAGAGGCAAACATCTTAACCTTAGCGTATTAATATATATGATAATTTTGTACTTGTCTCATTTTATATTTTATTTATATTAATCACTTTCTTCCGCAATTTATCACTCTAAGCAAATACAATCATATTGCTATAAAGATTATGTGTTCATGGTACTTTGAAATAAAAATATTTTGATAGATATTTAAATCAGTGATCGATAAATACATCAGATGTATTTGCTGTTAAAAAATAAAGGTTATTCCAAACATGTTCCCATTGCTACATATTGAGGCTCACGTAGCTCAGAGCAAAGCAGGAAATATCCTAAGTCAAAATCTAGATCAACCCGACTGTGGAAAGACCCCAACTTTACAGAAGATCATAGCCATATAATACTGCTGTCAAGTATTATTGTGTTTCTGTCGTGAGTAAGGTGACGAGCTCCTGAGGAGTGTTGGGGACAGGGTCGACAAGGAGCTTGCGATGCTTCTGGTCTTACAGGCGTCTATAAGCTATGGTAACCGCTTACCATCAATATATAGCCGTACGTTTGCTTGCCACCCTGGTCGTCTATAAGCCTCCTTATTGATTTGAACTATAGACTTTCTAAGTAGCAATAATATTCATGATGCTATTAGCTTATATCAATAAAACACTATACTATAAACTGTCAATAGATTATGTCAAAATCTTAAGTGAATCTGATACCTTATTGACGCCAGGGATACTCGTAAAGTAATATTTTATTACGCGTAAACAGTAAAGAGGAACATTGACGTTATTGTCCAATTGTGTCATACGAATTCCAATAGGGCGACCAGATTTATCACTATTTTTACATGATTTATTTTTGAGTTTAAAAATAAACAATGAAAGGTTTATATTGTTTCGTTTTTTTTTTTTAAATTTTTAATTGATGATTGGTACCCCTTAATTTTATTACAAACTACCTATTCGCATTTTACTCGTACATAAACTATGCCTCACCACCGTGCCTCAGAGAGCACGTTAAGCCGTCGGTCTTGGTTGTTATCATGTACGCCTGACAGCGATCGTAACTCATAGTAGGGAATGTATCCGCCAACCCGCATTGGAGCAGCGTGGTGGATTAAGCTCTGGTTCTTTTCCTACATTGGGAAAGAAGCCTACGTCCAGCAGTGGGATGTTATAGGCTGAATCGTAATCGTGATTAAAGGTATTTGTAAAAACAATATTGTCGTCTGCCGTTTACCATCATTAGTCGATTTATGTTTCTTTCATAGTAAAGTAAGTCTATTCTAATGATGTTTTCAGATCGAGAGTCGTCTTTTTATAAGAATGCATAGTTTGAAGTCCAGCGCATTACTTTCAATTAGTCCAGATTTTGTTTGTCCTTTATCCTGTATTTTGCTGCATGCATACATATGCTACCGGTTAGGATTGTTTACGTTAGCCATAAATCGTGGACAAGTATTTGGCTTTTCACGGTCACGGGCCCAATAAAGGTTTGGGGAAATCAAAATGCCCAAAAACAAATATGGTAAATATCCCATATAACGTAATATCATGAATCATTGCTACCCTAACTGACAGTACATAAATTGATACGTAACGTCGGATTTAATGTCGAACTACGTAAATAGGAATATTGATTGCTCTATGAATATTTTATTATCACTGTATTCTTATAACTGATTCCTTTATATCATCTGACTTCTGAAAGTCTTTTTATTGTTCTTCCATGAATTGTTACGATTATTCAATGTCATTTGCTCAGGAGCGCTATAATGGGTTTGTTATTGGCTTTTCTCGGATTTTTTCCTTTTGCTACGGAATAGAGTTTGGCTTGGAATGGATTTCTTTGAAGGTGAAAGCAATATTATCTGGAGTTGACGTGAGTTGATGGCATAACCTAGCTTTATTACGTCATTCTGTTTTTAATATTGTAGGTAAATGTTTATGTCATAATACTTTGTAATAAATAATAATGTACACAAATTTTAATCAATATATTATGTAATCGTTCTTCTACTCGTTAGGGGGTAGCACCTATCATGGAGAAACGTTTGTGTACAAGATTCTTGCTTATTTTTCCTGTATGGAATAAAGTTGAATGTTGAAATTTGCATCTACGTACATCTGATTGTGGGCTCTGTTTCCTAAATTTAATTTTTTTTTCAAAGTGGTACAAAAATTAACAGAAAAGTAGCTAAATAGATATTAGTGAAGATTTAAAACTTATCGTTGCTGTCGCTAAAAATGAACCTTATTTTTATTTAAATAAAAGGTTATTTGATTGATTAAGTTTTATAAATAAATTGAGTAGTATAATATAGTACTCGTTTTGGATTAAAATAAGGAGGTACATCCTTTTAATCTAAATTAAGGCTATTATTACTTAAGGGACGTCACAGAACGAGTAATTAGTTCGAAGCTATGTATAGATTATACCTTAGATACACACTGACGCCCGCCGTCCATCAGCACAGTCTACCAGTTAATTCAGTCGCATTAGATACGCGCAATTTATGATAATTGGCCCTTTGCCCGCATTTCCATAACTTCGTGATTATCGTAACTTACTGCTAAGCTTATTGTAAATATCGTCGCGGCTGTAATTGTAAGCTACTTAGCATGTTCCTATCCTCGATGTACGTTGGAATTGTTTTTATTAGCAGTCATATTGGAACAATTTTATTAGAATATAACTGTTTTACTTTTGGTGAAAGAAGTCTTCTCTATAAAATGGATAGTAACTTAATCCATGGCAATAGTAATTATCGTTATCAAGAGTTCATGATAATAACTATTTAGCTAGAGCCGACGGTTTTACGGTTTATAAATAGTATGTCTAGACCAAACAGACTGCCAGACTATAAATAATACTTATATTAATAGATTTTTTGTCGCTTTTACGTTTAACTAACAATTGTGTCTGAACGATTGCCAGTCTAAACAGCTTTTTTGTCTTGATTAAATAAATCACTTTGAGCTCCTATTCGTATCACAAAATGTCGTGCTTAATATTGGCTAATCAATCTATGACTTGCAGACAGTCCGACGTACGTCGACTTCTAGAACGTGAGTCAACTGTTGACCGAATTGATTAAGTTTTTCTATATAGAATATAATGGTGACATAATGGTTTAGTTTTTATTTGACATTTTAATGATTACTATATATTAAAAATTAAATGCCTATGACACAATAGTAAAGAACACATTCTTATTAAAATAATACTCATTTAAAATTAGATTCAAACTTTTGGAACGAAGTTCCTTACGGCAGGCTTGACGTTTGGCTGGGCGACCGAATGGAAAAAAATGTGATTCTAAAACTGTAAGAAAAATATATATCGGAAGTGACGTATATCAGTCACACGACTGTAAATATGACGTTTGTAAAACTAAAATATTACTAGTAAACTTTTTTTTAAATTATTTATGTAATTTTATACTGTCGACAAAAATAAATAAAAACATGTTTTTTCTTTCACATTATAGGTTGAATTATTATTATTATTACTATTATTTTGTTTGATTTATTTTATTTTACGGTATTTGTTATTTTTTAAAATAATATATTTCCTAAATACTTTTATGTACTTAATTAAAAATTAATCAGCAAAATTAAAAAAAAAATCTAGAACTAGAAAATGTATATAAAATTCAACTTTTTTTTAAGACATATTTTTTAGGGGCTGTAAACAGTTAACAGTAATAAAACAGCTAGATCGGAGTGTTTAAACAAGCATCGTTTATCTTTACCGCTCCGCTTTAACGATTCATTGCTTGATGTTTTATAGCCTATATTTTTCGCGGTAAAAAAAGCTTTTAAAGCTTAAAATAATTTTTTAGCGTTTTGTTTGTTTTGTAGTTTCTTTTTTTTTCAAAGCCTTAGAATTTTCATTATTACAGGCCACTAAATATTTAAAGATCTTAAAAGGTTCTTAACATGAAAGCGCAAATCGCTTAATACTGAACGAAATTTAACGTGTATAAAGTTACAGTCTAGAAGGCGAGGCGCTTGAAGTGATTGATAGATCGTCGGTACATCTCAAGTGCGCTTAGTACTCCCCAGCGAAAAATTTAACTCCGTGATGGATCGGGTAAAATTTTCTACGACATTAATTTAAAACATTCCTCCGAAGTATCGTTAAGATTGAGCGGAATATCTTTGCAAGGTTTTTTTTATTGTTATTGTTGTGATTTTATTAAGTTATCTACGTGAAATAAAACAAGTGTGTATATGTCTTTTGCTAACAATTAAAATTTCTTACGTTGTCATGTTTCCTTGTTTTGATTTTGTTAATGATTTAGTTAATACTTATAGAATTTATTTTGATTTTGTGGAAAATAATAAATAATTTTTGGAGTTCATTTTTTATGTGGTGTATTAAAAAATTGTCACTTTATTAATTTTTTGGAAGTTTAGTATAAAAAACAAAAACACTTCCACGAACAGCATGGGTAATAAAATGACTTGAAACCTATGCTCAACTTAAAATTATACTTTGTCTTGGTTTTACTACTTATTTTTAGACTTCCACCTTATTTTTCTGTAGTGAATTTATTTGCAAAAATAATTAAAGGCAAAACGAACGGTATGCAAAGACAGAATGCTCTCACTATTATTGTATTTCTTTTGTTAATTTTACTTATAATATATTTATGCAAAAATTACAGTGCCTAGTTCAGATAATTACGACTATATTGTAGTACAGCGATGAAACTGTTACGTTTTATGCTATTCCAGCGAGATTAATGATTGTTTGATAAATTATGCGCGGGTAATGGGGTGTCTCGATAAAGGCCCAGCCATGCGGTGTAATGGACACGTCAAATGAGTTGCGTTTCTTAATAAAAACGAAGAAAAGTTAATTTCTAAGGGTTTCAAAGGGTTTATGTGATACTAGATGAAGTTTTTGGTTTCATTTAAAATTAATTTTGATTGATTAATTATCATTTAACTGAGGTAGGGCACAGCAGTAATTTCCTGCTCAAAATATGGAGCAGCCCGACTGGGGTAGTACCTCGACCTTACAGAAGATCACAGCAAAATAATACTGTTTTCAAGCAGTATTGTGTTCCCGTTGGTGAGTAAGGTGACCAGAGCTCCTGGGGGGGATTGGGGATTGGGTCGGCAACGCGCTTGCGATGCTTCTGGTGTCGCAGTTGTCTATAAGCTACGGTAATCGCTTACCATCAGGTGAGCCGTACCCTTCTTTGCCGACCTAATGAATAAAAAAAAAAAAAAAAAAAAAAAAAAAAAAAAAAAATCATCCAAAGCAATAAATAGCCTTATCATATCAAAATAATTATGTAATAATTACGCACGTGCAAAAATTTTTATTTGCAGCTATATTTAGTAGATTCGAATAGCTAATAAAAAAGAGTTAATGTCAATAGATACTTAAAATCTATTTATTTGTTTATTTATTTACTTTTTATTGTACACCACAATATGCAAATACAAAATAATAATAATACAGTCAACTTAAGAATGTGTAGTACAAGAGGTGGTCTTATGGCTAGTTAGCCATTTCTTCCAGACAACCCGAATCGAGTATTATTTATTTGAAGATCGGGTAGGTGTTGCAGTTTTATTATAATAAACTTACATACAAATATAAAAATTACTCAGTTTACGCCGTCAGTACCTGTGACAAGATTCTAAAGATTCCGAGTAATTGCTTAAATTAAATTTAAGTTAAAATACAACACTCTAGTAATTATATTTGTAAGAAAAAATACATTTTAAAATAGATGTAAATACGTTTCAAATTCCTTGGTGATTCCCATGAACGCTGTCTTCGTTCTGACGGTAATTTCCTGCTTGAAATTCCTTCTCACTCCTCTTCCTTTTATGATAAATCTTTTACAGTTCAAGCCTCTCGCTTATGGAATACCTTGCCCTTGAATATCAGAGGTGTACAAACACCTGTAACTTTTAAAAATACTGTTGTAGAGCATTTTCTTCAAACTCAACAATAAACAAGCAATTTATAATTATAATGTATATATGTATTTATATGTATGTATGCACGTATGTATTTATTTATATGTTTAATTATTTGAATATTTATTATAAATTTGTTGTAACTTGTACACCTATGCTGACGCTAGACCATTTCCTTTGCCCTAAGGTTATCTGGAAGAGATTGCTTTTTAGCGATAAGGCCGCCCTTTGTACCTAATGAGTAATTTTCTTTCTTTGCTATGTATTATTTTTGTTTTTGGTGTAAAATAAAGTGTATTGTGGTTTTCATTATTATATTTTTGTATAATATACTTTTGTAAGTTTTTAGTAAACTAAAATATAATATAGCCTATTTTACTCAAAACTTCGTTATGGCACTTCAGTGAATTAGCGTTGGATAAAAGCTCGGGTGCCGGTGGGTTCTGCTACGAAACAGTTGTTTGTTTTATTTACTTGTAGCTTTAAACAGTTTAAAACATATAAGATTTTAGATTAACACGGTTACTTCTATAACTAAAACTGAGGTAGGGCACAGCAGGAATTTCCTGCTCAAAATATGGAGCAGCCCGACTGGGGTAGTACCTCGACCTTACAGAAGATCACAGCAAAATAATACTGTTTTCAAGCAGTATTGTGTTCTTGTTGGTGAGTAAGGTGACCAGAGCTGCTGGGGGGGTTGGGGATTGGGTCGGCAATGCGCTTGCGATGCTTCTGGTGTTGCAGGTGTCTATAAGCTACGGTAATCGCTTACCATCAGGTGAGCCGTTCGCTTGTTTGCGGATCTAGTGACATAAAAAAAAAACTATTAAAAACGGGATATTTATCATGTTTTTTATTTTTGTTTTGTGGAGCTCGATATTTCGAAATTAATTGTGAATCTCTTGTTTACGAGACTGAAATTGGAAACAAAAATAAAAACATGTTAAATATCCCGTTTTCGAATAATTTAAAACATGTTTTAAATGTTTTAAATTACTATTACTTTTGAAAATATATGTCTTTTAAGAGAATTAAGTTAAACTCGTTGATATTAGAGTTTTTCAGGCGATACGAGAAAGTGAAAGCGACGCGTTACGATGTGATGCGACATAACGCGATAAAAATATTTTAGATTTTCAATTGGAAAGATAAATATCTTTGAAGAAATGAATAAATTCTGCATTCGACAAGCATCATTTAGTTGGTTCAATATAGCTTTTTCTATATGTTTTCTAATACTTTGTAGGAGGTCCTTAGGGAGGTTTCGTTATGAAGCATATCGCTGTGGAATTAAAAATCGTAATTTATTTTTATTATGGAGTTTTCCCCTGCCTTGAAAAATAAAGTTCTTTGATCTGTGTTTAATCGTTTAGAAGAAGTGCGAAGTGGTAAAGTTAAGAGATAATCAGGTTAGGTTTATTCTGTGTAGTGAACTCAAAGATTAAAAACGAATTTACGTTATTTACGGCCAAAATCACAATTAAAAAAAATACGTCTTTTCAAGTAGTCTTTAAAAACACTTTTAAATCGTAGTTTTAGAAATTAAAATTATATTTGTTTTAATTCTTTAATTACTTATAGATTATATTAAAGTTAACACCACTTCGAAATGAAAATTAAGCAGAGAAGAACCAACAACAAATTTCGTAGTTACTAATTTACGAAAAAAAAAATCTTGTCCTTTTCCAAACCTATTTATTTGTGAATAAGCTTATTAGTAACAGAAATTTAAAACAATTTGCATATAGTAAATATTAAATTCTTTTTCCTACATTACTCCCCGTGTAGGAGAAGGTATTTGATTTGAGGTCTATGCCCAGCAGTGGGTTGTTACAAGCTGAATCGTATCGTATCCGTAATATAAAATTTATGTTTATACTATATGAACGGGTTGTAATGAATGCAGATACTTACCATATCAATTTAAAATTAGTAGGTACCTTTAAAGATTTTACCACTATTAATCTGTTCAAGTATCATCAATTACTACGTGAACATACTACGGTAAGACATCACACGCGTATATTTTTTTACAGTAAAACATTTAACATTATAACTTGTTCATTGAAAATTGTAAATGATTCACTGTATTTTTGAGAACCCTCCGTAACGTAATTAAAAGTACTTTTAAAAGTCCCTCCGCGATAAAAACCCAAGATATATCTTTTTGAACAACACAAAAGGGGTTGGTCGCTGACTAAACAGTCATTAGTGATTACAGCTGCGAGTAATGTCTTTTATTTTAAAAAATACAGCACTGGTCGACACCGGTTGTAGTTATACTCATAGATGTGTATAAAATTTAGCCTTCTTAAGAGTTATAGTTCTCTGGTATTTTTTATAAGAGGCTAGCTAAAAATAGCTCGAATTGCAAACATTTTTGGTACGTTGGTGCATTTGGAAAGCATTCTGCTTTCTGCTCCAGTGTTGTGTATCGATAGCGTCACAAGTATATTATATATTCGAAAAAAATACAGTTATTTGTATACAAATTTAGTTAGCAACGGTGGACTTATCTCTAGAAGAGATCTCTTCCAGCCAACCTGTCAGTGAGTCCTAATGACCTGATAGTGAGAACTAATGTTACATAGCAGGCTAAGAGAGTGCAGTAATGTAGACAACATAAAGATTCTTGAAAATAAAAACCTAATTAAATAATATTCATAACATCATAATATCAAAGAATATACAAATATTTGTGTAATTGATTTTTATGTATATTAATTATACGAGTGTAAAGAAGCAGAAGCGAAAGCAGAAGAAGTTGTAGAAACAGAACAGAATCAAAACAAAAAACGGAAAAAAAACTAATTTCTAAAATTCCATAGATTAACCTGTTCCTGTTCAGCTTGGTGGAAATAATAGGCATAGACTTAAACGAGATTACTTAAAAATTTAGAAAATCGCATTAAATTATTATAACCACGATCGGATTATTTCATGTATTTTTATTGCTGTTCCATATTCATCGATGACAATAATGACAATAAGGAATGTTTACGATTATTTTACAGTAATGTTTTACGATCGCGGGCACATGCGCGTACATGCGCATGTCGATCGCGATATATTCGACGCGGAACTTCATTCGTCATTCGACACTAGCTCCTTCAACCGAAATGATGTGTCGATTTGAGGCATGAGCTTTTAGCGATTTATTAATACGGTTGCTCATTTGTATTTTACCTTGAATTCTGTGGAACTGAGTATTAATTGCTGTCATTAATATTTTGAAATATTTTTTTGAAAGTTAAATAACTGACTTCGATACAAGTCTATTTGTATATGTGTTTGTGTACATACACACACATACAATGGCACATAAATACATACTTTAGTACTACATGTATTATTAGTTTATTTAATAAATTAATTTAACTTTTTCTAATATCCTTGCCCTCTTGTTTTGGTATTTATATGTATCACGTGTTAATCATTAAAACGCACTTTTCAGGAACATTGAACCGACGCACATTACGTTTATATTAATTAAAAATCCTTTCTCAATAAATAAATAAAATATTCATATCACTTTTATGGATAATTCTTCCATTGGTTTAGTTAGTAGATTTATTTTGTATCACCTAACCAATTGTCAAATAAGTAATACAGATCTAATATATTTTAAAAAAAAAATTTAAATTGGTATATACTATATTAACTTATAGGACCTTGGAAAATGTCAAAAAGCCTCTAACTTGAAACAAAATCGAAAGGACAAAATATCGTAAATTCTCTCATAAAAAGTCAGTGTGAATATTCTTACAGTTCGTAAATTTTATGACGTTTTGCGTTTCTACATTTACAAGTATTACTATGTATACAATAACATAAAGTTTATGCCAGCGTCACCCCTGAGCTGCGTTGACGGATTTTATTTTATCCATGTGGTTTTATAGGATGAGCATCACTAAGGAGGTAGGAGGTAAGGAGGTATTAAACATTAAAATAAATAAATATATTAAAGCTTTAAAAATAAATAAACGGCCTCCATTAGGATTTACACTTTTGTTGGGGGTCTGGGAAAACATACACAATACACGAGCATAAACGTTACGAGTCAAAACCAGGGTAAACATCTGTGTGGTCAATGCTAGTATTTGCCATCTGTAGATCGAACCTCCAAACGCCAGTGTCAAAATATATATACACAAAATCTGTCTTTAATGTAGGCAGCTTAGTAACTGTGTTTTAGGTAACAGTCTAATATAGATATATATTTTTGGTAATCTTTACTTAAATAATATACATATAGATAAATATATATTACACCTAGTCTTGTGGCGGAAGTCGAACCCAAATATCCAAAACCACAGAAAATTGCGTCAACGATCTGGTCAATCAACAATATTAAGTCCTCCAATGCTTTTCCTACATGGGAAATAGCCTAATGGCCGAATGGGGCCTATGCCCATGTACAGTTTGTACCGCGAAGTACATAGTGGTCTGTTACAATTGTATTGTTACTTAAGTATTGTTTACAGTTAAAGTCTTTTATTGCTTTGGATTATAGTTTGTAACATAATAATAAATAAATAAAACAAACAAAAATCCGTTGAATAAAAATAGTAGCTTAAGCGCTGACACATTTGTTGATTACTTACCTAACTATATATATCATATGGGTCATTTAAATAAATTCGGTACAATCTCGATTCTAAAATGAAATGAACAATAGAATCGTAAGTAATGTATACTAAATAACAGAAAAATGTCCGAATAATTTCGTATTTGCATTCGAAAAATAAAATAACTCAGTCCCCTCTATAAGCACCGCTAAGCGGACAAACAAGTGATATAAAAATAGTCGTTTTGAACGAATAAGCGTTACCATAAAAAAGGTTTTCAGTGAGCAAGTGAATCATAATTTATGAATTCCGGTGTCCGACCGGGCTAGGGACGGAGATTTACGCGGGGTCATTGTGTCGGTTCCCGGTCTAGGCATCGCCATAGACTAGCTCGTATACTAGACAGAAGTAAGTCGTAAATTAAGAGTTACATTTTCTGTAGTTGTTGGATTTTCCGTTGTTGTTGGGATCTTCAACTGGTTATATATATTGGAATTAACAGCCTGATATTTTGTCTTAGCACAGGATTTGTTGACGACTCATTTGTGCAGTGGTCAAAATATCTAGCTGGAGCGCTAGCGGTTACGGCGTTTGTTTAAGCTATACAGATTTTTCTCGTGGTCTGGGCATTTGTTAATATATTGTGTGTTGCTGAATCCCTGAAATAGGATTCTCACCCTGCTTTGAGTCGTCGATTGTATGGCATTTATTTGTTTCATCGTTTTTGATAAAATTTAGCTCGTACTTAAGTTACTGATAGACTTTAACACCAGGGAGTAAAACAGGCTGATAGCTTCTATTGTCCTAACTAATTAACTACATTTTTTGGATTCACTAGTTGCAAATATATATACTGACAGACAAAATGGAGTTTCATGGTGTGACATCAAAGAATATCATGATCTGTTGGATATGGTTATGCTTCAGATAGTTTTATCAGCAATCGGTACAAAAGTCATACAAAAAACATCTCTCTGCTAATAGTTCAGTTCAATGACTATTTATGAATTCATATCCAATGAATGAATAGTAAGATAAATCCTCTCGTGACGGTTGCTGTAAAGTATCCGAACTTAATAAACCGAGATAAAATTCGAAAAATTTGTTTTACTATAATTAGTGAAATTCGCGTAAACAGTAAGAAAGATATAGCTAAATAATAGTTTCAGAGTTGTCACTATTATAAATTACGTTATATTCATCATTGTCATGTCTTCGTCATTCCAATCTCTCTAGTCCATCGTCGTTAATGAAACATAAGGGGTGTGCATCCCTTGTACCCTCGTATCTGCTCATCCTCGGGTTTAGAAGGAAATATAGATATACTCGCTAATCGTTCTCTAACTTACTGTTGAAATGTGACTTCTATTACGTGGGCTATACGTTGCATTGTTGACGTACTATGGACGCCTTGTTTAATGCCTTCGATTTCTTTAAGGATCAGAATATAAAGGTTTTGTTTTACTTTGTTCGTATATGGTTTTATTTCAAGGCCGGTATTACCGTAACTTGTTTGTTGATTTGTAATCTAAACTAATATTATAAAGAGATATAGTTTCTAACTTTGTTTATTTGTAGGGGTAATCTCCGTAAAAACTGATCCAATCACGAATTATTGTGTTTGAACAAAAGATTCAGTGAAAAATCGTACTTATATACATATAAAATTCTCGTGTGTGTTAGGTACAATACTCCTCCGAAACGGCTGGACCGATTTTTATGAAATTTTGTGTGCATATCGGGTTGGTCTGAGAATCGGCCAACATCAATTTTTCATACAGATGTTTGGGGGGGGGGATAAGGGGTTAATAGCATATATGGCAAAACAACGTTTGCGGGGTCAGCTAGTTTATAATAAAACTGTAACAGATCCAATTCAACATATTAAAGACATTTTCTAAAAAATTTGGATGTAGCCAAAACTACATATATTTTTTAAATTTATTTCTCTCTTTCATTCTTTCTATTCTTTCTCTTTTCATAAAGACAGAAGTTTATGGCCACAAGTAAGATATGACCGAATCAATTATTCCTAAAATTTAGTGCACATCTCTGGGGCAAAAGGATACAGAAGAATAACTAACTCATCGCGAACAAAGTCTCGGGTATAAATTGTATACGTTTTTCTTTGGACTAACGTTTTGGTGTTACTGGAGTGTAGTTGTATAAAACGCCGTTGGTTGTGAGGGCGATACCGTTCATAGCAGATATTTTTTATTTTTACAAAAATTCGTTTTTTTGTCTCTAGGTGTATGTTATAATAATAATAAAAAATACTCTTTATTGTACACCACAAAGAAACATTACAAAAAAGTGATACATGAAAAGAAAGATGTACAAAGGCGGTCTTATCGCTAAGAGCGATTTCTTCCAGACAACCTTTGAGCATAGGACATAGCGAAGAAAAAGAGAAGCTATGTTCTTTTGTGTCTTCCCATCATATACCGGAAAGCATGTACATGTGTCCGTTTCGGTTATTATCATAGATGTCTGGTAGCAATCGTTATTTGTGGTGGGGAAATTATCCACCAAAATGGAGTAACGTGGCTGACGATGCTTCAAACATTTTTTTCCATATGGTTAAGGGGCCTTTTTTGGCACTAGGCTGTTTCAGTTTAGTTTACTGTCTTATCCATCAATGTATCATTACACATTACGCAGTACAAAACAAAGTCGCTTCTCCCTGTCTGTATGCTTAGATTTATAAAACTGCGCAACGGATTTTGATGCGTTTTTCTAATAATAATATTCAGAAGAAGGTTTATTTGTATAATACATGCATAATATAGTAGAGGAACACGAATAGTTTTAGAGGATTCTAATGTGATGTCGTAAATAAACACATTTTTTTGCGCTTAAATTGCAAATATTTATTTTATATTTATTATCAGCATTGCACCCGTACGAAGCCGGAGCGGGTCGCTAGTAGTAAATGAACAACACATTATCCTCTAACGTATATTAACGAGTTTAATATGGCTTAACAGTTAATGAAAGATAAAGTTGTTTCATTATATTAATGCAAGGTTAAGATATCAATCCAATTTTGTAGCAAATTTACTTATAATTATTTTTATTTTAATATTAATAATTAAACTTTTAATTCAGAATGTTGTCACTGTTTGACTTTCACAATTAATTACTTAAAATGGCACTTATATGCTATCTTGTACAGTTTTGGAGCACACATATTACGAGAGTACTGTCTTCAAACTTCCATGTGTAGTATATAATGTATTATTTACAATAAAAACGGAAGCGACACAGTCTGAGCGACGTGAACCAGTACAATAGGGCTGCTTGAAATGACAGGCCATTTTGTTCCGCGACATTTTCTAGACGTTTCCTTAATGTGTTCGTACATTTTTGGGATATTATTTTTATTTACTAAAATTTTATTATATATATTAAAAACACTGTCAGTAATATAAATAATACATATCAACTTACTTTCTTTTCGTTAGCTCTTTGAATCTGTGAATATAATCAGCTGTATAAATAACATGCTACATAGCTATAATTAAATAGTAAGTACAATCAATTCACTTTAGCATAAATATTGAGTAATTTACGTTGAACCATTCTAGATATTATAGATAATAGTTCGTCGGATCAGAGACCAGTCAGAGAATAGTATGGTCTTGTCCAAAAACCAAGTACAAATTAGGCACTTGGTTTTGGTATGAAATGTAGCCATTAAAAAAACATACCTTTAATTACCTCAATTATCTAATGATAAATTGAAGAGTATTCATATAGTATTACTGTTTCTGACGTTGCATTATTTATGATTAATCAAAACTAGGTAATCACTTTGTATGCACCCTATATTTATTTATTAAAACATAAAACAATATATATATATATTTGCAGTTAATTTCATGTTCCATCATCAGCATTCATGTCCATGTGTGTATATTTCACGATATTACTGGTAAGTAACAATATATAATGATGTATGTATTATTAAATACTTCTTTTTAGAGGTCAGTTAAAATAAGTATATATGTACGTGTTCTTCCTTCAAAGGTAAAAGCACTTGTCGTCCTACAATGGAGGGTCTTCATGCCACAAAAGAAGTGCTCGTTTCCGATACGGGCTTACGTATACAGCGGTCGAAACCTTTTTAAATCCTTAATACATTGGACATAGATGTCATAATTGATTGATAAAATGTGAACGCCTGTTGCTCACTATACATTTTTATAGATATATTTCTAATGTATTGCGGTTTTTGATGTCTGAAAGATGATGGACGCAAGGGTGACGATGGAATAGTTTGAAAAGTTTTCTTTTTGATTAGACTTTCGAGTTTTGACTCTTTCTCTTTTGGACATTGTCCATTTTTCGTATTGAAATATATTTATATAACTACATAATTACAACCTGAACACTGTTACTTTTTTAACTTTAACTGAGGTAGGGTACAGCAGGAATTTCCTGCTCAAAATATGGAGCAGCCCGACTGGCGTTACTACCCCCTCGACCTTACAGAAGATCACAGCAAAATAATACTGTTTTCAAGCAGTATTGTGTTCCTGTTGGTGAGTAAGGTGACCAGAGCTCCTGGGGGGATTGGGGATTGGGTTGGCAACGCGCTTGCGATGCTTCTGGTGTTGCAGGTGTCTATAAGCTACGGTAATCGCTTACCATCAGGTGAGCCGTACGCTTGTTTGCCGACCTAGTGACATAAAAAAAAAAACTTTGAATATTATATGCACATAATTGCTTACTATCTGTAGCTACAGTCTTCATTAGAGGACGCTATGGAAAATTGGACGCAATGGGACAAAACGGGAAAAAGGGAATCTTAGTGCGCCTAATTCAGTATTTTTTTTACATTAGACAAAATGTTTTTAGAAATAAAAAGTAATTATATTCGTTTTAATCGACTTCAAAAAGGGAGGAGCTTCTCAATTCGACTGCATTATTTTTTTTTGTATGTGTTACATCATAACTTTTTACTGGATATGACCAAATTGACGGTTCTTTTTTTAATCGAAAATTTTTGCTTGTCGTGTAAATGGTGAAATGAAATTAAATTTAATTAAAATCTGACGAGTACTTTTGAGTTAATCCTAATAATGGGTGTTTAATTGACTATTCGACTACCCAGTATTTATTACTTATCGATGTAAATTCGAGTCGGTTTTTTTTTCGATTGCGATCAAATAAAATTATGTTTTTACAATTTAAACATTTCACGTTTATAATTCAAACCAGCTGCCACTTGCAGTTACAGTCTCAGGGTCGAGAGCCGTTGGTCTTTATTAAAAATAATAACTTGGATTTTGTATTCGTCGAGTTCATATTTAAACAGGCGCCGCTTGACGGTTCAGTTCGTAAAAAGCGTACGTGATGCCAGAATTTTCTTGAGAGAACGTGATTTAAGAAGTTTTTTTTTTAATCTTTAAGCATTTCTAACCTTAGGTTGCATTTAAAATGTATTAAGATTTTTGGGAGAATTAAGACTTTAGTAAATGGTATAAATAACAAACAACAATGATGTTAATAGCAACTAATTGTTGCCCTACCGTAACTGTAACCTATGGACGTCTGCGGCACCAAAAGTATCGGAAGCGCGTTGCAGATCCTTCCGCCCGGGGTAGAGATAAAGTTATAGTATAGAGTCATGTGTTATATGTGTTCCCTGACTATTTTGTTTCTTTTCTTAACGAACTTAAAAAATTGATGCAGAACTAAACGATAATATTAATAAGAATTAAACGATAAACAATACTATATACTTAGTGCATAATCTGTAAAAAAAATATGTTCAATTATCATTTTTGAATTCCGATATTTTATCTAAGATTGTGAATTTTAAATTTAATTTTTTATCATGATTTTTTATTTTATTTCTATCTAAATGTCATGTTGACATGAAACGTTTTATCTATTGTTATTAAAGTTGCTTCAAGTTGTTATGATAATATTACTAACTTAGCTGGTACTTCACATTCTATAGTCAGAAGCGGCTAAATTAATTCAATTTAACCGAGTAATCCTCTGAGAACTCGTGTAAGCCGGCTAAGATGCTGGCCGTGTTAGCTGTGAACACGTTGCGCATGGATGTTTGGATTTAATATCTACTTGCTTACTTGTTACGTTTTATGTTTACCTAGTACTTTTGCATAACCCATCTATGTCATTATAAAGAGGCAAAAAAAAAATTTGCGAGAAAAACGGAGCAACATATACACACATATATGCTGTGTGGCTACGGCACCAAAGAATATAGCCACCCCTTTTCTTCCCGTGTGTGTCGTAAGAAGCGACAAAGGCATAACAAGGTTCCACTACCATCTTGGAACTTAAGAAGCCGACCGATAGCGGAATAACCATCTAACCGCTGGCTTTGAACCACACAGGCCGAAGACGGGCAGCAGCGTCTTAGGCGCGACAAAACCAGCCCTGCGGTCACCAACCCGCCTGCCCAGCGTGGTGACTATGGGCAATACACATGAGTTCACGCATTTTTAGCGCGAACTTGTGGAGGCCTATGTCGAGCAGTGGACTGCAATGGAATGATGATGATGATGATAAATATATATAAGAGAAATGTAGCTATATCAGTCAAAAGTTACTTATAAGACAAACATTAATTTGTTTATCTTAGACGAGTGTGTATGTCCATAAGAGATTTATTTATTTATTGTTATAATATAAGTATATATCCTTCACTAAATTCAGAACTTGTTTCTGAAAATGGAACAGTCAAGGTATCACTCACACGAACTAACTTATACACAAACATATCACTCACAGACGCCATGTTTAGTGTTTGTTAGTACAAACACCGAAGTGGTTCCGAGCCGTTGCCAGTAGAATGGCGTGAAACGCGGACCCGTGTGGAGAGAGCAACTTGAATCTAGTTTATCGCTAATGAAAGTTAACGGCTAACGTGATATAGGATTAGTCTACATGCGATATATGTTTTAGTAATTGTTTTTTTTTTTAATTGGTTTAAAAAAAACAATAATTTTGTATACATTTGAGTTAATTTTCTTCCAAAATGTTTTGAAAACTAAAAGCTCAAAGAAACTTAACAACAAAACTAAAACAGCAGTCAACTCCCCTGTTTGGCTTGAGGTCTCCTTTTCAGTATGTAAAATTACTTAACGTTATTAACTGTAAGTTATAAGCATGACGGAGAGTTTCCTTATAAACAATGAAATTTGCAATCAGGTTTTTGACAATAACATGGACTGGGGTCTTTTTTTGCTCTTTGGGGCACGTTTATGAGATTAACAAGCAGTTTGCCCTTGAACCTAGCAAAAATTATGTATAAATGTTGATTGAATTAGTGACTGTCAGAGTAAATGGTTTTTTTATCGCTACTACAATAGAACTATCATCTACTGTATGGTCTTTTTGGTGCAAAACTAATAAAAAATTTGATAATTTCGTTAACACAAACAATTTTCATTATACATAAAAGCGTACCTCGCATTATTGATAGATTTAATAAAACGGGGTTTGTTTCTGTATTTTATTTTTAATTATATATTTATAAAACGTAACCATTCTATTACAATGATCAAAAAGATATACAAATATGATAATTTTTCCATTCATGACAACACGCAGTGTGATTGTCAAAAACAATCGCTAACACAGTTATTGTATTTGAAAGTGAGTTCATGAAAACAATTGAATTTGAAACATTTATTATCATCAGTTGGAGCAACTGTGTCGAAAAAAAAAAATACGAAAATTGATAGAAAAAAGGAAACACAATTTTTTATATAGGGAAGAAAATTGTACGAGTACATTTATAATTCTTAATTCCGCCAATAAACTGTCACGCAGCTAAGCGGATTATGAAATTGTACAGTATTTGGTTGAATAAAGAATTTATTGTTAATAATAATGATAATAAACCAATTAATTGCAACTAAAAATAAAACCTTATAGTATATAACAAACCTTAATAGTTAAGTAAATAAATCTACCAAACCGCATTGGAGCAGCGTGGTGGATTAAGCTCTGATTCTTCTCCTATATGGGGAAAGAGGCCTATGCCCAGTAGTGGGATATTACAGGCTGAAGCGTATAGCAAACCTTAATATTAGATACATGTAGTGCAATAGGCGATAACACTAAATAGCGATCTCTTCCATTATTATTTTTTTCTTTTATTCAGTATATTTTCTTATGATTACATTTTTAAATATATTTATAAAAAAGACAAATAAAAATATTTAAAAATATAAAAATAGTAGTCCTCCGATGGCAGGTTGAGGCCCAGGCCACCGGTAGTTAAGGTTCCAGGCTGAGGAACCTCCTCACAATGCGGGCCGTTTCAAGCAACACTGCCTTTTGTATCTGACCCTTGATCCAACAGTCAAGTGAGAGTTTCTTAAGGTGTTGGTCGAAACTCTTCGCTAATAGACCATTAACCGATACAACAATAGGAACAATTATTGTTGAGTCTACATTCCACATGCCGGTAATCTCGTGGGCAAGGTCTAAATATTTACTTAATTTTTCTTTTTCGGCCTTTACGAGATTATCGTCATGTGGAACTGTAATGTCAACAATAATTGCTCGGCGCGCTGATCGGTCTACTAGCACTATATCAGGTTTATTGGCTGCAATAAACCTGTCAGTGACAATAGATCGATCCCAGTAGAGCAATGCACGACCATTCTCAAGAAATGGCGTTGGGCTATACCTATAATAAGGCAACTCATTTTCAACGAGGCCGTACCGAATTGCAAGTTGTTGGTGTATAATCCTGGCTACTTGGTTATGTCTATGCAAGTACTCACCGTTAGCAAGATGACTACAACCGGAAACAACATGTCTAATGGATTCTCCAGGCTTATGGCAAGCTCGGCATATGTCTGGAGTTCCATCTTTCATGATATGTTTCCGGTAGTTATTCGTCTTAATAACTTCGTCCATAATTGCACAGACAAAACCTTCGGTTTCTCCGAAGAGGTTCCCGTGTTGTAACCAGGATATAGAGCTGGGCTGGTCTACATCTGGGTCTGTCAGAACTTTGTAGAACCGGCCATGTAATTCCTTGCTCTTCCATACGGCCACGCGGTCAACGGTACGCATTACTATAGGCTTACGCCATTTCTCTTTGCCTAAGGACAGCGGAGTAAAGCCCCTATCAACTGCAACAACGTCCATGTGCATATCGTTTTTCATATTTAAAAAATACTCTCTGAGATTACACACCTCACGATTGTGGAGATTTTTAGCGTTTAAAAAGCCACGACCCCCACATTTTCGTGGGATGTATAATCTCATCACAGACGATCGAGGATGGTGTATTCGGTACGCTGTTAACAGTTTACGGACTTGGCGATCAAGGGTATCTAATTCCGTTTGAGTCCATCTCAAAATGCCAAAGGTATAGACGATTAAGGGCATAACCCAACTGTTAAAGGCACGCACCTTGTTACCGCCCGAAAGAAAGCTGTGGAGAACTTTCTTCAGCCGGCCAAAGAATCTTTCCTTTACCACTTGTTTCATGGCTCCGTCATCAATGCCCAATGCCTCTGACATTCCGAGATATTTATAGGTTTCACCTTCGTTGAGAGATCTAAAAGACAAAGAGTTGTTAAGTTGTAAATTTTCTGATGATACAATTCTACCTCTTTCTACATGGATGACAGCGCATTTATCCACACCAAACTCCATTCTTATACAAGTGCTAAAGGTTTCTGTTATTTTTAACAACTTGTATAAGTCTGGTAGTTTGGATGCGAAAAGCTTCAAATCATCCATATAAAGTAGGTGAGAGGTTGCTTTGCTTCCTCTACGAAGGTGAAAGCCCAACCTTGAATCCTCCAATAAAGTGCTTAAAGGGTTCAAGGCTAGACAAAACCACAATGGACTCAAACTATCACCTTGAAAAATACCCCGCATAATCCTTATCGGTTCAGTCGATCCTGAAACATCGACAGCACCCGGATGACGCAAAAAAGTGTTCCACTGTCTCATACACGTACTCAGAAAAGAGCACAAAGCAGCATCAATTTTGTATAGCTCCATTACTTTCATAAGCCATGTATGAGGCATTGAATCATACGCTTTCTTGTAGTCAATCCAAGCGGCAGCCAGATTTTTCCGGTTTCAACGTACCTGTTGGCATATGGTCATGTCTATGTGGAGAAGTTCCTTGGTACCGCGACTACCAGACTTACATCCGTTCTGAGTCGTAGCCAAAATATTATTTGTAGTAATATGTTTTGTAATTTTTGCGACGAGAACAGATGTAAGTAGCTTATAGATGGTGGGTAAGCAAGTTATAGGGCGGTAGTTTTTAGGATCAGCGGTACATCCCGATTTGTATAACAGGAATGTGGTACCAGTCGTCATAAATTTTGGTAATGAATTAGTAGAAATTGCGTTTTGGAATTGTGATGCCAGGATGGGGTGCGAACTATGAAACCATTTAAGCCAAAAGTTATGCAATCCGTCCAGTCCAGGACATTTCCAATTCGACGTTGAACGGATTGCATAACTTATATCTTCTGAATTTATCTTAATTTGTTCCATTTGTGGAAGTGAGCTGCACCTCCTTCCGACAACATCCATCCAATCACTCTCAATGTGATCAATGGGGTTCGACCAAATATTTTGCCAAAAATTATTAATCGATTCTCGGGTCGGTAAATCACCATTAACCACATTAGTAGTACACTGTTCCCAATTCCTGTATACCTTTCGTTGGTCGCTTTGAAATATTCTATTTTGATGATATCGATCCCTGCGTTTTTTATACCTCTTAATGCGTTTTGCCCATGCACAGAGTTTTTGTTTCAGAAAATCTATGCGGTCTGAGACTGATGTTATGTACTCGTTGGATCTTATATTTGTACCCGCAAAAGCCTGGTGTACAAACCGCATGATTTTTGGACGCCTGTTACCTGCCCTGAAACATGTTAATTTGGCTATTAGTGTTCTGGTTAAATTTATTCGTTTTTCAATTCTGGCCTGCCAAGCTGGAGCCGTGTAGGGTGGTAAAGTAACTTTATTTGATGTAAACTTCACTTTAGCTACATTACAAACGGCTGCAGCTCCACAGTACAAAAGTGAGTGAGTATCGGATAAATTTTGAGTGCTGTCTAAATATTGTTGTAAAATTTTATCCATAACACCTACTAAAGCCAAATTACGTCTGTGAATAGGCAAACGAGGTAGCTGTGGCCTAATATTTGGTGGCAAGGATCTATATCTCAAGATAGCATCCTCCAAAGCTCTCCTCATAGGCTCATTATCCTGTTCGTTTACCGACAAATCAACACTGTTAGGAGATATATGATTAAAATTAAAATTTATTACCTCTCTTTGCTCTTTTTGCGATGTTTGTATAGCACGAATGTGACTAACAGTATTAAGTTGTGGTAAATTTGTACGCAGCCGCTCAAGTACTGATTCATCCAGTAGGTGACAACGCTGAATGGCTCGCACTTGATCTGATAGTCGTTGTGCGGTTACGGTGACGGTTGGTTCAAGCGCCTGAAACAGAGACAACATCGATGAACGATACGCAGTGAGGTTAATTCCCCCACCTGTTGCCTCATAGTACGCTCGCAAGACACTCTCATTCATTTTTTGAGTCCATCTCATGCGGCGCACAGCACCACCGGCAGCGGGATTTCTTGTGGGAACGCTTTGTCCCTGAACCTCCAAGCAAGCTGGTGGCGGGCGTATGACTCGTCGACGGTTAGATGGTCTCGTAGATGAGTCAGCATCGTCAGCATCCGATTCCGCGGTAGACGGCCATTATTATTATTATTATTGTTATACAAAGGAGAGAAATATAATATTCTGAAATATTATCAACATTATTTTTATTACAAATGACGACATTGTTCTCTATCAGCCATATTTGCTGATATCTAAATCCTTTAATTCTGTTTTAAAAACTTTTCGACTTTGTTCACATACAAATTTTCAGAGAACTTCGAACATTATTTCATCAAATGCAATAATTTTTTTCTATTTTTGCAAGATTTTTAATTGATACTCCACCCCTATTTATCAAATCACGATATTTTTTAGCCTTCATCAATGAGTTGACAATCCAAAAAAATAAAACAACTAAAACCAGTTCCTTAGACTAGCGCGTTCAATTAATGCTGTAGAGTTATTAGCATCATTCTTCTTCTGAAAAGATCATCCTCATTAGTCTTAAATGTAAAAAAATATATTTTATTTTACAGTGTAAAATATATACCATGTCTTAATAAGACAGTAGGAACTCTCCTCAACACTCTGGTAATTGCTGAAGGCAGTTTCTAACTATCAAGTTCTTTTCAAGAGCTGTAACTTGCGCGTTGTGGGCAGTTGCTAACACATATCCGTTAAGTAGTTTAAGCTTCAAGCTGTAAATAGAATTTACGAAGATTTCTGGTAGTTTTTATCTAATAATAAATTTTAGATAATTGTGTTTACTCGTAAACACAAAAAACCCGACTTCAATTACGTATATGTAATACAACGTAGGTAGACGAAAAAATAGTCAAGTAAATAAATACGCGTTACCATAGATTACTCAAAAAGTAGTCATCAGATATCGATCGAAATTCAATTGGACTAAAAACAAAAATCAGATTGTGATTAAAATAAGAATCATCAAAATCGGTACACCCAGTAAAAAGTTATGCGGTATGATGCAATGTAGGTCGACGAAAAAATAGTCAAGTAAATACGCATTATTAGATATAACTCAAAAATTACTTGTTAGATTACAATTAAATTTATATGAAATCACATGACATACACCAACTTTTGATTAAAATTAAATTATCGAAATCAGTCCTGTCAGTAAAAAGTTCTAAGGTAACATACATAAAACAAAAATCGAATTGAGAACCTCCTCATTTTTGGAAGTCGGTTAAAAAGGCACGGCAGTTGAATTTGTTTCGTTTACTCCTACAAACGTACAAATTTCTAAACAAAATTTAAAACTAGAATCGAAGCTAATAAAGGAAAATGAAAATTTAGACCATTTCAGGGAGTTTCCCGCAAGAGCGAGGAGTTTTCAACAATTTAAAAGTAGAAATCGAAGTGAACGCCTGTCCGAAGTTGTACAGAGCCGCGGTCCGGACTTGTTCGAGAAAACGGACTTTTAAAGTCATCTCGGTATTCGGTTTGGTTGGTTTCGTAATACATGTTACGATATTTTAAGTTAAAACTTTGAAGACACATCCTTTCGTTTCTGTCTGGTCGAACACTTTGACAGAATACGATTTGGGCGCCGAAATCCAAGCTCGAGAGATGCTATTGATCGAAAAATAATAATAATAATAATAAGATTTATTTATTTTCTCACCACAATATTGCTACAGGACATTAGATAGGTACATAATAACATGAGCACTAATATTGTGGGAGACTGGTGCCTAAGATAGGCTCGAGGCCTGTCTTTCAGGACACCAGGTCTCCACCCCTTAAAAAAGTACATTTCAATTATCATCCATCATACGGGCATTAACAATTTTGTTGTAAACAATATTATATGAGATAGTAACTTTTTATATCTAAGGTTAGTATATTTTATGTTATTCGTGGTATGATATGGGTTAGGTGGTGTGTGAAAAAAAAACTAGATTGAAATGTTCAGAAATATTAAGCAAAGCAAGACATAGTATTAGAAGTCTTGCCACGTATGCTTATTTCAAATATACATTAATAGTTTTCTTGAATATTCATGTTCAAAGCTGGTTAAATGAAAATGGGTCACAACCCGAAATACATTTAGGCGATAATTGCTTGCTCCATAAAGCGAATCACACATATATGAGTAATGAGCATCAAAGGAACGTCTTAATTAATGCTAACAAACTCATTAACTGCGGCGAAACCGAAGTTTCAAATTTATACGTTTATTATTGTGGAACCTTTTGCATTATGTTGGATAGAACTTAGTAAATAGTGCAGGCGATTTTAGTTCTTACGTTAATAATTTAAAGGATAAATTGGCTTGGATAGATCAGAAGGGATGAGGAACTTTAGTGGATAATATTAGCTTAATGGGAATTGTAATAAAGACGGAGCGAGTTACGGTATAGCGATTAATTGCTGTATCTTAAACTATTTTCGATAATAAAAATAAAGGAAGATGGTATCTCATATCGTGCATGTAGGGTACAGTAACATATACATACTGCTGATAGAAGGTTTCAGATAAGATGAATAATAGCCTTTTTCGTAATTTTATTATTAAGTTACTTTTAGTTAAGACCTTTTAACTAAAAATTATATTTATCACAAACTCGAGCAATTTTTAGGTTACAAGCTTGTCTAAAATAAAACTTAAAATGTTATTAACGATTTATTTCAGACAGAATGGGTCTATTGAAATGTTAGCAAACAAAATACTTAACATTCGTTAGTGAACAAAGAGACGAAAATAAATTAGCTTTGAAAATACAGCTTGGATACTCGAATTACGAAACAATAAAATTATTTTTAATAAATCTATATATTAATACGTGAAGCAAAAACTTTGTACCGCTTTTTACGAAAATTGCGAGGACGGAGGAGTATGAAATTTTGCACATTTATAGTTTATATAGAGAAGGAGTGCAGAATGCTACATTTTTTTTTAATTATGGATAAAAATATAATAAATCAATAAAAAAAAAATTACGCACATCACCATGTATTTGACACACACACTCATATTGTACTCTTTCATTGATTGTCAAAATCTGTAGTCAAGTTGAAAAATTTTAAAAAGCATATTTTCATAATTTTTTGGTTTTCTTTTATTAAATTTTTTAATTATTGTCGAATTTCGACCTCTTGGCGACCACTTTAAATAAATTAGCAATAATATTACTGTAACTAATTTTAATACATAAAATTGACTTATTATATTTAATTATCGCAAAATTAATAAGGTAAATAAAGTAAATAGCAGCACAAATTTCTTGTACGATTAGAATATGTCGGGAAAAATAAAACAAATAAAACGCCACAACAACTAATATACACAATTACACACTCCCAAACCACGAAAAACAATTAGACAACCCAAAAAAAAATTGTCGTGAGAAATACGCATAATTATTAATAACAATCTCGAAATACACCTGAAGAACACATTTTTAAAACGTACGGGAAGATACTTTAAAAAAAAAAATTAAATTATGTGTCGTTTTATGCTAGCTTAATGAAAAAAATGATTGCCAACGAATTCGTGGTCATAGGTAGCTAAGATAATATAAAAAAATGATTGTTTCACTAGCCTATATTCTAAATATCTAAGACGAATATTCTGTATAATTCGTTTTATTACAAAGTTAAAAGTAAAAAAATAAAGGTAAAAAAGGTTAGTTGCATACAAGAGTGACATGACGATAAATTATGCAACCTTTTTGTATTCAGAAGTTTGCAACTGCTTAATGGATATAACATTTCCACTGCACCCCAGCACAGAGCCAACTTCCTACATAAAAATAATTTTGTTCATGTATCTTTCGAGTATAAATAATAATGTTTTCGTCGATTCCGCTCGGCTGATCTAATAGCCCGTGTCGCCGTAAATCGCGGGAGGGTGGGTGATTCGGTGACGTCACAGAGGGTGTATTGAAACGTTGAACGCAGGAAGTGATGGGGTATGTTTTGTAGTCAACGAATTTATATAAATTATCTGTATGTTTCTTATGTTGCTTGTTTAGTTTGGGATATATTGAGCTTGTTTCTTTTGAAAAATGTAGTACCTAAAAGTGCGACTTCACGAATATTTATACAACAAATAAAGATAGGCGTTTATTTTTACTTTTTTTTTTCAAATAACATTACTGTCATACTTACTGTATTTATTTTATCAACATATCATATGTATAGTTTAACTGAGGTAGGGCACAGCAGGAATTTCCTGCTCAAAATATGGAGCAGCCCGACTGGGGTAGTACCTCGACCTTACAGAAGACCACAGATAAATAATACTATTTTCAAGCAGTATTGTGTTCCTGTTGGTGAGTAAGATGACCAGAGCTCCTGGGGGGATTGGCGATTAAGGTTGGCAACGCGCTTGCGATGCTTCTGGTGTTACAGGCGTCTATAGGCTACGGTAATCTCTTACCATCAGGTGAGCCGTACGCTTGTTTGCCGAACTAGTGATATAAGAAAAAAAGTTTAAAAAAAAAGCATGTGTAAGTTCCATTTTTCAGAGCATTCCCAACCAAATTTTCTTCCGTAGAAATATTTTCAATTATCTATAGCACAACTTGAACACTTCTAAATTCCAAATGGACCTTAACCCCCTATTTCTACCCTTTGCAGAGAAATTTCCTCAAATGCTTACTTGGCTGGTTTTCTGCTTATGATCTATGTATGTATTTCCGTGCCAAGTTTTAAATTCATAGCTATTGTCGTTATCGAGACTTCGTGATTAGTCATTGACTAAGTTACCTTTTGTTTATACATATAATGTGTAGATTGTTTTAGACTAAGATTTAAATGAGCAGTTATGGTATATAACTTGACTAGCCCATTGGCGCAGTTTGTAGTGGCCCTGTTTTCTGTTGCGCGGGTTGCGGGTTCGATTCCCGACGGAGTCTGGGTGTTATATTTGTATTTATATATGTACTAGCAGTTCCCGGGGCTTCGCCCGCGTTGAAATCACTGTGTCACAAAGTTTTTCCGGCAAACTTCCAGTGAAACTCTCATCAAAATCGGCTTAGCCGTTCCATAAACCTTCCTCTTGAAGCCTTCTCTCTATAACCGCATGAAAATCCGTTCAGTAGATTTTGAGGGAATCGATCACATACACTTTTGGGGACTATGTTTTATAATACACTAACTGTTGCCCGCGACTACGTCCGCGTGGTTATGCGTTTCTATTAAGATGTTTAACGCAAATTATTTTTTTTTATTTCAGTCACTTGAAATGCTTATCACACTGAGTAACTTTTTGAAAGGCACAATTTAGGATAATTTAATAGTTGTTTTTAGAAAACCTCTCTATACACCACATTTTTAGTTTTATTTTCCGGCTGCAGTATAAATAACCAGCCGAACTTACAGCTGCTGTATATATTTCATATAAACTATCAACCCCAATTAAACCACCTTAGCGGTGGAATATCGCAAAATCCATTCTTAGCGTACGTCTACTAACTATAACTACTAACTTCCAACCCCCGTTTTAGCCCCTTAGGGGTCGAGTTTCGTAAATTAAGTTCTTAGCGCATATCTACGCCCTATAAGGAACCTACCTGCCAAATTTCAAGTTTGTAGCTGTTATAGTTTCGGAGATTTCGTGATGAGTGAGTCAACCTACCATACCCCGTTTTCCGACCCCAAAAGGGAGTCGATTTCTAAAGATACATTATTTGAACATCTTCTCACCATCACAGAGCATACATTATTTGAACATTTTCTCACCATCTATAGAGCATACATTATTTGGACACCTTCTCACCATCTATAGAGCATACATTTTAAATTTTAACTCTCTTACTTCAAAAACATAGGACTTTCATCATAAGACTAAAAAGTCGAAACCAGTATTCGAAATCGATTGCATTCTTGACCAAGTTATTCACAGTTTTCATTCATTTCACGTTGTAGACTTGTTTGGTTAGGAAAAATATACGCTCAGGCTTCAAAAACTGCCAGCAGTGGGATATTACAGGCTGAAGACTAAGCGTATATTTTTCCTTCTACAGATATTTTTCCATATACATTTTTCCTTTTACATAGACCTCTTTCCCCATGTAGGAGAAGGAAGCTTAATCGACCACGCTGCTCCAATGCGGATTGGCGGATAGGAAAAATTTATTTATTTATTTAGGGCAACTTACAAAAAATACACTAAAACAGATTTTAAAAAATGTTTACAATAATTTTCCGAGTGTTGTTTTGTTTACAAGTTGCCACGGCGTGGTTAAAGACAGTTCCATCTAAGTAGTAATTATTTTATTTATTTTAAATTTAATATTACCAGCGTGATGAATTTAGCTTTCTCGGTAAAATGGAAAAAGTTTTATCCAGAAGTTGAACGTTAACAGACAAATTAAGATCTTGTTTCAACTATATCGATAGAGCATTACGTAGTCCACATACGAATTAGTACGCAGTCCCCGAACAGACAGGTAGTGACTTGACCTCGCCTTAGTGGCGTAAGCTTATTAGGTCTAGTCCACTTGACATTTGGATCCGAGTATCCAAGTAATCGAGTTCTGAGGCTACACATAGCTTACTTCACTGCGTATAATATTCTGCTGTTTTGTATATGCAAATAAATTACTGGCTTTTTCTGAGTAAATAAATCGTGTCCTTTAATAATAAAAATAACATTTAAGAATGAATTACTCTAAAAACACTTACTACTTCGAATAATGTGATTAAAGGTATTAAACATGACATGTACACTCTATCTGTGGCGATGATAGGTACAAAAATCCTATAATTAGTTAAAAGACTAATAATAATAAACTAATATTACCGTACACAGTAGGCTGTCTGACCCTATTGTAACAACATTGTTGTTGTTGGTTGGTAACATTAATTTTAAAGAAATTATAAAAAAGGAAGGAAGCTCCATTAGGAAAACCACTATACTATACATTAAAAAAAAGCGAAATTATCATATTTTTTTAAATATTTTTAAATTTGTCTTTTAAAATTATTATTGGCAATTACAGTAAAAACCATCCTTATCTGTCCAGGGATTATCTAGCAGAAGTTGTTTTGTCATATTCATAGATGAATGTAGTTGTATTAAACTCGATATACGTGCTATCTAGGTAAATACGTAGTAATTCTTATAGCCTCAAGCCTTAAAACGCCTATTCATTCGCAAAATCCCGTGACTTTCACTAAAATAAATCTATTCTACGCTGCTTCATTTCACATTCCAAGATTTCAGTCACACGAATTCAATGAGGGTGCTTATATTCCCTAGATAACTGTATATATTTGAGCTTATTTATATTTGACTTTCGCATTTATCGCTCTCAACATAAGGTTTAAAAATAAATATATTATCGTTATATATTGTTTGTGCAATTATCCATACGTTTTCACCCTTGTTTTTAAATCTGCGATAGCCATGCGTACTTATTCCACGTAATTTATGTCGTCACGGCACATTAGGGCTATAGCCCTACCCGCTAATACGTTTACCGTTACGTTTGTCATATTTTATGATATTTAGCGTAAAAGTATTTAATTTAAAAGCCGAACGTTTCCTTTATTTTTATTTAATTATAGGCTGGGAGTTGGGGTGTCGAAATTAAGTGTTTTAGATAAAGCCTTCAATTAATTATAAACGAAAATTTATTATATGAATTTTTTTTCACGTTTTCTTGCTGTGTTAGTAATTAATCACAAATTTTTAATTTTTTTTGTTGTTTTCGGTTTGATGACAATAATGCTGTTTCTTATTTACAGCTTTATGTATAAGCACATTATTCAATTTAAATCAAGTTTTAAGTATAATAGAAATAACTATCAACTTAATACATAAGGATGGAAAAAATAATGACAGTTTTAATTGACTATCATATTTGAAGTTATTAACTAATAAGTGAACAGTTGAATATTTCAAATAAAACAAAACAAAATAAAAAATAAAAGTTATTGTCAAAGACGCTTGAAACTGCGTTAATTTAAAAACCATTTAAAAATCAATACACTTCAAAAGTCATAAAATCATCGTCATTTATTTATCTAACTTCCCCTTCAGACATACCCATGCACTTAAACAAAGGCCGTCAAAGATTTCCACTCATCATTGCCATCGCTCCGACTTTCCCCGTGACACGAGATCATGCCATTTCCCCCGTAAAAGAATGCACTATGCAGGGATATTAAACTCAAATCATGCGAGCGTTTCACTTAGGGTAGGTTTCAATGCTTGAAGAGACGAAAAAGATTTCTTTACAAAATGGCGAATGCGTATACAGATCACTTGGGGGGTTGTTATGCTTTTGTTTTAAATACGAATTTTCGTTGAGTTTTTTAAACATTTTAATGGATTATGAAACGTTTTTCATTGCTTTGTTGTTTTTACTTGGTGAAGTGTTTCGGTAATGTATGTTGCTTTTTACGTTTTATTGTATTTTAATCCGATTCATCTGTTTATCCGCTGTCTCGATGACTGAAATCGTTTGATGTATTAAAGTATTATACAGGGCGATTTGAGATAATTCCGTTTTGTAAGCGATTACTGTTAAGCTGTTGTTTACAGGTTTTAACAAACTTAAAATTTATACTAGTAAATTGAGAGTCGGTTTTTTTTTGTTCGGTTATAGTGCGAAAACTACTGAACTGACCGGAATAATACTTATACCATAAGATGCAGCGTGTTTCGGAGAAGGTTTTAGTATATAATATGTTGGTGATTACTAACCGTGTAAAAAAATATATAATAAATAAATAAATATCATATAACATACACCACACGGTCGTCTGTTCCTATGGTAAGCAACTTAATTCTTGTGTTACAGATAACAGCCGACTGTTATAACTATTTTTTTTTGATAAGCATACATAGAAATAATACATATATAAATATATATACATACAAATATTATATTACACCCAGACTCAGGCGGGAATCGAACCCGCAACCCGCAGGCCAGAAAGCAGGGCCACTATAAAATGCGCCAACGGGCTAGTCAATATATGGCAAAACAATGTTTGTAGAGTCAGATAGTTTTATATAAACAAACTAGGTGTAATTTTCGTTTTTTTTGGGTAGAAATACATTATCATTCATCATCATTCTTATAATAAGCCACAATTAGTTAATCCGTTATCTTTTGATTAAATAGTATGACACGCTTATGTACCCATCGTCACGATTTTCTTTCATCTTATTTTATAAATAATAAGAATAAGTTAACATTAAGTACGAATGATTTTACACTACTATTAACATTATTACCTTTTTTAAATCTTTAATGAACTCGATTACGATTATTCAATTATGTAATCTTAAAGTAATAAATTAAGAAATTTAATCGATTATTTTTCGTAACATTTTTTGTGATTTTATAAATTCATGTTTTTGAAATTGGTAACTTTTTAAACTATATTTTTATCTTATTAGTGATGATAATAATTATTTTACCCAGCTCCTATACTAGATTTATCTTAAATGCAACAAACTTCCTGTCCGGTCGGTGAGTGCAGCTAATGACCGAGGGTGTCCGCTAAGGGCTTCTGTCATCGCTGAGGGGAGATTGAAATGTTACTTAATGTTTTGAATTAGGGTGATCTTTCACTGAATATGTGGCTATGCTGCGATGTATGTGGCTTTGATTTTTATCAATTATTGTTTTTCGTTTATCCTTCAGACATTTTAGATGTGTGGTAGAATAAGCTGCAGCCTTTTTCATTCATACATGAAGAGGTCTTACTGTCTCAATTGTATTGTTTTGTATTTTGTTAAGATATTTATTATTTATTTATACAAAGGTTGCTTAAATGTTGTGATATCTCATTACAAATGCATTGTAATGAAATAAAGTGTTCATTGAAATAAATTAGAGCATTAACAGTACGATTCATATTAAAATCACGATTTAATTTTGTACAGAATTAGAATGAAATAACTTTTTCGGATTTTATCGCGGTTTATTAAGTTTTTTAGATGCTTGACGTTTCGAACACTTTACAGATCATCAATCAATCATTACAGCCTATATACAGTCCACTGCTGGACATAGGCCTCCACAAGTTTACGCCAAAAATAACGTGAACTCATGTGTTTTGCCCATAGTCACCACGCTGGGCAGGCGGGTTGGTGATCGCAGGGCTGGCTTTGTCGCACCGAAGACACTATTTGCGGTTAACTCCGAAAATTCAAAAGAATAGTCTAAGTTATTTATATTATTAACACTTATCTGTGACTGGTAAACGGCGTTAATCGTACGAAATAAATCATAGGCGACGGAATACACCCGAATAGAAAACAATATTACCGATTTTTTTATATAAAAAAAGCTTCGCGCTATATCGAGCTACTTTCAATGGTAGATTGCATTAAATGGTAGGGTAATGACAATGAGGTTCTGAATTGCTTCAATTTAAAGCATTTTTTATGACTTATTTAGGAATTGGTTTGCACTTAATATTGTTTAACAAGTGGACGATAAAATTGAAGTTTATTGCTCAATGTATACGATTATTTAACTTCGTATCAGTAAGACTTTTCGAGATTATACTAATTGTTTTTCATACAAACCTTATTCCAAAAAAAAAATGTCCAATTTGATGCAATTAAATTAAATGTTGGCGGTTAATGTTTATTGATACCCATTTAATAATATAAAAGATATTCGTCTAATATCAAAACTTTTTTACGAGAAATTTATACGAGGAAAACAACTTGAAATTGAAAAAGAAAAAAAGAATTTTAGTAGTCATTAGTCGTAGAGCTTAGTTATATCCGCTTGACTACAGCTCGAATAGGATTAAGTCGAGCAGGATAGCAGTACTCGTATATACAGCAAAAAATTACCGAAGAAATACATGGAGTATCTTTGCACATTTTTCCATCTTGGGCTAGCCTTTAATCCTTATCAGCTTGTAATGTAATGTTGGTTTTCTAGCTGCAAGCATTGTTCGGCACTGTTGCACTGGCGGTTGCGTGTTCGATCCCCGCACGTGACAAACATTTGTATTGGCAGATGTTTGCCGTGGTCTGGGTGTTTGTGAAGTGCTTGTGGGAGACCCTCCGACACACTACCCTCCGAGCACGTTAAGTCGTCGGTCCCGGTTGTTATCATGTACAACTGATGGCGATCGTTACTCATAGTAGGGAATGTATCCGCCAACCCGCATTTGAGTAGCGTGGTTGATTAAGCTCTGGTCCTTCTCCTACATGGGGAAAGAGGCCTATACCCAGTAGCGGGATATTATAGGCTGAAGTGAGCAAGCGATCTTCAACTTCACTGAAGCATTTTATGGATATGCATTTATACTTTACATTTTATTTATTATTATCTGTTTGTGATCCATGCACAATAGGTACTCGGAGCGATCCCCACTTTTTCATCGAGGGTTCAATATCCGTGCCGATACCTATATACTATGGCTACCTGTTCATTTATAGGCTCATTTCATAAGAAAATACTGTTTCAGTAAAATGGCACCCCACAACAATAGATATTTTAAAATTTCAAATTATTTTATTGTATCCAAAAACACATAAATCTTATCGGAATCTAATAAAAAGATCGGTAAAATCTCGTAAATCTCTACTTATAACTTATTTATAACATCTCGTAGACTGCCACGAAACCGTATATCATGGCGAATCCTTAGTATCTCTTATAATGGATGGAATTTTATTTTAAAAAATTTTTGATACAAAGGGCGTGGAACGGTTCTGTGAATGCTGTTTTCAATTTAATGAAATCCTGTATAATATATTCTGGGTATTGCAATGTTCACTTTGAAAAGTTTTATTGTAAAGGAAGAGTATTTGCAAATATATCACAATGTAAATAAAATATTTCTACTATATCAATACCGTGATTTTGAACAGCTTATTTTCTTGACTAAATAAATTTTATTATGTATTTGGATTTTTGTGTACTATTCTTATAAAACTAGATCGGCAAACAAGCGTACGACTCACCTGATGGTAAGCGATTACGTTAGCGTAGCTCGTAGACGCCTGCAATACCAGAAGCATCGCAAGCGCGTTACCGACCTTACAGGAGCTCTGATCACCTTACTCACCACAGGAATACAACACTGCTTGAAAGCAGTTATTTGGCTGTGATCTTATGTAAGGTCGAGTAAGGAACTTCCCCAGTCGGGCTGCTTCATATTTTGAGCAGGATATGTCCTGCTGTGTCCCATTTCAATTATTCAGTATTTAAATATCTAGGTTAAAGTTGAACAAAAAATAAAAAATAAAAAAAAATAAACTTATTCTACGGTGTCAAAACGACGCCGCATTGGCGCAACGGTCTCAGTCATGGATTGTGCCTGTTGCGCTGGCGGTTGCGGGTTCGATCCCCGCACATGACAAACATTTGTATTGGCCATACAGGTGTTTGCCATGGTCTGGGTGTTTGTGCAGTCCTCGTGGGTCTACCCACCGCGCCTCGGAGAGCACGTTAAGCCGTTGGTCCCGGTTGTTATTTTCTACGCCTGATAGCGATCGTTACTCATAGTAGGGAATATATCCGCCAACCCGCATTGGAGCAGCGTGGTGGATTAAGCTCTGATGCTTCCCCAACATGGGGAAAGAGGCCTATGCCCAATAGTGGGATATTACAGGCTGAAGCGCACGGTGTCAATAATTCTATTGAGGTTGTAATCTCAATCTCCTTAGCGTCTTTTGCATTTTACGTGACATTAGGAAAATTATCTGTGTTAGCGCTAGTGAAAGCCATTAATTCTAATTTATAATAATATGAGCATAGCTATATAAGCTTACATCTTCATCAAAATACTAACACATAAATTGCGTAGAAGTCCTTCCCTTTGATAATATTTCTAAAACGTATATCTTTAAAATGCGATGCAGTACCAACTAGTAATATAATTGGCTACAGACACATCAACATCGATGTATCCACGCCAGTAAACCTAATTCATATTAGTGTTAACATATCTATAAAACCGATCACAACTGGATACCGCAACGTCTGGAGCGCAGTCGTGATGCCGCATCAAATTGCAGTCGCGTCCGAGCTAGCCTACATACCCGCTGCAAGGAGAGATGTTCTAACACTGGATGTGTCTTTATACAATTCTACGATAATTTATATTATTAATATTTTAATTAATTTATATACAACCCAACCCGCCTGCCTAGCACGGTGTCTATGGGAAAACACGAGTTTGCGCTATAATGTCTGGCGCGAATTTGGCGCGGCTATGTCCAGCTGTGGACTGCGGTTGGCTGAAGTGATGAAGATAACTTTGTGGTATTTTTTGTATTGTTAATATACTATTGTGTATTATGTATTGTAAATTTTGTATACGATTTTGTATTGTAAAAATAAGGGTGATTCATCACCATCATCATCACTGCAGTCAATCGCAGTCCACTCCTGGACATAGGCCTAGACAAGTTCGCGCCAAAAATGGTGCAAACTCGTGTGTTTTGCCCATAGTCACCACGCTAGGTAGGCGGGTTGGTGACCGCAGGGCTGGCTTTGTCGGACCGAAGATGCTGCTGCCCGTCTTCGGCCTGTGTATTTAAAAGCCAGCAGTTGGATGGGTATCCCGCCATCGGTCGGTTTTTTAAGTTCCAAGGTGGTAGCGGAACTGTGTTATCCCTTAGTCGCCTTAAGACACCTACGGGAAGAGATGGGGTGGCTATATTCCTTACTTCTGTAGCCACACAGCAGTTATAAGGGTAATTATTGGAACGAAGTTCCTTACGGCAGGCTTGACATTTGGCTGGGCGACCGAAATGAAAAAAAATGTGATACTAAAACCGTAAGAAAAAGTCACACAACTGTATAATATGACGTTTGTAAAACTAAAATATTACTAGTAAACTTTTTTAAAATTATTTATGTAATTTTAGACTGTCGACAAAAATAAATAAAGACATGTTTTTTTATTTCACTTAATAGTTTGAATTTTTATAGATAATTAAGGAATAAAACACGAGCACGTAGAATGGTCGCAAGAATAATGGCATTTGATCTTTAGCGCTAAAGTTATTTTAGAACGTGACTTTTTCAAGACGTCGTCATCGTCAAGGCTCAGTGTAATATTTGCTATCAAGATTTCATGAATTAAAATATTATTATTATTATTGAGAATCAAAACCGAGATTTTTTTTAATATTACAAACGTATACGTACAGTATCACATCTAGACAAATCCATTTCGTTATCCTTAATCTATACAAACACTTGTATAAGCTACAACCTGCCTGACCCAGTTTTTTTTTTATTTCACTAGAGAGAATGAAATTGCTCGTAGTGGGCTCTCGGTTTATTTTTTATTTTTACACGAAAACACTTTTTATTTCCATATTACAGTAAACGGAACCCGCTGCGGAGAATGATATGCGACTGCGAGTATTATTTTATGCTGATGGAATAGCCTTTTCACTTGTATCATGGAATACATGTATTTTTATTCTGCACCTCTCTCTCGTTTTATTCGCGAACTATTTTTATTTATTTTTGTAAGCGACATTTTGTTGATTATTTTTATTTATACTGCTATGTATGTTTTTTATGAATGTATATTTATAAAGAAATACAATGTCCGCGAGCTCTAAGTTGACTGTGGCTTTTTTTAAACGGTTTTTTTTGTACATTTATACACTATTTAATTCTAAATTATAATCGTTGTAAAATATATCGTTCTTAATTTATAATCGTAAATAGTCGTAATAGTACATCAAATCAGATACCGGAGTATTTATATATATGTAATTATTGTTAATATTATGTTCCATTTCATTTTACGCTTTATGTCTAATTGATTAATGTTGTCAAACAAGCTACCTGCTCTCTTTGCCGTCCTATGAGTCATAACTTAATGCGTAAAAGCCCGAAACCCTTATTATTTTAATACAGCTATATTGATAAGAATTATTCTTGTAATTAGTGATGTAAATTATAAAATGTTTAGGTTCAATATTACATTATTTGTTAATATATACTGGTTTCTGTAGCTTCAATGAAATTAAAAGCTTAAATATTCGGCAAATTTATAAGTTGGATTATCTTTTAAATGTGATTATTTAATTTCTAGAATTGATCTTAATATCGTCGAAATGAAAGACAAAAGTATAAAAACTGTTATTTAGTTAGTGTTTACAAAAAAAATGTATTTATAAAACTTCTCGCTATTTTCCAGTAAGTGTATACTAAAGAAGAAGAAGAAGAAGAAGAAGAAATATACTTTATTGTGCATAAAAGTTAAAGTACATAGGTATCTTAAAAAAATAAAAACTTACAAAATAATAATATGCACAAAGGCGGTCTTATCGCTAGGTAAGCGATTTCTTCCAGACAACCTTGGGATAGAGGAGATTTTAAAACAAAACAGAGTAGGGTCATCAAAAAGGCATATTAAATTTGTACATCTCCAGATATTTACGAACGTAAAACTTTGTATCGTACAATATTGGATTCGTAATATCTGTGTTGAATGCAGTCGACAAGCCGTTTCGTATGGCTGCCAATTTGATGCATTGCGCTCTCGACGGACATCCGGCGACGCATCCGTTTGATATTGTATACCTACTTGCTACAAATTCTCTTTTCATTGTATACATCAACGGAATGGACAACTTTGTCACGGAGTTACAAACTTTGTGATTGGTTGGAATTTGGTGTGATTCTTTACTATATATTTTTTGGTCAACGATTTAATACGAGTATATAGGTATTATCTACTTTTAAAGTTTATACTAATTTGCAAATAAGTATTTTTGACTAGTTGGCAAACAAGCGTACGGCTCGCCTGCAACATCAGAAGCATTGCAAGCGCGTTGCCGATCCTAACCCCATCTCCCCTAGGAGCTCTGGTCCCCTTACTTACCACAGGAACACAACACCGATTGAAAGCAGTATCATTTAGTTGTGATCTTCTGTAACGTCGAGGTACTTCCCCAGTCAGTTAGTAGGATATTGCTGTGCCCTACCTCAGTTAAAAATTAAAAAAGTAATTGAAGCTTCGATAAGGTATCAAATGGTAGTAAATTAATATGAATGCAGTTTTTTATTGTATTTTTAATCTGTTTGCTTTCTTTATGTGCACATGTTTGTTTTATTATAGTTTTAAAACAATAGACGATCGTATGATAGACGACAGCCTTTATGTTATACATACGTTATGTACTGGACATTTTTTCTTTCTTTTTTTTTTAGAAATTTTACAGTGATGTTTGATATGTGTCTGTGTAATAAATAATCAAATGTGTAATAAATAATCTTCATTTTTTAAATAACGATTGAAGAGTGTTTTGAAGCTTTATTGAATAAGGTTAAATTAAAATTAATACTTTTTTCAAATGTTACGTGTCATGTTATGTGTTTGTTTTTTTAAATATATTATGAAAAAACACTTATGTTTATTAGGTGAAATGAAGATTAAAAGATTGTATGATAGAGATGATTTAAGAAGTGATGCTAAGACATGAAAATGAATCGAAGGAAACGCGTTTGTCGTCGATCATATTCAGTTCACTGTTGCAAGCTCTGTGCTCGGCTAGTAATGATCATGCATGTATGCATGCTTAGTAAAAATAAACGAGCTGTTAAAAATATGTTTCATCATAAACAAAATCTAAGTTCATCCTGGTATTTAACATATACATTTAGTTATATACAAAGTCCGTCTGTTCATCATAACAGATGTTACTCCACCCGCACTTGTACAGCTTTTCGCTCCGCCGAATCGTTTTACGTGACTGAATCAAGTTCGAATATAGAAGCTAGTTCAATAACTACATAATTTGCATTTGCTAATTAAGTTATAAATGTGTGTAACATCAAAATAAAAGTGTGTGTCAGCTCCAATACGCGTCTGGAATTTAATTCTTAAGAAAAATTACCGTTATATTTAAAAATTCAAGTTTTCTATTAAATAATTAAAATTTAGTGTATTAAAATAAATAATAAAGACCTTAAACTATTGTGAAGAAAGCAATAAACTAAACAGTTTAATGTTTATGTTTTCCGTGTCTGGTGTTTAGAGCTAGCGCAGACAGTGGTGGTGAATCTGGTGGTCTGGTGGTAACTGAGGTAGGGCACAGCAGGAATGTCCTGCTCAAAATATGGAGCAGCCCGACTGGGGTAGTACCTCGATCTTACAGAAGATCACAGCTAAATAATATTGTTTTCAAGCAGTATTGTGTTCCTGTTGGTGAGTAGGGTGACCAGAGCTCCTTGGGGGGATTGGGGATTGGGTCGGTAACGCGCTTGCGATGCTTCTGGTGTTGCGGACGTCTATAAGCTACGGTGGTCTCTTACCATCGGGTGAGCCGTATGCTTGTTTGCCGACCTAGTTATATATTAAAAAAAAAATCTACATACCCGGAATGGATTTTCTGTATAAATAAAATAAATTGTAAGTTCTAAGTTTTTCGTTAAGTTTTGGTTGAAGTCCCATTAAAAATGTCACGAGCCGCCTCTGCCTTAAACCAAAGCATATATCGTTTACTATTTTAGTGCTAACGAATTGTATGATAAATCTCTCAGCGTCACTAAACAACAACGAGCAAATTTTCATATAAAATGCTTTGAGCAAAAGGCTCGTACTAACAAAAAAGATACTAGACTTCATGTAGGGCAAAGCTTCTAACTGAACAAGCCCTTCACAAACTGCACACCATAATATGTAGTTCGCATGTTTCGCTGCCATCACATAGACAATTTATTTACCCTTTTTTCTGCTTTCTTGACTTCTTTGGTATTCAATAGTTCTTTTAGTAACGAAAATTCTAATATTCTGCGTTATGATGTAGCAAAAAAAAACATTTGAATTCGTTTTGATAAAACAAAAAAAAAAGCAGTTCGAAAGTAGTTTCAAGTTTCAGAACTCCAGAATGGTTAATATATAATATCCAGGTTAAAAATTAAACAGGTAAATCAAAGAGTCATAGCTAGTTAAAATACAAAATTGCGTTGTAATTAATATAAAAGTTCTCGACGCTACGGCTGAAGTAATAAATCAATCGCCTTGGCGCGTTTTATCCGCAAGATTTCCAACTCGGTTAAGCTGTGTCTTTCTATATCCTTCTATCTGTGATGGAAAAGTCGAGGATTAAATGAGGTATTCCTGATATACGTTTATTTATTTATTAGACATTGTGACATTTTATTTCATTTTTTATGCGTATACTAGACGACATTTAAGTAAATAAATAAATATCTTATAGCATTCACATACGACTTGTATTTGCATACCATCGTTTTCGGTTATTTAGCTAACTAAATTTAAAATTATAGAATATATAATTTTAGGATTGTAACAGTTGTCTACATTTGCTGTGGTTTCAAAAAAATGTTTAAAATGATTTCGTCCAAATTGAAATTGATTCAATTAAAACAAATATTTTTGCGGTAATATAAAGCAATAACTACATATTATAATATTACATATTCACGCCACTCTAACACGCAGTAGCAATAGGATTTTGTGAACAATTTTATGAATTTGCGAATTCGATTTTTTATTTATTTATTTATTTATTTAACAATTTATGTACACTAGGATAGCAAAAGGAAATAGCTCTTAAAAACAATGCTGGTACAAAGGCACTACTTATCCCATGATGGAATCTCTTCCAGTAGTCCTGCCACAGGAAACTTATAAAACAGTCGCAAAATTAGCGTGTACAATCTAAACATATAGATAATAAAAATATAATATAAATACATAATTATACAATATATAAATGCACACATACATAATAATTTATACACACGTAGATACAAATAATACGATACTTATAATATAATATATTCCAATACGCATAAGGACACTTAATTAAATTGATTTTAGACTTTTTTATAAAATTTCTTAATAGGACGAATTGTGTAGCCAGTATTTTTTTCTGTATAAATTTTCAGTTGTTTTAAAAAGCGTTAAAAATGCCTTTCATCAGGAAATAGTTTGGGCGGTACGTCCGCGGTAGTGGAATAAATCGAGTCCCCGGGCGCGTGCCGCGCGTGCCTCCGCCCTGACCCCGAAATATTGCTGGCGCAGGTATTCTATTTTAGGCGACCTTGGAGCATTTTATCTTTTATGTGTAAGTCTATATTGCATACCCTTCTGGGATTTATTTATAATAGTAATAAGTAAAGAAAGGGAAGGGTAGGTATGGTAGGTAATCATCTATTTTCATTGAATTTTAAGAAAAGGAAACGTAGTAACAGTACATTTCTTTCACAACGAATATATTTTGATGAAATTCAGCGATGATATCTACTTAGGAATTTGCTAAAAGTTACTGCTACCATTCTAAGTGAAGGGTTTTTAAACTGAATTCGAAAGAAAGAAAAAAATTATAACGATTTCTTATTATTTTCCTAGTTTAGCGAAGATTGTTATTTCAACAATTTAGCGATCAATCTCATCTGTGATTTTTGTATCATTAAAAGCTAATGCACCATAATTGTGTTTGCTTGCAAACGAAAAAAAAACCGACTTCAATTACATCGACGAGTAATACAACGTAGATCGACGAAAAAATAGTCAAGTAACTACGCGTTATCAAAGATTACTCAAAAAGTAGTTATCAGATCTCGATAAAATTTATATGTGACCACATGATAAACATCAGCTTTTGATAAAATTAAAAATTATCAAAATCGGTACACCCAGTAAAAAGTTATTGCGGATTTTCAAGAGTTTCCGTCGATTTCTCTAGGATTTCATCATGAAATCCTAATTTCCTTATCATGATACTAAATTAGGGATATCTTCATTCCAACAAAAAAAGAATTATCAAAATCGGTATACCCAGTAAAAAGTTATTGCGGATTTTCAAGAGTTTCCCTCGATTTCTCAGAGATCCCATCATCAGATCCTGGTTTACTTATCATGGTACTAAACTAGGGATATCTCCTTTCCAACAAAAAAAAGAATTATCAAAATTGGTACATCTAGTAGAAAGTTATGCGGTATAATACAACGTAGGTCGACGAAAAAAGCGTCAAGTAAAAACGCATTATTAGATATAACTCGAAAAGTAGTTGTTAGATCTCAAATAAATTTAAATGGGACCAATTGACACACATCACCTTTCGATTAAAAAAAATTGTCGAAATCGGTCCACACCGTCAAAAGTTCTGATGTAACATACATAAAAAAAATACAGTCGAATTGAGAACCTCCTCCTTTTTTGGAAGTCGGTTAAAAAGAAATTAAAGTTTGTGATCAATTTATAAAATACTCTCTAATTAATAACTACTAATTAATAACTCTAATTAATATTACTCTAAATTCTCTTTGCTAATACTTAAGTAATTTCAGTTATATTTATTTTATATAGTTACTAGCTGGGCCCGCGACTTTTTCCGCGTGGAATTTAACAAAAAAGTTATTGTTCCAGCCATTTCAGAGTTTAGCCGGAACAAACAGACAGACAGACAAAAATTATAAAAAAAAATGTCATTTTGATATATGTACCGTATATACATACATCCATATCCATCCATAGCGAGTGACAATGAGGAGTCACTGAAAATCAGCGTCTCACCATTGTTTGCAATGGTGTGACAAATGCTGAGTGGCTGCCTGTATTGTTCGTAATATCTATGAAACTGTATTTGTATTTTTTTTGGATATTTTTATTGTGAACAATAAAATATTTTTCTTTCTTTTTTTCTTTCTTTCTTTCATATACATTTAGTAAAAAGCGGTTATTTAATATTACAAAGAGACACTCCAATTTTATTTATTTGTATAGATTTCGCGTCACGTTGCGTATTTCTGGTCTCCGTGATAGATACTTACATGTGGTTAGGCGCCATGTTGACGTTTCAAAGTTTAGGTTATGTCATGTAAACTTTGTTATACATTTTACAAATTATAAATAATTATTCATAGTTTACAACACTGATATATGAATCGACCTACAACTGTACTGCTGCGCAAAGGCTTTTTTCTATATATTGGACAAGGGTCGGAACTGCACGTTTTTTTTGGGAAATCCAAACTTTAAAAAATTGGAGAAATAAAAATATCTATCAAGAGCGAGAATAGGAAGCCATAAACTACATAGACCACTTTACCAGACTCCGATACATGTTTCAATTTTTTATTTCTGGGTCTTATCAACAGTAGCAACAGAGTTTCACACTTCGTTGACATTTGGAGTGACTCTTAGGGTGAGGCCAAACGAGCATAATTTTGTGAGTTGTCAGTCGCGTAATTTCTGCTGCATTCGGTTTTATACAAAAATCCAGTTTGTGTCACACGACGACGCATAATGAGTCAGAATTTCTGCTACGCATAATTTCTGCGACCGAAATTACGCGACTGACAACTTACAAAATTACGCTCGTTTGGCCTCACCCTTAGACACTTGGTGGCATTTACATAAAAAAAGCTGCGACAACTAAATAATACCGAATTCACTTATAGTGCGAGTAGATTGCGATTATAAAATGCAAAGGCGTTCTTTTCAATTAATTAAACAAGGAAAGGGCTTGCCCTAAATAATATAAAGGTCGTTAGGGACGAGTGCACCCGAAGCGTCATTACCCTTGGTCGGGTTGAGGGGTGATTGCTGGCGAGGTAATGTTCGCAAGACATTTAAAAAAATCACTTAAAGATATATTAGATATCCTAATTTGCAGACAGTTTTTTCTTAAAGAAAATGTACAAAATTGTTTAAAAGACGAGAAACTATGAAAAAAAGAGGCATAAGAGTTTGATTACTTTTATCGTGCCAACTTTATATTATTACGTAAGTTTACCGGTGGTCGCTGAATGAGGATTGCGGAAAAACGGGACGTATAGCGCGTGCTGGGGGAGGTCTATGTCCAGCAATGGACAGCGATAGGCTAAAGTTATTAAATAATTGATGTTTTTATAGTATTAAAAATAATTTCGTAATAATTAATTAACACCTTTCGTGTATTTTATATAGTCTCATTGAGCCTAAAATAAAGTTTTTTTTATTTTTTGATATCGCAGGGTAACCCATTTACGGGTGATATCCAGGATGCCCGGGTAGGCATTCCTAGACCGTATGTCGGCTTAGCACTTGGGGGTGCACTACCGACTAAAACCCCTGCGGGAGCCTTCAGCCGCTTTAATTGGAGGGTCCCGGATCTGCAGGCAACAGGATCCCTCCAGCGACAGGCTGGCCTCGGCGAAAAGACCAGACTTCTCCTCCATGGGGACTGTCCGGCTCACCTCTGAACAATCCCGACGACGCCATGTCTAGCAGGACCGGGTTCCCATCCCGGCCCGACAAGGGCACAGGGGCGTTACTGGAAACGCATTAAGTAGCGCCTCCTACGCACCCCCGTTCGTCGCCTGCAGACGGAGGCCTCGTCGGCGGCCCCCTCTCTCATCCGAAAATAAAGTTAATTTAATCTTAAGTAACAATAAATATCATCTCCATATTAAAGTAAAAACTAAATTACTACAATGCAGCTTATTGCTACAGAAATTCTGTGTTACAGAAATTCTGCAACACATTTGATTTTTATAGTGTGACCATTTTTTTTATCTTTTATTTCAGCTTTGTTATTTACACACTAAAGAATACCCGACACCGACTAATAATGTCGTGCACATTAAAATTATCATTCTATACAGTGTGATTTTGAATATTAAATTTAATAAAATTGAGTATTGTACAAACATGAAAATATTATAAAAGTGAAAACGTAACTATATTGACCGGCCATGTTCTCATGTTTAGTAAAAATACAAGACAGTAAAGTGATAGCATAGATAGTGAATAAAGTGACAAACAAGAAGCGCTGGCTGTACGTCGGCACATGTGCAATGTGTGTACATTTTGCAAGGAATGTCACAAGTATATAAATTTAGTTTCACTGTCTTTTTTGTCATATATCATGTATGTGTCATTTCTAAATTTCTATATATTTTTTAATAAATTAATGAAAAGATTAAAAATAAATATCCGCTAAACTTTAGTTTGAGTATTGCGGATTAAGCTTGTTGTGTTCAACTCTGGTATATTAATTTTTATTTTATTTACATTATAGAAAAGCTAACACAATGTGTACCTTTACATATTTTTTTATAAAAAATTAACTGCATAGTAATAAATTTATTACTAATTATTAATATAAAATAAATTAACATACTGTTTATAGTACCACAGCAATTTCGGGAATCGTAGGCAAATTTCTTTTGTAGTCTTTTGACAAGGCAATTTTCATACTATACGTTTATAGCCTTAGAAATAGTCTGTGTATTCCCTACAGTCGCCCTGGCGCCGTAATGAAGGAAGGGTGTTATTTCTTTTATTTTTAGGGGAAGCAATTAGAGAAGATCTCCTCAAGGGTGAGGGTTTAAAAATATCAAGATTAAGTAGAAATAATTAGTAACGGTTAAGAATCGATACGTCTTCATTTAAAATGCAAAATTAACTGTCTGTGTATTTTGTTTTGTTTTGTTAACTTGCATTTAATCTGTTATAATTAAAAAAAAAATAATCTAATACTTTAGACCTGCTTTTTGTACCATTACATAAACTGGGTCAGTAATGCACTTTTGACGTTTCTAGATGCAGGGTCGTAAGCTTGTTTCCTATCTAGTATAAAGAAAATAAAATAAAATAGTTCGTATAAAAAGTACAGTCAGTGTCATACCGTGACCTTTTCTATCCAGTCTTAAGACTGCTCGTCTGCAGTATTACTATAATAATAAAAAACCCGCGCGGATAAGCGAAAAGTTTCATGACACAATAAAGGAACGGCCAACTAAGAGCCTATGGATATTGTGTCATTAAACAATTGTGTCATTTTTTCGTGTTCCAGTTGACTCTTGAAAAACAAACAAGGAGAAATTTTCTCTTCTCTACATTAGTATAATAAAAAAACTCAAGGTAGAGATAGCTTTCCTTCCTTTTACAATCATCCGGTATAAAGTTTCCAGTATACTAAAACGAAACTTTAAATGGAAGATTATGAAATACTTTAAGAAACAAAAATATATGTAAATTTTAAATGCAAAGTTTCGCGCGAGTGGGCTCCTAATAATATGCTAATCGGTTTACAAACAGTACTTAAGAACATTTAGAGACGCTGAAACGTTTTCAAATCATAGGATTTGTTCAAAGTTGCGGAAAGTTACTGAACTTTTCACTCGCGATTGTTATTGTGGACTTGAACACGTGATCTTTGTAGTATTTTGAGTTTCGTTCGCTGAATAACAATTTCGGTTGTGTATGAATGGTCAATATTTATTTAAAAAAAAAGAGTAACAAGTCTTGAGTGTGTGTAAGACACGTGTAAGGTGACATTTTCATCGATGATATGCTAATTAATTTAGTTTTTAGGGTCTGGTACAAGAATACTACTAGAGTAGATGGAGTAACTTTTAGTCATTCATATATTTATATTAATTAGCTCTGTATAGTACCGAATTTGCAAGAATGATTTCGCCAATGTTAGACACCACATTCAATGTACCTATTACGACAAATACACGAAAGAGATTGTTCGGTATGGTCGATTATAACCTTAATAAAATTTAGAAGATGCATAAGCAATATGCGTTTTGTATTTATCCATTACTCTAGAAATTCGAAATAACTATTTAAGGTAGAACACATATGCACACATGATTAGTAATTTATGTACAACACACTTTATTGATAAAGGAATTCTCAAAAAGGCATTTGTTTTGTCTTGTCTCTGTCAAATCAATATAAAACCAATACATTCAGATGACAATGATTCTAATTTATATTGTTTTAAAAAAGTATGTAATGGTAATTATGAATGAAAAATGATATCTGATAAGTGTCCACCACGACCACAGCTACAGATGTCGATTCTTGTATCAAAGTTTTTAATCGCTTGTTAACAAAATGATGGATCTATTTCGTCATTTTACGAATTTTTATAATTCTTTTTTATTTTGGTTTATAAAATAAGACTAGACTCTATGCACGTTCGTCTGTCAATCTGTCCCGCGTGTCCCTTCATCCGTCACGAAGACAGAAGGAAGTCCTACGGAATGTGTTTTCCCCTCGAAACGCCACTACAAAAATTACTTTACGCCAGCTTTGTGTGAGCTTTATCTTTGTTTACACAGTCGTTATGTAATATAGTAGTTACTCTACTGTAGATTATTTAGTATATGTGTATATTTTTTATTTCCACGTTATTTCATGGAAATGGCTTCAGTTCGACTTGAACTCTGAATATATAACTTTTATCAATGCGTTTTGATGTATTTGTTTAAAGTATACACCGTTGTGTTTTCTTATTTTTTTATTTTTTTATGTTTCGTTAAGTCGTCCATTTAATCGTTATGTTACTTGTTTTATATATGACTTTTTATATACCCATTTTAATATGTACTTCGAAGGAACGCAAGAAAGTGATAATAAATTTCCACCGTTAAATTAATTTATTTTCTCACGAAGATATTACGTAACACAAAATCGAGCTTTATATAAAATGTCTGTAGCGTCGTCACATCATCAAAATTCCTATCCTCTCACCTCGTACGAGATTACGTCAATCAATTCCTAGTCAAGAAAGGTCGTTATCATCCAATAACCCACCTGGATGACGCCAACATTCTCTGTTCACTCACCTGAAAAATTGTATCGTAAGCCCGGCTGGTGACGATAGGATTTAAGGATTATCCAGTCTCTGTCAAATAGGTTAGTTTTGTTATGAAAGCCAGTAAATTTATACGCGTCGTGATGCATAATAACGAATGTTATATTTTATAAAATTATATTTTTACAAAGTTTGTATACGAGTATTATAATTATATGATCCTTATTGTTTTTTTTTTTCATATGTCACGATGGCATGAATATTACTGGTTGAATGTTTTTCATGGTATTTTTTTTTTGTAATAATGCTGTACAAATGCTCGAAGACATTTTTAGGGTTTTATATCCAAAGATTGCTATTGGACCTCCTTGTCTACGCGTGGCCATCTTTCCCCTCTGTCCCCTAAAATGGAGACGATTTTTGTTTGACTATATTTTGCTTTTATTTTTTAGGTAGATTGTTATCTAACTATCCTAATCCATTACATTAGGGTAACCCATCCATTACGACTTAAACAAGTTACCCGCGCGTGTAGCGATTATTCTTAGATACTAGACGTGCCTTAGAGGTTTTATTATGGAGGTTGGATTAAGTTCTTATACACATTAGATTTGTGTTCATTTGAAGTTATTAGTTAAATACTATGAGCTATATATATAGCGTTGCATGACTTATCCTGAATTGTGTATTTTTTTCTAAGGCTTTTTTGCAAAAATATAACTTATTTTTCTAATTTTAGTAAAGATTTTTAGTAATCATGTCATAGAGATATTAATTGGATATAATAAAGTTTGAATATAAATAGTGAAAACTTCAAGTTACACAACAATATTAAAATTATAATAACAAAGTTTCAATAATTTTCGGTCGAAAAAAAACTCCAACGAAAATTGAACAACGAAACGACTTTTAGATTAATCTCGCTGACCTAAATTTAAGGTAAATGAAAATACAGCTCAACCATTTTGTTCCCGCATTTCAAGTGAACGCCGACTTGATCTATTTTTAGTATAGTAAACTTTGACCGCCAGTTCTTCCACCCCACTGACTCCTGTGTGGACTGAATTGAAAACGGGAGATAGAGGGCCTTAGCAGCTAAGTAATACAGATGTTCAATTGTATAGCATAACATTTTGTAGTACTGGTCCTGTTAAGCTGTTTTTTTTTTTACTGAAATAGTTTGAAACTTCTGTTTCTGTCTGACAGTTTTCTGTGTCTTGTATGTCCCTTGTCAAATTACAGTATATTGTTAAAAATTTAATGAACATTTCAGATAAGAACGAAGTTTTCAATATTTAAAAGGTAGGTAAGACTAGGCCAGAGTAGGCCAGTACCAATAGCAGTTTTTTTTTGACAATCTGGCATGAAAAAAATTTGAATCGGAAATTTAGTGCGAAGTTGAATTCTATTTTTAAAAAAATAAACTAAAATTAAAACAATATATAATTGAAATATAATGTATAAATAAACATAAAACGAAATAATTAAATATAAAAAATAAACAAAAAAAAAAATACAATCACAACAAAAAATTACTCATAAACTTGCACATTATCTTATTAAACTACCTTCAATCAAACGAAAATACAAACTAAACCATGCTTAAAATTGATAATAATCGTATTAAAAAAAAAAAAAAACTTGATTCTTTATTGCTACCTTTCCATTTTTTGAGTCATTACCTATTAAAACAAATACGGTCGAACTGTTTGTTACATATTTAATAAAGTATCTATAATATGTACAATACTCATAAGTGAACTGTAATATTCTTGAGAAATGAAGTTTTTTAAACCTATATATATATAGGGTCTGATAATGGAATCCCAGAGAAATCGAGGGGAACCTTCGAAAATCGTAGTGACGACTAGTGCGTTTGTTAAATTTTTATTGTCGACTTACGTTGTATTACTTGTCGATGTAATTAAAGTCGGTTTTTTTGTTTGCTAGCAAACACAATTATTTATTAAACATTAATATTTGTAGACATAGATATGATTATACTCTTTTTTATGACGTAGGGTACAGTAGGGTCTTGCTTACAATCTAGAGCTCGTTTGACTAACACCACTCTCAGTAGTGTTGTGTTCTTGTGGTGAGCAAAGTAGCCAGAGCTCCCGGAAAGGATCTGGGAAATGGTCGGCACATCATATGTGATGCACCTGGCGCGGTAACCGCTTACATCGAACGGACTTACATCAAGTAGCGTACGCTTGTTTTCCAACCAAGTAGTAAAAAATACAAAGTACAAGAAATATTTTTAACCGCTTTAAAAAGGAGGAGGTTTGAATTCGATTGCATTTTTTTAAATGTTACCTCAGAACTTTTTAATGGGTCAACCGATTTCGATTATTCTTTTGTTAATCGAAATGTGGTACATGGCATGTATAGTCCTATTTAAATTTAATCGAGATTTGACGGTTACTTTTCGAGTTATATCTAATATTGGTATTTACTTGACTATTTTTTCGTAGATCTGGGTTGTGTTATATATTAATGTTTACTGGTTGTACCGATTTTGATAATTTTTTGTTTCATTCGGTAGTTGATGCTTGTCTTTGGGATTGATCGATGGAATTTGATCGAGATTTGATGACTGCTTTTTGAGTAATATTTGATAACATTGTTTCACGTTATATTATTTGTCGATGTAATTAAAGTCGTTTTTTCTTCGTTTGAGAGCAAACACAATTATTTCCGCTATTTTTTATGTATAACACATTCATACAGCTATGTGTTATACATAAAAGATGATTTTTCTCCTTAATACAGATAGCTCAGCTACCTAGCTAGGAGAAGTAGAGATCATAATAGTAATTGCTTTCAAATTACACCTAGAAACTGATTGTTCCTTTTTTGTCACTTGTTACTTGAATATGTTGTGTAAATACGGAAATAAATAAATAAATTCATAAGCAAAGTAACTTTTAATACAAATATTACTTAAATAATTATTGTTATTCGCCAGTAAGAAACAATCTTTAGATGCATGTGAAGTAACAGATAGTAGTGTTCTTTTGTTATCGGCTAATGTGTTGTGACGTCAGCGGATAACGCTATTGTATTGCAGGGGTAATCCCTAACGAAGTTTATTGATTACCTTCTTATTGTATACGGATAATATTGTCATTAAGTTTTATATAAGATTTTTTGTATATTACTCTTAAGGATATGGATCATACAAAGACGTAGGTAGACAAGTAGATAGCTCAAAAAGTGTACAGCAGATCTCGGTCAAATTTAAATGGAACTATAAAACAAGTATCAGCTTTCGACTATAATAAGAATCATCAAAATCGGTACACTCAGTAAACATTTATGAGGTATAATACTTTCATTTTATGTCACTAGGTCGGCAAACAAGCGTACGGCTCACCTGATGGTAAGCGATTACCATAGCTTATAGACGCCTGCAACACCAGAAGCATCGCAAGCGCGTTACCGACCCAATCTCCAATCCCCCAGGAATACAACGTAGGTCGGCGCAAAAATAGTCAAGTTAATACCCATTATTAGATATAATTTAAAAAGTAATTATCAGATCTCGATTAAGTTTAAATATAACACATGATAAGAACCACCTTTCGATCGAAAAAAAATCATCGAAATCAATCCGCCCAGAAAAAAGTTCTGAGGTAATACATAAGAAAACAGTTGGATAGAGAACCTCCTTATTTTTTGTAGCATGTTAAAAATTAAGATTTAAATGTGCTTTAAATCTTACTTGGAAAAGTCATTTCTATTTTGATTTTGATTTTGAGCAATATTTGAGTGTGTGAATGTCTGCAAGGTCTGCAGACGACCTGATTGAAACTTTCAACAACAATTTTCAAGAATTCAACATTTTTGAATTTTTAACAGCAAAATTTTAAAACTTATTACTATGTTATTGATGTTAAATGTTTGCAAACTAATTTAGCCTATTCAACGTTTACGGGTGTTTTCGTGTCTAACTTTCAGAATTTTAAGGCCGCCGGGGTGCAGCAGACTGTTTATCATCAATCATGTTAATGAGCTTATTCAACACTAAGGTAATGACGTATATTGAATCTCCTGGTAAATTATTTAGAAATATTTGTTTTATATTTTTTTTGTTATGCAAGTCAAAATCCACGGACCCTTAGTTGTAGATTGCTTTTTTTACATTAACACTATTTATCTATTCTTACGCTAAAATAGGCTTAACATAACATAGTCATGAATATATAAAATAAATCTTAGAACTGTCTATGAAATTAATTACACATTCACTAAAAATGTCTCTGGTTTCAAATAACTTGTAATATGTACACGCATATTTTTAACACACATTTTTGAAACTACGGGACTTATTGCGATACGAAATCAACAGTAATGACATTGTTAAGATTCACAAATAAGAATTTATATGTGCATCAATTGAATTACTTATGCCGCTTTGTTCTAAAAATGCATTTGAAAATAAAATGGAAAATAAATAATTTGAAAAAGGAACCGAATTTTCGGGAGGGTCGGTAGTGTTTTCCAATTAAATTGCACTCCAGAATATGTCTTTGTCGTAAAACGTTTACTATGTAAATTCTATAGCTTTGTTCGTTTCAAAGTGATCTCGTTGGTATGCGTTCATGGGCATTTACATCTTTCTAGTCACTTGTGCAAGTATGTCTCTGTAAACTTTAAAAATATTTAGTAATTTTGGTATTGAAACCATGATAAGGATGATGATTTAATTTAGACATAGTACAGGTGTAGTTTTTTCTTTAAGCCAAATACTACACGCCTTTATTTAAAACGTCAATTTCATTGAATAAAAGAACATCAAAAATTATATAACGTATTGTTTGCTATCATATAAACACAGTTATGAATGAACGTTTTAAATCTGATTATTGCATAAAATTTTTCGCTTATCTATGATTAGAGAGCGCCTAAATGCGCCCTAACATTGCATTTAGTACTCAATGACAGCGTTATAAAATTTAAATTTGGAATTTAATTTCGCCATTAGAATTCAACGAAGGTGTTTTTTAATGTCACCTCGAGACATTTGACGAAAATAATGAAACCTTAATATCGTTTAAAATTAAACATAAAACGACTGCTGGAAAATCTATGATATTTTTTATTATTTGATGTAGTTTTGGTGCAAAATTTGCTGGACAGTTTTATATATTTAATATCAGATGCTTACTGTTTTGAATTAGTGGTTTATATTTTGATTCATATTTTTTCAATATGTATCTACTAATTAATGGGTTCAAAGAACAAATTTACTGCAAAATTTTGGATTTACATGCATTAAATAGAAATAACTGACAGACAAAGTTTTATAATGAAAAAGAAATCATAAGTTTTTATTACACTTTGCTTTTATAATAACCAAAAATCAAATTTGAATCGTCAATTAAAATTTGAAAGTGATTATTATTTTTTTTAAAGTAAAGCTATCACCGATTTGGAATGTAGATTCTGCACAGAAGAATCTGCAAGAATCTCCGTAGTTATTCTATTGAAAATAATATATAAACTTTGTTTTAGTACAAAATTAGTAAGTAATATCTTGCATGAAATACAGCTATGTATTATTATTATCAACTATGTAATCCTGCACCGAATAATAGGCTTTATCTATTAATTTCTTTTTAATTAAAACTTTAAATTTATGTTGAAATAATACAAAATTGTTTGTGGAATTTTATTATACATGCGAATACCATAACTCAGAAAGGAAACGTTTACTTTGCGTAGCCGGAAGCTTGGAGTTACAATTTTGGTACCGGTAATAGAAACCCTTAACTTTAGTAACAGAGGGTTTAATTTTAATTATATTTACGCACTTCCAGTTATTGATTATAGTTCATACATTTATAAAATTAATTTGTAAACTTTTTGACGAAGCGCCTTCGATTCGTAATTTTAGTCAAACAACAGATAGCTGTAGACGGTATAAAGGACCCTTTAAAGCCACGGACACAAAAACCTCGTTTAACAGACGAAAAATGAAAAACAATTCCAATTTGGCGCGTCAACCGTTTGAATTTGGAACGAGAGGCGACGAGGCGTGTGACGCGTCGAGGCGAATACCAGAGGTATGCGGACTGGGATGTCGCATGTTTTGATGCGGTATCTATTTGTTGGCTACTGTTTATTGGACGTCACGTACAAATTTATTTTGTATACGACTAGGTCAGCAAACAAGCGTATGACCGACCAGATGGTGAGTGGTTACCGTACCCTATAGAAGGCTCTTATAGATTTATATATAATTTCGTTAATATATTTATTATTTTGAATATAAAGGTTTTCACCAATTTTGGGAGATTTAATACTGACATTGTAGGGAAGTTGTATTGACTGTTGCTGATTTGAACAGTTATAATGAGATTTGAGATTTATATTATTTTTATTATTGTTGGTCAGTGTTATTAATTGTTAACTTTTGATATTATATTAATATATATTTTAATATGATTAATAAATATATATAATATTATTATATTTAATATTTGAATATTTATATCTAGCACATGCAACACCAGAAGCATAGCAAATGCTTTGAATCCATACCTACTCCTGACTATTCACAAGAGTTTTGGCTTCTTACTCATCACACGAGCACGCCACTCTTTGACAGCATATTTTAGCTATGATCTTCTGTAAGGCTGAGATACTCCCCTGTTGGCCTGTTCTAAATTTTAAGCAAGGTATTTCCGGCTGTGCCTTACCTTCAGCATATCTCAGTCTACTGCTAAGGTTGGTTAGTTTACGGACAATAACATGCTTGCAATACTTTTGGCGTTGCAACGGTAAACTGCGGTATACCGTTTACCACCAGGCGATCCGTACGCTTGCTTACTGCTCTTTTGATACACAAAAAAAGTAAGTGAGCCAGTGAAACTTCTTTAAAATATTTGGGTATCTGTTTCATTTGAATTTTTTTAAAATATTTGGTCGTCTAATGCATAAATACCACATCAATAGTTTTGTAACGCGATGGTCGCACCCGCTTCCTGTCAACACCGCACCGCTTGTCACTCCTGACGCACCCCACACCAACTTTTTCTCAAACAGATCACTGCGTACCCTAAGCTGAGGTTATTAGTGACGTCCCAGACTTCTTATTAGTACTAAGGTTTAAGTGCATTTCTTTGTTGCTTTCTAAAACGCCAACCAATTTGGAAATATTATATTATCTTTGCTTAAGTTGTTTCAATCTTGATCATAGATGAAAATTTATTATTATAAAAAAATTTGAAAAAATTTGTAACTGGACGCCATAATTGTTGTATTGAGATGAAATATAATTGTTCAAAAACTATCAAAGGTTCCGTTGAGTAGTGGTTATTTTTGAATTTTCCAATTTCTATCATTGATGATAGTAAAAAAACGATATCAATAGCATCAATTTCAACTGAGAATATTTCTAATACAGTGCACCGAAATGTTTGGTTTTATTTTTATACCATTTTTTAACACAGATTCTAAATTTTAAGCCAATCAGTGTTTTCATCACATATCCAGTAAAACATTTATTAAGCTGCTATTTCGGTTTGTATGTACGAAATATATTTGTATGTTTTTAGTTGTATGTTTTGTATTCATGTGTACCAATATTATGAATAAAATAACGTAGAAATAAACACCCACATTGTTTTGATATTTGGTTACACGCTTCAGCCTGTAATATCCCACTACTAGACAAAGGCCCTTTTCTCTATGTAGGAGAAGACTCAGAGCTTCATCCACAACGCTGCTCTACTGTGGGTTGTCAGATATATTCCCCACTATGACTAACGATCACTATCAGACCATGTCATAACAACTTGGACCCACAGCTTAACGTGCTTTCCGTGGCATGGTAGGGAGACCCACGAGGACAAACCTCGAACGCACAAACCGCTTGTTGTTAGGCGCGTAAATGGCTCACGCACCACTACACCAGAGCGATTGAATTATGATTGATTAATATGCGAATAAATTATTTCCTTATTAATTTTTAAGTAATACCTAATGTTTGGGTAATTATTTTTTAACTATACATTTAATAATTTGTACGATTTTATTTTTGTGTGAAACTTTGAATAGTTACGGGATTCTGTAAAGAACTCATTATAGACGGCGCCACGGTCGCTTTGACTGAATATAAAATCATCATATCAAAAATTTCGATCTCGCGGGTACATCGTTCCATAGCTTAATTGGCTAGAGCACCGACACGGTCAGTCGGAGATTCAGGTTCAATCCCCGCGTCGATTTTTGATATGATATTAAAAAAATGTTTATACATTTAATAATTAATATGTATTTGTATTCTACGTTGTTTGTAGGACCTCAATCTTTTATCTTCATAATAATTTTATGTTGTAGCGAGAGTTCTTTTATTTCATACCTTTCAACAGACTGATTTTTGAATGCAATTAAAATACAACAATTTTACAGAGTTAAACGTAAATAGATTTACAATGTTTTGCATTGAAGCCAGTGTTAGTGAGCCTCCAATCATTTGTCAAGATATCTAAATTCCTTGCAATACAAAAGGTTCATTAACTTTTATTATCACACGCTCCTCTACAACATCCTAGACTGACCTCACTTGAAACGTTTCCATTATACAACGGCTTTCATTCACGTATTCCTAGATAGTAAGGGTATACTGCATCTTCGTTGGCTTTGGCATCAGATCTGTTTAAATCAGTTTCAACCCGTAGGTGTTTGTAGTAGGCCTGTTTTCTGCTCCGGGGGTTATGGGTTCGACTCCGCATGAGTTACGCTTGAGTTACATTACGTTAAAACCATTGTATTGAAATTTAAATAAGTGAAGAAATTTTAAATAAAAAAATCTGTGATAAACTACTACTAACATCTTAATACTTGGCTGACGCTTGGCTTGTCTTCTTGTAGATTTACTTTTTCTGTGTTCTAGGTCACTTCGAGTTCTAGAATAAAATTACACATTTTTTATATAACTAGGTCGGCAAACAAGCGCACGACTCATCTGATGGTAAGCGACAAATAACAATTTTTTTCTTCTCATGTTGTTTATAGTATATATTTGTGTTTTTATCATTTCATTTAATTGTTATCCTCAATTTACGTTCATTGCTCACATACTTTATCAGTTTATGATAGAATATAATATATGTATATTATATTTTTATTCTTCTTTTTATTTATTTATGTGTATTTTTTATAATGATACTAATAATAATAATAAATTCTTTATTTTATTATAAGTATTAGGATGTAGACATTTGTATGTAAGTTTATTATACATCTACACCACCTACCCAATTTAGATACTAAGTTTCCTTTTTATGTCTGGGTTGTCTGGAAGAAATGGCTAATTAGCCATAAGTCCGCCCATTGTACTTCACTGTCTGTAACTATCTTTATGCTTTGTTTGTCATATATTTGTGGTGTACAATAAAGTATAAAATAAATAAAATAAAAATAAATAAGCGAATATCGTAGCTTATAGACGTCTGCAACACCAGACGCATCGCAAGCGCATTGCCGCCCTATGCCCAATTCCCTCTAAGAGATTTGTTCACCTTAATCCTACTTACAGGAACTCAACACTGCTTGAAAACAGTGAAAGACAAAGAAAACATTTAGCTGTGATCTTCTATAACTCGGTGCTTCCCCCAGTCGGGCTGCTCAATATTTTGAGCAGGAAATTTCCTGCTGTGCTCTACCTCATTTAACCTCACTACTCTACGTTCATAGGCTATTTTTTACCTTTACAAGGGAATATCGTCAGCAATTACCTCCGAACATACAATAAAACTTATATAGTCTTTCATTATCGTGGTATGTTTTATTAGACAATGGGCAATGCTATTAGCACGCACTATATCGAATTACGCGGCCGTGTTACAGCCAGTGCATAACATTTTATGACTCCTCCGATAGCCGAATCAAATTCAAGCAATCTTTGTTGCTCCTTTATGACACTTTTATTTAATACTATACTGTCGATAGTTCTGTTTTTATTAGTATTGTGTTGCGATCACTTTAGTACAATGTATGTGTTGTTGCTTGTTGTACTGTATATTTGTTTATTTTGTTACGTCAATTAGAAGAACCGGCTTCCAAAATGGAGGAGGTTACTCAATTTGGCCGTATATATATATACATATATTATGTATGTTCGGGGATAACTTCGTCTTTTATGAACCGATTTTGATAATTCTCTTTTTGTTGGAAAGCAGATATCCCAGGGGCTGTACTATGATAAGGAAACCAGGATATGATGATGAAATTCTAGAGAAATCGAGGGGAACCTTACGAGGTCAACTTACGTTGCATTACTTGTCTATGTAATTGAAGTCGGTTTTTTTTTTCGTTTGAGAGCAAACACAATTATATATACCTATAATTTAAATTCAATTTAGTAAGTAAGTAGTTGACTAGTTATTAAAATTGAATTAGTATTACATATATTTACTAGAAATTGTAGCACTAACTGTAGCGTTTACTAGCTTTACTCTCTAGAGAGGTACAAAAGGAAAAAATATAAAATAAAAAAATATAAAATAATTAGAAACACAATTAGAAGTCAATGCCTTATACATGAAAGAATAAAAACGGGCCCTCAATTTAAATATAAATAATAAACAAAGTCGTGTCTTTATAATAATACATAAAGAAATGATTCCTATGTTATGATAAAATTAATAATGAAATTTCAGTGCGTATTAACTATTAGTCTGGAAAAGTTTTCGTAGTTCTTAGTTAGTTATAGTAATTTTAGTAATTTTGGTTCTTTTTATAATTATCGATAAAACTATAATAAATATAAATAAATCAATTTAATAAAAATATGCAAATTTATTGTATTAATGTATTTGCATCCATATTGTATGCCATGTCTTCTATAGCGATCGAGCTAATAAAGCAGGAACATAATACTGGAAATCTGTTTACAGAGCTATATCGGACAGGGAAGGGGTTTCCGATGGTATTAATAATGCACATTCAGGAGGCAGTATTGAATGCCTCGTTCTATCAATAATTGAAGAGGGATACTAACAGTTATGTGCATCTTAGAGCAGCGGATGTGGCGGAAGTGATATGGGTATCGTGTATATGTTTTGAACTGGAATGTATTTTATACATTTTTCATATAGGTTATTTTTGATGTCATTTCAAGTATTTCGTATTCGTAGTATTATTTTATTCGTATGAGTAGTACAATACTTATTCTTATTGTTTAATTATAATTTTTTTAAATAATATAAATAGACCATGTACGTTAACAAAAATAAAAAAAGATTTCATTTAGTAATTTTTATTCAAAAAAAGAATATTGACCGTAAAAAATATAAAGTTCGGCTGAAGTTGTAGCAAAAAATATATGAAAATTTTAATCAAGAAATAGCAAACACAATAGAATTTTAGTTCTTAATCAAATAAGCAAAGTACAAGTTTACGACTTTGATGTTTATTGCCAATTAATAATGATATTGGAAATTCAATTATGTCTGGCATTTACTCATTTCGTTCATGGGCACGATTTAGATGTTATCATCAAACTTGATCCAAAAGTAATTGCTGATACGTTTCAATCTGAAACTTCATTGAAGTATTTTACAAAATTGGCTGAAGTTTTCGCTAAAAGTGCCGCTAAAATTTTTATAAATGAAATTAGGAATAAGGAACTTTTCACAAAAGAAAACGTTGCGTAAGTATTGTTTATTTATTGGGTTCAGTATAATCAATATATAACAACTCTGCGTTTTCCTGAAGAGTGGCCTAGGCGACATAGTGTCTGACTGATACTGCCTAAATCATCTGCAATAGACGGACTAAGGCCAATGAATATCAGTATAATGTAAGTTGTTTATTGTTCAAACTTCAACTACTATAAATTAATAATGAAACATCATAACATTTGAATTTATTGACGTAATTTTTTTTGACCATAAAATTAGATATCGCATTATTTATTTGTTGTCTGTTAAAAAAATATTGGTATAGACTAGTAATTGTGTAGTAAAATTTTTTTTAACGAACATGGATTGTCAAATCCTAAAATTATTGTAAAAGATGGATAATTAAAACAATTCTTCTGCTTATTAGTTTAAAGCGTTTTTTTTTGTGCTATTAATTTCGTTTAATTACGTATACTAGGTGCCCGGACAGACTTCGTTCTGTCAATAATTAATAGTATAATAAATATAACGTTTTCCGAGTGATGACTTTAATTTTTTAATTTTTATTTTAATTTTTTTTTTGTTACAAAAACCTTCCGTAGGTCTTTAGGAACATACAAAAAAATAAATTAGATAAATTGGTCGAGCCATTTTCGAGTTATGCGTTAAGCAACGTTCATTTTTATTTATATATATTAGTTCTGCTGCAAAAGAAGACTATATATAATTATATACATTTATAATATCATTGCAGCCTATACAGTCCACTGCTGGACACAGGCCTCCACAAGTTCACGCCAAAAATGGCGTAAACTCATGTGTTTTGCCCATAGTCACCACGCTGGGGAGGCGGGTTGGTGACCGCAGGGCTGGCTTTGTCGCACCGAAGACGCTGCTGCCCGTCTTCGGCCTGTGTATTTCCAAGTCAGCAGTTGGATGGTTATCCCGCCATTGGTCGGCTTTTTAAGTTCCAAGGTGGTAGCGGAACTGTGTTATCCCTTAGTCGCCTCTTATGACACCCACGGGAAGAGAGGGGGTGGCTATATTCTTTAGTACCGTAGCTACACAGTACATAAATAATTTATATATATAATTATATTATTAAAAATATTTATCCAATTGCCATTTTTTGTCTTTACTGAGCTGTATAACTCATATATTTTACAATAAGGTCTCAAAAGAAGAACCATAATTCTTTATCATCATCATCATCATCATTCCAGCCTATAACAGTCCACTGCTGGACATAGACTTCTACAAGTTCGCGCCAAAAATGCGAGAACTCATGTGCGTTGTGCTTACAGTATATTTATACGAATTCTGATTTCAGATTAAGCACAAGTAAAATTAACAGAGCTCGTAAGCCAATGCAAGTAAATCATTATATACTAAATGAAGAAAAGGCATATAAATTACTAGAAGAACCATTACCAGATGGTGACAATCTAGGCTGGCATTCGAATGAAATAAGTGATGAAGAAGAACATAAGGAGAAAAACAAACCAGCCCCTTTGTATGCAAAGACTAAAGTTAACGGAATTTACGTATTATAATTAAGTACTTGGATGACCGAGCTTCGCTCGATATTTTTAGTAAATCGTGTTATTTGGAAATCATATTTAAATACGAATTATATATTGATAAAATATGAATAATATTTTTTGATTTTACCCACATAATAATAAAAAAATATGAACTGGCTATTTAAATAAAAAATAACGAGTGCAATTAGAAAAAAAAGAAAAATAATAATTGATCTGGAAACGTGAGGATTTGAACCGTGGTCTTGTCGGTCGATCGCAACCGGCCAATTTCCCACGTGAACATAACACACAACGACAATACACAATACAACTTTATTGATAAGTGTGAAATTTACCTTTGTATTCTAACAATATTGTAGCCATTTTTTATTGCCTAAAAACAGGGATAAGACGAAATTTCCTAAAAATGAATCCTAGCTTGATTTATTTATCTCCCCCGAAACCCCCTGCATACTAAATTTCATGAAAATCATTGGAGCCGTTCCGAGATTCACATTATATATACAAGAATTGATCGTTTAATAGTATAAGATAAAGTAAATTAGACAAGCAAAATAAGTAAATTATTTATTTAATAATAAACTGCTTATCAATAATTATATTTTTGATTCGAAAATGCGTAAATACTACATAATACTATCAATTAAAGGAGGATCTTAAAATCATAAGTGCTTAAAAAAAAGTAAGACATGTTAAAATTTAACTAAATTACAATTTTTTTCTTACACTAGAAAAGGCGTGAAGCTTTATCTACACTATTTACGCTGTTTCTAGGCAGGTTGACGGTTTATTCCTTTACCAATTTTTATCAATGTGTCATAATATCATATGTTCTAAAAAGTGTCCACTTGAACAACAGGTCGCCGAAGCACGAACCAAACAACTAACACTTATTAGAAACAAATTTTAGTAGAAATATAAATATCCGTGAGTGAAACGAATTAAGGTCCGTAGGCGTTAATGGAATATCGGTCACTACTACATTAGGATGTACGAGTAATATAAACAATCTCTTAAATGAAAAACAAACTTCGTATTATTATGATTTCCCCAAAATCATATCTGAATTATACCCAAATAATTGTCACATTTATTGTTAAATTATTATCAGTTCTGAAAAAAAAACGAACGACAAAATAACCAAACAATTATGATAACTAAAATCAGAACGCCCTCTTGTCGTCTTTTTATACTGTCTATCCAATTTTATGACAACTTACCGTAAAAACAAGCGTGTTCACAGTAATCATACGATATCTACCATTATAATCGACAGTGCGTCTGATATCGAGAGGAAATCCGCGAAGATGGTCGTCGCTATAACTCACAGACTATATGAATTATTGATGCCCGTCGCACAATGCTGGGAGCGGGATATTAGATGATAAATAAACGCTATGACGCTTGCCAGTGAAGCCTCTAAGAATAGAATGGATACTCGAGACGTTATGAAGGCTTGGCCATTCATTCTTGAAGACGTTCTGCAGCTATCGGAGAATTTGTGGTGAAATAAACTTTCAGAAACTGTCACTGAATATATTTTCAACGTTATGCAGAAATCTTCATCTTTTGAAGTTATAACCAAGGTTTCAAAGACAACTGGTCTTATATAAATAAATATCTTTAATATGAGAGCAAGGTCTTTTGTTTTGAAGGTAGGACAACTTAGTACTTGTATTTTAGATTACAACCGACTGAAATATATTTCTTATTGTAAACTAGCTGTGTCCGCGACTTCGTCCGCGTGGAAGTTAACAAAATAATTATTGTCCAGTTCGTCGAGTTATGAAATAAAGAAAAAAAAAAACTAAAATAAAAGTAGCCTAAGTTACTTCTTATTACATCAACTATCTTCCAGAGAAAGTTCCGTCAAAGTCGGTCCAGCCGTTTCAGAGATTAGCCGGAACAAACAGACAAAAAGGCAGACATACAGAGAGACAGACAGACAAAAATTATAAAAAATATTATTTTGGTATATGTACTTTGTATACATACATATGAATTTAGTTAAAAACGGTTTATTTAATATTACAAACAGACACTCCAATTTTATTTATACAAATAAAAATGTATCTTAGATGACTTCTAAAAATTTAAAACCCAGACACGGGCGAGTAAAAAGCAGGCCTGCTACCAATTGCTCGAATGGGTCATTCTTTATAGTAATAATTATATTCTTCTTGTAGATCACAATTTACGTTCTTTCGGTTCTTAGATTTAATATTACGTGGTTGAATTATTACAAAAATACCAGGATTCAATAATATCCAAATTAGCAAAGTTTTTACCGTATAACTCGTCACAGTAAGAGCTTATCGGTATCAACAGTGGTCTGTGCAAATCCATTTGGTAATTATCTGCGCTGTACCGCGTTAATGCCTTTGTGATCGGCATCAATGCTCCATAATTCTGCTCTTTGTTACGTCGATTGGCGGTTTGTAAATATTTCATGAGATAATTGATTCAAGTGTGATTAATTTACGGGATGTGATCGTTTCATGTTTATATGAATTAAATTTATAGTATTATAATTGTTTTGATTTGGACTAATAATATATTGTTATTGTTTAATTACTATCAGGATCAGTAATTCACTATTTTAATCTTTCAAAAGCTTATTACTCACGTGAAGTGTATGAGTTTTTAGTTTTAGTTGTATGACTTCGGAAAATATTTATATAATAGTATCGTGATGACAAAATAATAAATCGTATATATGTTGATGATATATTAGGTATTGTATCTGATCAAATCTTACCCAATTTAACACAAACAAAGCCATCCTGCGGTCACCAACCCGCTTGCCAAGCGTGGTGACTATGGGCAAAACACATGAGTTCACGTTATTTTTGGCGTAAACTTGTGGAGGCCTATGTCCAGTAGTGGACTGTAAAGGCTGTGATGATGAAATCTTACCCAATTTAATGAAACATTGTGACTGAATTTCAATTAAATCACTTTTTCAGATTGTATCGCGGATTTCTTAAGTTTTTTTAGATGCCCGACGTTTCAGATACTTTACAGCAACCATGGTCACGGGAGGGTTACCAGTTAAGTTTTAAAAAGCTAGTTTAAAAAATTGTATCGTTATATTGAGTAAAAGTCGCGTAAATATCAGAAAACAATATATGACTGAATTTGATGAATAAATAATCACTTTTGGGTAGCATGTGACACGATTGTAATAGTAAAATAAAATATGAGATCTATTTGTATCATTGAGAATATCATAATAATAGAACGATATCAAAATGGATTTCGATATAACATTCAGACGTCGGATTCTGAGTTTCTCGAGTAACTTTTTGAAGTACAATATTTTCTTTCCATGACCGAGTCGTCTTTGTTGTGCGGTAAAGTTATCCTGCACGTTCAGAATATTTGCTCATCTCAAATCTACGTTCTAACTTATTTTCGAAAGTAGAACATATCTAACACACACCACTTTGCAAAAGTGAAATGTAGGAGTTATATCATAACCAACAGCAAACGTAGACCTAAAACAAGATAACAATCAAAAATATAGCAATCACAAACTTCCATTTCTAAATTAGTTACCATTTTTGGTCTAATCGGGCTCCTTGTAATCCCTTGTCACTCATACTTATTCCGGAAGACGTTCTAAGTGGATTAGGGGTATTAGTGTCGGATCAATAGCACGCCGTTCCCTCACTACCGGTTCTTTCCTACTTGATTTCACGTTGCGTTACACGTTAAGTACAATTCGTTTGTGGATTTTAGGAAAGCTTCGTTACTTACATTTTTTTTTGTTTAATCTAATTCAGTAGTACTTAATAAGAAGTGAAATGTAGTTTCTCTTCGTAGCTGATATAAGTTTATTTTCTTCTTTACCTATCTTTACATATTAATGGCATTTTAAAAAGTAGTGTAAATTTACTGGTAGGTGATAATCCTTTTAACTTCTCAATTGGTTTAATGGAAATCCAAACCCTTTATTCAAGGTCACTTAAATTTAAAATTGCTCGTATGAACTTGAGTCAATAGCTCTTTGGTAACTATATATCAATGATTTATTGACTACAAAGATATACACGTAACAAAATGCAAAGCAAACAGGCAAGCCATCGCCACCCCAGTTATCGAGGAGTTTTAAATCGTGTTCAAACAAATGGACTGAGATCAGAACAAACTTCATTAAACTCCAATACCTACACAGTTTTAACAGACGGATGCACAGCGGGGGCTGAATAAAAAGTAAATGATGAAAAAACAACGAAAAGTGTTCGGAAATCTGAGGAAGATAATCAGAATGGAAACCTGAAACTCGTTTGAAGTTTGAAAACTACGTTGTGTTTGGATGAGGCATTTTGAGATTGCTTTTCGTAAGGGTATGATATTATTTTTCAATACTGTGATAAATTTGAGTAGGACTAACGAACTACTAACGTGTCATAATAAAGTGCATTTAATTCTTTTACTGTGTGGTTTTTTCTTGTTCTGGATAAGCACAGATAATAAACAAGAATGGGTTATGGAAAACTTTCTAGGAACTGAAACGAACGAAATAAAATCTGACAATTTTTACACATTTTACTATAGGAAAATGTCTGAGATTATTAGAGATACCAAAACGAAGGGTTGGTTTAACTAATTAGATGGGCTTACCCATAATTTTGTTTAAAAAATAGTTCTAATTTTTAATTTGTTTTATAAATGTTATCAAATTTGTTTGTTATCATAGTGTATTGTTTAATTAGATTTTGCAATAGTAAGAACTAGGTTATTTTTAAATTATACTACTAAAAAATTTCAATTGCCACGATTGGCAGCGTATCGGCAATACAATTAATAAGCAGTGCCGTTTTTTTTTTTGTATTTCAATTACAATATTTACTGGAAAGAGATGATCACTATCGAGTGCTATTAATTCGTTGCCTTTTTTTGCTATAAATAAAAAATTCACTATCGATTGTGAAATATGATGAATAAAAAATATGCAATGAATTATATATAAAATAAATTTGCTAGTTTTATTGTTTGTACCTTTCATAAACTTTAAAGGATATTTTTGGTAGCACAGGCCCACAACAAAAAAGTGGTCTGTACCTTCTTTGATTAAACCCATCTAAGGCGATGTATCTCGATGCGTTAAATCTGAATTTCGTGTCCGTTTGGTTACTAGACCCCACATTTCTCGGGTAAAATCCAAAAAACCGCTAAAGGTAGCCAAAAATCGAAAAAAATTTATTTATACAAATATATATTTTTTAACTAGCAAAATTATGTAAATTGTGTATTTCAATACGCTAAAAACGAATCCGAAGTATAACAAAACTTTTTTCGTTAGCATAATTGCAATACATCACGATTTTTTTTTGCGATAAAAGCGGTTTTCTACAAAACTTTGATTCAGAGTATCAAAATACATAACCCTGAATGAGTCGCGTCAATAGTATACACTTGGACGCTTGTTTTGTAAGCCAGTTACATTTGACCGATTTAATTAAATTTCATGATACCAAAATCCAAAAATTAATACCTATGCAACTAAACAAAAGTTAAACATTATTTGCTTAGGAATTTCATGATCCATGGCATTTCGCCGCAGGGGACAGAAACTGTAGGACGACCTATTTAAATTTTTCTCTAAATCCATACCAAAGCGTATTTTTCAAGCAAACACTCAGATTTCCAATATTGGAATGTCTGTGCCATCGCGTCTGCTTTCCAAGACTAGATTAAGTTATCAAATTCTCGTACAGAAGAAGCGTGGAAAAATATCAAATAAATTGTGCTAACAAGAAAATACGTTCTAGGTTGTCTAGTTAAAGAAAACGGAAGTGAGGAAATAGTCTTCGGATTGTAAGTACTTTTTTAACATTTCTTTTCTTCAGTTATCATTTTGTTATCATTTTAAGAACTGAGTGTAGTGAATTATATGTTAGAAATTTCTAAAAAATAGATCATTCATTACTATTATGTCATTTAGTTCAGGGATAAGGCATGCGAGAATACGAGCTAAAAATAATATTCTTGATGATCCCGCAATAGCTAACACAATAGTCGAAATCCGTGACAACTACGCCAGTTGCAAACGTTGTTAGATAGACAAGTCAATTACTGTAATGTACAACAATGCGTAATCCGGGACAACTGCTAAATAATTAATACCTTCATGAATAATCCAGTTCATTATGCATGTACAATATCATCTAGAATTTAGGTGCACTCCGGAATGTCCTAATTCCCATTCCAATCCGAATCTGTCGCGCAACGTGACACGAATCACACGATTGCTTTTTAACGTATAACAACCGACCGGAACCGGTTGAAACTGGTTATTGCTAAAGTAAAGCGGTTTTTTAGAATTATCGGAATTTCGTATGCTGCCCAACTCTTATGGAGGCTTAAGAAAAGATTTTATTGAGGTCATTTTGGGTGAAAGACGGTAGTATTACTGATGCTTTATTTTTTAATATTGTTGCTAAGAGTTTAATATTATTTGTGTAGAAATTATAGTTAGGAAGTAAATGATAGTAAATTATATAATAGTTTTTTAGTTGGTATTTACATATTTTACTTTGATTATGAATTTATTTGAATAGTAATGTGAAAGAGTTTTTATAATATTGCGTATCGATAAAAATGCTTCTAACAAAACTATAACATACATAAGTAATAAAATTGTACTTGTGATGCTGTGTGGTTACGGCATTAAAAAATGTAGCCACCCCCTCTCTTCCCGTGGGTGTCGTAAGAGGCGACTAAGGGATAACACAGTTCCACTGCCACCTTGGAACTTATAAAACCGACCGATGGCGGGATATCCATCCAACTGCTGGCTTTGAAATCGAAGACGGGAAGCATCATCTTCGGTGCGACAAAACCAGCCCTGCGGTCAGCAACCCACTCTGCCCAGCGTGGTGGTGGCCCAGCTGAAATGATAATGATGATGAATGATGGTTTTAATGTACTTCATCTTTAGGCCTTTATACGAATACCTGTTTTTAATGGTAGCCTTTCTTTTATGTTATAAAAATGTGAAGTGACAACATCGGTCAAAAACAAAAATGTTCAAAAAAGTACTAGGAAGACAGAAATAAATAAATAAATTAAGCGTCTTCGGTGCGACAAAGCCAGACCTGCGGTCACCAACCCGCCTGTCCAGCGTAGTCACTATGGGCAACACACATAAGTTCACGCCATTTTTGGCGCGAACTTGTGGAGGCCTATGTCCAGCAGTGGACTGCAATAGACTGTAGTTGATGATGATGATGAGTGATATGATGTTTGGGATTGTAAGAAATATAACTTAGATCCTAAGATTCAGCCTGTAACATCCCACTACTGGACATAAGCCTCTTTCTTCATGTAGGAGAAGGGTTGAAGCTTAATCTACCACGCTGCCCCACTGCGGGTTGGCGGATATATTCTCTAATATGAGTAACAATTACTATCAGGTATTTATGATAACAACTGGGACCGACGGCTTTACGGTCTATCCGAGGCACAGTAGGGAGAACCATAACGTCAGATATGCAAACCGAAAAGATAGAAGATAATAATAATAATAATAATTTATTTCAGATTTTCATCCATAAAAATTGTTAGTAACATTTCAAAACTTAGAAACTAATGTTAGTACGACACAGTTACACAATTCGGGCTTTTATGAAGCTGCTCCCATCGATAAGCTTCAGCCTGTAATATCCCCCTACTGGGCATAGGCCTCTTTCTCCATGTAGGAGAAGGATCAGAGCTTACCCCACCGATACATCAGTGGCGAGTCCCACCGGTCAACAGACACATTCAGCATTCCGCTGGAGGAGCCGCGGAGGCGGGCTAACATGGAGGCTAATATTTGTAGATATGCAAATATCCATCCCGAGACGGAATCGAACCCACAAACCGTTGGTGTTTTAGGTGACTACACGCACCAGTACACCAGAGTCGTTGTTAAGTTTACACATAAATCAGAAAAATTCTAGAAAGTATGTCATGAGGAATAGAACTGTAGAATGAGATTTCTTTCACAACTTGTGACAGTTCAACCGTTTTCATAACAATAATTTAAGTTTCGAAGAACACAAGCTGAGATATACCGATCCAATGTAGTCTCGTTAGTGTACCAAAGTTTTAATTCCGTCGGTGTCGAGGGCAACATAAATACACGAAATGAATCCCGCAGCGGCATGGCATAGTTATTACCATAAATTTACGAGCGCGAAGATCTATTTGCTCGGTCGCATTCGTTTTAAAAGCCTTTTCGTTATTTATGTACGTTTTTGTCTAGGCTTCGTAATAGGTTTTGCGTGTACAGCATTTATTGCATATGTGAACTACCGGTTTTAATAATGGGTTTATATCGATGTGCGACGATATCGACGAGAGAAGGAAAGGGATTTTTTTGTTGTTTCTTCTTCTTGTGGTCAATCTCTTTGGCATTGAGAAATCTAAACATTTTTGAATATCATATCAAAAATTGACCGCTCCAGCGGGATTCGAACCCGCGTCTCCAACTGACCGTGTCGGCGCTCTAGCCAATTAAGCTATGGAACGATGTACCCGCTAGAGCGAAATTCTTGATATGATGATTTTTACTTTCGGTTTAAGCGAACCGTGGCGCCGTCTATAGTGAGTTCTTTACAGAGACCCGTAACTATTCAAAGTTTCATATTACAATGAAAATCTTTGACAGGAGACGACACCATGCTATTTTTAATATGTACGATTTTATTTTTGTGTTACCCACACATTAGGAATTCTAAACATTTTGAATATCATATCAAAAATTGACCGCTAAAGCGGGATTCGAACCATTCGGTCAGTCGGAGACGCGGGTTCGAATCCCACTGGAGCGGTCAATTTTTGATATGATATTCAAAAATGTTTAGAATTCCTAATCTGTGGGTAGCACAAAAATAAAATCGTACATATTGAGAAATCTATTAAATTAATTACAATTACTTTTGGCTTAATACTAACAACTTTTTTTGGTTTTTACCGTCGATCATTTGTCTTACATACCTTATTATTTACCCGCATAAAAAATAATCGCTAATAGTTTTGCTAACATGGAAAACCCTTTTCATCTTGACGCTTTTAACAGTTCGGAAGATAGGACCCAATCTGTGGTTATAGCTAGTTATGTAAATCAATTGGAATATCAAATGACTATCAACTGTCTAAAATGGGCAATAAAGATAAAATCAATATTTGACCATCTAAATTCATTGTTTTACAAAAATTATAACTGTAAAATTATTTTAATCGCGCTTTTAAAGCGTAACAATTTGTAAAAGTAATTTTTTTTAATCTTTATTCGACCAGTCTTATTTAAATATTAAAATCTGTTTATAAAAAATTTTATTCCGTTGAAATAAGATTATTTTCTTACTCCAGACACGGCGAGAACTGTACGCGTCGACATTTTTAAATTACAACGGTTTTTTCCACTTCTATTTAATTTAATCTCGTTGTTAAAAACATCTGTTTCATAATGCTTGTTTAGATGAAAATGAATTTCTAGCGTTCTGGTTTAATTTTTCTTATTTAGTTTTTATATTTTGTTAAATTTAAATTCTTTAATTTACTTTTTTTTTGTAAAAGAAAATTTATTTAAATTAGTGGTCGTACAGTGGTCGAAATTCGACCATAATTAATTTAAATTATAAATTTCGAACATTACCAAAAAAAGTTGCGTGTGTGTGTGTTAAATACATAGTAGTATATGTACTGTTTTTTTTTTTTTAAATTGATTTAGTGTATTTTTATGCATATTTAAAAAAAAATATTAGCATTCTGCACTCCTTCTCTATATCAACTGTAAGTGTGCGATATTTAATACTCTTCCGCGCAATTTTTTGTGTAAAGTGTTTGTTTCATGTATGATATATATTTATATTTTTAACTTCAACAGTAGATCAGCTTTACCTCTCAGAAGAGTAAATGTTCAAGAGCTATTGTTAACAAAAGATGACACGAAGAAGAACGAAGAAGATAATTTTTCTGTCGTGTGTTGAAAAATTAAGGACAACAACGTTAAGAACTATCAAAGGTTAGTTAAAAACGTGGGGGACTAGATAAATAATTTTATTTTATTCAGGACAAGAAACAATTACATTATAAAAAATTATACAGTATACTTTAGTTAGACTACTTGGGCTAGAATATTTTCGAGGACAAGTGACATCTAACTAACATTATCAACGTGTATGTAACGCTTCATACAAATCTGATCCGACTTGGAACTGGAAACACATACAATACACAAGCACAAATGCCAAGACCTGTATCACTGGGGATCTGACCCTCAAACGTCAGCGCAATATCAATAAGCCAGTGCTGTGACCGTTGGGCTATCGCATCGTCATGTTAAGTAGGCATAAAATATAGAAGGATATACTATGTGTATTATGGGCTGAAGATAATATCAATATATTTTCCTACGCTTAGCAAGATGAAAATATTACTTTCCGCTGACATTACAAATGTCATTGTCTCCCGCACTCAAGTTTGTTTAAGAACATGGTCGTCAGTTGCGTAGGCGCATCACGATGTAGCTTCATTCAGCGTCGGCTACACCCACGTAGTGTCACTTTGGCACCTATTGTTATTAACATGTTAATATTTCTTCGAGGGCGGCGACAATGAGACAATTTAATGAAACTCTTGATGAGTTCATACTTGGAGTGGAATGTTGTTCGCGATTTGTATGACGACTATTAATATTTATTGCGGAACTAGTTGTTGACGTAGTTTTTGTTTGATGTAATTCAAATAGCAGGGTTTAAATTTCAAACTTTGCAAAATGTGGACAGAAAACTTTGCGGTTGTTTTTTTGTGTATCGAAAGGTCTCAGTTGCAAATAAAACCAGTACTGATAAAATTTTCAAGAGAAAATTTCCTGTCGCTCTCGGCGTTGAAGAAAAAGAGTGCAAGGAAATCTGTTTAAAGAAGAAAATTGGACATACGTTTATTTTCATGGCAATGTAGTGTGTGAGTGAATCACTCTTTAATGTACTAATGTTATAGAGGAGTGACTAACATTATTGTGAACATAGAAAAATGTCACAATGTGATGAACAAACTCAAAATGTAATGTACCAATATTAAAAATGTTTTTTACTACGAGATTGCTACATGACTTCTAAGAGAGATAAGTCAATATTTTAATGAGAGAAAACGAAACTGTTAAATTGTGTTATCCGCGCGGGCAAAAAGCTTATCCCAAATAAAAAAAATAACCCTTTCCCAACATTCAACCATGTACATGTGACAGCAACTCTGCGTAAGAAGTAAAACAGTGAAGTTGAAAAAGCGCGCTTGTCGTGACATGTAAAAAAGTACGTTTGAACGCATTCGATACTTAGGACAAGTTTGGTCTTCACTATTTACTTAAATTTTCGATAGTAGTCAATAATGTATACTGACAATGAACTAATAAATGGAGGGCCGGTTTTGTTGTTCGGTTATAATGCAAAAACTAGTGAACCGATCGGAATAATACTTAAACTTTAAGTTGATGTGTGTTTCGGAGAAGGTTTTAGTATATGATATGCTGGTACTTATTGTGTAAAAAAATATTGATGGACAGAGGTCGCTAGTGTATTATATATTGTTGGATATAATTGTTGTCAGTCAGTCTAATATTTTTAATTCAGATCATTTAAATTGAAAATATTTTCAATTGAAATATTTGAAATATTTTCAATTTTAATTGAATATATTTTATATATTCTTTTCATTGAGAACAGGAATTTCTATTGTGAAATTGTATAACAATACACAATGTGAAACTTTTATTAAAATCATAACTATATACAGTCTCGAGTTACTACAATAAACTCAAGACTTTACATATATACAAATAAATAAAATGGGAGTGTCCGCTTGTAATAATAAAATAACCGCTTTTTACTAAATACATACGCCGCGTTGGCGCAACGGTCACAGCCATGGATTGTACCTGTTGCGCTGGCGGTTGCGGGTTCGATCCCCGCATATGACAAACATTTGTATTGGCCATACAGCTGTTTGCCGTGGTCTGGGTGTGGAAAGTGGGAAAGAGGCCTATGCCCAGTAGTGGGATATTACAGGCTGAAGCGACAAAATACATATAGATGTGTACACGGTACATATACCAAAATAACATTTTTTACAATTTTTGTCTGTCTATCGGTCTGTCTGTTTCTTCCGGCTAATCTCTGAAACGCCTGGACCGGTTTTTCACGGGATTTTGCTGGCAGATAGCTGATACAATAAGGAGTAACTTAGGAGACTTTTATTTTAGAAATTTATTTATTTTATAACTGCGAACTTAAAAAATAATGTTTTCGTTAAATTCCACGCGGACGAAGTAGCGGGGACAGCTAGTATTTAATGTAAAGGCACTACGATATCCTTGTTTTGTTTTCACTTCATTTTAAAGGTTTTCAAAAGGCTACATTTTACAAATTATATAAATGACAAAATATCTTGTGAAAAGGCAACTCCAATTTCGCTGAGTACTATTCGCATCAATTAGATAAATTACTGCAGGAGCCTCTGAGAAGTCACTATCAGGCTAATTTTACACTAGTTGGTTACGAGAGAAAAATGTAGTCCGATCAACGCAGGACACTGATATTTTTTACTTTAAACTTCAGATTAATACAAACTGGAAATTCCTCTGAAAGTTTAATAGCATTTTGCCTGCAACTGCGAAATGACATTTACTCTTACCACGTTATAACAAGATCTCTATCAATTTCGCGATCATATTTTAAGTTTCATTTACATTGCTGCCTTAGTTCCAAACATCATTAAATACCAGGTAAGTATTTGTGCATTAAAGTGCTAAGATTTGTTTTCTACGTATTTGCGCGTGGTACACAGTGATGTTTGTTTGCAGTACATTCAATCAATCGCCAGAGTGAATATTGATTGGTAAATAGATGCGTGTATCGTTGTATATATTTTTAGCGAACGGTGCCTGTTCGACGAGCCCTAACAATGTGTCAACAACAGTAAAATTTTGTTTTCCCGGCTCATGGATAGTTGGTTCGACAGTTTTCATATACGAGTGACTTCCATAGTAAAGGTAGAAAGATTCAATTTGGTCATGAAATTTTAACGAACTTAAAACGGCTGAATTTTTGTGTGTAATAAATTAAAAAGCACATACGAGTACATTCATGTATTCTATTATCATTATTTCTCTGACCACTTGTTTGCAATATTAATCAATTTAATATTTAGACAGACCATTGTAGTCATACATAGTATAACTAAACAAAAGCTGAAGACGTGGAATCCTCCACTGAAGGTATTTTTCTGCACTCAAAAGGAGATACAAATCGTCACACAAAATACTGTTCATTCTTTTGAACAGAAGTTGTTTTCATTTTACTTAATTTAAATAATAAATTATTAAATAGATTTTTATTGGATTATCCAATTGGAGTGATATTTTTAGCGATTACGGTAAAAGAACCCTTTGATGCTACCAAAAAAAAAAGCAAAAGAAATACTCAAGAAAATCTCTCAAATAATGATGTCAACAAATCAGCATATAAGCCTTTCGCAACGATGATATGAAGAAAATAATAACCGGATATTGTGACGTAGTACCAGAATATAGGATCGTATAAAAAATCCACAAAGGGCAAGGGTCGTTTGATGTTCAAATAAAGCGATTTTCAATTTCTATCGTATTCCGTTGCTCGCGCACAGCCTCTTTCAGAATACGTTATGTATTTAAGTAAAAGTGTACTACTTATATTAATATCTGTATTTAAATGTTGTGACATTTAAAAGCTATTAGTACTTCTTAAGTGATTAGAACTAGAGAAAAACTCCATCCATCTGTTTAATGGACGAAAATTATTTTATATTTATTTTGTATTTTAGAAGCTGCTGTGTGGATACGTCAGTAAAGAATATAACCACCTCTTCAATTGCCGTGGGTGTCATAAGAGGCGATTAAGGGATAACACAGTTCCACTACCACCTTGGAACTTATAAAGCCGATGGCGGAATAACCATCGCCTGCCTAGCGTGATAACTATGAGCAAAACACATGAGTTCTCGCCTTTTTTGGCGCGAACTTGTGGAGGCTTATGTCTAGCAGTGGACTGCGATATATACAGCTATTTTCATACTACATAAAAAACATACATATTCTGGCATCCTCATAAGTCTTTATGTGTCCTATAGTATATTATAAAAAGAAAATACGTATTTCTATTTAAATGATTTTAATTATAGTCTTATTAATAGTAAATTACATAAATTATCGATTACTAACGATGGCTATAAAACATCACACTAACACTTATTGGCATATAATTAAGTAATATATATCAAAGACACTAACGTTTAGTTATTTATATGTATCACCTTATCGCTTTGCTTTAGCCTGTAATATCCCACTGCTGGACATAGGCCTCTTTACCCATGTAGGAGAAGGATCAGAAGTTAATCCACCACGCTACTCCAATGCGAGTTGATGGATATATTCCGTACTATGAGCAACGATCGCTATCACGAGTATGTATATGTATCACCTTATATTGTTAATTTAATCACTATACCCCCGCTGAAAGTTCTAGATAGATCCAAATAAAAAAACAATGATTGATGGGAAGTTATTGTAAACTATTCTGTGTTTGAAACAGGAATTCCAAATACTTTATTCAAATTTGACACGTTAAAATACAGTTTTTATCTGGGCATTATTCGATCCAGATAGATCTATCAGGATCTCCAACCGAACTTAACATTTAATATCGGAGTTTTTCCACAGAGACCTTATATTGAAACATTTACTCACACATATAATAACCATTGTCTGATACAAGTACGTAAATTTACGCAAACATACATAGTAGTCGGACTACAGAAAGAACATTGTCCTGAAAAGCATGTACAGATCAATCCCATATATTAAACCATTATTATCCCCACACGTAGGGGTGGTACAATGGTACGTTTATTGGCATTCCACAGCGACGGTGCCACTATTGTGAGTGAGCTAATGACAAATCGCTGAATCTGAACGCAAACGGTCTGATGCTTTTGCATTTGCTGTATTGATTGCAACGTTTCTGATCTTGACACTGATGCGATATTGGCTTTGTGGTGATGTTTGAATGAAATATAAGGGCTTCATTTTTTTTAAATGGTAATAAAAAAAATAATCGCTGCGAATTGAAACGGTTACATGTAGGTGCGAGCATGCAAGAAAATAGACACAAAACTTACATTTCTTGAAAGAAATTATAGGAAATATGCCATTATATTTTGTAACATAATATATAAGTATTAATATATTACATATGGTGTCATTATGCTCTGAACATATTCTTCTGCATTCATATTTAACATGAGTAATGACCGATGCCTTAGAAACGTGTATTAGTTTGTAGGATATTTACAAGCTAGTGCCTGAGGCTAGTGCAGTATATATTTTTACCTGTTTTTCCTAAAAAGCAGAAATTGTTGTCATGGCAACCACAAGGTCTGATGCTAAACAATTTTATGTTTAGTACATAATTTACTTTCACCAATATAACCCCATTAATGACATGGAGCATATTATTAAATAAACACAGTATTAAATAAATATTGACATTTGGAAGTTATTTTAGGTAGCACCAGCATGGTTGTCAATCGTTGTATTTTAGACTTATCTATTTTGAATGGTCAAGCTTACATATAGGTATTCAATTCTACCGGAACATTTTATTTTCAACCATAAAAATGAAATAAACATTATATCAGAATTCTTCAAACGTTGGTACGTCACTGGTAATCAAAGGGTAATAAAACAGGAACAAAACATTTTATGACAGGATTCAGGTTTTATAGAGTTTTTGTAACGGCTTATCATTTCTGCTATAAACATTTTTAATGGGAGAAATGGCGGGTTGTTTAATGGCCCTCAGCTGTTTATATTGTTGACCGAAAGCTTATGGACGCTTGGCATGTGGTTTGCCTACTTGATTGTTAAATTGGACGTGTATTAGGTAAATTGAAAATATGTTCAATATTTATGGCTCTATTTCGCCTATATTGGTTGTATGTTGTCGCCTGTGTTGGTATGTTGGTGTCGCCTTATTTGGTTAGCCCAAGAACGACGTAAAGACATATAATAAATGTAAATAAATATCTTTAACATACACACACGTTCGTCTGTTCCTATGGTAAGCAACTTAATGCTTGTGGTTACAGGTAGCAGCCGACTGTTATAACTATATTTTTTAGATAAATGTACATAGAAATAATACATATATAAGTATAAAAATACAAATATTACACCCAGACTCAGGCGGGAATCGAACCCGCAACCCGCGGCGCAGAAGGCAGGGCAACTACAAACTACTCCAGTGGGCTAGTCAAATATTTATGTAAAAGTAGACAATCAATTATATAGTATACTAACTGTACCCGCGGCTTCGCCCGCGTTGAAATCAGTGTGTCACAAAGTTTTCCCAGCAAACTTCCAGTGAAACTATTATCCAAATCGGCTTAGCCGTTCCGTAAATCTTCCTCTCGAAGCCCTCTCTCCATTGGTGAAACCGCATGAAAATCCGTTCAGTAGATTTTGAGGGAATCGATCACATACACTTTTGGGGACTTTGTTTTATAATACACTAACTGTTGCCCGCGACTACGTTCGCATGGTTATGAAGATATGCATTACTATTAAGATGTTTAACGCAAATTATTTTTTTATTTCAGTCACTTGAAATGCTTATCCGTAATGCTAGTCCGTATATTAAGAGCCATTTCACAATTTTACGCTCTGCAAGTTTAGGTAAATTTGGTCGCATCGCGCGAGTCGTACGAGCCGCGCGATCTTTGTGCTAGTACGTATAGTGTGACAACCAAAAGACCATCGTGATCATTTTCTGATGTATAATAAAAATTATAACTTGTCAAGCATCTGTGTGGACCTGGAAGGGCTCAGTGTACACCGGGCAAGAGAGAACTGGTGCGGAGACGAGACACTCCTTCAGAGCATTAAAAGCTGCATCAGCCTCTGGCGTCCACTGAAAAGGAGGTGACTTTTTCCCGTTTGACGTTAGTTTATTAAGTGGACCAGCTATAGTACTAAAATTAGGAACGAAACGTCGGTACCAGGTAGCGGTACCGAGAAAGCGTTTCAGTTGCTTTTTGCTTGTGGGAACCGGAAAATTTAAAATTGCCTACACCTTTTCTGGGTCCGTGTGTAGACCACGAGCATCTACTACGTATCCTAGGTACCTAAGTTCGCTTCTGAAGAATTTATACTTTTCAAAATTTACGGTCAGATTAGCCTGTTTTAATTTCTCTAAGACACGCAACAAACGAGACACGTGTTCTTCGAAGGTCGAACTTATAATTATAATATCGTCCAAATACGCAAATGTATTCCCTTCCATGTCACCGAAAAGTAAGTCTACTAATCGCTGCTGAGTTGCTGGTGCATTTGTCAGTCCAAAAGCAGTGGTTTTAAACCGTAAGCTGCCTCTGCCTGGTACATAAAAAGCAGTCTTATCGCGATCCTTTGGTTCTATTGGAATCTGCCAAAAAGCTTTAGAAAGGTCTACACTCGAAAGATACTTTGCGTCGCGTAAGTTATCAAGAATCTCTGAGACATAGGGCAAATTATAGGCATCTTTCTTCGTTACAGCGTTGAGCTTCCTACTATCGAGACAAAACCTGGGCTGTCCATTTTTTTTAGTCACAATAAGTACTGGAGAAGACCATGCACTCTCACAAGGCTCAATCACATCAAGCGCTAACATTTCATCGACCTGCTCTAATAAAATGCGCTGTTTTTCTGGAGACATTCTATAATAACGCTGCCTTATGGGCTGAGCATCTCCAGTGTCTATTCTATGGGTTATCAAATTTGTTCTACCTAGTCCTTTCTCCTCTATAGATATAGATTTAAACTGAGCTATAATATTGTCTGCTATTGACTTTTGCGATGCTACTAATTGGTCGTATGAATTAATGAAAGTTTGTGATTTATTAAATTTCACTTCAGCTAATGAACTATTAGACATTGTGATACTACCTAGATATTTGGGACAGATTTGGAAGATACGCCAAAAGTCAATACCCAATATAATAGGTGTTTCCACTTCAGGGACCACATATGCCTTAATTACATGTAATTGGCCTTCGAAAGTAACGGGTAAATACATGTAACCGATACTCTTCAGTGATTGTCCGCCAGCGGCTACCATTGATATATTGTCATCCTGTAGCAAAGTGCAATCAACAAAATGTAAATGGGAATTGTTACCTAAAATTGTCACGGCGGCACCAGAATCAAGAAGACCACAAGCGTCAACATTGTGAATTTTAATATTTACATAAGGTCTAGGGTCATTTGTAGGTTTCGTGTGCAGAATTGTAGATATTCTATAAGTAGAAGTAAATGTTCTAATAAATGAAAGCCAAGTTTGCCAGTCTTCCCTATTGAAATTTCTACAATTCTGCTCATTTAGTTTTTTGAATTATTACTTTTGTTACACACTGGACATTCAGGTGTCTTTACATCCTTCAATCCGCATTTAAAACAAAATACGTCGCGACTTGCTTTACATTGTCGGATATGATGTGAGTTACTGCGACACCTAGAGCAATATGGTTGATGTTTATTTGTTTGAACAGAGTGTATAAATTCATTATTTATCGTTGTGTCCATTTATTATAAATATTCTTTGACGATTAGCAGGAAAGTGGACATAGGGTGCCAATCAAACCACCAATTGCAAATTCATGCGACGTTTCGATCCTTTATTGGACCATCATCAGGCATCTACAAAATAAACATTGAAGAAAGTTGTAAGAAATACATAATGAAAGAACTTTGACGGGGAGATGTCTTTTGACTACCGTAAGTAAAGGTACTGATGATTTGGTTCTTTTTGTTTGTTTGTTGTTGTGGATTAATTTAGGTATACAACTTTCTTCAATGTTTATTTTGTAGATGCCTGATGATGGTCCAATAAAGGATCGAAACGTCGCATGAATTTGCAATTGGTGGTTTGATTGGCACCCTATGTCCACTTTCCTGCTAATCGTCAAAGAGTGTATAAAGTTTTGCTGTTGATTTTTGGTATTATTTTGTTGATTAAAGTTACGATTTTTTGAAAATTGAGTTTTATTATAATTATTTCTATATGAAAACCTTTGTTTATCTATATCTATGACAATTCTATTAGGATCTTTATTTCCCCCCTTAAAGTACGCAAATTCGGGTGCAACGGTTTCAGAACTCACACCAGGAGGTTCATGAAATTGTAAAAGTCGGGAATGAACAATCTCGTAATTACGACAAAGCGCGCGTAAGGCATCTATGGTATCAATCTGAGTCACTGATGCGGCTAATGTGCTGGCATAACAAGGCCTTATATTATGAAGCAGGATCTCTAGCTGCTCCGCCTCGGTAAAAGGCTTAGAAAGACGGGAGAACATTCCACTCATAATCGAGAGATAAATGGTTATGTTCTCGCGTTCCCCTTGAGTGCGCGAACGAATTTCTGCCTTTAGACGGTAGTCGTAATCCGCTTGATCAAAATCTTCCTTGAGCTTAGAAGAGAGCTCAGACCAAGATGAGACTTTGTCTTTTACCGAACGGTACCAGTGAAGAGCGTCATCCTGAAAGATTTCCGTAGCAAAAGCTAATATTTTTGAAGGAATTATATCCCGTGCAATAATAAACCCATCAACCCGCTGTATGAATGAGCGCACACAAGTTTTACCATTAAATTTTAATTTATTTAAATCAACTGCAGTACGATCACACGTCACCGAGATTAAGTTTTGCACTTCCGGTGCTAAGGTCGAGGAGAAACTAGGGCCCGAGTTAGATGGTCCAGGGGTTGGTCTATTCACTTGAAGAGACGCGAGCCGTTTTGATAAAAATTTGTAACCCTTAAAAATTTCATCGTACTCATCTTTCGTATCCTTGCTAGGCGTTAACCTCGCTAAACGATTGTGAAGGTGATCTAACATATTTTGAGTTCTCATTAGAGAAGGTTCACTAGGGTCTGATACATCTAGGTTAGTTTGAATCTTCGTGAGAACTTCTAAGCAACCTTTAAGATCCTGTCGAATATCTAAAGGAGACTCCAATATGTGTTCGGCCGGGTATTCTGACGATAATTTTACAATCTGCTTGCGTAACTCCTCAACAGAAGATGCCGCGGTAGCACCACGAATCCGAACCTCATATTCGAGCTCCGATTTTTGGAGTGAAAGGTATTTAACAGGTAGCATTGTGACAATACAAATAACTAAATGGGCAAGTGGTAAAAAGCAAGAAAAAAGCAAAAATCAACAAACAAAAAAAAACAATGTAACTGTTCTCCGATCTGTTACAATATATACTTTAATCAACGTTGGTTTTTTTTATTTTTATTTAGAGACTGATATTAGTAAAAGCAAAATAAAAAAATAAAAAAAAAGTTAGCAGCAAAAAATAAAAAAAAATAAAAAGTAAAAAGTGAAAGGTGGCTACTGATGTGTACTTCCAATAAAATTTAATCACTAAAAATAAACTAACAACAATTATAAATAATAAATTTAATTGCGCGTCAGCTCCTACAATATTAAATTTTTATTAACATAAAATGTGGGTAGAGAAAAAAAATTTGGAGAAAATAAATTGTTAACGAGAACAATGAGTACAATAGTTTAGAAATATTATAATATTTAGTACACTTCAGTAGCAATTAAAAAACCAAAAACAAATAAAACGTTTTACAAAAATAAGCCACAACACAAACTAACTACAAAAAACCGAAAAACAAAAAGAACTTGTGTGAATTTAACCACGTTTTAGGGCGCCAGTGTCACGGTTCCCCTGGTCTATTAGAGATGTAAATAAAACCAGGGTACCATGAACTAAAAAAAATTTATTAAATTAATAAACCCGGTGAGGTAGAAAATAAAAAAATGTACGTATATGGGCGGGGTCGAGCACCCAATTCACACAAGCTCCAAATGCAGTTCGGATCAGGTACTCTCCTGGTTCGCCGTGCAGGTGATATTCCCGGGAGTCGCGTGGCAGGATTCCGCTTTCGACCGGGGGCGGCAGGAACGGGTAGTTCAAGACCCGGCGGAGTGCACTCTCGTCGTCGGGGTTATGTGGAAACGTCGAAATTGGTTTGAACGTCGTAATTGGTGAGCCAAACGTCGAAATCGGTGACCCAATCGTCGAACCCTGGAACGCGCCATCAAAATATAAAAATAAGCGTTCCAGTACTATTTGCAAACATCCACGGCACTGCGTTATAAAAGAAAGCACCTAATTTGTAGCAGTAGTGCCGTGCAATCATAAAGCCAGAAGCGGAGATAATTATTTTTTAAAAGTAGGTTAACTTAAATTGAAATATACAATTATAATAAAAAATATTAAAAATGAGGGTAGACTTGAAAGATGAAATCTAAGAACATAATTGAGATGAGATTTATGCTACTGAATACAAATATTATATTTAACAATAGGCATGATTACTTGCATTAACTACATAAATTGCCTGCCATACAAAAATACCACTTACCCAGTTTGGGGGCGATAAACACTGACACTATAATATTTGTTGAATCGAGACAACGCTAAGCAAGGATCACACAATTTTATAAAGTACGGTTACGATGCTTAAATATATATTAGCCACCGTATAGAGACCGTAATAAAAGGTGTGATGTGCGTTAACTATTTCTTGAGACAAAATTCCAAAATGAATGACGCGGCGGCGACCAGTACTGCCGTTTTTATAAGCAGAGACAAAAGATTCATTTGAATTTTTGAAAAAAAGATAAAATGTTGCCCGCGCGAATATATAAATGCCGGATGATGAATTTATTATTTTTTTGTAGAAAAAAAAAAAATAATTTATGATAAAATAGTGTATCATAAATTACTGTAGATTTTAATTTCATTTAATTATAATAAACTAATGTTTTTTTTTTTTAAGAAAAATCATTTCACGTATTAAAATATTAAATTTAAACATATTTTAATTTAGCAGCACAAATAATGTACGTATAACGTTACAAACTATGGTATAAAATGTTTTTTACATAATTAATTTGTTAAAAATTTCAAGTATGTTATATAAGAACAGTCAATAAATTTAAAATAAAATAAAAAAAATCAATTTTATGAAACAATTTTTTTAAATTGATTTAGTTTTTTCAGTTTACGAATGAATCTAATATTTACGATATGAATAAAAAAGCATTTAATGACATCGACACCGACAAACATATTAATTAACAAATAACAAGACAAACAGATTGAAATGCCTATTTGTATTGATAGTGTGAGAAAAGAAAATTAAATTATACATTTGTTTACAGAAATTATCATTATATTATTTTACAGTCATTTTCGTAATATGTTTATTTTATTTATATTTTATTATGAAAGTATCAAATGCGTTTTATCCGCTATAACAACAGGCGCTTGGCGCGTGTGAGCGAAAGAGACGGCTGCGCAGAATTTGGCGTGGACCTTACCTCTAAGAGCGCTAGCGCTCGACTGATTTACCGAGCTTGATGCGTGACAATATATACTATCTTTTTATTATTTAATATAAAATGTATTAAAAATAATTACATCTTTTAATTATTTTTTTTGTATTCCTTAATGATGTAAGTTTACTTTGATGAAGATAGTTCGTTAAAATTTCTTAGTTTTCAAAGAGAAATATCGCTTTTAAAATTGTACTTATTTGGAAAATATTCGTAACTTTAAATTTTTTTTATCGTTTAATAGAGATACAAATGGAATAAAAATCTATGATAGTGGACAACAAAATTATATTCCACATATTATGATATTTTTTTAAAATGGTTTCAACGTAGAGGTTATTGAAAAGTAGGCCTTCAAAGTATACATTGCGACCGTTTACCCAGGGAGGAGGCTGATGAAAAGGTTAATAATTTTATACACATAATATAAATCAAAATTCTGACCTGACTATGGACTATAACAAAGGTTGCTCTATTATATTTCAAGAATATAAATTACATTATTGCATCCAACACTGAGATTAACGACGTCAAAATATTACAATTTCGCGGATTGTTACCGATTTTTGTGAAATGGCTCTTAAAAATAGCATTGTGTCGTCTCCTGTCAAAGATTTTCATTGTAATATGAAACTTTGAATAGTTACAGGTTTCTGTAAAGAACTCACTATAGACGGCGCCACGGTTCGTTTAAACCGAATATAAAAATCATCATATCAAAAATTTCGATCTAGCAGGTACATCGTTCCATAGCTTAAATGGCTAGAGCGCCGACACGGTCAGTCGGAGACGCGGGTTCGATCCCCGCTGGAGCGGTCAATTTTTGATATGATATAATCAGTATAAATATCTAGTGGGTCTCCCCACTGTGCCTCGGAGAGCACGTTAAGCCGTCGGTCCCGGTTGTTATCATGTATACCTGATGGCGATCGTTACTCATAGTAGGGAATATATCCGCCAACCCGCATTGGAGCAGGTGGAAAGCTCTGATCCTTCTCCTGCATGGGGAAAGAGACCTATGTCCAGTAGTGGGATATTACAGGCTGAAGCGATAAATATCAAAACTATATTAAAACCAATATACCATAAGATAAACTATGGTCGTACCGTTATAAATATTGTCCCCGATAATTTTTCATGGGCCATGTGGTTCCGTATGTTCGAGCTATTTCGTAATTGCTCTGTTAATGGGATATGAAAAATGGTTATATGTCACATTTTATTTATACTATAGGTATGTCCATGGTATTTATTCACAGAAGAATATATGTTTATGGTTTATTCGCAGAAGAACGATGAAAAATTATATTGACTTTTTGTTTTTAGTTTTTTTTTAAATATGTTTTTGTAAATGAAGTCATTAAAATCAAAATCAAAAATAACTATTCAAATAGACTTCAAAGACACCTCGTTATTTTACAAATTGATATTTTTTTTTAAAGTAAAGCTATCACCGATTTAAAATGTAAATTTTGCAGAGAAGAATCAGGAAGAAACTCCGCAGTTACCTCTGTCCTATCCTCGTTTGAAAATAATATATAAGCTGTGGTTTAGTACAAAATTAGCAATATTTTGCATAGAGCGTTACTAATTCTACACATCTTTATCAACTATGTAATCCTGCACCTAATAATCAACAACAAAATTACGACTTATGTACTCCTATTACGTAAAAAGTTATGAAATATCAGTTAATAAGGCGTAATCGTAAGAGATAAGTTAGATGTACTCTACAACTTTGAATGAAACTACATTAAACGTATCTATATTTTTGTTATTTGAAGGGAACTGCCACCGCCAACCGTAATGTCCCTATAGCAGTCGTGGAGTGGTTGTGGAGTATTCGTGTAGTAGTCGTGTAGAGTCCTTAAAACAGTCGCTACTTCTTCTACAAATATTCTCTTTTTCCAAGACAAGGATCGGAGCTTAATCGAAGATCAATAATCAAACTTAAAAAAAAATATTCTGAAAAGGTAATAAAAAACCGTATGGTGTCGTAGGACACCAGATAGGAACGAAGTTTCTTATTATAAAAATATTAATTTTAACTTCTATTCGGGATATAAAGAAAATAATTATTCGGGTATACATTTTTTGTCGTTATTTTTTATCGATAAAAAAAAACTTCATAAAATTATCTTAAAACCTTTATTTTATTTACAATGATTTATAAAAATATTAAATAATTGTCGAATGATATGGCGCAACGGTCACAGCCATGTATTGTGCCTGTTGCGCTGGCGGTTGCGGGTTCGATCCCCGCAAATGACAAACATTTGTATTGGCCATACAAGTGTTTGTCGTGGTCTGGGTGTGAAATGTCTTGTGGGTCTCCCCACCGTGCTTCGGAGAGCACGTTAAGCCGTCGGCCCCGATTGTTATCATGTACACCTGATATCAATCGTTACTCATAGTAGGGAATATATCCGGCAATCCGCATTGGAGCAGCATGGTGGATTAAGCTCTGATCTTTCTCCTACATGGAGAAAGAGGCGTATGCCCAGTAGTGGGATATTACAGGCTGAAGCGAGATATAATAATAATAGCAAACTGAAAATATAATAACAGTCATCACGTAGACTATAAATTAGACACCGTATAGCCATAATACATAGACAGGATATGTAAAATAAAAATCTTACGCTTTTTTTAAAGTTACGCACGTTATTTGCTGACTAGGGTACCCCTTCGCAACGCCCCATAAGGAACTTCGTTTCAAAATATAAAAGCAGTTACGTCATTCTGTTCCCCAGTTCTTTTAATATAGATTAGTTAGTAAGATAGAGTAGGTACGTGCTCGATCGATCTATTCATAAAAAACAATTGCTCACATTTTCGGCTTGTGTATAGCAATAGGCACCTGACTTTATCTAAAGGTCGACGGATTCATCGTTATTTTATGCACCCCCGAAGATTTTTATTTCTCCTATAAGGAAACGTTAAGTCCATCGGTTCCGTTTTAATAAGAGAACAGGTAGGTTTGTAGACGTGGGTTGAACGTTTTTGTGTACTGTGTTTTTTGAACTTGAAAAAAAAACCTTAATTTACAAATAAAAATAATATTCATTGTCATGTTTATGTAGCAAATGAAACATTTTGACAATTTTTTGGCGATGTACAAACTTTTTTTTGTACGATTTTATTTTTGTGTTACCGACACATTAGGAATTCTAAACATTTTTTAATATCCAGTTCCAGCGGGGATCGAACCTGCATCTCCGACTGACCATGTCAACCGTGAAAAAAAATTGTTTTTTAGTTTTGACTGATTTAGACTACAACATTCCACTGTTGGCATAAGCCTCTTTCTCTATGTACAAGCGTTGGAGCTTAGTAACCAGGCATTGTGTAAGTAACTTATTCTTGATTGAAGTAACTAATGATGCCTTAAATGGTTATAAAAAGACCATGTAAAGTAATCGAGTAAAATTACATTAATATCGATAAACATAGTTCATCAAATAAAATGATCATTAATCTTGCTGTTCGGCCACCATATTTGTTTCCTAAATTGATAAAAAATGGACATCATTAAGTACAATAAACGATTCATTTGTAGTTAATTAATAGATTATGTATATCTATTTATCTTCTAAGTCAATACAAAAGTTGTTTTATTATTATTATTATATTATTTATTATTACATTTATGATATTATTGAAAGCTTTGACTAGTAAAAGTGACTATATATTATAATTATAATTATAATCCGTCCTCTTTCTCATCTTTAGAGCAGAGCTAACTAGTAAATAAGCTACATTTCTACATAATATATTACGATAATTTATATAGTTATCTATTCTATCGCAATTTTATTATATCGTATTTGTGTGTTTTGATATGTGTATTTATGAAAATGTTTTATTCACAAAAGTATTACTAGCATCGTGGTTTCACAAAACCTCAAAATTATTTTTTGTATGTATAAATCTTTATAAAAAGTAGACGAAAGAAAGATGAAATCGGCTCCATTAAAACAATGATAACGACTGATGAATAATTAAGTTCCACTTTTAAATAAGTATATAAGTTTATATGTGTATATTCTGTCAATTCACGTATGCAATTTACTGGCTTTAGCAAATAATTGAATTGAATCGCATTTATTACGTCATTCAATGCAGCCATCGCATTTCAATAGCCCTTATCATATATTTTCGCTTAAATGGACTCCTGGAACCTATTTACCAAATGATAGGACAATTTTCCACTAAAAGTAACGCTCTTTAGCGCTATACAAAGCTAATTAAGATATTTTTCAATGCAGTTCTAACACGTTTTACTTTAGGTTAATGAATATACCGTCAGGTTTTACGTCAGGATGAAGATCGCCAGCGTGGAAGAGCTATTTCTTCTAGAGCTATTTGTGAGGAAGTCTCAACTTTAGATTAGACATTTCTTTTTATCAGAAATTATACAAAAGATTATAACATTTTGAAAAAACATATTAATGATAGTCAAATTAACGCTCTGTCTGATGGTAAGCTTTTGTAATTTATTTTACTGCTTTTTTTATCAATTAGGTAGTTTAGGTTAATAAGTAGTTAAGGAGTTAGTCTTGGAATATAAAAAAATAAAGCTATACTATACAGCGCTATTTATTAAGTGGATGCAAGATGAAATGGTAACGAACGCCAAATGCACACTCGATGTAATCTCTTCTCTTTGAGGACACGTTATCGAAAATTTAATATATCAACGTATATCCGAATTCGACGCTGAAGTCAGTTACCTGATTTTTTCTTATAAATATTTTTATTTAATTGTATCACGAGCGTATACATTTCAATATTGCTTGCTAGGTGTAGAACTATTTTTTGTTCTTGTTCTTCTGCTAATTATTTAGTTTTATTTTGCTGTTAACTTTGTTATGTCTTGTTTAGTTTTTTAGTTTTGTTACCTTGCCCAAATTTATTTAAATTTGGTCACGATAGCTAATCAAAAAAATCAGATATCACATTAAATGTATACATCCTCTAAGAATCTTTAGTGGAATATAAGTCTCATTATTTAGACAAATAAATAAAATTGGAGTGTCTGTTTGTAATATTAAAATAATATATAATATGTATAACATATGTATGTATGCATTTTACATATACCAAAATAACATTTTTTTATAATTCTTGTCTGTCTGTCTGTTTGTCTGTCTGTTTGTTTGTCTGTTTGTTCCAGCTAATCTCTGAAACGGCCGGACCGATTGTGACGGGACTTTCACTGGCAGATAGCTTATGTAATAAGGGGTGACTTAGGCTACTTTTATTTTAGATATTTATTTATTTTATAACTCTGCGAACTGAAAATTAACTTTTTTGTTTAATTCCACGTGGATAAAGTCGCGGCCACAGCTAGTTATATCATATAAAGTATAGACAAAATCTATTAAATAAGAATGGAGTTGCAACTACCAAGCTACTCGACTTTTACCTGTATCTCAAATTTTTTAGGAGATAAACAAGTACCTTCAGTGTACTTTCAATAAAACGTAAAGTTTATTATTAAAACAAAGTTTTATAATTCGTAACAAATAAAGATAATCGGACCTTAATAACTCTTTTTTATACGAACACTATTTTAAGGTTTAAAGAATTTATTTCTCATATAAACATAAAGTTCGCTTACAATGGGATTCAATCAATATACTGTAAGTAAAATGTAATAATTTTTACTTCTGGAACGCTTAATAGAAACATTTACAATTACATTGTATATACGTGTTCTTTTAATTTTGATTTAAAAATAGCAGCTTTAAAATTTCTTAACTTTATTTTTAAATTCATCTATGTTGCTTAGTTAAGTTAGGTTAGTTTAGACTATTTGTCATTGAATTGTTAGGTTTGGAGCAGTTCCACAACGCGATGTTTTTTTTTAAGTTAAAAATACTCGTACTTAGGTACTTTAAAATTGAGTTTATTTAATAATTTTTTACTTTTTAAAGGCAACTCAGGTTATTGTGTCGTATTTTTTTAAATTTTATGATCATTTAATTACGTTTTAAAATAGCTGTAAAATTAAACAGTGTTAAGGCGTAAAAGCGAAATTTGAAAATGTATTTAAAAACTTTTAGGAATACAGGTAAACTAAAAACCACATTAGCAGAATGTCGCGACAGAGAACACCACAAATAAAGCTAAGTGTATACTTTAGCGAAATTCCAGACAGTATTTGATCTTACTTTGTAAGCTATCTTCTGGTTGCCGGTAACCAAAGTAGAAAGTTAATTTTTATTTATAGAATGTATGTTTAATTGATCTTTCCAATTGGTAATTGGTTGTTTGAGTTATATCTTAGGGGTGATGTTGGTGGAGAATAGTTCTACGAGGTCTGCCATACAAGTTTACGTTGTGATATGCATGGTCGTTGTTCTCTTGTCCTGATATATGTATTATATAGTTAAGTTGTAGATTTAGACCATTTTTATATCTGACACAAATCTATTAAACTGTATACAATAAAATTGATTTTCACGTAGCACAGAAATAAAAAGTTCTAAATTCTAATAAAATTGGAAATTATGGACTGGACAATAGATCATCATATTCGTATATTCAGTAATTTAGGAAAAAGTTCAAGCTGATAAATTCGTTAAATCGCATATTGTGATGATCGCATTTTATTCCCGCCTGTGACAATTATTTGTATGGGCAACATGAAATAAGTCGTGGTATAGTCGTTTATTTTGTAAAATTATTGGCCCTTTTTTTCTTTTTTTTACGTGGGGAAAATCCATCATGGAACCTCTAGCGCGGGGACGCCAGAGGGTTATGTCAGACTCCTACTGACTAAAAAACCACCACGTGTGAGCAGTCCGCCTGAGTGGGCGAGATGGGGTCGCGCTAGCATTCGCCACCTAAAATTATTTGCCCTACTAGAGCCATTATATGTAAGGCTTTAATTTGTTACATATGATTAATTTTTAAATGCCCGTGTTTCAATTATCACCGACAGTATGGTCATCAACTTCGTTCTTCGTTTCTACTTTCGTTCACGAGTTCTTGGTGGCGGTAACTGGTTGTTAATAATTAAAAGTGCCTCTTTCATTTAATAACTAAATTGCGATTTCTAAGTACATGCTGATGTTAAAAATAAAAATGATTACGTGTTTTCAGAAGCCTTTCAGCTTCTATCTTGCACTGGACATTCATTACTCTAATGGATTGCATAGGGACAGAAAAGCTTTTGCAATGTTAATTTTTATTAAGAGGATCTCGTGTATTTTTTAATTTTATTTTACAATAAAACGAATCTGAAAAATTAGATGTCGCTGTACTTTCTGGATTTCGTGGACACTTTATTATATGAAAATGTCTATTTCCAGAGCTTTTTTTATTAGAAGAATCAAGTATCAGAATGTTCAAGATGCAGGTTTTAAGTAAACGTTGGTTTTAATTCGCTGTGTGGCTACGGCAATAAGAATAAAGCCACTCCCTTTCTTCCTGTGGGTGCCGGAAGAGGCGACTAAGGGATAACACAGTTCCACTACCACCTTGGAACTTAAAAAGCCGATCTATGGCGGGATAATCTTCCAACTGCTAGCTTTGAAATACACAGGCCGAAAACGGGCAGCAGCGTCTTCGGTGCGACAAAACCAGGCCTGCGGCCAGCAACCCACCCTGCCCAGCATGGTGGTGGCCCAGCTGAAATGATGATGATATTGAATAATTTATTTATTTATTTATACTTTATTGTACACTACAACTAAATTTTAAACAATAAACACATTAAAAAAAAAAAACATTTACAGACTGTGAAGTACAATGGGCGGACTTATGGCTATTTAGCCATTTCTTCCAGACAACCCAATAATAATGGTTTTAATGTACTTCCATCTTTAGGACTTTATACGAATACCTATTTTTAAAGATAGCCTTTTTTAATGTTATAAAAATGCGAAGTGACAATATCACTCAAAAACGAACATGTTAAAAAAATACTAGGAAGACAGAAATAAATTAAGGTAACCGCTCTTTCACTATTTTCACCAGCTCGTACAAAAAGGTTCCCATATTTCATCGTAACATTATCAACGATTTATCATCGATACAGATTATAACTTTATAAAGATGATTGCATCAACGAAATAAATCCTTTAAAGGAAATCCCATATCGAATCCTCGACTTACTCTAACAGTCCACCCCTTCGGGAAATCCGACGCATCGATTTCCGGACTTAAATGTCAATACACATTCAATATAAACGTGTCTCCTACATCTAATATATTATGTGAAGAATATTTGATACAAATTGTTGTAGCAATGAGATTTTGTATGAATATTGGAAATTTGATACTGTATCAGTTGTAAATTAGTTTTAGCACATACGTTAGTTTCAATTCTGTAACTTTATATAGAGACTTAAAACGAGTGTGCAATATCCATATACAACGATTAAATATTGGCTACAATTTAAAATCCTTACTGTCTAATATTTTATATGCCTATATTAGTCTTCGTTTCTTGTACGTTATTTTTAAGGACTAGAGACTTTCATACTGGCTTAATGATTTATTGATTTTCAGGATTGACAGATTATTCTGTCAGTATTGGGTCCTCCACTCAGCTACACCTGTAAAATAAATAGGGCTAACAAACTGTAAACTTTAACAACTAATTTATTGTTTAACAGTTAGGGAAATGCATAATTTGATGTTTAATCCACCATGCAATTCCGCTTTTTATTTAGGCTTTAGCCTAAATAATCTATGTAATTTAATAGAAACGCGAACTAAAAAATCTGGCACTTGACAAGTTCGCTCTAATTCTAATTTCAATCACAGTGGTTTTTATAGTAAGTAAATTCATATATTTCGGTAAACGGTACGGAATTTCACCTGCTATTACTACAATACATATGTTCAAAGAAAAATACTGCACGTGTTGTGTAATAAATAGTGTGACACATATCCCATAAGCCTCCGTAGAACAGTCTGGTGAATTGAGAACTTTTTCCTTATTATATACGTATAACGAAAAGTGACGACAGCAGAATATTAATGGTATGTTCTTTTTTGCTGAAACTGAAACGAGGAGATATCTTATCGCGATTATTTTTCTTGCTTGTTTAAAACTAGTAAATCCGTGCGGTTTTACCTGTTTTAATATGAATAGTTATTGCTTAGTTTGTATAATATGTAGCATAATATTTCAAAACCCAAGCTATGACCAGGAGTGTAAGTCGTAATAAGGCTGTCAGCAAAAGATTTGGGAATATAATATCTCCTTATCTTATTCTCTTGGTGAAGGCATAATGGGTTTTATTTGTTTGTGCTGCATCTGATAGATCATCTCCTCGTCGTATCCTATCTATCGCAAATGTTTAGAAGTCCGAGTTCTCAAGAGTTACGCTGTAGGTGTTGAATCAGTTGGTCATCTGTATTTCTCAGAATATAATAAATTATATCGTTCCTTTTTAATGTTGGATTTTGCTACAGCCTTCTTATTCTTTTTAAAAAAGTAGCTCATCATTAGATAGTATAAAACAAAGTCGCTTCCCGCTGTCTGTATGTATCTTTAAAACTATGCAACGGATTTTGATGCGGCTTTTTTAGTAAATAGAGTGACTCCAGAGGAAGGTTTATATGTATAGCACACACTGATAGTTTTAGCAACTGTGCGAAACCAGGGCGGGTCGCTGGTTAAAAATATTCGCTCCGATTCGAGGATAACTCGATTTGCACTATACTTTTTTAAAATTATTAAATATTACTCGCTCTTAATGAAGACGATATAGCAAAACTTTAGCCATAAAAGATATTAAAATAGCTCAAAACATTTCTGTGCTTTGCAGGTGAAACTTGGCGACATAAATTACGAGTAGCAATAAAAGCATTGTTGCGGGACACCCCGTCGTCCCGCTCAGAATGTACACGTATTTAGCGGGACATTCGGGCTTGAAACTGTTAGTATAATTTATTACCGGATTTGAATTAAGTATTTTGAAAATAATTATGCTCTTCAAATATCAAGCATCTATATCAATGGTACTGAGAAATTTGTTGATGCAAATCATAATTATATAATGTGTTATATATAATTTTTTACGCATTAAATTTGTAATATGTTATTTTTTAAAAATAAAAATATTATTAAAAATATATTTAAGATTGAAATAACATTTTCGGAGTCCGGAAAAATATACAATACAAAATTGTAATATCGGAACGTAATTCCGATTGTTGAATTTCTGGTTATTTTCGACGCGTCTTCATTAAGGATTGTTGAATCATTATACTGTCTGTATTGAAATTGTATTGAAATATTGTTTGGGATTTTTTTTTGTACTGAATTCATACAATATAATTTTTGGCAATATGTACCTATTTATTATTTTTCATTAAATTCTCATGTGGATACTTGATCTATATGTGTCACTGAACTATTGTAGGTTAAGATTTTTTTAACTTATTTTATTTTGAGATAGGCAACGCAGGATATATTCTGCTCAAAACCTGGAGCAGTTTGTCTGGGGAAGTACTTGAACCTTAGAGAAGATCACATATAATCTGTCGAATTTTGGAATTCAGTAGAGGCTCCTTAAATTGAAGAGCCGGGGACAAATTTGTACGTTTGCTACTGAGTCCTAGTTGTATTTACGTCATTATTCAGCCGTCAGCGTCATTATTACATAGAGAGGGGTTGGTGCCTAATTTACCACGCTGCTTTATTGCGGATTGGTGGGACATTCTCTTTTTTATTTGACCCTGGTAAATGCCTTAACGCATTGACCCTGCCCCCAACAATAACGGTAGTATGGGGACTTCCGACATGTCAGAGCGTGCCAGACCGGCAACTAAAAGCGGCCATGGCCGATCAGCGAGAGGTTTCTGGCGGATATATTCCCTACTATGAGTAGGTAACGATCGCTATCGGGTATATATAATAACAACCGGGACTGAGAGCTTCTGAACTGAGAACGTCGTATCAGAGGCACGGTGGTCACCCGCCAGGATAGACATTTAAGCCTGAAAGAAATATTTATACAACATCCCGCAAAAAAATCGAACCCGCAAACCGTCGGTGTCTTAGGCGACCACTTGTACCACTCACTAAAGCGGTTTTTACATACTATGACTATACATATTATTAATTTAAAACCAAAGACATTGCAACCTGAACTCGTACATTAAAACAATACTTACTAAGGCACTTGTAGATAACGCAAATGATTCGATGAAAAAGTAAAGTGCACAATATATTACTCCGTTAACGTAACTCTATTTTCCCTTAAGCACCGTCTAAACGGTTTACAATTTTTTTTTCGCAACAGGAACATTACGCGTCGAGAGCGATTTCACCCAAACATTATCATAACAAAAACGTTCAGTAATAGCTTCGACACGAGTTACGCTTATTCGTTTGACGACATTCCCATACGCCGTTTACAAGATATCGTTACGCATTAGTGGAGTTCTATTATAATCACTTTTTACTCTTCTGTACTGTAATAGTATTTAAATATCTCACAGTTGAGCGAAATCCTTTTCTGTAGAGTAAAATGGATGTAGATTAATTTCAGCTTAATGCAAACGGTACTTTTATAATTTATCATCAGAATGTTTTTACCTCATACATCGGCTACCAGTAGAATAATAACTTGACCATAATCCAGTTCATAATCTGTTTGACATGACTGTATAAAGTTTTATCATAAGAGCCGATAAACCGCGATTGTCAGCGATAGCGCAACAGAGTTGCAGCCAATTGCTATTGCTTCTGCATAAATCCATGGTTGTCATTGTCGCGTGGTATTTCTGAACTTCTGTGGTTTCGTAACAATTTAGTATCGAATAAGGTAGTTCAGAGCGTTGTTTAATTACTGTATTTTATTTAATTTCAGTTAAGTAGAACGTGGCACTGGTATGGTTGCAACAGACAGTTGCAATGTTTATATGCGTTTGAAATTTAACGTATCTACGGCGTGGTCGCGTCGTTCCATTTTATTACAGTAATTGTGTTATAGTTATATAAAGTTGAATTTAATTCTTAAAAATATCATTAACCAGACTATTTCGACAAATTTTCGTAAAAAAAATTAAATTGAATTGATGTAATATCTTGACGATGACATGAAAACGAATTTTTATTTAACTGGAAATCGTATAATACAAAACAATAGAAACCCTCAAAACAAAAGTACGGTATTGATTTTGTCTCATCTGACGTTCAATTTTGAGTGCCTTTGTATTTTGAATATTTTCAATCTTTTATTTTCTCCGTTTTCTACGTGATTGCACACGTTACGGTTACGATGAACAAGTATTGCCTGCTTAGACGTGTTTAATGGAAGCGGACTTGTTATTACCTCGTTGAAGTTATGACATTTTTCTACTTTTAAATAACTTTTCTTTCAATCATTTATTCTTTCGTCTTTCTATAACACTTGTGATATGGTATTTTCGTTTTTCTTTCAGAGGTTTGTTAATTTTTTTAACTAAATTTAAATGAAGTTGACATTATGTCACTGTGTGGTTACAGCATTAAAGACTATAGCCAACCCCTTTGTTCCCGTGGGTGTCGTAAGAGGCGACTAAGGGATAACACAGTTCCACTACTAGCTTGGAACTTAAAAAGCCGACCGATGGCGGGATAGCCATCGAACTGCTGACTTTGAAAAATACAGGCCGAAGACAGGCAGCATCTTCGGTGTGATAAAGCCAGCCGGCGGTCACCAACCCGCCTGCCGAGCGTGGTGACTATGGGCAACACACCATGAGTTCACACCATTTTGGCTACGAACTTGTGGAGGCCACTACTATGTCCAGCAGTGGACTCTGATAGGCTGAAGTGAGTGTAAGTGAGTAGACGAGGCCTCCGTCCGCAGGCGACGAACGGGGGTGCGTAGGAGGCGATACTTAATGCGCCTCCAGTAACGCCTCTGTGCTCGTGTCGGGCCGGGATGGAAACCCGGTCCTGCTACACATGGCGTCGTCGGGATTATTCAGAGGTGAGCCGGATAGTCCCCATAGAGGAGAAGTCTGGGCTTTTCGTCGAGACCAGCCGGTGGCTGGAGGGATCCTGTTGCCTGCAGATCCAGGACCCTCCAATTAAAGCGGCTGAAGGCTCCCGCAGGGGTTTGGTCGGTACTGCACCCCCAAGTGCTGAAGCCGACATACGGTCTAGGATTGCCTACCCGGGCGTCCTGGATATCACCCGTAAAAGGATTCCCCTGCGATATCAAAAAAAAAGTAAATAAGAGTAAGTGATAATTATGATTTAGATTACAGATAAATCAATTATAATACAGTCAATTTAAAATGAAGCCTATTCATTTCTTGGTTTTGTTTAACTAGAAAGGCTTTAAAATTAGAAACATAACAATATAACTTCGTTTCGTCGCTTCCACCTGTAATATCTCACTACTGGGCGTAAGCCTCTTCCCCCATGTAGGAGAAGTATCACAGCTTAATGCACCACGAAGCTCCAATGCGGGTTGGCGGATATAATCTCTACTATGAGTAACGATCGCTATCAGTTGCATATAATAACAACCGGAACCGACGGTTTAAAGTGCTCTCCGAGGCACGGTGAGGAGAACCACAAGGACTGCACATACACCCAGACCACGTCAAACATCTGTATGGTCAATAAAAATGTTTGTCATGTGCGGGGATCGAACCCGCAACCGTCAGCGCAGCAGACAAAAACCAGTGCTGTGACCGTTGCGCCAACGCGTAGTCATTTTAATAGTAAAATTGTCAATTTAATTAAAATTATAATATTAGCTTACCGCAATATAACAAACAATTAATAAAAAACTCATTTAAAATAATTATACTCAATTGTCATCCAATATAAACAAACACGATATTAAATTTCGTATTCCGATACAACTTTATTATTCATTGCGTTTCAGTCGTTAAACAGTGATCAGAATCAATAAACTGTAGCAATTATTTTGGCACGCAGAAACATGAAAACGCGAAAACATTTGCTGACCTGCCGTTCGTAAGCTATACTGGTCAGCCGGAGTATCGTAGCGTACATGTTGTAAATAAAACTACGCCGCGGTTAGTTAAAATTTCACGAGTGTTCCACGGTTTCCGGCAAATTGTTATACGACCGTTACTTGACTGTTTTTTATTTCGGTGTCGTAATTAGAAGCGTTTTTGAATAGGAAATCAAAGGTGTTATGGTTGAGGCTGTGCATTGTTTTGAATTTGTCTCTGTGTGTAACAGTAGCGGTTCAGTTCGTTTGAAGTTTAGTTTAGATTTTTTTGTCATTGTTTTTGGTTTTACCGCAACGGTGTATCGATTTTATAACATTTGTGTATTTTGGATTATAGCAAGCAACAACAATTACAGCTGTAAATATCTTGTTTTTAATAATGGGGGAAGGAAGAGAAGGAGGCAAAAGTAAGGAAATTGCTTGAAATTAGAATGGGTACAAGAAAGAAGAGGTCAAAAGATTAATGTAGAAAATCGAACGTTGCAAATTAATTGTACTTTTTGGGTATGGGTTTTTCAGAATATTGATGGCTTGTCTTATTTAGGCAGTGAAATAACAAAACTATCTCCACTCTTTCCCGTTTTTAATCCCCTTCTTAGTCACCTTAATTTATTTAATGAGTAGGTAACACATTTGCGATGCTATTGGTGTTCAAAAAAAATTGTAAATTTAAAAAGTCTATTAAAATTAATAAATATTTCGTGAATTTTTAATTGTCTGTATATTCCTGATACAGAGTTACAAATAATAAGTAACAGGAACCCCAAAAAGTATATCAGTGTAAGTTAAAATTCAGTCTACACAAACATCCGACCTTTTTACCATCAATAACCTTGTTTTCCTTATATTTCATTATCCTTGCCTTTCCTTAGCCCGGGAACAATTGGATCCACTAAATTAGTTTCATTATCGTCGGCTACCAGGTGCAAGTTCTGAAATGCGACGTTCAAAAGCCGTTTACCTTCGAATTTGTTAGGATCACTAATGAATTAAGGAACAATTACTTTAGCTTTCTCAAACTTCAATATCTCCTAGTGGACTTTCATATTATATTGAAATGTCTTTGAGGTGCTACTGTGAGAGCTTATAAGTTTAAATCTAGGTTTTATTGTATTAGTACTAACTATATACTTTATATTTGTAGTTGCGATTATTTTTACTAATATAATTACTTATTTCTCGTTTAAGGTATCCGTATAACTTTTTACTATGTTTACCGTATAACTTTTTACTGAGTTTACCGATTTTGACGATTCTTACTTTAATTGAAAGATAATATTTGTCATGTAGTCGCATTTATATTAATCTTGGATGACGCCCATTTACTTGACTGTTTTTTGTATTTTACCTCATAACTTTTTACTAGGTGCACCGATTTTGATGTTTCTTTTATAAATCTAAAGCCAAAACTTCTGGATAGTATCTGGATTAGGTAAAACTACTTCAGTGAATATCGATCAAAAGATGCTACGTGGCCACATCTACTATAACGCTGTAAGCTGTTTTAGCTAGGGTGGCAGTTTATTCTTTGTAAATAATTTTAATGAGTGTTTTAATCGAAAGCAGATTTTTATTTATCTATTATTACCATACAAACATGTAACTTCTTCTTCTTCTTGACTAGATGTAGTTCGCGGGTTCACTCATGATGAAATTTATGGTTAATATTTAATGTATAATATTAACTACGAGGTTGTTACATGCAATGCCTACGAAGGACCCGCTGACGCAGCGCGTTTGCCACGAGTTGCAGCTGCAACGTGTGACCTTAATTAATATATCTAATCAGCATTTTTATATTTTACCTTTTAGAATTTAATAAATAATTTCATCATTCAATAGCTGAGCATCGATCACTATTGTGTCTTAGAATAAGTTTAATTGTATTTTTATTGTTTTAATTAAAATATATAAATGTAATTGGTTTTTTGTAAGTCCCCTGGCTGTCGTAAATGTAATTAGGAAGTAAACAAATGTTTTATGTTGATAAAATTACAGCAGTGAAAATAGAATGGAATTTATATTTGCTTAATATATTTTCGCGAGTAAATACTGTAATTGTCTTTTTCTAAACAATATGAATATTATCTATTTAGAATATTATTTTAATTAAAAACTAAACAAAAGAACTTTTGAATTCTAATTTCACAAATATAGAATTAAGCTGAAGAAATTTCATCTTGAAAATTATTCTATATTCTCAATTAAATTGTTTACAACCAAATTGTATTCATCAATTACCATTATCACGACAACAATACCATCATTATAATAGACCAGAGACGGAATTACCTGACAATTACAGGAAAGGTTTTAAATTAATTTCTGGTATAAAACCAGCGCTGTTATCAGGTGGGGATGAATTATCTGGGCACACTTCAATGCTCTCGTGTAAATTAAATGACATTTAACGTATGGTACAAGGCGATATTAAATTTTATCTGCAATATATTGTTATTACTTACATTATATAATAAATAAATATCTTATAGAAGTAGTGACGACGCGTTGGCACAACGGGCACAGCACTGGTTTGTGGCTGTTGTGTTGGCGGTTGCGGGTTCGATCCCCGCACATGACAAACATTTGTATTGGCCAATACAAATATTTGTCTGGTCTGGATTACTCATATTTGGGAATATATGGACCCTCGAAAATCGTAGTGACGACTAGTGCGTTTGTTAATTTTTTCGTCTACTTACGTTGTATTACTTGTCGATATAATTGAAGTCGGTTTTTTTCGTTTGCTAGCGAACACAATTATTATTTTAGTTATTGTTTTTTTTTTCATATATTATATAAGGTTTTTTGACGTACGTTAAGAAGGTGTATTCACCTTGTAGTGAAATAAATATTTTCATTCAATTTCATATACAATTCAAAACATTTTTTCAGATATAGACAAGCATTACAAAGCTTCATGAAAATTTATTTTATATCAAACATTCGATAGTAACGTGTCAAGAACAAAATATATATATGAGATATGATATAAGCAAGAGCTGCTTAAAATAATACGCTTCAAGCATGTAACTTTCACCCCACACCTGGCGTACGTCAGTACAAACGAAATTAAATGCACCGCCAAAATTCAACAATGACGATATAATTAGACATCATAATTTACTGAGACCGAAATGAGAGTACTCCATATCTCATTTCACCTGAATCCTGAAGACTATGGGTATTGTTACCCATAATTAATATAAAGTCAAAGTGTTGGGAATTGTACAAAAATCCTGTAAATTTATACACAAAGGCGTTTATTGAAAGCGAGATTGCAAGAAATTATTAGCCTACCGTTTATTTGTTATCTGTTTTTAAGGTAGGCGACTTGATGCCTGTGTTTTTGGGTAACAGCCGACCAATACGTGGCGTTTTTTTTTTTAATGAAGGATGAAATAGGCTCTCGCGCTTGAGCCTTTTATATCTCATTACTAGGCATAGGCCTCTTTCCCCATGTAGGAGAATATGGAATAAAAAGGCTCTATATGCTTATATTATATTATTAGTCTTATGTTATGATATGTAATGTTATATAAATTATTTGTATTATTTTTTATTATACACCTACACACATACTTTCTTAGACATACCAAGACTAGCTGGTAGAAAATGCATAAATTAAAAATGAATAATATATATACGTGTAAAGGAACGAGATTCCTTTTAAAAGAAATATTTTATATTAATTTAAAGGAATTGGTAAAATAACTTTAAATGTCGTTTCTTTGTTTTTGCAGGTAAGTTTCATTTTATTTTATTATTTTTATATTTATAATTTGTATATATATAGAATAATTGTAAATAAATGAAATCTTTGTTTTTACAGAGCAACACATGGTTTAAATTTCCGATTCCATATCTAAGTATTAAACTATCGTCTTATATTCGTTTTTTCATAGCGCAAAAAGAATTCAAACCTTTCATTTAAAAAAAAAAACAACAGTTTTAGTCGAATAAAAATAAATGTAATGTTAGTTTTGAATTAGTTTTATATTTATGAAAAATTATAAAAAAATCTAAATATCGTTAAAAAGGTGCGCTGTACTCATGTGACTCAATACACAGCGTTTTCTATGAAAATTGAGTCGAATAAACAAATTCAAAAACCTATTTTTTTTATAATCCTTGACGCGGAATACACAAAATTTTCACTATTTTTAGAAATTGACCATTTTTCAAATGAAAATAAAACGCCACGTCAAAAAACCCGTGATACGACGGATATAACTGAAAATCTATGAATTTTTCACTAGAATTCAGCGGCCATTGTTCATTGTACGTGTTTTTTTCGACTTTCTGAGGATTTATGGTAGTATAAACTAATTCAATATAAACGATCAGGATATCGTGAAGGTTTTAGCTTTGTTTGTAACGTAAGCCGATATAAATATTTAAGCGAATAATCCAGATGAATATTGGGAAATGTATGTACATTGAATTTGTATCGCATACTGAGTGGGAGCTTATGTTCTGTTGAGTATTTATTTTATTTACATGATTCATTGTCTACTGTATCAGCACATATACATATGTACATGTCACTGCTGTCTGGCCTCTACATCAGTTAAGGACAATAGTGGCTACTAGTGAGGAGAGTTTTATTTGCATTATGTTCATATTAGAATCGTAAAGTCGCTAATGATTGCAAAACAGTTTTGTACAACCGTAATTATTACCGTTACAACTTGATTCAAATATTTGAAATAAATAAATACTATTATTAAAAAAAATAATTTAATTATTTCATTGTATGTCAAATTTAAGTAAATGATTTTATTTTAAGATTGATTTAATCGTTTTGACCTTGTACATACAAAAAACATTTATTTCGGTAAAGCAATATAATAACTCATAAAAACTGATGATCGGTAAACATTTAAAAACATTTTAATATTAAATGCGGTAAATAAAGCAATAGGGTTATTAAAATGTAAATTAGGAACGCAGTCTTCATGCTTTTTGAAAATGGCGTCACGTTTTCGAGTCACTAAACACGGAGATAAGTTCTAATCAAAGAGACTGTTCGAGTCAGAGTCATGTTGAATGGCCAGTTGTTTATGCGACATGTTTTGTTGTGGACGAGACATTCTTCGTTATTCCTTATTATAAAGATATATACACATATCTTTATGTATACATAACAAAGATGAAAATTATACATGCTTGTCATATTATTTGACTTCTACTATTTACTTAAAACTTGTTGTACATGTGCCAGCCTCATGATTACTTAAAAATGATAAATTTTAATCTGGTCCAGTATTCATCAACAACCGCCCTGGTGTAGTGGTGCGAGTAGTCGCCTAAAACGCAGACGGTTTGCGGGTTCGATTTCCCGCTCGGGATGAATATTTGTATTTGTATAAATTTTTCTTACCGGTTTGGATGTCTGTCCTTGTGGGTCTCCCCACCGTGCAGCCATCCCCATCGGCAAGTACGTTAAGCTGTTGGTCCTGTTTATTATCATAAATACTTGATAGCAATCGAACATATCCGCCAACCTCGGATTGGATTTATTTATTCTTAATGAACACCGAAATATAGACACATATAAAGAATATACAATACAAGATGTACAAAGGCGATCTTATCGCTAAATTGCGATTTCTTCTAACATAACCTTCAACCTTCACAACTTTCCAAGATAACCTTTGGGTACTGGACACGATACAGTAGCAAGATTAAGCTCCAATCCTTCTCCTACACGGAAAAGAGGGCTATGCCCAATAGTGGGATGCTACAGGCTGAATGCCAACTAATTGTAATTCTTATTAATTATGTGTAAATAAAAAATATGAGATTTTTTTTGGACTATTAATTTTAATTTTTTATTCTCGCTCTGCAATGGAAGACAAATAGTTATGACTAAATCTTTACCTTTTTCTTGATTATAGTTACTAAATTTACTTAAAGTAAGCCGACCTGTTTAACAAATTCACTCAATTAGAAGTACAAATTGAGAAATATTGTGGACCTAAATTATAACCCTATAAGACGTTTCATTTTACTGACGACTACTTACTGATTATGGCTGTTGTCAGTAGTAATTTTAGCATTACAGAAGTGATACTATACAAAATATATCAAAAAAAAAAAAAAAAACTAGTCATCACATCCACAAAATATAACCAAATTAACCGGTCTAAAACTATTTTCTATTTAAGTAATGTTACGTTACCAAAGAGATTCGAATAAAATGGCAGTAATACTGACTCGCCCTATTCTAAATGTAAAGACTTAGCTACACACAAGGATTTAGTTCAAAAACAACATTCATTATGTATTTTATACATTACTAGCGATCTGCTCGGCTAAGCACGAGTGCAAAATACCTAAGTAGAAGATGGCGTCGACATGACTACGGTTCGCTACGAATTAATCTTGAAACTTTTATATTTTTAAAAGAACTTCATTAAGAATTTTATTTATTTGATTTATCTCTTTATATATTTAAGGTAACTAATGTGTGTTCTTTTTTAGGGTTCCGTAAAAGGTAAAAACGGAACCCTATTACTAACACTTCGCTGTCTGTCCGTCCGTCTGTCTGTCACCAGGCTGTATCTCAATAACTGCGACAGCTAGACAGTTGAAATTTTTACAAATTATATATTTCTGTTGCCGCCATAACAAAAAATACTAAAAACAAAATAAAATAAATATTGGGGGGGGCTCCCCCATATAATAATAACCCTTCGTGCGCGAGTCCGACTTGCACTTGGCCGATTTTTTAAATTTAATATTCTAAACAAACAAACAACAAACAAACAAACCTTATCAATATTAGTTTTCAAAAAACCATCTCTAGAATTCACATACAACTACTTCAGAAACCAAACAAATGACGGTAAAAGAATTTGTATCCGCATTAAAACTGAGCGAATTAAGAAAAAGAAAGTCAAGACTAGTTATTAATATTTAAATTATACAGCTTTCATAACTCATCACATACCTAAAATTTAACTGACTCAATATCAATTATGATATTGAGATCAGCTTACAAATTTTTTATTATTAAAATAAATTAAATTATACAATAATTTGGAAAATGGGTATAATTATTCAATATACATATAACCGTTTCATCAAAATAAAAAATAAAAAAGTTCGTATAAACGAGAGTAAAAAAAAATGTAAAAAAAACAAAACATATACAAATAAATAAAATAAACAACCAACCAAATGCGTTGTCTTTACTGTCATTACAGTTGTCAATATATAAGGATATAAAACCTCTTTACGTTAAAAGTTGTTTTTCATAAAGCACTTGTAACAAACAGTACGGATCCTTGAGCATGTAACAGAGCTTTAATGTTAGAGATGTCACTTCACGACAATCTTTCACGCTGACACGCCGTCAGTTTCTCGTGAATGATGTGAATACGCTTATACTGTTGGAGGAGTGACTTGTTTATATAAGATAGCCAAGGTTTTTTATTTAAATAATTTTATGCTATAAATATAGCTTAATATTTAGTATTTTAATCAACAATTGGATAAAAAAGAGTTATAGTAATGAGGTTCTAATTGTTTAAATAGTAATTGCGAACACACAAAGAAAATATAAATCAGAATCTATATAAATGTTGTACATAACAGGCTAGTAACTAAACTTCTTTTTTAATTTAGTTTGGAACAAAATGACTCGTTGAAATTGATAGTTATTTCATATTTTCCAAAATTACCTACAACGGTAGTATAAATGGTATTAATTAATATTTAAGGTGGTTATTTAAATTTAATATGAATGATGATGAATAGTTTATTCCAAAGTACACGTGTTCACAACAATTACAAATAGGTATTTCATTCACATATATTAAGTATATTGTGTATTTATCTAAATTTGACTCATCATTATAGTTTCAACTGTCAAAACCATTGTTATTTAATATACGTACTAGCTGTGCCTGCGACTTCTTCCACGGGGAATTTAAACAAAATAGGTATTGTTATTTTGCAGAGTTATAAATAAATAAATTTCTAAAATAAAAGTAGCCTAAGTTACTCTTTATTACATTAGGTATTTGCCAGTGAAAGTCCCGTTAAAATCGGTCCAGCCGTTTCAATGATTAGCCCGAACAAACAGACAGATAGACAAACAAAAATCGTAAAATATGTTATTTTGGGTATATGTGCCGTGTATACATTCATACGCATTTAGTAAAAAACTGTTATTTTAATATAACAGACACTCAAATTTTATTTATTTTTATAGATAAAATATCGAATATCTATGATATTATTTTCAATGAAGACTCATAGATGCGAGTTACTTTACGGTATAAATTTTAGCCCCTTCTGAATCGTGGAAACTCAAATTACCGTCGTAACTGAAATACGGGTCGGAAATGTTGGAAATATTTGAGCCCCAATTCAATGGCCACAGAACTACAACTTGAAGCTACGTAGAATCGGATAACAAAGTTAAGTATCATTAAGGTTTCAACTCTTGCTCCTTATATTGTTTCGTTTAGCTTTTGGTATTCAAATGTGTACGAGATTTACGCGAATATCATTCATTACAATGAAACAATTTTTTCGGATTTTCATCATAGCTATTGAGTTCCTTGACCATGATTGCTGTGAAGTATCCGAAACGGAGGGCATATAAAAAACATAATAAGTAGCGGTAAAATCCGAAAAAAATTGTTTCATTATAATATGTACGAGATTGTTTGAAGAATTTTCAAAACGTCCAGGATTTCTCATAGCAAAACACATTTTATGGCTTCTTTACTGATGTTTTATACAAGAAGAAGAGCTTTCTTAATCCTTCTTTTAATTTTCATTCCGAATTTCAGTCTTATGCGTCATATATTAGAGTTCTTTTTAGATATATAAAAAAAATTGGACCGTTTCCGCCTACATGTTCTAGTTAAGTTTTAATAAGGCGACGCGCAAGTCGTACGAATAGGTTCATATTAAGTCGGTCATTGCAGGTAACTCTTGACCTAATTCGTACATATACTTCACCGAATTACTCGCTTGCCCCTTTTTGTACACAATTTTATTTCTATCTTTTTATACTTTCATTTTTCCGTTAGCCTACCAGGTCGAACCTACTAGGTTCGATTGGTGTTAAGGATTAGTTTGAAAATAATCTTGTGAACCCTTTACAGGATATTCTTGTTAAATATACAGATACTTAATGTTCGGTTTTTTGTTGAAAAGATGCGAATTAAGAAAATAATACAAAACATTTTTGAATATCATATCAAAAATTGACCGCTCCAGCGGGATTCGAACCCGCGTCTCCGACTGACCGTGTCGGCGCTCTAGCCAATTAAGCTATGGAACGATGTACCCGCTAGAGCGAAATTCTTGATATGATGATTTTTATTTTCGGTTTAAGCGAACCGTGGCGCAGTCTATAGTGAGTTCTTTACAGAGACCCGTAACTATTCAAAGTTTCATATTAAAATGAAAATCTTTGACAGGAGATGACACCATGCTATTTTTAATACGTACGATTTTATTTTTGTGTACCCACACATTAGGAATTCTAAACATTTTTGAATATCATATCAAAAATAAATCAAGACGCAGGTTCGAATCCCGCTGGAGCGGTCAATTTTTGATATGATATTCAAAAATGTTTAGAATTCCTAATGTGTGGGTACACAAAAATAAAATCGTACGTATTAAAATAATACAAATTAGCAATAAATCACGATAACGTGGCCTTTTAAACCATTCTTATAAAACATTTGGACTTAATATTAGAAAATAGTAACGTAAGCATGCTTCGCATGATTAGACGTGTTAATTGTCGTACTCGCTATTACAAAGTAATTGTTAAAATTGTCACAGGATTTTGCCATACTTTTGATATCACCATTTTATGCTTAGTATGCAACAATTACCATCTCATCCCCAAAATATAGGTGTCTTACAAAATATGTTTCTTTAGTAACACACAAGAATAATCCCTGCATATTTTATTCGAAAAGAAATATCTTGTATTTCCTTTTACATCGCATCTCTTAATTTTACCGAAACAATTTACTCAAAGGCATATTTTATCTTTACTAAAACGAAAATTCGGGAAAACAAAATGTGACAAATATTCCTGATCCTTGCGGAATTCGCTTTATAAACAGGCCTCCGTACAAATTAAAGGCGCCATCCCTTTCCGATTCCGTTACGGAACCCATTTACGTTAAATTGCACCAAAATTTATTAGGATTCCTCAAATAATTCCATCGGTCAATAATATTTCAGTAGGAATTCTGGGAGTTTCCTTTAAACAACCTGTACGTAGCTTTACATTTGGAATTTGGCCTAAATATTACTTTGAATCAAAAAAATTATTTGAACTGGGTCGAAGGCTCTTGTGATGTTTTACTAAATCCGCTGTGGCATACGAGAGAAGCGATGGTCTAGCGGACATACTATGGAAATCCTTGAGTAAGAATATTTCGAACGAGTCTTTTAATTATGTTCAAAATGTTTTTACTTTGATCCGTGAACTGATTTTATTTCAGTTAAATATTTATTATATTTTCGTCGAAATTTTTTTGGAGAAAAACTTTTTTAAGCGCGCTTTATTTGTGGCATAAGCTGGAATGCGTGACAAAAGCGTTACAAGAAGTGTGGTTGAGGGAGGCGAACGGAAGTTGAGAGAGAGATATGATGTTAGTAAGGATAGAAAGAAAGAGTTACGTTTTATAAGTTTTACTTCAGCTATGATAGATCACATAACACTCGTTTTTTTTAATATTAAATTTTTCCAAGATATAAATATCCATATAAATATCCATATTTTTTTACTAGCTCTGCCCGCGACTTTGTCCGCGTGGAATTTAACAAAACAGTTATTGTTCAGTTTGCAGAGTTATAAAATAAAAATAAAAAACTAAAATAAAAGTAGCCTAAGTTACTCCTTATTACAACACCTGCCAGTGAAAGTCCTGTCAAAACCGATCAAGCCGTTTCATAGATTAGCCAGAACAAACAGACAGACAGACAGACAGACAAAAATTATAGTATATAATATGCATTATATCCGTATGCATTTAGTAAAAAGCGGTTATTTTAATATTACAAACAGACACTCCAAATTATTACTGACACCTGTAAATATTTTTGAACCAGTTTTTGATAGCGTACATAATAAATATAGATAGTTTTGGTGATAATGAAATCTAGAAATTTCATTCACTCAATGATTATTTGTAAATTTAAATGACACAAAAAATTATTTTACTTAAGTTTTATGTTTATACTAATATTTATTTCCGGTTTGATTGTTAGGCTTTGTGGGACTCCCCATCGTGCCTCGGAGAGCCCGTTAAGCTGTTGGTCCTGGTTGTTATCATGTGCACCTGATAGCGATCGTTACTCATAGTAGGGAATATATTCGCTAACCCGCACTGGAGCAGCATAATGAATTAAGCTGTGATCCTACGTAGGGAAAGAGGCCTATGCCCAGCAGTAGGATGTTACAAAGCATTGGTTATGTACTTGTGCTGTTTTGTTATTATTCTATTTAACAAAAAAGTCGAAATTAGCTTGGTTTATAGTCTAGTAGCTGAGTGACCGAGCTTAGCTCGGTATTTTTTAGTAAATCGTGTTTTTTGCAAATTGTATTTAAATACGATAATATTTTCCGATTTTACCGATATAATAATAATAAATATGAACTTGATTAGAAAAAGAAGGAAAAAAATAATTGATCTGCAGTAATGGGGATTTGAACCGTGGTCTTTTCGGATGATCCCAACTGGTCGATTTCCCACCTGAGCTCTTACAACTTTATTGACATTTGCGAAATTTACCTTCGTATTCTAACGATATTGTAGCCATTTTTTCATTGCCTGAAAATAGGGATAAAACGACATTTTCTAAAAATGAATCCTAGCTAGATGGATTTATCGCCCCCGAAATTCCCTGCATACTAAATTTCATGAAAATCATTGGAGCCGTTTTCAAGATTCAGATCATATATATATACAAGAACTGCTCGTTTAATACTATTAGATATATATAGAATCTCTTAATTTATAATTATTCTTGTATATTATGGTGAACAGTAAAACAATAATTGTGTTGCTTTGAAAAGAGGAAGTTTTTTTATTTTAGCATATAAACTAATTTTACAAAACATGATTTAATATTAAATTATTTACAATCTAACCTGAAAAGAGAAACAACATTTAAAGCTATTGCTTCACCAATTCTTAATAATAACTATTATTTAAATATTTACAATTACAATATAATTCTCACAATCGTTTAATATGAAAAAAACAGCTCCATAGCAACCAATTCGCAGATCAAATATCCATCAAAGAACAATAATTACAAATTATACTAATGGAAAAACAGACTGTATGGTAAATATATACATTGAAATGAAATCATTTCAATTTATCTCGAAGCCATACTTATCTTTTGGTGTATTTACAAAATAAAAGCGTGAAATTCGAATCGATGTCCGTAAAAGAATTTTCGAGAAATTTTTAAAAGGAACACCATAAAATTTTAATGAATTGGATCCATAGGCTGAGATAAAAGACCGATAAAAGTGATCGGGATATAAAATTCAACAATAAAGGATTTTCTCTCGTTTTAAGGCTTCGATTATAACTTTTTTTTTTTGAGGGTTAAGGGAAGCAGATTACTTTTAATCAAAGAGGATAAGAAGATATCTTGTTCTTTGTGATATTATGGGATTATTTATGATTGAGTATTAATGCCTTCCTGAAGAGACCTAGATAAGGGTCTGGTTGGATTATGATGTGATTATAGAAAGCGTCGTTTTGAAAATCTGGGTTGGCACGGAAATTTTCCAGGAACTAAATTTATAATTAAATTAACCTAGAGCTTATTGGTACGAGTAATATTATCGAATAACTACTTTTTTTTAAGTAGAAACTTTTGTTTCTATCTCCTTAATAGTTTTGTATGCCTTCAGGTGGAAATAGGAGTAGGGGATGGGTACGGTTACCGCTCGGATCAGATGTTTGTTTTTGAAGATGTTTTGTTTTACATAATGCTGTATAATACCGTCTAAAGCCGTTGTATCCGGCAATGAAATGAATGAATGCGGACTGGTAATGGTCGTCGGATTCCACCAACGAAAACTCACTACTCGGCAGTGAGTACCGAGGCAGGATAGAGTACCTACGAGGCCTATATCCAACAGTAGGAAGTTTGTGAGCTGGTTGAGTATAGTTCGGTTTCGTTTATTAGATTTTTGTCAAACAGATTGTTATGATAATCTACTACTATTTTAAAAAGTGTCAGTTTTTCCATTCCTCGAAATATACATTTTTAATTTTTCAATACGTATTTTTATTTTTAATTACTGTACTTTTAAGTAAGTGAAATAAAAAAATGAGAAATTATAGAACTCAACAAAAAAAAAAAAAAAAATCTTACATTCCAAAAACAAAAAAGATCGATGGTCACAGTTATAATTAAAAAAAAAAAAAAAAAAACTCGTCGTTTCGTATTTGCTCGATGTACATTTGCATAACGATTGTAATTATGAAACAAAATTCTTTTATCTCGTTAACAATATGTAAAATGATGCTCAACAATTACAGTAAATTATTAATTTTGGAAATAAGTGAAAATAATATTTAGATTCTATATCAATTTTCATTATAACTTAATTCCCCAAAATGTCTCGAGTCGGTTTATTTCTGGGATAAAACAAAAATATGCAATAGTCTTTTTATTTCAACGTTAATGAGTTCCTCAGTTACTGGACCGCGCTGACGGGGATTTGAGATACCACTACTATTTGCCGACATGAGAATTCTGGCCGACATGAGGTATCTGGTCGCATTTTTTATAAATGGAATAAATGAATAATTAAAAAATTCACATAACGGTCCCTTTAGGATGGAAATCCTGTGTCCTACCATACACGTATCGTAACTCCAAGGCCATAAAAATATCTTTATGATCTGTACAGTTATTTTTTTATGTGTAGAGATCGAACCCGTGTCCACTAGTGTAGTTTCTGTAGCACGTTCGATGCGTAGTTTTATTTCAAAAATTATTTTACTAAAAAAAAGTTGCCACACTTTAAACCATACCGTGATTATGATCGAATTCCTAATAGTACTTTGCCCAACAAATAAATATTTTTTCGAAATGGGCACCAAAGCAGAATACAACTTATTTAAACGACATTTATAAAGTTGTTCATTACCATGTTGTTCAGTACCTGATTATCAAAGCAATTATTTAGTAAAATGGGCTGTCTTTGTGTTGGTATGTATTCGAGATATAGTTATTAAATGGTACAATAATGTATTCTTAGAAACTTTATTAGATCATTGTTTCGTTAAGTGAATAAGTTCAGTTGAATTACGCTTCAGCCTGTAATATCCCACTGCTGGGCATAGGCCTCTTTCCCCATGTAGGAGAAGGATTAGAGCTTAATCCACCACGCTGCTCCTATGCGGGTTGGCAGATATATTCCCTACTATGAGTAACGATCGCTATCAGGTGTACATGAAAACAATCGGGACCACGGCTTAACGTGCTCTCCGAGGCACGGTGGCAAGACCCACAAGAACTGCGCAAACACTCAGACCATGGCAAACATCTGTATGGCCGATACAAATGTTTGTCATGGGCGAGGATCGAATCCGCAACCGCCAGCGCAACAGGTACAATCCATGGCTGTAATCGTTGCGCCAACGCGGCGTCAGTTAAATAGCAGTTTATAAAATAAAAAACAAATGGTAGGGGCTAGTAAAATTGCAACGTTGCTTGATGGTCTAGTCCTTTTGGTCTTATTCCGAAGGTGATTTTGCCGAGGAATTAATAACTGTTTTCGAGATTGATAAGATGTGAAGTTGTTTTAATGATGTAGGAGTTTGCACAGTCTTGCGGGGAGATAATTATGTATATCGTCTTAATTATTCAAGGAGTTTGGAGGTACTTTCAAAATAATTGGTGTGGGTATAATGACGATTTACCAGAGTGTTTAAGCTTTACTGATTTTTAGGGCGTTAGGGATTTATTTTAATAATATTGCAGTCTACGTGTTTATCGAAATTCGAAAATACATAATCGACTTATTGTGACAGTTTGTAAAACAATGACAAAGACAGGAGCTTGGTCTAACAGATTACTTAAAAGTAGATTAAGAAATATATCAACATGTACAAGTCTCATTTTTTTTTATGAAACGTACTTTTCCGTACGAACTAAAGTAAATTCGGTGCTTAGAAATTCAGAAATTTGAATAATCTCAAATCGATTCACAAAAGATCGTTTCATATTCATATTAGAACAACTAACAATAAAAATAACAGACAACTACAGCACCTCATAACTCTTTCGCAGGGCAAGAGTACGAACGAAAACACCCATCAACAAAGTCTAGTGGTGAACCGCAAACGGAGCAAGCAACGCAACGAAAGGTAGAATTATTTCAAATTTACTTACTTTGTTCTCTATTGGTTCTTTGAAAACGCAAGCTCGAGCCCATTTCACCTGACCGACTGTTTGTGGCATTTTATTGAAGTACTTTTACACACATTTTTAGTGAAAAGAAAAATGTGTACTTATTGTTTTTGTATGTTTTAAAGGTTAATTTGAATTGTGAAATTATATTTAATCGAAGTATTTCAATAGTTATTTACGTACCTACTTGTCTATCTTTTAGCAAACGCTTAGCAATTTTTTTTTCAATTTTAATACAAATTGTATAATTTTGTTGTATTCATTGTGTTCGACAAAATGAATGGATGCACAACGATATTTTTTTAAAGTATATTTAAAACTTTGTTGCTATAAATATACAAAATTAGTGATTTAAAATGTAAATTAATTATTATCGTAATCCACTTTACATATGATATTTACTTTCCATCTGGGAAGGTTATTGTGACGTGATTGTATTATACTTATGAAATAGTACGATAGCAAAACAATTAAAAAAAAAGTGTGATCGCGTGAGGATAACGGAAGTTGACAGAGAGAGATATAAGTTAGTGAAGATAGAAAGAGAAAGAGTTACGTTTCTTAAGTTTTACTTCAATCGTGTTTTCTAAAGCACACGTTTTTTTCCCATTATCAATAATAAATCTTAAGAATAATTTCCAAAAAATAATTTACAGGATTACGAATATACGTACTTGATAAAACACTCGTTACCAAACAACGTGTAGTGTGTTTCTCTTAAATTTAGGGGCCGGTACGTGACCTGGAGGTTCCTGAAGGGGACAAATTACGAGCTAAGTTTGTAACGCTCAAAATATATACCCGAGTTGGGATCTTGGAATCACGACGTAATGGGAACGTACCAAGTTCGAACAAGTTCACCAGTTGGAAGCAGTTGGTTGTGATTTGTTGAGGTCGTGTGAGACGTTTTAAGGTTATCGAGTTATGTGATGTCGTGTTGTGACAAAGGGGTTACTGAAAAAGGTGACTAGAAATGAAATTGAAGATGTTTTTAAGAAAGAAATGTTTTTTCAGATTAATGATAATATGCTACATATTAATAAATATGTAGATAAGACGTCGATCCTTTATTTTTAATGAAGTCTATTATATTAATAAATAGATCGAATGAAAGCTTGTTTCATAGTTTGAGATGTCGTAAGCATACGAGTATTGATCCAATAAAAGTTAAATTAAATTAATAATGTTTTATTATTTATTCAGACCATATTCTGATAATAAGTATTTATCAGCAAAGAATTGGAATTCGAGTTTCAAGGGATCATTTTCAAATACTCAAGCAAAATCAAACCAACCATCTCAAGTTATCCACTTCATAATTCAAGTACCGAGCTATTCCGATCGAACGAACAATCGCATATAAAATGCACTGAATCAGGGCTCGTTTCGAATTGGGCGTAAATAAATTATATCCATGTTAAACACGCTTCCAAAGTTTTACTGTAACATAACGGCTGGGACACACTACAACATATTTCATTTTCATTAACAAGTTAAAATAGCCAAAGAAAGGTTACATTAGGATTACATTAGGATTAATACCCTACTATATGGTATGGAAATTTAATTTATCACGCTGCTCCACGGTTGGTTTGCGGATATTTTGCCTTTTAATGAGTAACGACTCAAGTACTTATGATAACAACCAGTTTCGACAGCTAAACGATCCATAAAGTCACTCAGATTGAAAAGAAATTCATCCCGAGCGGGAATCGAATCCGCAATCGCTGGTGATTAGGCACACACTCTACATGTACTTACTATACATTAATTTTATATGCCACGGAACTATTTTAATTTTATAAGATGTGTATTTTTTATTAACTCGAATTAAAAAGAAAACTCACCAGCTTTTACGCTGGAAGGCAGTTGAGGGAACGACTTTTGTAATATTAAAAGCAATAGCGAAAAAAGTTTAATATTTTATCGTTATAATATTAAAACTGTCGTTATATTGACTATAATAAATTTACAAATAATATAATCTTATATATAAATTTCTCGTGTCACAATGTTAGTTACCATATTCCACCGAAACGGCTGGGCCGATTTTTATGAAATTTAGGTACATATCGGGTAGGTCTGAGAATCGGCCAACATTTATTTTTCATACCCCTAAGTTAGAGGGGGATTAAGGGGGTTAATAACATATATGGTTAAATAACGTTTGCGGGCTCAGCTAGTATATTATAAGAATGTGTTACAGCAATGAAGAATATAGCTACCCCCTCACTCACTCTGTCTTCGGTGCGACAAAGCCAGTACTGCGGTCACCAACCCGCCTGCCCAGCGTGGTGACTATGGGCAAAACACATGAGTTCACGTTATTTTTGACGTAAACTTGTGGAGGCCTATGTCCAGCAGTGGACTGTATAGGCTGTAATGATGATGATAACGTAAAATATCTGTTAACCCGCATCGGAGCAGCGTGGTGGATTAAACTCTGATTCTTCTCCTACGTGGAGAAAGAAGCCTATGGTCAGCCGTGGGATATTACAGAAGAAGAAGAAGCGTAAGTGTAACGTAAAATAGTGATGACAATTATTCTATATACGAGTACATTATTGTCATTTCAGTAATTTATATGAATAAAATTGAGCGGTTACTACAGATGTCTCTAAAATCAATGACAACAAAATATTTTATAGTAGCCATCTATTGATATCTCTGGGAAACTTTAGATTATTAACATAAAATTACTCGTGGCATTTAATGATACTTATACGCATTAGCCTGTAATAACCATATGGCTGGACACAGGCGTCTATCACCTGTAGAAGAAGGATCAGAGCTTAATCTACCACGCTGCTCCAATGCGGGTTGGCGGATATATTCCCTACTATGAGTAACGATCGCTATCAGGTGTACATGATAGCAACCGCGACCGACAGCTTAACGTGCTCTCCGAGGTGCGGTGGGGAGACCTACAAGGACAGACCTACAAGGACAGACAACAAGACCGGAAATAAATATTTGTATAAACACAAATATACACTCCAAGCGAAAATCGAACCTGCGACCGTCGGTGCTTAGGCACTGCCGACACAGAAAACGCACCATTACACCAGAGCGGTCGTCTATAAAACTTATAATATATTGTAATAAGCATCCTATCTGAGGCAATCTTATTTTTCTTAATAAAAGGCAGAAACACACCTATATTTTAATGTAACGGTATGCTGTTATACCACTGAACAGTCGTATCAAGAAAATCTTAGACAGAACAAAATCGGTCGATCAAAATATTCAATACATTATAATGTGAACCGAGCTTAAATATAAAATTCGAAATAGTTCTCAAAGTTCGAGGCAAGGAAGCGGAGACATTTAGATAAACTCCGATGTTAATTTATTATTCACACACCATTTATTCCTCCATAGTTATGGACTCAGTTGAGTTGCAACGGTAACATAATTCATGGAAATGCATAGTTTAGTACTAGATGCCGTTTGTATCACAGAATGTCTTGGCTGAAAATTCACGATATATACACATTTCAATAGTAATTTTTTTAAATATATTATAACAGTGGTCTGTTCCTAGGATAAGCAACTTAATGCTTGTGTAATCAAGTAACAGCCGGCTGATATAGCTAAATATTATTTTTTTTTATAAATGTACATGGAATAATACATAATAAAAATAAATATTTTTTTGTTTGTTGCTTTTATTATGTGCAAATAATACATATATAAATACAAATATTACACCATCAGGTGGAAATCGAACCCACGAACATCGAAAGAGTAGAAAGCAGGGCCACTACAAACTGCGCCAACGAACTAGTATTTTATGCATAGTCTTAAAAATGTCGTGTTTTCAAACACACTTTATTTTTCCATCCGTCTGCTGTCCGTTCACGGACCGTGTAATGGAAATATTGAAACATCGTCAAAAACTATATTATGGTATTAATAACTTTTTTTCATCTTTAAAGGATTGCTATCTTTTAAGTGTATTTATGTCCCTCGCTATGAAAGTTCATTGATAAGACTATGAAGGTATTAGTGACTAGTTTCTTTTTGATTTTTTTTTGCGTTGGAAATCCTTAAAAATGCTGTAAAATAAATAATAATTGCGATTTTATCTTTTCTGATATAAATTAAGAAAAAATAGTGGATTTTAGTCTTTAAGAACGGTTATGGCGGTAATTACATCATGCGTCCCTTTTTTACTATAATTGTTCTATCATAGCTATTTTATTATTGTTTAATCTTTTTTCTAATGATGATAGTGATGATGTGTTTGTGTTTATATTTCTCAGATTTAATTTTGTAAGCAACTTAATGCTTGTATTACAGGTAAAAGCCAACTGTTATAACTATATATATATATATTTTTAAATACACATAGAAATTATACATATATAAATTATACATATATAAATATATAAATACAAATATTACACCCAGACTTAGGCGGGAATCGAACCCGCAACCCGCGGCACAGACAGCAGGGCAACTACAAACTGCGCCAACGGGCTAGTCATATATAAATGACTCTATTTATGATGTTTTGTTTTTCCTATTCTAACATTATGTACAGAAGCGCTTGAATCAAACATTTACATCGTTGTTACTTAAGTATGTCGTATCCAAAGCAGTGTCAAGACGAAATATCCCATTTAACCCGAATTAATACAACTCTAAAAGCCTTTGAAAACTCTTAATTAAGACGTTCGCGGATTGCCCGAATAATAAAACAAGTTGAAGTGATGAAGTTACAATTTCTTCGAGTTTACGTCGATTTATAACTGAGAGGCCAAAGTTTTGTAACAATGGGATGAAATTGATGGAGCACTTTGTTAGGGAAGGTGAAGACGCTGGTCGGTGGACGCTTAAATTAATTATTATCTCGAAGTAGATACTAAATGAAACGGGGCTTATAAATTGCGGTATCGTCTTTATAAGTAGGATGACTTCTTGGTAATGCCTATGATGGTCTTGTATATAGTAGGTATGTGATAGTGCTTAAGAGTATCCTGTAATGAATTCTCTTATATTTTGAACGTTACGTCATGAAATCTTGAAGTGATTTGAATTGGACTTTTACGAGTTTACACTAATTTTAAAACTAACTTAAGACTAGTTTCAATATTGTATCTATCTCTGAATAATCTCACACACATATATATATATATATATATATATATATATATATATATATGTACATATATCTTTATGTTATTGTAACAACAACAATATATACTATTTGCACGTGAATTACGTTTTCGACAGAGAGAAGATAAAAAAAAACTGAATTTACTTTAAAACTAACTTTATTAATATTTGAATTATAACAATTTAATCCTGTAAACGATGATTCCACTTCAAAGTGGGAATATGGAATGATTGCCTTAACAAAAATAATAATTAAAACTAAATCCGTGGAACCATTACGCCGTTGCTACATTGACACTTTTATTCCGTAAATATATATTGAATGAAATGCAACGTAGACAATCCCCATATCATAGTACTATGTAATTCGCGGTGTATTCGACCACGTTAAAAAACTACAAAATAACAAAGGATTATAATAGTAAAGTCGATAATTAAAAACTAAATTATACCACAAAAAAAAACAACTTAAAAAAAACACATAATAACAGCGAATATATAACATAAACAATATACACACACCAATAAAAGAAGAAAGCAAAAAATATAAAACCTCATAATCTAGAAACACACTCATTACTCGAATAAACATGGCGGCATAGCACCATAACAATATTAACATGATTCAGAATAAGATATGTACCATACTAGATTATTAACTAAAAGCAAAACAATGTCACGCCGTCGGACCACTTCGTGCATGAAATAAGCCTGAATTTTCGTGTGTTTCCTTAGAGGGAACGACGGTACAGGATTTTGCTTAAGATTTATCATAAATATGGAAATTCGTGCTAAGAGAGTATAAAATGTTACATGGTTTTGTCGTATTTTCTAAGCTAGCGTGTTGGAAGGTGAATTCAATAAATAATGCGATCGCGATATCACGTGTACCTTCAAAAGTGGAGTAAGTTATTTGAATTATTATTATGTTATATACTTTCGAGAAAAATCCACGTATTTAATTATTTATGTTAATTACTAATGTATTAAAGACCGTCAGAAGTCGTTATATTACAACATCTTAACGACGGTCATTACATTATTTCACTACATACATATGTACGCGACACCGCGTTGGCGCAACGGTTACAGCCATGGATTGTACCTGTTAATATGTCGGTTGCGGGTTCATTCCCCGCACATGACAAACATTTGTATTGGCCATACAGGTGTTTGGCGTAGTCTTTTAATTAAAGAAATATTAGTTTTTTACATTTTTTTTATATACTTTGTTAACTGTTCCTGAAGCAAGCAACCTAATACCCGTGTTACACGTAACAGCTGACTGATATAAACTAAATTCACATTTTTTTAAACTATACATTTATATTATAGGTATAAATATTAGACTCAGTGTTGAAGTAGGAATCGAAGCCACAATCCGATTCTTGGAAAGTAGGGCAAAGTTTAGAGAGTACCATCTGCGTCTGCTGTCATATTAATTTTTTTTTAATGTCACTAGGTCGGCAAACAAGCGTACAGTTCACCTGATGGTAAGCGATTACCGTAGCTTATAGACACCTGCAACACCAGAAGCATCGCAAGCGCGTTGCCGACCCAATCCCCAATCCCCCCAGGAGCTCTGGTCACCTTACTCACCAACAGGAACACAATACTGCTTGAAAACAGTATTATTTAGCTGTGGTCTTCTGTAAGGTCGAGGTACTACCCCAGTCGGGCTGCTCCATATTTTGAGCAGGAAATTCCTGCTGTGCCCTACCTCAGTAAAGTTTGTTTCGTAAAGTTTGTTTTACATAATCTTTCCCCACTCACAAATAATAGCTAATCAAGCTAAACTATAAATCGTTGGTTAAATTTCCAAACGCTGTGGTAATTTCATTACGTCGAATTGATTCCCATGAACTGCGATACGGTGTATTAATGTCAAAATCAATATGCTGCGGTTCGGGTGTATTCCGACGCCTATGATTTATTTCGTATGATTAACGCCGTTTACCAGGCATAGATAAGTGTTAACAATATATAATATAATTTAGAATATTCTTTTGAATTTTTATTGTTAACCGCAAATAGTATCTTCGGTGCGACAAAGCCAGCTCTGCGATCACCAACCCGCCTGCCCAGTGTGGTGACTATGGGTAAAACAGATGAGTTCCTGCCATTTTTGACGCGAGCTTGTGGAGGCCTGTGTCCAGCTGTGGACTGTATTAGGGTGAAAGTGAACCACAAATAACTGCGGAATGAAATCGTGTGACGCAGTAATGTCTCTATCAACAATTCAATTTTTATTTGTAAAGTCTTTATTGTCATTTCAGAACAATAGAATAGAAACAAAGAACAATAGAAATAAAGAAAACTATATATTAGAGTATTAAATACAAGCACATTTAAATCATATTAATATTTTGAAATTTTGCACTTTTGTATTTGTACCAAACTGTACATAGCATGGTACATAAGAAAAACATCAAAATATTACAAAAATTAAAAAAAAAATAGCAAACAAATTATACTATTGACTACGCAAATACATATATATAAAAGTAGTTTATTCAATACTTATTTAAAATCAAGTAATCTATACTATTATTATAAATCTTAAAAGTTTGTTTGTTTATTTAAAAGTGCTTATCTCAGGAACTGCTGGTTCGAATTGAACAATTATTTTTTTGTGGTGGATAGTGCATTTATCGATAAAGGCACGTGAACACGGGGCACACCTTACGAAATATAACCTAATTAAATCGAATATTATTGTACTAGTAAGGTAAATATTATCAAATCCCGAAGTTCTAAGAAGTTGGCTAATTTTCGCTACATCCGTGGCAGGTGTGCCAAGAATAGTCGATGAGTGGCAAACTGACGAACTAGGCCAGCGGGAACATTTAATTAATTTTTAATTGATCGGAAAACTTCGCTGGTGCTATATTCTGAAATCTCTGGTTTTTCAATCTTTGACAACATTAAGCATTTTCGAATATTAGGATACAATTATATTAAAACTAAGTGAGAATATAACTTAAATATTAACTTTAGTGTTATTTTTTAAAGGAGTATACATTGTAATAATACTCCTATAATAATGATTTACTTTAAATCTAGAGCTAGGATTTTATATCCTTTTGGGAGTCCAGAAACAGGATAAAATTACAAACACCCAGACAACTACAAACATTTGTATCGCCTGTAATATTTGTCATGTGTGGACATCAAACTTGCGAACCTTAACGCATCAGTCAGTTAATCTAACCTCTGCCCTAATGCGATGGATAATAAGGGACTATGTATTTAAATTTGACGTAGCTTCGCCCTTAAGGGTACGGAAGTATGGCAAAAATGATTGTACATCCGCTAAATTTTTAACCGATTCTGTCCCACATAACTTTGTACGGAGTTATCCTATTTATATCATTCTCTTTTATTTCTCTTCTTTTATTGAAAAGGATATACCTCAGTGTTTTTTTTTATAATGACATAAAATGATCACCATCATCATCACTTCAGCCTATGGCAGTCCACTGCTGGACATAGGCCTCCCAAAGTTCGCGCCAGACAACGATAAAATAAAACGATAAGGGTTGAAAAACGATAAAAATTAATTAGTTTTTACACTTCTAAACTGGTTTTTCCAATTACCAATATGGGTTTGTTGTTTCACTACAATATAATGAAAAAAAAAATGTCTTCTATTTTTGACTCACAATCAATTTTCTTCGAGGATGTAATGATGCAAACAGTGGGTTTTGCGAGATAGAGGACATGTTAGTAGTTATTAAAAGAATTAGTAAATACAGACAAATCGTTTTTAAGTTGATAACATTCAAATCTGTCTTAAAAAAAAAGGAAAATTTAAAAAATAAAGCACTGAATAATTTTAAAACCTCTTTAATCTCAACCTCCATTGAATTCCCCTGGACATATATAATAAAAAATAACTGAAGAATTTTCGAGTTTTTAGTTCAACGAATTTTTTTTTAATAAATACTTCGAATTTCGAATTCCCAGTTTGAATTCAGCGAGAGAATGATTACGCAAATTAAAACGTGAAGTGATATTTTATAGACGCTTCACGTGATAGGTGCCTTTTCACTGGAAGGATATTCTTGGCTACTATCCAAACGAGGCACTGCGCTATGCTAACTGATTACAACCGGCCTTGGGTTGAAATAAATTTAATATTAAAAGAAAAATTTTTCATTTTATAAAAAAAAAGAAGCAATGTTAATAGTAGGTCAGAAATTTTAGACAATAATTAAAAATTAAGAGCACTCAAAATCTACTAATTGAGTGTTAATATTTTTATGTAACATTTCTAGGGCAAGCCTTTTTTGTGTAGTCTGTGTATTTATAACATTTTGAACTATGTACTAAAAACTGCATATAATAACTGCTTCCTAAAATCCGAAGACTGGTTTGCACCAGAACTAATTAGATATTCATGACGTCATGATAATTTCGGCTTATTCTGTCGACGAAGAGCGTCTGACTTATCTCAAACCTTTGAAATCTCTGTAAATATGGTGATTGTGTTAAAATATGAAATTACAATCCACAACTTCTGAGTATCATTATCAGCAGCCAATAAAAGTTTAAACAATAAGTTGTGTGTTATTATCTTGTTTATATTATGTACAATTTGTTCACGTAAACTGTTTTATTACAACTTGTTGAATGTACTATTAAAAAATACCCAATAAGAACTGAAAGTATATTTTCTTGAAAGTTTTGTTAGAATCAACATTTTCCGCATCATTAGTTAGCTCTGACGCAGCGTCTTGAATATCATTAAAATCAAATTAAGAGCAATACGATTTACTAAATAAAGCATTAACGAAGCAGATAAATCTAAGGAAAGCTAGAAATATTGGGATATGTCAAGTTTATTTACCAGATATGTATTAAAAATAATTTATTATAACATTTATCTAGCACTAACAAATATTGTGTTCTCGACCTGAATTTGAATAGAAAGTGGTAAATTTTAGCAGAAGCTATGCATATTATCCACTCGGTCAACTCGAATTTTTTCGGTAACACTTTTTACGAAGTATTTGCGTACTCTGAAAATGTACATCTGCGTTCTCATATCCTAAAACATTTTTAGAATACATTGTTTGTAGCATATGAAAAAACATTTAAAAATTAATGGTATATAAGACGCAAGTCATAAGTCCACACCCCGACAAACATCTGTATGGCGTTGACTTGAACCGAATAAATAATCATTAGCGTATCAGCCAATTTTATTTTTCAATAAAAATAAAACTCTTTTGGCGCTGGCTTTAGACTATAAAAGCATTTTTTTTTACATTTGTAACCTTTGATCTATATGTGGTTTTTGTTCAGTAAAAGCTGCATTGCGCATCTTTTTAACGTAACGACTTATGTATACGAGTATATATAGGGCGTTCGACTCATAACTACGTTCCTTCAAATAGGTAGTAAAATACAACAATTACAAACTGAAAATATTTATTATTTTATTTAAATTTACAATAATCATTATTCATTAATCTAATTTAAATATTACGACAAAGTAATTAAATTACGACAAAACATTTTTTTTTAACAATAAAATAACAAAATATTTATCTGAAATAAGAGGTGGGTACTTAGAGTCCGATGGAACCAACAGGGGGCAGAGTGACGTTCTCTTTTCAAGTCTCGGAGGTCAGTCCGCATTGCTATTATCGTCCTTTTATACTAGATAATAAACAACCCCGCTCTGCCTCACCACTGACTACCGGATGTGACAATTTATATTAAAAACAATTTTTATAAAACAACAATTAAAACACATGCAAATATTTCTAAAATATGTCTTAATATTTATTACAATTATTAATATGTATATTTAAATTATTTTGCACTTATTCTTCATTTTGTAATATTGTGCTGTGTGGCTACGGCACTAAAGAATTTAGCCACGCCCTCTCTTCCCGTGGGTGTCGTAAAAGGCGACTAAGGGATAACAAGGTTCCACAACCACCTTGGAACTTAAGAAGCCGACCGATGGCGGGATAACCATCCAACTGCTGGCTTTAAAATACACAGGCCGAAGACGGGCAGCAGCGTCTTCGGTGCGACAAAGCCAGCCCTGCGGTCACCAACCCGCCTGCCCAGCGTGGTGACTATGGGCAAAACACATGAGTTCACGTTATTTTTGGCGTAAACTTGTGGAGGCCTATGTCCAGCAGTGGACTGTATAGGCTGGAATGATGATGATGATGATAATTAACAAACTAAAAGAATTACGAGGATAATAATTCTTTCCAATACGCAGTTCTTTAGTTATATTCGTCAGTTAGTAATAATTTTCCTTTTATAGGTGTGTTTACGTGCTCACGAAAGGTATTATGTAGAACGAGTCGATCAAAGTAGCTCGTTTACCTGAAATAATATTTACATAAAAGTATAATATAAATGAAATATAAAAATTATTATCTAAATAATTAAAAACGGAGTAGTTATCGAAGTTGTCAGCGGCAATTGATTTACGAGTGCATTAATCACCGTCCAAAATCAAGCAGCAATTCTATTTATTTTATGGAAAACTTTATAAAAATGTTCACTAAAGAGATAGATTTTACTTAAATAGGGTAAAGGATAAGAAACGTCGCCACGATGAAATTGAACTAAGTTAATTTAAAACTACGTAGAGCTTCTTCCATTCATATTACCTTTCCTTAAGCTCTGAAAGACTAAACGAAGTAACTCATTTAACAATGCAATTAAAAGTTGGTCCATCGAAAAATGAAGTTATCTCAAAATGTTTCTCGAGTTTTACCTTCAATTGAATTTTATTAACAAGTATTTGAAGGAAATTTATCTTGAGAATTTTCTTTGTGAATAGCATTATTGAAATTGTTTTATTACATTTTAAAGAAATAAGTCATATTGGTCGACGGTAGCGCCTTTGGTGCGACAAAGCCAGCTCTGCGGTCACCAACCCGCCTGGCTAGCGTGGTAACTATGGGCAAAACGCACGAGTTTCCGCCATCTTTGGCGCGAACTTGTGGAGGCTTATGTCCAGCAGTGGACTGCGATAGGCTGAAGTGAGATAAAATGAGTCATATTGGATTTCTTCTCGTTAGACTGTAAGTTATCTATCATTTATTTATTTTTTCGATTTATAATTGTTTATGAGCGTAATTTCACGTCTGTCTAACTTGGCTTTAATGTTAGGTTTTATGTTTACGGAACTTCGAATGATATGTTAAATATGGTAAATAATAATAAACCTTTTTTCATCTTAAATACATACATATGTTTTATAGGTATTTTATGTATTATTGCGCTTATTTTTGTTTTAGAAGAGAATGTTTTATTTTTTGTTTAGCAAATGGAACTTATGATTCAACGGGGAAATGCGGCTGGCGATTTGTCATCATCGTAATGAGTAACATATGACATATATTTAAAAAATATTTAATTTTGCTTAGTAGCTTAAATTGTCATTGACATAAAAATATTTAATTATTGCTTAGCAACTTATCTCGATCTGACGACTACTTTTTGAGTTATCTTTCATAACGCGTATTTACGTGACTATTTTTTCGTCTACTTACGTTGTATTACTTGTCGTCTTTTTTTCGTTAGTTCAACATGATTATTCATCTATTGTATGAAATAAATTCTTCCAAGGAAAATCTTCTTTATGTTCTTAGCGACAACTTTCTGGTAAAATAAAACATAAAAAAAAAACTGACGACAGCAACGTCTTAAAACAAGGTTGACAAGCCTACCCTTTCTGTGTTTTTACAAAAAGGTTTCTACGAGTTTGTACAATAGACAATAAAAAGGTTACCGTTAAAACATACCTACACAAACTCAACGATATTTAACGGACTTAGAGAACATTCTGGTTTATGAGCTAGGAATTACGTTCCTAGTATTTTTCAAATCCGTGTAATATTGTGCAATTAATACATTTAAAGATCAAAGGAGTTCCTGAAATTGTTAAAATTGCACGTCTTCGGGCAGGTACTAGCGCTGGTATGTTTCACTACTTCCACTACTTAGATCATTCTGCGCATACTTTGTGTATGGAGCGAGTCACAAGCGGAGAGATGAATTATTTTCACTATAAGTTTTTTATGTTCAATGTTGTAATAATTTCCCAGTCTCAATGACAAGATGTCCTTTTGTTGTGTATGCGTATTTACAAGATGATGATTATGTAGTGTCCGTGTTTTGTCCGATCTAGTCTCATGTGTATTTGTTTGAGCATTGGCGCGCGCGTTTGTGTTTGTGTGTGTGTGTGTCACACATGTAAAGTACCACAAAAAAATAATAATAAAAAAGTTGTATTACAACTAATCTATGGACGTGTAAAACGTGTCTGTATTTATAAAGTTTATTATTATGCGAAAACCTATCTACCCTCACGTCATCAATTTGATTTGAAAAAGTTTCTGTGTTTATTATTATATTTTTCGAAACATGCCGTAATGTGAGTTTCAAAACCAAAGCGCTTTAAAACTTAACCTTTGAATCTAATACAACTCAGAAAACAGTCCTGTAGTATTGATTTATTAAAGGTTTATTGTTATTCAAATGTTTCGTTTAGATACGCTTTACACTTCTAACTTGAAATACAATTTTAAAAAGTTTTCCAATATACGTTACCTCCGGATAGCAGTGCGGTCAAGCTACCATTGTTGTGCTCCCATCCGATTTAAAGTCACTTTTAATCTTTTAACTCGTTGATTATACCGGATTTGTGTAGAGGTTTGAAATTCTTCACATTTACCACAATTCTGTTGTTGAAAATAATGGGTTTTGGGCAGTCGAATTTACTGCTCCTTTATAGTAATTTATAAACAATTTGTATCCGTTTGTTGACTATTGTTCTTATTCCCTCTAACGGCAGATATTTGGCTTTGCACAAATATTTGGTTCTGGTCTAGGTGTATATCCTTGTGGATTTCCATACGATGCCTTAGAGTGCTGTTCGTCCCAGTTGGTTCGGTTGGTCATAGAAAATAATTGTTTGTAATGGTAAAGATATTATCAGCAAACCTGCAATAATAAGAGTAGTGGATTAAGCCCTAATCCTTCTACTTTATGGCATACAGGCTTTTGTCCAGTTGTGGGACTTTAACAGGCTGAGTGATTTTTCTGAGTGAACTTTAAGAAAGTTAATAACTGACTTTATCGAATTTTTTGACTTTAGAATTCATATTTTGGTTTATAGAGCAAAAATGCTTAGGAACGAAAATTGTTAAAGTTATTCGTTTATCCAATAGATTGCAATTAACAACCATATTAGATGTCACTGTTGAGATTACTCCACTATACAAATAAAGTCACAGGCGGCAACTAGCTCTTTGTAATATAATATCCAGCGAAACAATGACAAACAATGTATATTACTGTTTATGAAACGTAAATACTGTGATACTATTATTAGATTCTCACCCTTAAGGTTTAGACAATAACGTTCAAAACAAATCAATGTGAAGTCGTAAGCTCCCCTGTCAACGTATAAGTTACGATTTTTTCTAATTCCCCGACACGCGACACCTGTGGCCAGTGTCGAATATTATTTTCCTCGTTAACTCAATGTCGGGAACTCGATACTAATAATCGAACCGAATATCGATTTCGGAAACCTTAGAAAGTTAGTGACATTTTCGTACGTGTGCCATAGCAGCTGATAGTTTTCTCAATTATTTTTGATCGATGAACTTTGGTTTGATATATGTGTCATTTTTTTATTGAAGTATTGTATAACTTTTTTAGGGATACAGGAATCGGTTTCATTGAAGTCAATAATAAATAAATATAACATACACACACGGTCGTCTGTTCCTATGGTAAGTAAATTAATACTTGTGTTACAGGTAACAGCCGACCTTTATAGCTATATTTATATGTATATAGATATATGTGAAAATCCCGTCAAAATCGGTCCAGCCGTTTCAGAGATTGTCCGAAACAAACAGACAGACAAAAATTTAAAAAAATGTTATTACGGTATATGCTCCGTGTATAAATCGATAAGCATTTAGTAAAAAGCGGTTATTTTAATATTACAAACAGACACTCTAATTTTATTTATTTTTATAGATTTTATTTATATTACAATAAAGTTACATTTTTTATATTTATAAAGTAAAAAAATGGCGAGTTAATTGTGTGAACTTTTTTAAGCACTGCCCTACGTCCTGTTATTGTGTTGTTGTTTATGTTCCCGTAATCGATACGCTTATTATATACATTAATTTTATATTGTATTTCGAATATTACAGCAAAACAAGCTTATTTTAACATTACACGGGAATTACATAAAAAGAGAAAATTCAAATTATGTTTACCAAAATAGAACTATTAATAATATTTTACTTTTTAAATTTAATAACTTAAATATAGTAAAAAAGTACAGATAAAATTAATTAATTATATAATACATAATAATATGATATTCAAAAAATGATTAATTAATTATTTAGTTTTTTTTAGGCTCACCTGATGGTAAGCAATTACCGTAGCTTACCGTACCTTACACTGGACACCTTACTTACCACAGGGACACAACACTGGTTAAAAACAACAGGTTAAGAAAGCAGTGTTATGTAGTTGTGATCTTCTGTAACGTTGAAGTACTACCCCAGTCGGACAGCTAGGAATTTGAGTAGAATAATTTCTGTAGTACCCTATCTCAGTTAAATATAATATGAGTTTGTAAAAATAAGTGTGAAAGTCTGAGTTGTATAGGTTATACGAGTATGTGTGTATGATTTTTTTTCTCAGAAAAAATATATAATTATGAGTCTACTTTAATGTATGCGAACTATATTTTATACGTGTGTAAAATGTAACCAAGCTCGTTTCACGTACAGAGTATACGGATGTGTACTAGTTTGCGGTTTTCTTGCGTATCTTCAGGCAAATTTCTAAGTACAGGAAGTGGTTGGATATGGAAGGAAAACATCTTTCCTATTTCGTTTAACACATGAACATTTTACGAATAGTATTAATAATTATAAACCAACTTTGTAAAGATTTCAAAAAGTATTTGCATCAATATTATAGCGATTTTTTTTAAAGATAACTTAAGATATTAGACTATTTTTGGTACTAGGTGTTCTAGAATGATAATAATAGGAATCGATTCAAAATACATACAATCAGATACACAAATTATGGTTTGTAATGCTTACATTCTATTCCTTAAGAAAAAACTTTGACACATATATTCAGGAAGTTTAAACATCTTATAAGTCTGTCTTTTATAATACAAGGTTTGGATATTAATCTACTACGCATCCTCTTTTATAAGAGCCGAGGTGTTATGTAGTTCAGTTAATAATATTATAAATCACAGAACTGCTGTGTGTAAGGCTGTACATATCAATGAATGAAACTGATTTGAATGTACGTTCGTGATAATAAAACGATTGTGTATGTGTGTGTAAGGGATAGTGTTATTTGTTAATTGTTTTGTTTCGCACACAATATACGGTTCAACGAACATCCCGGATTTCCATTAACTTAACAATTGTAAAATGGCAAATGTGTATTTTTCTATTTTTGTATTTGATCTATGAAGCTACCAGTTTTGTGTTATTGTTATAGATCAGTTCAGTTCATCCTATTTTAGTCCACTGTTGGACATTGGCCTCCCCAAGTTCGCGCCAGACATCCCGGCAATCTTACGGAGAATGTCGGTTCATATATCTATATCTATCTATCTATCTATAATCTATAATATATATAAACGCGAAAGGTCATTCATCACGAAATCTCCGAAACTATAACACCCACAAACTTGAGATTTGGCAGGTAGGCTCCTTATAGGGCGTAGACATCCGCTAAGAACGGATTTTACGAAACTCGACCCCTAAGGGGGGTAAAACGGGGCTTGCAAGTTTGTATGAAGGTCCTATGTTTTTGACGTAAGAGATTTGAAATTTAAAATGTATGCTCTATAGATGGTGAGAAAGTGTCCAAATAATTTATCTTTAGAAATCAACTCCCTTTTGGGGTTAAAACGGGGGATGGTAGGTGGATTCAGTTATCACGAAATCTCCGAAACTATAACAGCTAAAAATTTAAAATATACAAGTAGGTTCCTTATAGGGCGTAAACATCCCTAAGAATGGATTTTACAAAACTCAATCCCTAAGAGGGTAAAACGGGGGTTGGTAGTTTGTATGAAAGTCCTATGTTTTTGAAGTAAGAGACTTGAAATTTGAACAAAACTAAACAGAATAAAGAACAAAATAGAATAGAACAGAACAGAATAGAATAGAGCAGAATAGAATAGAAGAGAATAAGAACAGAACAGAATAGAACAGAACAGAACAGAATAGAATAGAAAAGAATAGAATAGAACAGAAAAAACAGAACAGAATAGAATAGAATAGAATAAAATAAGAACAGAATAGAACAGAAGAGAACAGAATAGAACAGAACAGAATAGTAGAGAACAGAAAAGAACAGAACAGAACAAAACTAAACAGAATAGAGAACAAAATAGAATAGAACAGAACAGAATAGAACAGCATAGAACAAAATAGAACAAAACTAAACAGAATAGAGAACAAAATAGAATAGAACAGAACAGAATAGAATAGAACAGAATAAGAACAGAACAGAATAGAACAGAACAGAACAGAACAGAATAGTACAGAGCAGAATAGAACAGAACAGAATAGTACAGAGCAGAATAGAAGAGAATAGAACAGCATAGAACAGAACAAAATAGAACAGAACAGAATAGAATAGAATAGAACAGAACAGAACAGAATAGAATAGAATAGAACAGATTAGAATAGAACAGAATAAGAACAGAACAGAATAGAACAGAACAGAACAGAATAGAATAGAACAGAAGAGAACAAAATAGAACAGAACAAAATAGTAGAGAACAGAAAAGAACAGAACAGAACAAAACTAAACAGAATAGAAAACAAAATAGAATAGAACAGAACAGAATAGAACAGAATAGAACAGCATAGAACAGAATAGAACAAAACTAAACAGAATAGAGAACAAAATAGAATAGAACAGAACAGAATAGAATAAGAACAGAACAGAATAGAACAGCATAGAACAGAATAGAACAGAATAGAACAGAACAGAATAGAATAGAATAGAACAGTATAGAATAGAAGAGAACAGAATAGAACAGAACAGAATAGTACAGAGCAGAATAGAACAGAACAGAACAGAATGGAATAGAATAGAACAGAATAAGAACAGAACTTGTGGAGGCCTGCGTCCAGCAGTGGACTGTATAGGCTGTAATGATTGGCAGGTAGGTTTCTTATAGGACGTAGACATCCGCTAAGAAGGAATTTTACGAAACTCGACCCCTAAGGGGGTAAAACGGGGGTTGGAAGTTTGTATGAAAGTCCTATGTTTTTGAAGTAAGAGACTTGAAATTTGAAATTTATACTCTATAAATGGTGAAAAGGTGTCCAAATAATGTATTTTTAGAAAACAAATGGAAATTAAAATATTTTTAGCATACACAACCTCTTCCTTTTTAAGTCAGTTAAATATAAGGATCAAACCGCGAACGTCAAAAGAATTCTTAAAATTCGAGATGTCTCTTACAAAATGTATGCACAGAGAATATTTTGGATTACATCCAAATTTTAGCAGTAATTTTAATATGCTCCGTAACTTAACAAGAAAAAAAAAAAACAAGTTGGGGTCAAAAATAGGAAACCTTATGTGTTATACCATATGGTGTATGAATTTAAGCCCCGAGGAAACTACCACGTGCAGTTTGCCATACTCCAATACTCTTATAGGAAATATAAGATGTGACTACGTACTAAAATTAACCAAGTTTGAGTGCAGTTCGCACAAATAGGGTTTCGTTGCACTATATTGTACTAAACCTACCTAAGGCCGTGTTAGAAAACTTAGAAAAACAAGTTTGTAAATTGAAGGTGCTTCAAATGATTGAATGAATCGTTACTGCGATCATTTTAACAAATATTCTTTAAAAATGTATTTTTTTTTGCGTATAGCGGTAATAAATACATCTCTCTCAAGCTAGGTAGTACCTACATTTGATTAGTTATTTAACCTTAAGTGAATTTAGAATGTGAATCTGACCTGAAACCACTGAGTTATCAAATGTATAAATTCTGTGTCATTTATTTCGTACTTTGCGATATATAGAATATGTAGAATGTCCTCCAAAAAAGATTTGTCGGTGATTCGAATTAAGTACTAAACCTTCTCCATATTTATATGGATTCTTCAAGTAACAATACATTATATTGCATGATAATATACATAAAAAACATTGGATACAGTAGATTAAATGTATATTGACATTTAAGTCCGGAAATCGATGCGTCAGATTTCCCGAAGGGGCGGACTGTTAGAGTAAGTCGAGGATTCGATATGGGATTTCCTTTTAAGGATTTATTTCTTTTATGAAGTTAGAAAAAGGAATTGAATATATGAATCAAAAAGACAATAAACAGAAGTGATGCTAAAAACAAGGAGCTATTAGTTGAGAGCAATGACATATCTTTTAAGCACTACGGGAACAAACCTTCCGACATCAGGAGCGCGTTACCGAACACACGCCAACTGTCAACTGCCAACACTGCGTATCCTTTAGGTGGCTACTTAATTATCACATGAACGCAAATTTACTTGAGAGCTTAGTTTGGTTTGATCTTCTGTCTTGAGGCTCTTTACTAGTCAGACTGCTCCAGATTATGAGCGACATATTTTCTGTTGCTCTAATCCCTAGTCTGTGGATTTTTTAAGGATAATTGTATTTGCTCGCAAACGAAAAAAACCGAATTCAATTACATCGACAAGTAATACAACGTAGGTAGACGAAAATATAGTCAAGTAAATACGCGTTATCACAGATTACTCAAAATGTTATTGTCAGATATCGATGAAATTTAAATGTGACCATATGATAAACATCTTCATCATCAGCTTTCGATTAAATTAAAAACCGTCAAAATCGGTACACCCAGTAAAAAGTTATGCTGTATAATACAACGTAGGTCGACGAAAAAAAGTCAAGTAAAAACGCATTATTAGATATAACTCAAAAAGTAGTTGTTACATCTCAAATAAATTTAAATGGAACAAAATGACACACACCACCTTTCGATTAAAAATTTTTTTTGTCGAAATCGGTCCACCCAGTCAAAAGTTCTGAAGTAACATACAAAAAAAAATACAGTCGAATTGAGAATCTCCTCCTTTTTTGGAAGTCGGTTAAAAACTTAACGAAGTACTTATGACTATGTTTAAGTGATAAGTGTAAGAGAACATTCCAGAACATTTATAAATCTGATGTTTTCTTATATTCCCTTTGAATAGGGAACTCTAAAAGCCTAGTAATGTTATTTACTATAGTGTTCATCGAATCGTTTACTGTTGACATGTTATAATTGTGCTTTATTGTTCACGGGCCGATGACGTAGGCGATGAGGTCTCGTACACACTGGTTGAGGAATTTTAATAATAGTTTTTTTTTGCAAATGAAATTGATACGACGTTTGTCAAATAAAATTATCAAATTAAGGAAATGCCAGCGACGTAGCTGTTGCTATAAGATTAGGACTTTAGATATTTAGTTTAAAATAATTAATGAACAATTCAGAACCTATTATTGCGTACCATTACATCACAACGGTTTGGACATATGATATTGAGCCGCTATGTATATGGGTTCTTTTGAAACAACAACTAATACAAATGTAAAATTTAGTAGCGCTTAGAATTTGAAACTGATCTTTCTGTTAAGATTTTATATATTTTTACGTGCTTAACCAAATTGTACACGTCAAAAAAAAAAATATAAATTTTAGTACAGTTTTTGTACGAGTTTTATAAAATACTTTAGTTTGAATACACCTTTACTGAGGATTTTGTTATACAGTGAGTGACGACATCCGCAGGGCTTCGGAAGCGTTATTGTTTGCGTTAATTCACTGCTATTTTTTGTTTATTTGTTTGTATAATGATGTAGGTTATATTCGTTGTTTGACTTTAAATGGCTTTTATGAAGTATCATTTGTTGTTGTTTAAACAAATCTTGTTAAATGTTACGTACACGACTATTTACAGTCAACATTGCAGAATCCATATTTTTATACTTGTAATTTTTTTTCTGTACTTTCATTTCTTAAATATTTTAGAAGTTTTTAATTCGACGGAATTTTAATGATACTGTCCTGTTATTTGAATGTATATTTTTAATGAGACAACGAAGCGTTGGCGCACCGGTCACAGCACTGGCTGTTGCGCTGGCGGTCGCGGGTTCGATCCCCGCTCACGACTGTCATTTGTATTGGCCTTATAAATATTTGTCATTGTATGGGTGTTTGTGCTTGTATACCAGGGGCCGTGGGGGGGGGGGGGGTAGTACTAGGGGCCGTTGAGTGTGAAGTGTTTATTTATTTATTATGAGAAGTTGACTTAACTCAACTGACCAAACGACCCTCTGTTGACATGGACACGTCTTCTCTGCAATATGGAATTGTAGGATAAATAACCATTATACTCCACTGCAGAATAATGATTTCCATACAATAATTTCCTATGATATCTATGTCAATAGCTGCGAATGACGGCATGACTAGCTCTCCAAGTCACCATGGAGTACAACGACGTATGTCCCAATAAGTATTTGTTTATGGTCTGGGTGTGTACCATAAATATTTGTTTCAAAACTGAAGGTGTGTTTTTGATTTTATTAATTTATTATATTACTTTGTAAGTGGATGTTTAATTTAAGCCCTATTATGTTACAATACGTTTAATGTTCGAGGTAATAGTGGTTCCTAGAAAATGTCTAACTTAAATAGTACTTTGAAGTTCCAGTATTTATACGTCACAGAAATACTGCTGTCGATTTTCACCTAGTAAATATTACGTATTTCCTTGCTAATAATTTGAATAAGTTTTACTAAAAAATATTTGTTATCATTTATTTTTGTGTTACCCACACATTAGGGAATTCTAAATATTTTTTAATATCATATCAAAAGTTAACCGCTCCAGCGGGGATCGATCCTGCATCTCCGACTGACCGTGTCGGTGCTCTAGCCAATTAAGCTATGAAACGATGTACTCGTATGTACCCGTTAGATCCCAATCTTTGATATGAATACTTTATATTCAATTTTAATTTTTTAAATATTATTTATAAGTTTTAAGCGACCGAGGTGATTTTGGATATGATATTAAAAATGTTTGTTATACCTAATAAGTGAAGGGATTAACGGAATATAGATTCTCTTAAAACTACATTATTTAACCATTAAAATTCAGTCATGTCTAGTTTTGTTATACGTATACTAAATATGTAATACGATATGACACAAATATTCATTTAAAATAATAAATGTAATCAAATGAATTTTTATAGCGTACAACTTAAACAACAATCAATGGTATAATTTCATAGTTTAAAGTCACCCCTCATTTAATATAACGTTTAAAATGCTAAAGCGATGCGAAATAGGTTTCAATATTCCGAGTATATTAAAATTTAACACCCTATGCAGCGTACCCTGCATTAGAACGGGCACCACATATTAATGAACTAAAGTACGTAGTCTCGGGGGAGCCCGCTGTATGCGGTTGTATATTGTTACTTTAAGTGACGTGAATTTAGCTATCATTCTCTGAACTAATTACTATTGCTACATGATTATACCCTTGTTTTAGACTGCTTTGTTTGTCTGATCGTCAACGAGACTATTTCTTTAAAATTTTACGACAAATCTGATGACAAATTGTGAAAGTAAAATAGAGCTAATAATAAGTTTTCCATACAAATGTGTTGGCATTATTACCTCAACCTTATAAAGTTTGTAGGTAAAGTTCCTTTCACTGGTGAGTCTGGCAATTTTTTGTCGGTTATTTTTTTGGAATATCTAGAGCAAGGTGGTAAATTATTTGGTTTATATTGGTATTGTCGTGTTGCGCTCGTAGTGAGAAAGTAGCAACAAAAACTCGGAACTGGTAATCGGAACGGAACTGGTATAGGGATAGGGGCGTAGGAGCAAAGGGAGCAAAGGGAAAACAAGGGACGTTGATGACAACACGTTGGCATAATTTTTATCTTTTTGGAAATGTAGCTCCCAGGGAGAGGCTCTACATAATACATAATCGACGATTAAGGCAATAATTACTAAGCGACATGTTGGCAACTTTACTCTAGAGCATTTCAAAGTTTTTTTTTTTTTTTTTTTTTTTTAAATTAATCAAAAATCGCCTATTAGTCATTGTTACTCGATTCTAACGGATTTTAAATGCAGTTTGAAAGCTTTGTAAGCTGATATTTAAGGATTATTAATTTTCTCAATATTTTAAGAAATAATGTCAATATCGCCCAAAATGTATATGTGATATATATAGTCCTCCAATCCTGCCCAGATTTAGAAATGGTAATTCTACGAACACAAAAATGTCTTTTTGTAAAAGTTATTTTAATCAATACGTTTACAAAATATTAATAAGGTTCAAGGCAACGTGAAATGAATGAAGATCGAAGTTGAAATAATCTAGTCATTAACGATTTTGAAACAAAAAAAGATTTCTCTAGAAACGATTGAAGTAAAACTAATTTAGACATGAATAGCCGTGTCGTAGATCTTACCATCGTCTGTCTTCCGATATATCCGGAATCGTAGTTTCAATTTGAATCTAGCTTCAAATGTCCGGTTTTCATTTAACTAAGTACTGAGTGGAAGAGTCGGTCGGGATTAATTACTATGGAAATGAATGTGTCGGGTGCTTTTACTTGGCGGTTGGATTATAGACGTAATCGAATACTTACCATAAACTTTTTAACTGAGGCAGGGCACAGCAGGGATTTCCTGCTCAAAATATGGAGCAGCCCGACTAGGGTACCTCGACCTTACAGAAGATCACGGCTAAATAATACTGCTTTCAAGCAGCGTGGTATTCCTGTGGTGGGTAAGTTGACCAGAGATCCTGGGGGAGAGGGGGTAGTGTCGGCAACGCGCTTACGATGCTTTTCGGTATTTTGGTATCTATAGGCTAATCACTTATCATCATGTGAGACGTAAGTATGCTAGTTTGCCGACCTACTTCTATATTGAAAAAAAAACCGTGTATCGTTCGTTCTATTTTTAAAAACGCATGATTTAAACTATTTATTACAAATAATTGGTTCAAACAGTATTATGATTGGTGATCAACTGTGTTGAGATTAATTTTTTTATCGTTTATGTTTTTAATGTTTATCTAAGTGGAAAAAATCCTATTTAATTATAAATATTTGTGACTAAAATTAATAATAATAAAAAATACTGATTAAAATCAATTCAGCTGTAATGAAACATTTTTATGTAAATTGATGGCGTGACAGCTTAAGCCATCACATGGCTATAAAAGTTCGAACAAGTGCCTCTTAATTTAATTTATTTCACATCGTGCGATAATTAATTATATCGATTTTCGTATCTGTCCATGTTTTAACGTAAGACCTAAAGTTTATAAAAAGGTAATTTTTTTTTATTATTTTTATTTTTATTTTTATAGTGCAGTGGCCTCATAACTAGAAATTAAATTATTGGTTTACAAATAAAATAAACCCTAAAAAAGTATAGAATGCTACTGTATATTATAAACTTGTCGATTTAAGGTTTTAAATTAAAACAAATCGTTAACGTTTCGACTTCTTGATCGACAAATCAACGACCGAAGTGCAGTTTGACGGAAATCATAAAATTAGGTAAGAACAAGAAGCTGTTGAAAGTCATAAAACTGTAATAAACACGTATCACTGCATTTGACCCGCTACCAGTCACTGGCACCGCAGAACAATTTTATTACTTTAGAGAAAACCTACTTATACTTTATATCGCTTTAGAGCGCTTTATCGTTTTGCCTTAAAGTTTATATTCGAGTAACTTGATTGATTCCACATCGCTGGAATGAAGAGACGCAGATTGACGCGTCCAGCCGTCCGTGAAGCCTCCATACCGATGTTACGATAAAACTAATAGAGTTTCGTACCAACCAGTTAATGTAGTTTAGCTAGCCAGGTTTTTTCCGTAGAAATTTGAACGTTTTTTTTTTTTTTGGTTATGGAACTGATTTTGGGTGTTGAGTCTGTTCGATGGGAACTTAATTTTTGATTTGTTTTGTAACTAATCTATAGTGTCCCTAAGCTTAGTGTTACTTTGCAGGCTGAGGTTATAATAATACCATTAAAAATTAAAACTATAAAGGTATATTGTTTTACTAATATATTTAAGGATCTTAATGGTTTCAATTAAAAAATGTGCGAATTTAAATACGTTTTATGACCAAAAAAGACTAAGCTTAGCATTGAAGATATTTTAGAAAGATTATTATTATATTTTAAATCTTTTACATTTGTTTTACGTTATTACCACTGTTACAGCTTTATTCATGTATTTTCTATCTGTTTTTACCTATTATAATTCAATATTATTAGCTGGGCCCCGCGGTTTTACCCGCGTGGATTTGAGGGAAAAAGTAGCCTGAAATTTAACAAAAAATTTACCGACCGTCAATTATGTTGACGTTGTTTTGATGTTTTATAAAACGATATATAATTTATGTAGAGTAATTGTGAGGTTTTTTCTAAAAAGGGAGGCAAACATCTTAACTTTAGCGTATTTATATACTCGTATATGATGATATTCTATATATTGTAAGGGATATATCTCTATTACTACTTAGCACCAAATCCTGCACGTGCTGTACTGCTGGTCATTCCGACCTACATATGTAATACAAAGTAATCTAATAAAAAAAAATTAAACAAAAATTAATCATTAAACAATACAAAGAAAGCAATACCACCACGTTCTGGTTCCATTTTGTCCCAACATCAGAATGATGCTTTATAAATGAAAAGCGTGACTTTCCTCACAGGCGAGGCATTTTGCGGCTTGTTGGTGATTCATTTCGTTTTAACTGTTGTTTGATTTTATAGATCGTCGCTTGTTTCATTTTATTTCAATGATTGCTTAACTCAATGTTAAAAGCTTGGAGTGACAATAAGTTGTAGGTAATAATTTATTTGATATGTATAATACAATTTCTTATATGGGATTTTTAATATTTTTTTAAAATTATATTATGTCACGAAATATTTAAAAACGTATACCTCTGATAGCTGTAGTAGGGAATAGCAGGAAATATCCTGTTCAAAATCTGGAGCAGCCTGACTGGGGTAGTACCTCGACTTTGCAGAAGGTCACAGTTAAATAATAGGTACTGTTTTCAAGTAGTGTTGTGTCCCTGTGGTTAATAAGGTAACCAGAGCTCCTGAAGGGTTGGAGAAAGGGATTGGGGATTGGGTCGGCAATGAACTTGCGATGCTTCTAATGTTGCAGGCGTCTTTAAGCTACGGCAATCGCTTATCATCAGGTGAGTTATATGCTTTTTTGCCGATACAGTTGTATAAAAAAAATAATAATCATAAATATTTAAATCCCTTACAAAGTGAGGCAAACAATTGCCATACAAATTTTCAAGCACTTGAATACGAGGTTAAAAAGAACAATGTGACATAAATAAATATTGCATGTATTTTCTAAAAAAAGTTTCTAGAAGTCTTACTACTGAACCTGACATCATGTTTGGCTAGTAAAGTAAAAAGAATATGGTGTATTTATTTAAATAGGCGAATCGAAAGAGCTTAGAAGTATTTCACTGCAGGGAAAGGGCTTTATTTTCTATACAAGAATGGTTGTCAAGATTTTTTTCTGATGTGAACACGATGAGAAGTTATAATACTTCAAATATACAAACTTGAAATAAAATTTAAAAATAAGTAATTCTAATTTTTCGTCATTAATATGCCTGCCATTTATATGAGCATGAGCATACAGAGCTCCTGGGGGGATTGGGGATTGGGTCGGCAACGCGCTTGCGATGCTTCTGGTGTTGCAGGTGTCTATAAGCTACGGTAATCGCTTACACACGTGAGCCGTACGCTTGTTTGCCGACCTAGTGATATAAAAAAAAATATAGTGGTAATTGGCTGATCGTATGAGTCATAAGACGGATGGCCACTGGAATCTACGTAGGCTAGAGTGAAGACCATCGGTAAACCCAACTGCGCAAGATCGCCACAGTGATTAGATAAGTTAGAGACAAAAGAACTTTTAACTCGAGCTTCAGAAGGTCTATGTCCAAGAATTACAGGACGACTCAGTCGGGCTCCTTACTATAAAGCAATAAACTGTTTTACATTCTAATTCATAAAAGCTTCTTACTTGTACCAACAGCGAAATTTTGACTTACAATGCAATTTTATCTGCGTCGATAAAGAAAGCGCATTGCGTTGGTAATATTTTTAAAGCTACCAGACACAAAGTGAAGAAATTCTCACAGGACTCATAAAATATACGTCACATATGCAAAAGTTATCGTTACTTTGAAATACGTGGCCATGCGAAGTTTTCGCCAGCAAATACTCATATAACACTCCGTAAAGACGTAAAATTAAGGGCCAATTTTTATTATGATATTATTGGTCTGAGATATAATTTTATTTAAAATTTACTTTTACTTATAAAAGTATAAATTATATATAAATTAATACCTATTGAGTTATCTTTCATAATGCGTATTTACTTGACTATTTTTTCGTCAACCTACGTAGTGTTATACCTCATAACTTTTTGCTAGGTGTACCGATTTTGATGATTGTTTTTTTTTTAAATCAAAAGCTGGTGATTGACGACGCGTTAGCGCAACGGTCACATCACTGCTTTGTGGCTGTTGCGCTTGCAACTACGGGTTCGGCAGGGATGTTTGCAGTGGTCTGGGGGCTTGTGCAGTCCTCGTCTCCCTACCGTGCGTCGGAGAGCACGATAATCCGTCAATTCCGGTTGTTATCATGTATATATGATAGCGATCGTTACTCATAGTAGGGAATATATCCGCCACCCGCATTGGAGCAGCGTGGTGGATGAAACTCTGATCCTTCTCCTACAGAGGCAAGACGCCTATGTCCAGCCATATGGATATTACAGGCTAAAGCGTATAAGTTTTATTAAATAACACGAATAATTTTATGTTAATAATCTAAAGTTTCCCAGAGATATCAATAGAACGGTGGCTACTAAAAATATTTTGATATCATTGATTTTAGAGACATCTGTAGAAACCGCTCAATTTTATTAAGCTCTGATCCTTCTCCTACATGGGAAAAGATACCTATACCCAGTAGTGGGATATTATAGGCTGAAGCGTAAGCTTGCAAAACAATTATTATTGATACTTTTTTTTACAAAATCATTGTAACATAACTATGTCATACCGTACGCGTTTCGTAAAACATGAGTTGCAAAGAAAAGATACCGTGATATAAAGTGACAGAAAACTTCTATACGATACATTTTCACATAAATATCCTTTGCATCTTATCTTATCCGGGATTAGTTTTGTTATTTGAATTTTATGCTACTGCTCGCACTTCGAAGATATATAACGACGTTTCCTGATATTGTAGAAGAGTGTGAGATTCGTATTGTATTGTAAATATTTTATGATAAAACTGTTTCTATTTTAAAGTTAGAGGCTGCGACTGTTTCCTTGAACATTGTTGTTAAGCACGACATTGATTTTGTAAAACAAACTATATTAAATGTGGTATGTGTCATCTATGATCTTGTAAATTATTGCTAATAAAACCACACAATTATATCGACTTGTAAATATTGAATTGCTCGTATAGTAAGTATAAATGATTATTATCGAAGAAATTGTAAAACGATTAACATTATATGGCTTAAAATCAATTGAACTTGCTGTTGACAATTAATTCCTATCAACTACTATATACGCCTCTCTTTTTATCATATAGAAATAAAAAGAGACAGATATATACGATTGGCAATATACTGACGTACGTCAGCGATAATTTCAATAAGCGATAATAATGAACGAAAATAATTCCTTATTAAGCTTGCTCGTTATTGGAATTTTATAGCTAAGAAAGTTCATTAATAAAACTTAATTAAGTTCACATTAAGACCGTCAGAGCGGATTTACTGAACGTCACTGAAAGAATTAATGGGGATCTGGAGAGATTAAAGGGAACACCTTTAAGTGTACACACGAATAAATATTATGTCACGGAAAGCAGCGTTTATGGAAATAATGCAGAAAGCGGCTCAATATTGCAAGCTAGCAACGGAAACAGCTTTCCACCAGGTGAAAAATGTTTACTTGCCATCATAGTAGAACAAAAATAATAAATAATAAAAAATGACTTATTTAACTGAGGTAGGGCACAGCAGGAATTTCCTGCTCAAAATATGGAGCAGCCCGACTGGGGTAGTACCTCGACCTTACAGAAGATCACAGCAAAATAATACTGTTTTCAAGCAGTATTGTGTTCCTGTTGGTGAGTAAGGTGACCAGAGCTCCTGGGGGGATTGGGGATTGGGTCGGCAATGCGCTTGCGATGCTTCTGGTGTTGCAGGTGTCTATAAGCTACGGTAATCGCTTACCATCAGCCGAGCGGTACATTTGTTTGCCGACCTAGTGACATAAAAAAAATGAGTGTATTTTAGACCACACGATTGAAAACTTACGAAACGTAATTAACTCTCTCTCTTTCTATCTTCACTAACTTTCTATCTCCTCGAAAGGAAGTTAAGAAGGATATACATATCCCTCTTAACTTCCTTTCGCCTTGCCCAATCACACTTTTCGTAACGCTCTAGTCACGCATACACCAAGTCAACTAACTCCGCAAGTCAAGCGTGAGTAAAGAGGTTTTACTTAAAATACTATAGTTAAATCTAAACAAATAAATTAAAAAACTTTTATTTTTGTAAAACATTAATCAAATCGATTTTAAGCGAGATGTTGTTCTGTGTGTATATCGTGAAGTAACATTTTCACTTCAGTTTTGAGGCGCTTTGACCGCCTGTTTTCGTGAGATTAAATCTGTAATGTTAATGGAGTTTTCTCCAACGTTAATTGTAATCAGTGATTAAATTACCGGTAGGCAATTAACCACGAAATAATAATACAACAAAATGTATAACACGAAAATAATTGTTTCGAAAATACTGACCATTTTTATGGTATTGGTTGATAATATTGGCAGTTTTTATCGAATAATAAGTAAAAGAAAATCGGTTATTAATATTTTAAATAAAAAAAACGTTTGGTGGTTTACGTGGTTTTTTTTGGTATATTTTCTTAAATGACATATTCACAAATATTTTAGAACAAAATTATTTAAGATTTATCTTAATATTAATGGGTTTATTTTGGATTATAAACACCCCCGTTAGGATATTTACACGTTCAACGTGATTCTTTAAATTGGCATAACTTTTTTTTTATGAACCGGTTGACACGAAACAATACTAAATGTAAATTTATTAAAATATTTGCCTTGGCTTTGGTATTATCGTTCAGCTACTTGTACATAATAACATACAATTAAAAATAAATAAAGTCAAAGCAAACAAAAGCCATAGCTGTTCATTTTGTAGTTATTTTTATCTTTCACAGTAGAGAGTCAGACAAAATAAATACTCGTATGTCACATCAAACAGGCGAGACGGAAGCAGAAATGCAACGTATACAAATACGCCGTTTATTTCCGATATTGTCTGTCCAAATATTTTCTTTCTTTGCGCCGAGTGTCTAACTTTTGTTGCTATTTTTATCATTGCGTATTATATATTTCTATATTATTATACAATTGATATTATACAATAAAAAATGAACGCCCCACTAGAGTTTTATCCTGTGCCTTGGGTCCAAAAGCATAGTATACAAGCACAAACGCTCAGACCACGGCAAACACCTGCAGGTATGGCCAATACAAGGGTATGATATATGCGGGATCGAGGTCACGACCGCTAGCTTAAGTTTTCCAAACCATTTTTCCACAGTTCCACCATGAAAAATTTAAAATAAAATTCGTTTTTAATTGGACTATTTTAAGGACTTATTTGAAAATAATTATTTGGTTTCAAAGTTTTGTGAAAAAAATGAAGTTTAAGATGGTCATTTTTGATAATTACGTCCTAAATATAATATTAAAATTAATTAAGTGCACTACCTATTGACGTAACGAAAGTATGAATGTGTACCTTTTCCAAAATTCATTCTGCTTTTCTTAGGAGACCGGATTAAACTAAAATCACGACCGAAGTAGCGAATAAAGTTCGTATAATCAGACATCTAAATATAATTCAATCATACTTCTAAGCCAATTTTCACTCCAAGTCAATCAACATATACAATACATTCTTATCTTGACCAAATCCTCTTTGAAACTATTTCAAAGGGAATACCATTAAAAAGAAATCCGCTTACGGACATACCTACAATACCGTAATCAATTCTGAAGTACCCTTCTAATATTTGGGTTCGATTACAACATCTGTTACTGCAAAACTTGACAATTTTAACACACACAGGATTATACAAATTTGTACTCTAATTGGCATACTATAAAGGTCAAGATACCTGTAAAATAAGTGCAAGGGTTCGTGTTCGCAACATACCGAAACATCGCCACAATAAACATTCTGAGAAAGAAATATAACCTTTATGTCTTTAGAATAAGGTTGTGAGGGAATGAAAAATTAAATTTTTCAAGCCAGCGTTTACCACACGCTAGTCCATAGCAGTTATTAATATACAATTGGGCCTTTTTTACCCCGACTTCCTTCAAGCTCGATAAAAGGATGATATCATGCAATTCAGATTTTTTTTTCTTTATTAATTTAAACTGAATTGGTTTGGCTTTTTTTATTTGTAATAAGTGATTGTAATTTTTAGTACAAACGTACAATACCTAATATACTTTAACTGTATTATTTTTAATTTTATACACGTTTTTAATTAAATTCATAACAAATATAATGAGGTGCATTCAAAATATTAAGAAATTTATAATATACTATGTTATTAAAAATTATTTTTCGTCCTTCTAACACTTCGGGATAGTGGAAGTGGATATCATTCATATTAGACGAAGTAATACCAGGTAAGAGAGGGGGTTTAATTCCATTTTATCTTTTAAAAATTGATGAGTATTTTTCGTTAAACTGGCGTCGAACAAAACAGAGCTTAAGAACACGTGACAGATTTAAACCTTATTCTTGCAGAGTTCAGCTCAGCCTATTGCAGTCCACTGCTGGACATAGGCCTCCCCAAGTTCGCGCTAGACATCTCGGTTTTCCGTAATCCTCATCCAGCCTACACCGGCAATCTTACATAGATCGTCGGTCCAACGGGCCGGAGGATGTCCTACACTGCGTTTGCCAAGGCGCGGTCTCCACTCCAGGACCCGCCTGCTCCAACGGCCATCGGTCCTGCGAAACAGATGACCAGCCCACTGCCACTTCAACTTGCTAATTCTATTAATGAGTATTTTTTGTAAAACTGGCGTCGAGCAAAACAGAGCTTAAGAACACGTGACAGATTTAAATCTTATTCTTTGAGTGTTAAATCTATTCATTTACTTTAGAACACCGTTCAATCAATTTATTGTCATAGGAGAAATTCCAAAACAACCTAACCTAGGTTTTGTTGAAGAGTGGAATAAGAATCAATATTCTACATTAAATAATATATAAAAATAGTACAGAAAATACAGTGTTGAGGATGATAAACATACTCAGCACAAACGCAAGCACCAAAAACATTTGACATTAGCGGAAATCAATCCCGCGTCCTCAACAGCAATATCAAGTTTGCCGAGGCATTTTTGATAATGGCCACTGTAATGCGCGACAATAAATATCGTATGGGCAGTATTTGTTACATTTTTGTCTAATTAATTTTAGTTGCTTTTTCCAAATTAACACTAAAGGACATTTTTGCAAAAATTTTACAAACAGTTCAGTCTCTAGTTAATGTTATAACCCCATTAATCACAATTATTAATATTATATAATTCTGATATAATGACCTTTATAAAAAATAATTGAAACATAATCAAAATCGTATTTATTTTTGATAACAGCATAACAATATGACATAATAATCAACAAAGACTTGTGTACTTAAAACATTAATCTCTCTATCTCTTAAAGCTGTTTTCGCAGTGTTCAATAATACACGTGGTTAGGGGGAAATGCAATTAATTTTATCACAAAAGCCGATCCAATCGGGGCGACCAATAACATAATAGTTTGGAATGTCTTTTTCTAAACTAACGAGGGAAGAATTTTCTATAAATCTCTGGGGAAAAGTCTTAATTGTTCGTTATGGTATTTGTTATTTGGTCTCATACAATGTTTCTTTTAATTTAGGAACTGATCGTTAAGATGTATATGAAACATACTTTTCATACAACTAAGTTGGCAAACAAGCGTACGGCTCACCTGATGTTAAGCGACTACCGTAGCTTATAGACATCTACAACACCAGAAGAATCGCGACCGCGTTGCCGACCCCAATTCCCCTCAAGAGCTCTGGTCACCTTACTCACCTACAGGAACACAACACTGCTTGAAAACAGTATTATTTAGCTGTTATCTTCTGTTAGGTCGAGGTACTTCCCCAGTCGGCCTGCTACAGATTTTGAGCAGGAAATTTCTTGCTGTGCTCCCTCAGTTACTTGGTATTAGATACTCGTCTGTTGTTAACTGTAACATCAAGGATTTGTACATGAAATTGTTACTGTTCACACTTATATTAAATTGAGAAAAGTTTATTATACTCATCGTGATGTACTTATTATTACTTCACTAATTGACATTTACAATTAAATAATTGTAGTATCAGTCGCTGATAAGCTTAATACTGTATCTGTGGTTTTGCTGCGGTTAGCAGATGATTATGTATTTATTAATCCACACTAACATTATGCAGAAGAATTTTTTTTACTTGCTGGTATATAATGGATAAACTCTAAAACTGGTTACTGCTGCTACGTTATAAAAAATAATTATTAAAATCGTACAGTCCACGTAGGCGAAACCACGATGCAAGGCTAATATAAAGGCTAGTATTCAATAAATTAAATATCACTTACTCTGAAAAAGTAGCAGCGAGTAGTAAGAGTATCAAAAATCTCATGATTATTTCGATTAAAGTCGCATCTGTGTTCAGCGTTTGAGCAGACTTTTTTCTGAGGAATATAAAAAGTATGTATTCCCGTATGGTATATACAAGTATGATAATAATAATAATAATAATAATATTCTTTATTGCACACCACTAAAAGATACAAACAAAAGTAGTATAATTAGAGGAAGATGTACAAATGCGGTCTTATCGCTAAAATAGCGATTTCTTCCAGACAACCTCTGGGTTTAGGACAGCGCATAGAAAAGCGGTTATATATTTTATAATCACTAACATTTACAGTATAATAAACAAAAAACGCTCGAACAAAATCTCGGGCAACGTTTATTTACATTAAACCAAAAACCCTTATCCCTCTTAAGCCCCGGTCTTGAACCCTGAGCGTTTCACAATTAAAATAGGTCATTATCGGCTTTCCCTAATCCAGCAGGTTTAGGGTCCCACCTGATCCGACCTGACACAGCTTGAAAATGCAAATCAATAGACGATAAGAAGTAACGACTACCAGGGAGGTATATTTTACAAAATGTTCCTTGTAAGCTTTAAATCATTGGTACAATTCTCCGACGTGGATTTTTCTACAAGATCAAGGTGTTTGCTATTTTCTACAATCATTTATGTTGATATAACGTTAATTTTAAAATTTTTTTTTTTTAATTCATATAATCCTTAACTTTGCCAACTAACTTTCGGCATTTCTTAAGATTTTTAAATATTTTGTTCAAAGCAATATTAGAAATTACGTCAACCATTGTCTCAACACCACCATGTCTCTGCCAAAGTCACTATGAGTTAAAATCCATTATTGGCCTTTGTTTCCACGGGTATTAGGAGCATGCGCTGAGAAATTTTCTTTTAATAAATGACGAAAGTCTGGCCCTCCAGAGTTCTTGATCTGTTAGAGTTAATATATCACTCTTAATAATTTCTTATTACTAAATATAAAATAGTTATCCTAGTTGGAAGTTTATGTTTGCATCAGTTGTCATTGTTGTATAAATTTTTAATTTAATGCTTCCTAAAACGCAGGTTCCGCTGAGACATTTTAGAAAGTTTGGTACCTTCCGATAAACCTAAAAATTTGGTTGTCTGTAAAGTCGGATTACGGACGATAGTTTTACGTGATATCGTCATAAAGAAACATCGATGAAAAATGCACTTTTGAATTGAATTATTATCACTGAATTATTTTAAACTGCTAGTTCTGACGTCACGCGAGAAGAGAGATAAATGTGTCATAGCCCAACGCTTGGGCCAATCGCGCCTCTCTATCGCTTGTTCCTTGCTCTCGCCTGTACGCTCGGCTTTGTAAATTGACAACTCATCCGTGCTTAAAATGTAGATTTTAAACGAAACAATTATCTTGTTTGTTATCGGTTACTTAGTATTCCAAACACAAAATTTTTATTATGCTCTTCCAGAGGCTTTTACATAAAAATGCTTAAATTGAAGAAAATTTCAAGTTTTTGGCAAATATTTGACTTACATATTATTACGTCACTTCGAAATACACTATATTATCTTACATACTTATGTATGTAGTCTCGTAGAGAAAACATATTGAGTAATTGATTGGTATTATTACTTGGATAATCGGATTTACAATCAAACTATTTCCGCCCTGATTGAAACGATAAGCTCAACCTAAGAAAACAATAACAATCAGTTCTCAGCAGCCATGGGGCGATATAAGCACTACCAATATCTATATCTATACAAATAAATAAAATTGGAGTACCTGTTTGTAATATTATTTTTTTACTAAAATAATATTTTTTACAATTTTTGTCTATCTGTCTGCTTTTTGTTCCGGATAATCTCTGAAATGGCTGAACGAATTTTGACGGGACGTAACAAGGGATGTAATAAGGAGTAACTTAGGCTAATTTTATTTAAGAAATTTATTTATTTTATAACGCTGCGAACTGAACAATAACTTTTTTGTTAAATTCCACGCGGACGAAGTCGTGGGCCCAGCTATAATCAAATAATGCTTGTGTTATAGGTAACAGCCGACTGGTATGACTATATATATATATATATATATATATATTTTCGATAAACATACTTATAAATAATAGATATATAAATATATAAATAAATATATATATTACACCCAGACTCGGGGTGGGAATCCAACCCACAACCCCCGGAGCAGGGTCACTACAAACTGCGCCAACGGGCTAATCGTACACATATATATTTGTTTATATATATTATTATACATACATTATTGATGTGTACATTTAATAAAAAAGAAAGTTCCAAGAAAATTTCCCATTGTAAAAATATTCCTGACAACGCATGAGGATCGTTCGTTGGCAACTAAATAAGAATCTTTAGATAAAATCGACATCGTGTTGTTGCTATTGTCTCTGAGAGAAAGGCAAGGCGCTTCGAAGTTAAGAATCGAATTAACATTTTAAATGCGAATCAATTATAGCCCTAACTTTTTGTTCTCGACTTTCAATAGTTTGACGTACGCAATAGTCGAGACGGTACTCTGTCTTAAATATGGCCTTCTGTATTGTGTTTGTTTTCAGAAATCCGACACATGAATAAATTCTGATGGGGATCGTTGACTAGTCGGTTTTATGATTTTTTATTATTTTATTTAATATATTTTTACGTTGCTCGTAACCACTAAAAGCATTGGTAAATATTTATTATACTGAACATTTAAATTCGAAATTCAAAATACCAATCTGTATCGAACGCAGTTCATAAATTTTATTAATACTAGACTGTAGACGTAGTTAGTTTAAAACAAAAATATGGTTTTTATTTTGGAGTGTTTGCGATCGAAGACCCGTGGTAGTCTATCAATATTTATTCAGTCAATTATGCGTGCGAAGCCTTTAATTTATCGAATAATACCGCCTTGTATTCGATGATCAATTTAAGTTGTTTTCACAACGGTTTTACGAATGTATTTTCTGTGTAAACTAATTACAATTAAATATATTTTAATGGTACACAATTTAGAACTTTAGATATTTGTGACCTACTATTTAGTATTTATTTAGTAAATTAATTATTTTATTTGTCATACATTTTATACATTTTTGTTTATTTTTTCGCTGATATACTACAATTATATAAAAGAAAAGTTGAGGAATGAAGTTGTAAATACTGACCAATGTTAATCTTTTTTATAATAAATTTAAAATTTAGTAAATAAGTAGTAAAACTACGTGAGTTGATCGGAATTTGATATTTACCCCCCATTTTTATTTTTATTTGTAAGGTCGGGATAAACATTTCATGGTTTAAAAGTATTTTTCGTCTAAACGCATTCAATTAATCTTTTAAGCTGATCAGAGATGAGGTTGATATTTCATAATTATAGTGATTCATTTTAATCAGCCAGCATTGTTGATTTTGGTAGATTTGTTAATTAATGCAAAGTATATTACGAGGGCGACGATCACGATTAATTGGTGCTTTTAATTAAAAAAAATATGTATATATTTATAATTTATTTCTATAAAAAATATTTTTGTCAACAGATATCTAGAAAACTCAAGTACGAGTCAGCTTGTAACATTTCACTGCTGGGCATAGGCCTCTTTTTCCATGTATGAGAAGGATTGGAGCTTAATCCACTACGCTGTTTCACTGCGGATTGACGAATATATTACCTACTATGAGTAACGATCGCTATCAGGTGTATACGGTAACAACTAGGACCAACAACTTAAAGTGCTCTCCCAGGCGCGGTGGGAAGATAGACATCCAAAACAGGAAAGCAATATTAGTACATTTACAAATATCCATCCCTAGCGGGAATTGAACCCGCATACCGTCGGTGTTTGCACACGTACGTGGCGCACACAGTACTATAAACCAGAGCGGTTGTTTGATTGATTATAAGGACAACATTTTTAGTTTTTTTTAGGTTTTAAGTAAAGTTAGGTTACATGGGGGATGTAAAAACGTTTTATTTACTTTAAGTAACTCTATATTTAGCTATACAAGACAGAAAGAGAATAAGGTAAAGGCTAAAGTCGGTCGGAGGTCGGTGAGGAAACGTGACTCATGTTCATTTGAAATAGTTTTTAACATCAAGTTATTTTTTTTTTTATTAAGAAAATCAGTTCACGTGTGTACACATCTCAACCCGCATACATATTAACGTTTGATCGAGTTATGCATTATTAATGAAAACCGATAGTAATTATGGGTGTTTACAGATTTATTGCTGGAGGCCTTCGAAGATTAGGGCGTTACTTGGAAGGGCGTTGCGTGCGGCCGAGAAACGAGATTGATACGTCTGATTTTATATTGAATGCTGATGAGAAAAGTGAGTTATTATCGAGTTATAACAATGGTAGGGATCAAAGGGGTACGAGATAGTTTATTAGTTTTGAAACGATTGTTGCTGCATTTTTTTTGCATAAACATATCTTTTCACGGAATCTACAGATTTTTTAATTAATAAAAAATAATTATCGATAAGTGAATTACCAACGTGGTAACCAAAGAACCACGATCATTTACTAAAAGTGAGTTCGATTCGAGTTAATATAATACCTTTTGGAAATTATACCTCATTTTTTTTAATTTGTGATGTCAGTAAAATTACGACTTAATTACCGCGTGAGTGATTAAGAGATAGAATTTTTTAAGTGGCTATAGAAATTTTGATGTTAGGCAATCGACATTGATTGAAAATTTTGATAATGACGTAATTTATACATATGTATATTTTCGTATTTGTAACATTATTGAGGGTATCATAGAGTTCAGGAATACCGACTAGGAAAGTTCCCGTACATCACTACGTAGTATAAAACCAAGTCGCTTTCTCTGTCCCTATGTATGCTTAATTATTTAAAACTACGCAACGGATTTTGATGCGGTTTTTTTTAATAGTTAGATTGATTGAAGAGCAAGGCTTATGTGTATAATACATGCGTAATATAATAGAGGAACACTGATAGTTTTTGCAACCGTGCGAAGCCGGGGCGGGTCGTTAGTCTGTAATATTTGACAATGCATATTTTTTGAGACGGTTAAATCGTTTTAAGACAAACAATTCGATTATAGTGGCTATATTATATAATAGCCGTGTCTCCCTTCGCGATTACAATAGCTTTAAAAACCTCTTTAAGTGTTAAATAGTTAGTATAGCGTGTACTATAAGTTAATTTTTTTTAAGTTTAATTGAATCGCATTCAAAAGTTTAGCGTTCTTTATAGTGAAGATATGTAGCTATCTTGACAAAAATATAAAAAAAAAATTTTCGTTGTAGCATCGATCGCAGAAAACAATCCAAAACAATTCAAAGTTGTAATATAAAATTTGACCGAACACGTGCAATATTCGCCTTATTTAATAATTGATTTCATGGATTTCAATTAAAGATAAAAATTTCCATAACCAATAATTAAAAAAAATAAAAGTTACATTAGAAATTACATCTTAATTTTAGACGGAAGTTAATTAACCTGTTTACCATTTAAATTGTTCGGTTTCCGTTTAAAGCAACTAAATAACGCATCTGCCATTACTTTAATTAAAAATATAAAGTGCCCGTTAGAGAAAATTAAATTGGAATGTTCATTTATAGAAATGTGATGACATGTACGAGTATTATCTTTAATACGATGGCCTAGTGGATAAAAAGTAATTAAATGTTGATTATTGTAGAACTGGCTTTTAAATGTGTTATTTCAGATATCTTTTTTTATGTGTGACGATACATTTCTCAGTTATCATTCGGTTTTATGTAGTTTTTTATTTTAGAAAGAAAATGTAATGATACCATATCACCAAGCTCATTAATATGATTTAATAATTTAATGATATGTAATATTATTCACATTAATCTATAAATTGTTTTTTTTTAATAGTTTTTTTACTGCTCTGTGGTTACGGTAGCAAATAATGTAGCCAACCCCTCTCTTCCCGTGGGTGTCGATTAAGGGATAACACAGTTCCACTACCACCTTGGAACTTAAAAAGCCGACCGATGGCGTGATAATCGTCCAACGGTCGGGTCAATCGGCTTTGAAATACAGGGGCCGAAGACGGGTAGCAGCGTCTTCGGTGCAACAAAGCCCTGCGGTCACCAACCCGCCTGCCCAGCGTGGTGACTTCGGGCCACACACAGGAGTTCATGCCATTTTTGGCGCGAACTTGTGGGAGGTCTATGTCCAGCAGTGGTCTGCGATAGGCTGAAGTGATGAGTGACGATGATGTGAATAGTTTTTAAGATTTGGCGACCCAAATAGCGTCTGAGACTTTATTTAAGCAAGAAAAAACTTTTCGAATTGTAATTTGTTTCATTAAAAAAAATAGGTACACCAATTATAACTCCAATTAATTAAACACTAAAATCAAAAAAGCGACTACTATATTTCAAATCAAAATGGTAATAATATTTTATAGCGTACTCCAATAAAGGTGTTATAATCGATTTAAAAATATTCGTGCGTTTAAATATTGCCATACGAAATTTATAGTTCACTGACACGAATTTTATAACATCATATTATTGGAGTCTCGTTCGCAAAAATTCGTTGATAATAATTAACAACACGTTGAGTTCATATCGTTTGAGTGCGGAGTGAATTTAATGTGGGAAAATTGAATTCGATTATTTTCAGTTATAATTTTAAAGTTACCGTTTCACGGGATGGAAATTTGTATTTGTAAAAATATTTCTTTCCAGTTTGGATCTCTGTCCTTGTGGGGCCACCGTGCCTTAGAGAGCACGTTAAGCCGTCGGTCCTGGTTGTTATCACAAATACCTGATAGCGATCGTTATTAATAGTAGGGAACATATCCATCAACTCGCAGTGGTGCAGAGTGCTGGATTAGGTACCAAATCTTCTCCAACATGGAGATATATACCCAATAGTGGGATGTTACAAGCTGAATGCTGCAGAGTTAGTTTTTTTATTATTACAGATGATACAGTGTTAAATTTAAAAAAATATATAAATAGCTATTTTAAGTAATTAAAAAGTATAATGTCTATATTTGTAAATAACAAGACCATGTTGAACAGTAATATGTATATATGTAGTATATATGCAAGTCATTTGGCTTTGCAACATTATCATCATCATTCACGCGGTTTTGCTTGTACCGATTTCTCTCTGTCCCTAAGGAACTACACATTTTTCCGGGTGAGGGTCTTTACCCTTTTTTGTGCCCTCAGCTATCGACCGGTCAAGTGAATAACACCCTGTAGAAGGGTAAAAAACTTATTAACAAACAGTTACTTTCAAATTACTAACATAGATATAGTTTTTGTTACGCTTCCCTACGCACTTCAGCCTGTAATATCAGTGTACAGTGCTGGGCATAGGCCTCTTTCCCTATGTAGGAGAAGGATCGAGAAGAATTTTTTGTTACTATAATGATTTTCGTGGAAATTCTATTAAACCTATGTAAAGGTAGAAGGAACATTTAGAACTTTTGGTTGTCCACGCCTGTACAATACTGTACTGTAGAGCTTGTGAATACCCCATTGCCCCTTTTTTTGATGGACATGCGCTGGATTCCATTTTACCATGCGAATCCCCTGTAAATAGATCTTCGTTATTCACTATCATTGCTAAGAAATAGAGCAATAAAGAGCCCTTTCTTCAACCTAAGATAAAGAATAGGTTACTAATGAGTCATAAACTTTGGGTAGTAATGACTCATTAACTGGCTGACTAATTTATTTATTTGATTAGTTTTTTGACTAATTTACTATTTTAGATATGGATCGGAGAAGGCAATTTTCTATTTTTAATTTCTAAATAACCGAAAAAAACTGCTCTCCTCTATAAAGGAGATTGATTAAATTTTATAGCGTTAGAGCTACAGTTAATACAGTACTACTACTTATCTGTACCATTGTTTTTGTTCAAATGAAAATATTATCATTATTAAAACTCAATTATAAACATTAAACACTTACTTATTAATATTAAGTCGTACCTTTAATTAACACATGAGTAAAATTACTACGCTTATTCTACAATCTTACAATGCAATTACTTAGTCAACTGTGAAAGCAAATACTTAGTCAACACTCTTCAAACGTTCAAACATTATTATTAACAATATTATTTAGGAGGTAACCATTTCATTGAATATCTTGTAGCATCTGAGTGGGGTCGAAATTTCGCCAGTTTATACAATTACATAACAATACAAATGCACCGTCATCGTCTGCGATCAACAAATAACGAGCTCATTAACTGTTTAAATCCGATTTGTTTGCAGTTAAAAGCTTGTTCGCCCTGATTGGGTTAAGCTGCGGTAAATAAATAGCGGTTTGAACATAACTAACGGTGACATAGAACAGACATTAGATAGAAGACTAAGCTGATGGATTGGTATCGGAGTTATAAATATTTAAAAAAAGAATATTACTCTTTACTATGTTAATACTTATTAATATTTCGTGATGCAGTTTAACTAAGTCTGATTCTGGGCTTCTACATTTTGTGATGCCCTTAAAAATTGTACAATTAATCTGTTAGCTTGATAAACACCATAATGATGGCAAAGGTTCGGGTTTCGCATTTAACGGCTTCATATGTGCGCTAAATCAAAACGATGGACCGTGTATATGTGTGTGCATACACAATCTAGAACAATAGATATTGACATATTCTTCATCATCTACATCATCTTATAACATTATATTTTATTTTAATATTTTACCATTATCGGCATGTGATCATTCCGCGTTAACTTCGACGAGCCCTTAATCCTCGAGCTCGATAAACACTCCGAAGATGCCAATGTTCGGCGCCCACGTGCAATTAACTATTAAGATAGAAGACAATATTGTGAACGGGAATAAGGAGGCAATTTGGTGATAAATTCTCAGTTTACAATGTGTGCAATCGATTATTTCGTTAAGGGTTACAATTGATGATTGCAATCACGATGAAATTGTATTTTAATTGATCAAGAAATTGTGAAAATGCATAGTCATAGAAATATTACTAAAGAAACATTTTTTTACACTTGTCAATTGGGATAAGAAAGTCATAGACAAGAAGTTAACAAATAAACAAAAGACGACTTTCATTTTTTAAAGTTATTCAATACTTTTTACCTTCTGATAATAGAAACCGAGTCTCTGACACTCGATTGAAGTTATTTGTCCATCTGGTTAGAGATCTGCAACAATTATACTTTCCACTGTGAGGTGGATATTCCAGAGTTTTGTCATTTCAACGACCATCTTGTTCTTCAAAATATGAGCCTCACATGTTGCCACTTTATTTTAAGTTTCGTGATGCATTAATTTTTGTTGCTTATTTTGGTTATAGAACATTGATTGATCCACAAGGTTTTTTTTGTTATAGAAGAATCAATCCATCTTTTCAGAGGATCTTGCCATATATCTATGTCTCCAGTCTCTTCCTATAATTGTTAAATTTTTATTTTGAATTTTTTGGTTTTTGATTTTACTTTTACTTTATTTATTTTTATTTTCACTTGTTTTTTTTATTTAATTTTGTTTTGTTTTTATTCTTAATGTTGTTTTGTTGTACTAACCCAATATGAACTTAAAATTTAGTCTGAAATAAAGTATTATTATTATTGTTAGATAAGGCCAGCATCTGGTTTCTTTGTCTTCATTCGTTAAAAATGTTATGAAAAAAGGTACCAATGTATAGTTTGATTTACAGGATTGACCTTTGACATTATTTATATTTTTATCAGATTGTTTACTGAGAAAAGTATAGGGTATGAAGCATTGACATTTTTTTTTTATATCACTAGGTCGGCAAACAAGCGTACGGCTCACCTGATGGTAAGAGATTACCGTAACTTATAGACGCCTACAATACCAGAAGCATCGAAAGCGCATTGCCGACCCAATCCCCAATCCCCCCAGGAGCTCTGGTCACCTTACTCACCAACAGGAACACAATACTGCTTGAAAACAGTATTATTTAGCTGTGGTCTTCTGTAAAGTCGAGGTACTACTACCCCAGTCGGGCTGCTCCATATTTTAAGCGGGAAATTCCTGCTGTGCCCTACCAAATACACTAAAATTACAATACACTACACTAATAACATGGATACACTAAATACAATAAAATTGACATTGTGGCTATATGCTATTTAAACTACATGCCACGACTCATAAGAGTGTGATAACGATATTACACATTTATAATTTTAATAATTATTTATTGCCTTAGAATTTAAATATAATTTTATCTATATATGTAAAAATGAACGTATGTCTGTATGTCCTTTACAGAATTGTAAATTATGCATTGGATCATGTCATGATCTTCAGCAAAGTGTTGTGCATGAGCCCACAAAGGTTTCTGAATTGGTAGGAAAATTGGAAAATAAAAAATAAAAACTAACAACGCGCTCCGCGCACAGCTAATTGTTACTAAATATTATAGAAAAAGCTAGTGAATGTCATCGACAGATAAGCTACGAAATATTTTATCAATTTTTATAAATACTAGGACTGAAGTCGACAGTTCTTAAAAAGCCTTATGTAGATTCGTTTTACGTTTATGTAAGAAATAATTCAATAAGTATTTTGTAAGAACATTTTCAGTGCAATAAAACTTACAATGATAAAGGCTTCGTTGACATATTTCCGTTCCATTGATTTCTTTTAACGTGTCAAGTGTGCGGGTCAGGTCGGTAAGCCAGCTTTATAGTTAGCATCGAGAAGTATTGAACTTTAATAAGGATTTATTAATTTTAGCATTTCACTTATGTATACGAGCGTATTAAAAAGTATATTTGCTTAAATATCTAGTCAAAATATCTTTTCGATTACTTCACGACACTTGAATTTGATGACTTCACTTTCTACATGACAGGACTTGAGGTCCATTTCGTTAGCAAAGCTAAGTTAACAATATCTTTTGTGACTCGATAATATGTGATATATGATGATAATATAGTGAATCGAAATAAATTATTATATAATAATAATAATTTATTTTTAAAGTTTTAATTTGTAAAATGACGATTTGAAAGTGCTCTTGGAATCTATTTGAATAAAGCTATTTTTGATTTTGATTTTGATTTTCGAACATACAAATTTTGCCTACTCCCCTCTTTCATTTATGAGGGCTTCTCAGCTTTTCTTGCTTGGTTGAACCTCTTAAGCTTCTGATATGTATTTTTTATTTTATTTACATTTTTTTCGTCTTTTATCCGCCAGTTGACGTAAAAGCGTTTACACATGGTCCGTCACGTCACCTGTCACGTCAGACATCATCAAAGCAGCGCGTTGCCTACCCCTGACTACAGGACTAGCTTAAAATTATTTAGCTGTTATCTTTAGTAAGATAGATGTACATACATTCTAAGTCGGTCATATAAGAAAAATAGCTATAATTACATACAAATAATTCCTAATCCAAGATTGGGACTTATAGCGTGTACATTATAACTGTACTCGACTATCGACATTAACAGAACTAAGAAACAAATTTCAATAACTTCACTACATTAATATGCTAATGCATCGAATAAAAATTGATTTACCGATAAAATCGGCTTTACGTCTCAATCATTAAAAAAACAATTAAAATCGATAAAATTTTATTACAGACCCGTAATTATTTCCGTTTTATTTATGGTAGATGTATTTCAATAAAATGTTATAATAACAAGTTATGCGTAATGATAGAGTCATGGATACGTTATAGATTTCGTCGGTGTTTCGAATTTATGAGGTTTATATTATAATTTGTTGGTTTTTGATTTATGCGTAATTGTGCTAGGTTCTAGGATATGATAATAAGTCATGATTGTATATAGTATAGACGCCGCGTTTGCACAACGGTTACACCCATGGGTTGTACCTGTTACGCTGGCGGTTGCGGGTTCGATCCCCGCACATGACTAACATTTGTATTGGCCATACAGGTGGTTGCCATGGTCTGGGTGTTTGTGCAGTCCTTGTGGGTCTCTCCACCGTGCCTCGGAGAGCACGTTAAGGGTCCCGGTTGTTATCATGTACACCTGATAGCGATCGTTACTCATAGTAGGGAATATATCCGCCAACCCGCGTTGGAGCAGCGTGGTGGATTAAGCTCTGATCCTTCTCCTACATGGGGAAAGAGGCCTATGCCCAGTAGTGGGATATTACAGGCTGAAGTGTATATAGTATACATTATTTCTTTTTTTTTATACAACTCGGTTGGCAAATAAGCGTACGGCTCTCCTGATGGTAAACAATTACCGTAGCTTATATACGTCTGCAACACCAGAAGCATCGCAAGTGCGTTGCTGACCCAATCCCCAATTACCCCCTAGGAGCTCTAGTCACCTTATTCACAAAAGAGTATTATTTAGCTGTGATCTTCTGTAAGATCGAGGTACTACTTCAGTCGGGCTGCTACATATTTTGAGCAGGAAATTTCCTGCTGTGCCCTACCTCATTTACCTTAGTTTAGTACGTTTATTTATTACTTATACTATTACAAGACATTTATAGTCTCTTCACAGTCTACTGAGTAAAAAATCACTTAACATGTCAATAACCTCTCACCCGTAAATAGACTTCGGCTCATTAAGCTTACGATAAAACAATTAGTCTTTAGTGACCTATTCTTAATGATGTTGTACGTTTGTTTATAAATAATAAATAAATATCTTACAACATACACACACGGTCGTCTGTTTCTATGCAACTTAATGCTTGTGTTATATTTCTTGATGCAGATAGCTGATTCATACTTCGAAATCTAAATTTACGCGTATACATATTTTATTATCATTTTTTATCGATAAAAAAAAAAACAATTAACAAAATTATCGTAACAATTTTATTTTATTTACAATGACTTATAAAAATATATAATAATTATTGAAGGATATAAATATATTTAGTCCTCTGTCCAAAGGTTGCCTGGAAGAGATCGCTGTATTAGCGATAAGGCCGTCTGTTGCAACTATTGTAAATTCTATTTTTATATATCATTTGTAATGCTGTTAAAACCTTGTATTGGTGTGCGAAAGTGTAAATAAATAAATAAAGAAATAAATAAATAAATAAATAAATAAATAAACAATATTAGCAAACTGCAATAATAATAACAGTCATCATGAAAACTGTACATTAGACACTGTATAGCTATAATACATAACTACACATAAAAATCTTACGCTTTTTTCAACATTACGAACGTTTTTTTCCGGCTAGGGGTACCTCCGCAACGCCCTATAAAGAACTTCGTTCCAAAAAACAAAAATATTTTAATGGATTATTTTCATCTAAATCGCTAAATTGAGAAAACCCTTATCTATCATAATATTTGTCTGTAAAATACACTAATTAAAACTGACTTTAAAATTATACTTGAGAGGTAAAATCTCTTCTAAAAATTCAACCCTTAATACGATTTCAATTTAACCCTCGTCATAATAAAAGTCTTAATTTTTATCAGTATTGATCTCAGCGTAAAGGCGTGTTCATATTGTTACTTAATTTTAAAATATGTGTAACGAAATGATTTATTTTTTTTATATTTTGATTTCAATGAAGCTTTCTTTTGTTTGTGTGGTGCTATTTAGGCGATAGATTTTTAATAGATCCACGAATTTTGTTCTGTTCAATAGTCTTGGCCTTTAAATAATGCAGTGTCTCGGTATCTAGTAGTAATTAAGATACTTTCTAAGACCCAATAAAATTCAAAAAAGAATGTAATGAGCCGAGACGATAAAGACAATGACAGTAATACATACACACAAACCTATGTATTTGTATACACATTTTACTGTAACATACACTTTTATTGTACATTGATAAGTAATTATAAATAAATGAATCAAATTTTATTTATTTATTGGGTACACTAACGATTGTTACAATATTACTTACATCTACAGCATAATGCCCGCATTGGAGTAGTGTGGTGGATTAAGCTCTGATCCTTCTCCTACATGGGGAAAGAGGCCTATGCCCAGTAGTGGGATATTACAGGCTGAAGCACACTACAGCATAATATTTGATTTATTTGCGCTAATTGCACAACCAGTTAGAGGTATACACCACATGCTTTTTATATTATGTATCAATAACAAAAAAAATTACAAAATAAATTATGTGCTAAACACTAAGACTAATTATAACGAAACAACCCCTCTAGACCCGACCGCACCCCCCAGACCTCTCAGACCCCCGACACTTCCGATACTTTACAGCAACCATGATAATTTGAACCATAATAATTTGAACATAAGCATTTTAGGCACGATAATGTTTATATTTTCAGTTTGATGATTTTTTAGTTTGATTTTCAATGAACCAAACTAAAAAACACTAAATTTGACAATTGCTACAACTTTTTTAATTCAAACAGATAAACTGTTCAACTATTCTTTTTTTTTATGTCACTAGGTCGGCAAACAAGCGTACGGCTCACCTGATGGTAAGCGATTACCGTAGCTTATAGACGCCTGCAACACCAGAAGCATCGCAAGCGCGTTACCGACCCAATCCCCAATCCCCCCAGGAGCATATTCAATCATAGTTATGAAATATCTTCACGTAAAAAATACGCATAAATACAAACACCACAAAAATCCTTCCATTTATCGAACCACGAAGAAATTTATAACATTTCAAATATAGACTTGATTTTAATTTTAAGAGGAAAGGGTACCGGGTCTTTCTCCATACAAACGTAGTCGACTGTTTTCTCCCTGGATAATTACACTAGATCAAATATTTTTGTGACATAGAACTCTTTGCTGCCATGACCATGCCCCTATGTTTCGATTTTTTTCATATTCTTATTATCATAGGAATTAGGAGACTTCAAAAACTCGAAATATTGCATAATTTTTTGTACATTTTCAGACACTCATTAAAAAAAATATATGCATATTTTCAAAAAAATGAAAACATAGGGGCATAGCCGAAGTCTTCTTTTATTTTCTAAAAAAATTTTTTTAAAAAATTGCCATGTTTTGAGGAGAAAACAGTCGACTACGAAACACTGTTTTGGTCAAAAATTATATACCTAAAACGGTCTGAGCTGCAGTTGTCCCTTTCTTGCTTTTTGGGGGATAGGTCTGGGGGAGGGAAGGGTCAAAGCAATACGTATATACGCCAGCGAAGTGATGCCTCATAGTCGACAATTATATCGATACACTAGTGATGTTATTTTTAGTCGATATTTTCTAAAATTCGTATTAACAAAATTAAATAATTTCTCTTTTCATAACTACAATAAAACCGTATTTGTATATGCGGTTTTTATTGTAACACTGTGCAAATCTGGGCTAACGAAGGGTTTCGCTAACAAATAACAATGATAATTATGGTAATTAACTGTGTTGTTTGTTTTTGGTATCAAAAGGGCTCAATACAAGGATTTCAAAAAAGTATATTATGATTATTATTACCGTAATACTAATTAAAAATACAATAAGAAAGTTTAAAAAATTAGGACTGCTCTTTCCCATGCCTATGCCAAGCAAGCTGCGAGCCGCGCTTCTTCCTCGCCTCCTAGGCGAAAAACAACTTCGGGGTTTACTCTTTCCAATATATTTTTTTATCAATTTCGGAATACTTTGTAAAAAGCTATGCATGGTCAAACATAAATAAATATAGGTACGTAGCGACTTTAGAACCTCCTCTGTTTTTTTTTCATCGGTAAAAAATTGCTTAGTTGTTTTCTTGACATTACTGAGGAGCAGATTATTAAATTTGGTCGAATCTATGTACCTATGCGATTCGTATTTGGACTTCGCAAATAGAATCATATTTCTGAATTGCGTAAAAAACTCAAGTGGCCCCACTAGCGTAGCATTCCTTGGAACCCCGGGAACCTTGGGACCCTGTATCAAAATTAGTGGGGAGGCAGGCAAATGATGGGTAAAGATTTCTCACAAAAAATGCTTGCATTGAATTAAAATAAATATTTATTGATTATAAGTTATAACTTCCTCCTAGAATAGACAATAGTGAGTGTAGTCTGCTGTAGCTGTTCCTGTTCCATCGAAATCCTTAGGTAATTTTTTATCAGTTTTAGTTTTGAAAAACATCAAGTTAATACCTCCGGAAAATTGGATGCAAGGCTATTGAATTTTATCAGTAATAATTCCATGAGTTCTTTAATGGAATGAATGTTTTGAATTTCGGATTTTAAGCTAATTTAAAGAGCTTGTAGTTCCAAGCTGGAGAGTTATTAGCCTTGACCTGCAGCAATAGATGCGGGGGATTGTTTGCTCCAGCCTGTGAGGCCAATACTATTAGTGAATTCCTATGAATCTTCTGCATCTATAAGGGGGATTCACAGGCGCATAACCTAAAGAAGAGATTCAACGCTGCCTCCAGGTCTTACAGGTAGTAAATCGCTAGGGCAAAGTTCAAACACAGCAGAATTGGCGAGAGACTATTGGGCTTTCCAAATGGAACCCATGCCTTTTGTTTCTTACAAAAGCTGTCGAAGGTAACTTTTTTTAGTCTACACTTCCATCATTGCGCGAACCTGAAGGCTCTCTGGCATATTATGCGAAAAAGTAAGCGAAATTCTTTGCACTCTTTTTGCGTCGAATTCAACTCTTGACGATGAGGGAAAAGCACCACCGAGCATTCCACGGTGCGAACACGCGATGCGTAATGTGCACTATGAGCAGTGTCGTTTGTCGTGTTCTGCATTAATTCGATGTCAAGAAGTCTAGTGGTGCTAATTGTATCCACCAGTGGTTTGCAACCAATGTGCGAGCTTCGTGCGCAATGTTTCCGCGTACATTCAAAGTGTGGAATGACCTTGCTAAAATTTGGGGGTTTTAAAGCGTCTAGTGGCTACATCTTTTCTCTAAAGGCCATGGGCGACGGTAGCCGTTATAAATCAGATGGCTTCGTCTGCTTGTGTGCCCCATTCTTATATAAAAAAAGATTAATTCATTGTTCATAATGATTAACTGAATCCCGAAATAAACGATACCGAATGTTATCAACAATTGGGCGCACGGTTGATTCGGATAAAAGGGGATTGCTTTTCAGACTTCAGTCATTTCTGAAGTGAAAACTCTATAGGTATGTATGACAGTTTTTTTATTCTTTTTTCCAGGAAGCACAAGATTAAGTGACACTATGGATAACATTTTACTAATTTTTGCTTACACACCTTAGGGTAGGGGGGGGGGTGTAAATAGGGGGCCCCGTATCATTGATACGGCTGATACGGCAGTAGTTACGCCCTGAGTGGCACCCAATTCCCTACTGTGGGAATACGTATATTCTCAACTTACTTTACTCTATTCTTTTTAACCCTGTTGTACCTGCTTATCTAAAACGACGATTTAAATTTCTTAGTGATTCCAATGAACGCAGTCTTAGTTCTGAGGAAAGCTTACTTCTTGAATTTCCCTCTCACTCCTCTTTCTTTTATACTAAATCTTTCACTGTTCAAGCTTGTCGACTTAGGAATTCTATAGACGTGTAAAATCGGTTTCTATTTTTAACCGACTTCCAAAAAAGAAGGAAGCTCTCAATTTAACTGTATTTTATATGTATGTTACTTCAGAACTTTTGACTGAGTGGACCGATTTCTACAATTTTTTTTTTAATCGAAAGGCGGTGTGTGTCATTTGGTCTCACTTGAGTTTATTTGAGATCTAACAACAACTTTTCGAGTAATATAAATAATACGTTTTTACTTGACTATTTTCGTCGACCTACGTTGTATTATACCGCATAACTTTTTACTAGGTGTACCGATTTTGATGATTTTTAATTTAATCGAAAGCTGATGTTTATCGTGTAGTCATATTTAAATTTCATCGAGATCTGATAACAAATTTTTGAGTAATCTTTAATAACGCGTATTTACTTGACTATATTTTCGTCTACCTTTGTTGTATTACATGTCGATGTAATTGAAGTCGGCTTTTTTTCCTTTGCGTACAAGTCAAACTCGGTCCACCCAGTCAAAAGTTCTGAAGTAACATATATACAAAAAAAAAAAGAAAAATACAGTCGAATTAAGAACCTCTTCCTTTTTTTGGAAGTCGGTTAAAAATCAATCTGATACGTATTATTATTTTCTGTTGGTGTTCAATAAAGTGTATTGTTATGTTATGTCATGTTAATCAACCACTCTTTAAAAAAATTCAATCGATTACGTAATTTGCCTAACTAAAAAAACATAAATAAAATAATAATTGAAAAAGTCGCCTTCATGATTTTGAAATTGGTATAATTTATTTAGCTATCTTTGTGTAATTATTGAATTTTTATCTTGTTCCAGCTTTTTCAATTGACTTTCTAATAGTTGTTCTTCACGCAGGCGGCTTTTCTTGTTTTTTTTTTTTATTTATAATATTATTTTTAACCATTGTTATATCGCCGCAATTATATGTTAATTAATATATATAACCTATACCCATGTATTAATAACTGCGACAAACATGAGACATTACAAATTATATAGGTACTAAGGCAAACATTTTATACTGTGTATGTACTACATTACATATATATACTATACTTACACTTATACTATGTACTACATGTATACACTATAATTATGTATGTATTTCATTACCCATTCTTACACACACCTCAACCATGTTATTACATACCTAATTCATAAATAAAGTACCTAAGTATTTCGATAATTACCCACAAAAATATAGACATGTATCAAGTCACAAAGAGTATCCAATTCAAAATAATAAAACATAAATAATAAGTAGTTTACGAAATTCAATAATAGTAAGCCGAGTCACAGCAATACGATGCAGAACAAATTCAATAAAACAAGCCAAATTCAGAAAAATAGCACTATGCGCTATATGTACTCGTAGTCAATCACAAACGAAAGATGCGAATACTAAAATATCGTCAACAATTAATAGCTGAATAGCCGGCGCACGCACACTAACAACACGACAGTCACACTTAGAAAAAACGGGGCGGAGATGGCGCGGGGCGCGGTAGCGGCATGCAGCGCGACAGAAACATTTTATTCAAATACCTATTTTTGAAAAGTCTCTTCGGTACCCTTTCCTCTTAAAGTTCTCACCGTATCTGATCAGACTGTCATGGTGCCTTTGTATAACATTTTATAATTTCATTCCTAGTTCAGAGCACGTCGTGATTAGGGTTGTCAATTGAAAAAATAGCCTTTAGAATACCGTCTATTTAAAAAAAAATGTTATTTTAACAATTGTACCATAGGAATGAATGAATGAATATTGTTATTTAATTTGTGAATAAAAAATGATGTGTTATTTACAGAAAAAAGTACCACAACAATTTAAAAAAATATATCAAACTAGGTATGTATGAGTTTTATGTTTTATTATATATTTACAATTAATTAACAATATTTAAATAAATTTGCCTATCTTCACAGGTCTCTTCACACAAAGGATCGGAGTGAAAATATGTATAATTTTTTTCTTTTTCTTCTTTTATTATAAATTCAGACTGGCGCTATTTATATTTTTAATAATTTAATATTGTGAAACAAACAGCAGGTACTGTATCAATATTTATCACATAAATAATTCAATATTCATAAGTTCATAAAGTTCAAATTTTGCAGTGAAATTACTGCCTTAAAAATACCCTAAAATTTAGGTTTTAAAAAATACGACGCTGGCAACACTCCTTGATATATGGTAAGCGATTAATGATAATGAAAATCGGGCGGATCAAAGCGTCGACTCAAACGAATGACGCCGATGTCAAGAATTCATTGTGGGTGGTAATTAATAAAGATGTGTTTTGTTTAGTTTTACATCGGTGTGGGGTTGGTTTTGCATGTTTTGTGTGTGTGAGTGTGTATGTATGACTAGCTACCTACGGCAACATAATTTTAAAGTTACTGCTGTATTTCAATAGCATTAACAAACTAAACAAATATAAATAATAAGATGCCGTGCCTTGAGATGTATTTTAGTTTATAAAACTCTAGAAACTTTTGATTATGAAGTGTAAAATCTATTCATCGAGGAATAAATAAAAGGAATGTCATTTTCTTCAAAATGTATACTTATTCTTAAGGTGTGTGGTTACGGCAGTAAAGAATATAGCCACCCCCACTCTTCCGTGGGTGTCGTAAAAGGCGACTAAGGGATAACAAAGTTCCACTATCACCTTGGAATTTAAAAAGCCGACAGATGGCGGGATAGCCATCCAACTGCTGGCTTTGAAATACACAGGCCAAAGACGGGGAGCAGCGTCTTCGGTGCGACAAAGCCAGTGTGGTGACTATGGGCAAAACAAATGAGTTGACGCCATTTTTGGCGCGAACTTGTGGAGGCCTATGTCTAGCAGTGGACTGCGATAGGCTAAAGTGATGATGATGAGTGATGATATAAGAAAAAAAAACGAAAATTGCCAGTTGATTTCACGAAAAGCCATTATTACTTCTTTATTAACATACACGTAAAAAAATTAAATAAAAACATATTTGGTTTACTGTTACAGTCGACAAGACAATCACGTGACATAAAAAAAAAATATGAAAACCGGACTGTAAATTTTTAATTTTTGTTTATTTTTATCGACATTCAGATTTGTTTGGTTTTTGACCTCTTTTTTTCAGCTATTCAATTCACTATTATTTACAAACTGTTTCGTTCGGTCTTTTTTATTTTTTAAACAAAGAATACTTTCTAGTTCATAATAATTTTTAAGCTGTGCTTTGTCACTATTTAGCAGCTATAATGTTACATTTTGTAACGTAAATGTCGCATTTATAATGCAAGTGTAGTTACATCTTTAACGGCTCTTAGTAAACGGAAAACAAAGCAGTTAACCGCTTGCTTCCTGGTGCGATCAAAGGTTAAAATAAATAAATATCTCTTTTACGTTCGATTTTACACCATATGGGCGTTACTTTGAAATTCATAACTGTGAAAATGTCTATACTGTTTGTTGTGACTTAGTCTTTAATATCTTCTTAGATACGTTTGTAATAGTGGTTTTAGAATATCTGTGTTATTAGTACAAACTGGCTGCGCCCGCGACTTTGTCCGCGTGGAATTTAACAAAAAAAGTTATTTTTCAATTAACAGAGTAATTAAACAATTAAGTTTCTAAAATAAGTAGCCAAGTTACTCCTTATTACATCAGCTATCTGCCACTGAAAGTCCCGTCAAAATCGGTCCTGCTGCTTCAGTGGTTAGCCGGTACAAACAGACAGACAACGATTATAAAAAAAATATTTTGGTGTATGTACCGTGTATCCATATACATTCAGTAAAAAGCGGTTATTTTAATATTACAAACAGACACTCCAATTTTATTTATTTGTATAGAGTATAGATATGTAAAGATTATTTGGATAATGTGTGTCTTCGATTTTAAATATTCTTCTTGTGTTCGAAAGTATGCTTATCTAAGTTTATTGGCTATAAAATATCTCGCTATCTTGTGTAGAAGGAGATCACTAAGCATAAACGTCAATAGGTGTGAAACCGTGTGGAATGTCTTATATAGTTAAGCTAATACATACATATATACTCGTGTGTGGTACTATCCTATATAACTCACAGGAACACAAAATTACTATATAATCGTTACCGGCTCAATAGCTACCGGTTACTTAAAATTACTTAAGTTATGCGGTGCAATAGAATGTTATGTGTTTTGATGTGATACAACGCTACCAACGCCTCACATGACGAAAGATAACTGAGAAATGTAGGTATTTTTTATATATTAACTGACAAGATCTATTCTTAATATAGAAAATGAGTTTAGACCTTTTTTTCTACTAAGAGTATCAATTTTTACTTTACCTATTTATATAATAATATGATAATAAATGAAATAAATGGTTTTACATGTTTTATAAGACATGGTGAGAAAACCCACAAAAAGTAAACTACAAAGAAATGTTTATGTGTTACTAATGAAATGATCAACATAAAACTACTACGAATTTAAATCATAATTCGTATTGTAATTGTATTGATTTTGATGAGTGATAGATTAAGTAAGATTAATGTCGAGCCAGCAACCTTAATGCAATATATGCTGAAAAGATTCGTAAAAAAACTCCACAGTTATCTAAAAAACTGTCAATTATTAAAGATTTTGCTTTGTCTATATTATACTATTCGTTCTAGATGTGTTGTAATCAATTTATTTTGGTTATTTTATTAGAATACCCAATCACCATATCGCACGTTTAGACAATAGATGAACATGGTGAGTCATTGTCTTTCTAGATAAGTCTGTTTGAACTACTTATAGATCTTAACAATTTTTAACCTGTGGAGATTAAATATATTAGTGGTATTTAAAATTGATACATTACACTGTTATGAATTTGTATCGTTTTGTAATATTTTACATTCTATCTTAGCGCTGAATGTCAATTGCTGATTATGAAACATTTTTGTTAATTTATTCAGGTTTTAGATTTCGTAGTAGTTAATATTGTTTATTATTGTCAGAGTAACTTCGGGTTCGGTGACAGAGTTGGATTAAAATATGCATTTCTAGTAGTTTTATTTCGATCATTTCATATTTTTTATTTTTTGTATGCACGAGAAAAAAGGTTCGCATTCATAATATAGGAAATAAAGTTAAAAGGTTCGCATTCATAATATAGGAAAATAACGTTTTAAAGTTTTCATCAAAACAAATCCATTTCTCAAATTTATAGGAATGCGAGGTCATTGCCACATGTTTTTTGTATTTCATTGTCTCTGATTGTTACGAATGCTAGCATGACTCACGCGATCGTGGGTCGCGGAGCTACGGATAAGGATTTCTGAGGTCTAATTTTTTCGCTACAGTTCATGTAGCTCTAATTGATTTTCCTGGAAGCTATTGTTGCCGAGATATCTCCTTAGTTTAATTGAACGTGCTATATTGTATATTAGTTAGTTTCATATCAAAAGGCAGGTGCGTAGGTTAAGTATAGACCTCAATATGCATTAGTTTGTGCTTTTAGATAAATAACATTATTATTTATTAGCTGCCCGGACAGACTTCGTTCTGTTAAAAGTTAAAAGTGTAGCAAACGCACCTCCACAAAGAAAACCGATAGGTGGCTTCTTACTACACTTTGGTCAGACCAGGAATAATCTGCCGATGTAATCGATGTTCAGAACGTTAATAGGCACGCAGCAACAACATACAATGCACCCACGTACCCTAGAGAATCGATGATGACTTCCACTATCGTTAGGGCACACCAGCTGGTTAGATTCTGCACATCACTTCAAAGTCTTAGAGCAATTGCTAAGAGTTTATCGTATTACGATTAGAGTTTCACCATAACACATGCGCATAGTAGCTCGCGTGGCGGTAGAGTTCTGATTTAGACGACGTGCGTTTGCGGTGCGATCATGTGTGCCACCTAGTTGCTACTACCCTCAAGTTTTTGTCAAAAATCTCAACTAGCGGGCAGTGAGCGCATAACAGCTTTTCAAGGCTGCGTTCTGTTGCTGCATAAATCTACTCACGCAGAACATCGATTACAACGGTAAAATTACGAAAAATGTACGATGATGAAACAAAAAGTAAAAATTAAATTTGTCCACTCAATTTTCGTTTTGAATTTTTTCATTTTTTTTATTAAAACGTTCCGTGGGCCATAAGGAAAGGCCTTAAGGAACATACATACAAAATAAATTAGTCAAACAGGTCAAGCCATTCTCGAGTTATGCGCTTAGAACCATTCATTTTTATTTATTTAGATAATTTCTTACTAGAAAAAAATAATATGAAGTTTTCATTCCAAAAATACTTTTGTCTACAGATATCTTTAGAACACTCGAGTGCAATTTAGCCTGTAATCCCACTGCTGGGCCTCTTTCTCCACGTAGAATACGGGAGAAAACTTGAGTATCTTAGACGAATAGTAATTCTAATTTGGAGATGAGGTATGCGATTGAAATGTTTTTTAATCGTTTAATTTAAAATGCTGTAATGTTGCTTGTTTAAAATGTATTTTAGAACGAATTTTAGTCGTTAGGGAAGAGCAAGTATCATAGCATCCACATTCATATACATAAGAACACATAAGAATGAACGTTTGTCTGTATGACCTTTATAGAATCGTAAATAATACATTTGACCGTCTCATGATCTTCAGCAAAATGTTGTGCGTGAGCTCACAAAGGTTTCTTAGGTGGTGCGACCAAAAAATAAATAAATAAATAAATAAAAAGCGTAGCAACGCGCGCTGGTTACAGCTAGTAAAATAAATAATCATCTATATTTATATATAAAATATACTCCTTTCAGAAACGTGTATTCTCGAAACATTCAAAACCCAGTAAAAATACTACTAGGTCAAGAATACTTTAAGTATTAACATTAAAAATATTTCTCATAATCATACAATGCAGTCTCCGTTGGTGGCCCGTCTTATCAGCTATCACTGTTCCCGATCATTAGGGCATGTTTGATTATACGGTGTGTGGTAAAAATCATCCATTTTATCTCTATTACATCGGATAGGACGATCGTAAACATGCGTTGATCGCTTTGTATCTTCATAGATAAAACAACATGCTGGGATTGTTTGACGATTTCAAGAGATGGATAGATGTGGGAAATGTTTGAATATACAATAATTTTAGTCATAGATTTTGTTTCATAAACAAAATATTTTTTGTTAGGAAATGTGGCATAAGTTACTTTATTATGTGAAACAAAATATTATTTGTAAAGAAATGCGGCATAGGTTACTTTATTATGTGAATACACATGAAAATATTCTCGCTGTGTGTTTACGGGAGTAAAAAATATAGCCACTCCATCTCTTCCCGTGGGTGTCGTAAGAGGCGACTGAGGGATAGCACAGTTCCACTACCACATTGGAACTTAAAAAGTCGACCGATGTCGGGATAGCCATTCCATGAGTTCACGCCATTTTTGGCGCGAACTTGTGAAGGCCTATGTTCAGCAGTGGACTGCGATAGTTTGAAGTGATGATGAGTGATGACATAAAAATATTATACAGTTTTTTTGCTCTCTCACATAAAATATGATGTAATGAACAATGGTAGTCATTGATTTTGAATAAGATCTATCATTTTAAATAGAAATAAATCGCAGTATTCATTTTTTAAGCGACTGATTTGCCTTTCGTCGTAAAAGACATCATTCCACACACATCATTCAGACAGGTCATTCCAGAAATTAGGCTCTTACGCACTATATTTAGTTTAGAATGTCTTGAACACTTTGCAACTACTATGTTGCTTCTGGTGGTCTCATGCGTATAATTCAAATGGGATTTCACAAGGGACAAACCCTTAATGCAAACGAGACGGTTTGTGAATTAATGTAACATGATTGTATTCTGCTTGTAAATTATAGGAGTAGAAAAAAAAACTTCAATTTAATTTCGTTTTCAAATTGAATTCTATTGATTCGGTTTTTTTTTAATTTAATTTTTATAAACTATACATGTAAAATTATGAATTGATAAATATAAAAAACGAATAAAAGTTTTAACAGTTGTCTATATAGATTGGTCTATAAACGTAGCCCAATAGACAACACGATCCGATTTTTTACTTACCTTGTTCGTTTGTTCTCTTGGCATACTGAAGTTTAGGCCAGCACTGCGGAGTTTAGGACCACAAAATGTATATACATGTGTTTGATGTCCAAGAAATTCTTGTAATAAAACTTATGTGTAAATCTTATAACGGAACATCAGCGCGGACCTAATCAAAGATTAAATTCTGACACTTGTCATGCACAGAGGAAAAGTTTTATTTCTAGAAGTGGGGCGCAAGAAAGTCTGTGGATGATACTGATTGTAGACGTTTACGAATCTAGAATAATACAACAAAATTATCGCACACTAGACGTTTCTATTTTCTCATTCGTAATATTTGAGAAAAGTTAATTTGCCTAAATTGTTCTTGTTTTTGAATCCTGGTCTTATTGTAAGAGTCATAGCACTGTTCTTTTCTTTTGTAATATTTAATCAATAAACCATGTTATTAAATCCCGAGACTAGAGAGTAAAAATAAACAACAGTACATGATAACTACCGGGACCGACGACTTAGCGTGCTCTCCGAGGCACAGTGGGGACACACACAAGGACTGCACACGTACCAAGACCACGGCAAATATCTGTATGGCCAGTACAAATGTTTGTCATGTGCGTGGATCGAAATTGCAACCGCCAGCGCAACAGCCACAAACAGTGCTGTGACCGTTGCGCCAACGCGTCGCCAACTTCTAATTAAAAAAAAAAAAAAAAACTTACAAATACTTTTCACTAAAAATAGTCGTATCAAAGTAACGATATTTTATTTTTTGTAATCCAGTTGTATATTGTCACTGCACCAATAACATTCTCTCACTCGAATGTTTACCGTTATTTTAACAGCAATGTGAAATGTTAGGTCATTTCCACATTTTCTAAGTTCTCGCTGGGAATTTTCAATCAAGATCCATATCTCCAGCTCATTAAACTCAAAACAAACAGTATCCACTCTTAAATTAACAATTGTAAAGCCACTCGCATCATTCTTCGCCCACTCTTTTGTCCGAGCTATTTAGGATACGGGTGTAAGTATAGAGATATAGCGATTTTATTGCTTTATAATTGGCATTAGTTTTTTATTCTAAAATTAATTTAAATAAGACAAAAGATAGTCATCTTAAATCATGTCGCAAAACTAAAAACTTATCCTGTACCTAACGTATTGTATAGCTTGGTTTTTGATTGATTTTATAGTACACGTGGTTCTATTTGTATATTATACAATTGTATACACTTTTATATGTTTAAGTAGATTATAAAGAAAATGAATATGCAAGCAAGTTAAGAGTTAACATTGATCTGAAAATCCAGTTTGCTAAGTAAAACTAAAATTTGCAGTTGAAAATATCACTTTACTGAAACTTTTCCCGGCTTCGCTCGTTTGTGTCTTTCATGTCATCTTCTTTTTTTGAATCATAGCTTGATATTTCACAGAGTATATGAGTTTGATATAAGTACGTTCAAAGAAACAAAATTTATAAAATTTACTTAAAAACACATAATTAATTAATATGAGCAGCGTATTTTTCGTCTTTGCGTCGTGTTACTTTATTCAGCTACAAGTATTTTTATGAAGGCTTGTTATTTGCTTGGATGTTATTTTGATTTTTTAATATATAACTAGGTCGGTAAACAAGCGTACGGCTCACCTGATACAAGCGATTAGCTTATAGACGCCTGCAACATCAGATGCATTGCAAGTGCGTTGCCGAGCACCCCTCTCCTGAGGGGGTGCTCCTGAGCTCTGGTCACCTTACTCACCACAGAAACACAACACTGCTTGAAAGCAGTTTTATTTAGCTGTGATCTTTTGTAATACCTCAATTAAATTTTTATTTTTTGATTTGTTTTAAAAAATAACTAAGCGATAGATCTCTAGTTAGTAGTTAGAGTTATAAAAAAATTGCTATATCTTATAAAATGTACCAAGTACCAAACGTGTAAGGTAAGTCACGACCGGCCACCGAGCCAAAAGCGACATTTGATAATATCGTTCCCGTTTTCTATTGACCCCTTACGAACCTTTGAACGCCATCGGACCCCAGTTTGCATTTGGCTGCGTTCAGCTAAAATATTAAACCATCTAATGAATTAGTTAAAGGCATAACAATTTAAGCAAACAATGGTAAAATTAGCTGCAATATTGCGGTTCAGTTTATCTTGCAACGGCTGGTAATTGTTTGCATTTTCAGTATTCTAATATTCAATTATGAATAAATAAACAATGTAATTTAAAATTACACGTTACAGTACCTGACATTATGAAACAAAATATTATATTTATATAAATTGTAATTTGAAATTAATTAAATGAAATGGTTGGTGTTATATCAATTAATTTATTCAAAAATGCAGATATTCGTAAAAATAATTTTGAATTAGGTATACATATTGTTACGAACACTCGAAGAAACTAGCGCCATCTAGCGGCAACCATTGAAACCACACAAAGACAGAGACCGCATGAAACTCTCTACTCAATACTAGATGGCGTTAGAGGAACTACTGTGGAACTTTGTAGAAGTATAGTCTCGAAAACCGGGCACATGCGCGAACTTTCCAGAATGGTCTGGGCCTCGTGTCGGCCGATATAAATAGCCGCAGGGAGGCGAGCGAGTGCAGTTCAGTTTGAGCGATCTTCGAGGCGACTTCAAGAGTGAAAACTAGTGATCAAGAGTGGTACCAGCGAAACCTACGACATTGGCTACGACTGAGGACATTGTGAGTGCTTAGTGTTTGAACTTAGTGCTTAGTGTTTGAACCTAGTGCTTTGTGTTGGACCTAGTGCTAGTGAATAAAGTCTTGAAAAGAGTCAGCAGGTCTTTCTCTCCAAATCCTTCGAACCCTAACACGTAACAACTGGTGTCGGAAGTGAGATTTGGAGATGCCATTGACTCCGAGAGAAGACTCCAAGGACTTCAAGGGCGTCAGGACAAGGGCACAACGAGCTGCGGAGCCCACACCTACTAGGGACCAAGCTCCGCCTACCACGGACCAAGCCCCGCCCACTGACCCCGCCTATCATGCCCCGCCCACTGACCACGCCCCCCAGGCCCCGCCCACTCAGGCTCAGGCCCCGCCCACTCGGGCTCAGGCCCCGCCCACACGGACGCAGGCCCCGCCTACTCAGGCTCAGGCCCCGCCCACTTTGTCTCAAGCCCCGCCCACTGGATCCGCCCACCTTACCACGTCCACCAGTGACCCCGTAGCTTCTACAGACTCTCAATTGGCTCTTCAGTTAGGAAGTTTAATTAAATTAATGGAGCAACAAAAGGCTGAAATTCGTAGTGCTTTGCAAGAATCACAAGAGCAAACAAGTTTCAAATTGCAAGAATCAAAAGAGCTCCAAGAAAAAACGCTTTGGGCTGTAAAAGATGTTAGTGACGCGGTGACTAAACTTCGAAAAGATGTCGACGTAGTGGAAGAACGAGTTACCGGGTTAGGATTGGATGTTGAAAATGTGAAAACCGGCCTCACTGAATTACAGAAGAAAGTAGTGCGCCTTGAAACCATGGGAGCCACGATGTCTAGTGGAAGTACCGGAGTGGCGCAAGGACCGAGAGTGAAAGTGCCTCCATACGACGGTACTACTCCGTGGAACGCTTATCGTCAACAATTCCAGACGGTTGCTACTGCCAACGGATGGACGGAAGAGCAATGCCTGACCGCTCTCACTGTTGCGCTCAGAGGGCAAGCTTTGTCGGTTCTGGAAGCACTGCCACATACAGGAAACGGGTTCCACGGCTTGATGGAGGCACTTGAATCCCGATACGGGGAGCGACACCTGGAACACGTGTTCCGTGCCCAACTGCGTGACAGAGTCCAACGCTCAGGAGAAGGACTACAACAATGGGCGTTGGAAATTGAAAAACTCGTCAGGAAGGCACACCCAGGAGCCGACACCAAGATGGTAGACACGAATATTGTTCAAGCATTTGTCGACGGAATCAAAGACCTGGAGGTCAGAGCTGCAGTGAGGCTTCGACACCATACCTCGTTAAAGGAAGCATTGGCGCATGCTTTGGAGGTAGAGGCTGTTCGCCATGACATACGGCAGACCCATAAGATCCGCGAGGTCTCTGAGGAAGTTAAGGAGGTCAAGGCTCCTACGAAGAAAAGCTATGGAGTCATGTGCTACAAGTGCGGCGAAAGGGGCCATCTTCAGCTCAACTGCCCGCAGAAGAAGACCCAGACAGCAAGGATGAAAAGGATCGAGGAACAAATAGAGGAGCTGAAGAAACAAGGGGCTTCGTCCCCTGTCCGGGAGCAGGGAAACGAATAAAAGCCAGGACTAAGGGGCGAGTACTGGCTGACGCGGAGGAAGCCCCAATAACTGTTATCTCCCAGGCATGCAGCGGGAATAGTCTTGCGATTCAGGGGACTATTAACGGGACGGATTGCAAAATGACTCTAGACATAGGAGCCTCTAGAACAATAGTGAACCCAAAGCTGGTAAAAGCCGCAAGGGGACACAAGAGGAGAATTAACTGTCGGCTTCTTACGGCCTCCGGTCAGCCAATACCCGTCCTGGGAGAAATGTCAGTTATGATGTATGTAGGGGGGTCCTCATACTCTCATAACGTTATCGTGGCTGAGATTATGGATGATTGCATCTTGGGTTTGGATTTTATGAAGAAACACAACTGCAGAATTAATGTCACTGACGGAGTTTTCAAGTGTGGTGAAGATGAAATCTTCATTCTTGGTGGTGCTTGCGGGAAAGTTGCATGTGTGAAGAAAGTCATTATACCTGGAAGAGCGGAAGCTCGGGTGTTGGTGAAACTACCGACAACTGGAAAGAAAAAGTCAAACAGATGCGTGTTGATCGAAGACACACCTACCAAGATATCGGCGCAAAAACTGATGACGGCGAGAACCCTTGTTAGTGGAAGCAGTAACGCTGTGGTCAAGGTTTTGAACCTTGATGATCGCGAGATTTGCTTGAACAAAGGTGACGTCATTGGAAAATGTGAAGAAGTTGTCTGGATGAAAAAGTGTAGTTCGATGTCAGGCGCAGACTTGGCAAAGAGCAACAACTACGAATTAGTGACTGAGCTACTCGAAGACTGCAAGAGTAATCTTACTTATTCGCAGAGCATGAAAGCCAAGAAGTTTTTACAGCGCTACGCGAATATCTTCTCCAGTCACGAAGGCGACCTTGGAAGAACGTCGGTGGTCCAGCACAGGATAGATACCGGAAGCGAGAGACCAATTCGTCAACGAGCAAGACGGATACCAATCGCAAAGGAAAAAGAAGTTGAAGGCCTTTTGGAGGACATGAGAAGGAATAAGATTATTGAACCGTCTGCAAGTCCGTGGTGCTCACCTGTTGTATTAGTGAAAAAGAAAGATGGTAGCACGAGATTTTGTGTGGACTATAGGCGTCTCAATGATGTCTCTAAGAAGGACAGTTACCCGTTACCTCGAATCGACGACACTTTGGATACCTTGAGTGGCATGAAATGGTTCTCAACCCTAGATCTAAAATCTGGATACTGGCAGGTGGAAATTCATCCGAAAGACAAGGAGAAGACAGCTTTCTCAACAGGTAAAGGTTTATGGCAATTTAAAGTCATGCCCTTTGGATTGTGCAACGCACCTGCCACATTCGAGCGACTCATGGAGTGTGTACTGGCAGGCTTAGTTGGAGAGGCTTGCTTAGTCTACTTAGACGACGTCATCATCGTCGGCCGTGACTTCGAGGACCATTTGCAAAACCTGGAGCGAGTTTTCGCTAAAATAGAGGGGGCCAAATTAAAGTTGAACCCGAAAAAGTGTCGTTTATTCAGGAATAAGGTCAGTTATCTCGGCCATGTCATCTCCAGTGATGGAATCCAGACAGACCCGGAGAAACTGGAAGCAGTCCAAAAATGGCCTACCCCTAAGGACAAAACCGAAGTGCGGGCATTCCTCGGACTGTGCTCATACTACAGGCGTTTTGTTAAGGGATTCTCAGAGATAGCCAGGCCATTACATCGGCTGACAGAAGATAAACGACAATTTAGTTGGGATGGGACTTGTGAAGATTCTTTTCAGAAACTGAAAAAACATCTGTGTGAAACACCAATCCTGGGATATCCACAAACCGAAGGTCGATTTATAGTCGACACGGATGCAAGCAACACGGCCATTGGAGGGGTGTTATCTCAAAAACAGGGTGAAAGAGAAGTAGTTATTGCATATTTCAGCAAATCTTTATCCAAGCCAGAGAGAAACTACTGTGTGACAAGAAGAGAACTCTTGGCTGTTGTAAAGACGCTACAACATTTCAACAAGTATCTCATCGGCAGACAGTTTTTACTGCGAACTGATCACGCAGCCTTGAAGTGGCTACTGCAATTCAAGAACCCAGAAGGTCAAGTAGCTCGATGGATTGAGCAGCTTCAGGAGTACGACTTCAAGGTGGAACACCGCAGCGGAAAGATGCATGGGAATGCCGATTCACTCTCACGAAGGCCGTGTTCGGAAGACTGCAAACACTGTGTTAAGCAAGAATCTAATGAAGTAACATTAAAGCTAACAAGAACAAGTCCTTTGGGTATCTGGGAGAGTGATGCTATGAGGGAAGCTCAAGAAAGAGATGACGACCTTCGGCACATCATCACATGGAAGAAACAGGGTAACGTAAAACCAATCTGGAGTGAGGTTGCACCCACTGGCGCTGTCACTAAGGCGTACTGGGCTCAATGGGACAGTCTGATACTTCAAAACGGAATACTCTACCGGAAATGGGAGAAGACTAACGGCAGAGAGTTTCACCTTCAGATAATCGTCCCAAGAACGAGAGTACCAGATGTTCTCCGTGAAATACATGATGGCGTATCAGGAGGTCATCTAGGTGTCAAGAGGACCTTAACAAAAGTGCGAGAACGATTCTACTGGTTGCATTGTCGAGATGATGTACAGGATTGGTGCCGCAAATGTACTACTTGCGCTGCTGTAAAAGGACCACAGACCAGGAGCCGTGGGAATCTGCGATTGTATAACGTCGGTGCACCGTGGGAACGAATTGCAGTTGACGTAGCGGGGCCATTTCCTGTAACGGAATCGGGAAACAAGTACTTTATGGTCGTCATGGACTACTTCACCAAATGGCCCGAAGTGTTCGCCATACCAAACCAAGAAGCTACAACAGTCGCTTCTAAGTTAGTCGAAGAAGTGATATGTCGCTTTGGCGTGCCTCTAGAAATCCATTCCGATCAGGGCAGGAACTTCGAATCGCAAGTATTCCAGGAAGTATGCAGAATTTTGGGCATGCATAAGACGAGGACCACCGCGTACCATCCACAGTCTGATGGAATGGTTGAGAGATTTAACCAGACCCTTGAGAGGCATTTGGCGAAATTGGTAGACGACAAACAAAAAGATTGGGACAAGTATATACCGCTCTTCCTTCTGTCGTACCGAACCGCCGAGCATGAGAGCATAAAAGCTACCCCGGCGTATGTCAATTACGGTAGAGAATTACGAATACCAGTAGACCTATTGACTGGAGGGTCACCGGAGGAATCAAATACCGTACAAGACTATGTCAGCGATTTAAAGGAAAAAATGCGCTATATACACGCCTTGGTTCGGGAAAATGGTTTACAGTCAAGTGAGAACATGAAAACCCGATACGACCGGAAATCGAACACGAGCGGCTTCAAGGAAGGGTCACTGGTGTGGCTGCATAACCCAACCCGCCGGAAAGGGAAATCTCCAAAGTTACAGACCAAGTGGGACGGTCCATACAAAGTGGTTACCCGACTGAATGATGTGACTTACAGGATTCAAAAGCAACCAAGAGGGGCATTCAAAGTGGTACACCTAGACCGTTTGGCGCGTTACCATGGCAGTAACAACGATGCTCGGGACGAGCATCTCTAAGAGGGGAGTAGTGTTACGAACACTCGAAGAAACTAGCGCCATCTAGCGGCAACCATTGAAACCACACAAAGACAGAGACCGCATGAAACTCTCTACTCAATACTAGATGGCGTTAGAGGAACTACTGTGGAACTTTGTAGAAGTATAGTCTCGAAAACCGGGCACATGCGCGAACTTTCCAGAATGGTCTGGGCCTCGTGTCGGCCGATATAAATAGCCGCAGGGAGGCGAGCGAGTGCAGTTCAGTTTGAGCGATCTTCGAGGCGACTTCAAGAGTGAAAACTAGTGATCAAGAGTGGTACCAGCGAAACCTACGACATTGGCTACGACTGAGGACATTGTGAGTGCTTAGTGTTTGAACTTAGTGCTTAGTGTTTGAACCTAGTGCTTTGTGTTGGACCTAGTGCTAGTGAATAAAGTCTTGAAAAGAGTCAGCAGGTCTTTCTCTCCAAATCCTTCGAACCCTAACACGTAACAATATATTAAGTCTTTACATTTTATAAATGAACTAAAATGGATAAAGTGTAAGTTTGCCTTGTATATAGCGTGTGAACGTTTTTCGACAAATGATTTGTTATTATATAATAGAGGTTTAGTAACTAAATTAGTTTAATTAGCTTTACTATTTAAAATAGCACTTTGTACAAATAAAAAATATGCTTTGCTGAAATTAACAGTGTAATGGATAAGCATCATTAAAAGTTTATATAATATATGAACATTGGTAGACAGATATAAAATTAGAAATGGGGTCAGTTTATATATAGATAACTAACTATCTTTTGGTGATTATTCGAATCTAAAGCTAAAATAGCGCTGACGATTTACTGACAAATTACTGAAACCTCATCAGTTGTAATCCAATTGAGATTTCCAATAACGTAACGTAGTTTACGATTGCACTCGATCATCTCTAGCGTTTTTGACGAAGAGTGACGAATCCTTTACGTTCAACATACTCAAAGGCAAATATCACTCAGTGAGACATAATAAAAATTACTCACGCAATCGATCAAAGCCTGATAGCAGAAAATGACACAACGCACCACGCTACATGACTACGAAATTGACGCCGTAATTAATTTGCCACCTACAAAAAGGGCTTGCAGGAAGTCCCTCCTGACCTTCCGTTGATGAATTACCCTTCTTAGCCCTTTGTCGCTGTCGATAAGGGCTCGTGCCCTTTGCGATTGATTAGCTGCCATTTTAGGCCTTTTCATTTGTAGGGCGTCTTAGAAGAAGCCGCACAAAATAATGCATAAGCGACCCTGGTTTCGGCTGCGGTGTGCATGAAAGGCTGTTTTGTGACATACAGAAAGGTCATTTATGTACGGCGTCTAAAGTTAAAGAGCTTTTGAAAGGGGTTTCGGTCAAATTGAAACAATATAATCTGGGTTGCAATGACAAATGTAGTATTTATTCTTTTATATAAATTTTTTAGGTCGATACATTTTCATACGCACTTTTTTCTTGCAAGCCTTATTTACGTGAATACAGTAAAAGTACAAACATAAGATTTTATTAGTAGTTATGTGTATAAGGGTTAGTATGTTGTATTCAAATAAGTCACGTTTTGTACACATCAATATGTTCAACTTTTGAGCAAATTGTTTAATAAAGAAAATTATTGCACCTACACTTAGAATCATTCTAGAGACCAACTATATCCATATTAAATAACGCCACAATCAACTTGAATTCAACAAACATTCAGACATATTTAATTTCGCGTTTGTTACATGGTAAAATTTTAGGTATACATATATATAAGACTCAAGCGCTCTTAAAGTTAGCGAGGAGTACTTAATTACTCAATAAATTAAATCTTCGAGTCAATAAAAGTTTATAACGGCGTAAGTGCCAATAAAGGTGCTGAATTTAAAGAATTAATTACATTGCTATAAAGTTTTATAATTTGTAAGCTAATTAAAACTAACGGTTGCACATGGCTACCGACATATGGACTATTTACGGCTAATAATGTATTCAAATTTATTCCAAAAAATTTAAGTAAAGGCACGACGTCTGTGACAGTGGGAATATTTAAAATTATGGCATTGTGTTATCGATATAAATGTTTGTCTATTTTTGTTAAAATTTAGATGATGTAAAAATTTTAATACTTATGATACTAAATAATGTCTTCTTAAAAAATCTAATTGAGTTTTTGTTATTTTATTAGTGTAGAGTAAATAAATAAATAAAGTAAAATACAATATTAAGAATTCCATTTAAGGACGGAATTATGAATCGCTTTTGTAACTACTAATGAATTGAGATGAAAATTAAAAGTTAAAGCTATGACGATATTTGAATATGTCCATAGTGTAAAGTTGAATCACCTTGAATCAAGCGAGATTATAAATAATGTTTAAAAATATAGCGATATTTAAATATTATAGTTGCTCTACTGACTAACTTATATGAAATCCCGTCAGAAAATCTCTAACATCCACAAAAAATATGTATAAATTTTATTTTATTTCAGGAATTACTGCATATAATATTTTTTGTGTTTATGTCAGACCTTTTAAAAAAAAAAATGTAAGTAAATTCGTTGCTGTTCCCCTAGCCTTACACCGCTGTCACTAATACCACAATATAGTCAATTAGTCACTGCTCTGACGTGTGAAGCAACAGACCGACACACCTGTTCAATATACAAAAACACCGGTCTAACTCTTTGCATTATAAAGTGGGACTATTTATTTTTGTCAGTAGTCAAATTGTAGTCTACTATTGAACAAAAATAAAGTCATAGAATTTGTGACTATAGAATTTTTAAACGACTTTTAGAAAAGAAGGAAGTTCTCAGTCATACAGTCAGTCAGTTCAGCCTGTTGCAGTACACTGCTTGATATAGGCCTCCTTAAGTTCGCGTTAGACATCCCGGTTTTCCGCAATCCTCCACCAGCCTACACCGGCAATCTTATCGTCAGTTCAGCGGGCCGGAGGACTTCCCACACTGCGTTTGCCCATACGCAGTCTCCACTCCAGGACAGGTTCTCAAGTCGACTGAATTGGGTATACCGATAATGATGATTTACCGATTTTTTGATTATACCGATAATAATGATTATGTTAAATAATTAATCTTAAGCGAATCTTAATCGAAAGCTGATACTTGTCTTGTAGTTCCAATTAAATTTGATCGATATCTGATGACTAATTTTTGAGTAATCATTAATAACACGTATTGTATTTAGTTGACTATTTTTTATTGTCTACTTACGTAATATTACTTGTCTATGTTATCAAAGTCGGTTTTTTTTTCATTTGCGCGCAATTATGTTTGTATCAGAAAGATAGTAATTCAACATTTTTGTTTCCTCAGTTAATGTGTATTTATTAATTTTTATTCAATTGTATTTTATTGAAAACCACAAATTCGTGATAAATTAGAAGTTAGTTATGGCGATTATGTTGTTTCATTTTATTATTTCTCCAATACCTTTTTTGGTTCCATAGACATCCTAAAAAAAAAAAAAAATATGTGTGTAAACCAAAGGCTTATGGGAGATTATTTTTTTAGCAACAAAATCGTACTTAGACTTATTTGTAAAATACACTGTACTAATTACATACTTTGTATTTTTATTTCTATTCGGTCTACATAAAGCATATCAGTTTTTGTCTAAATATATCACTGTGGCTAAAGCGCTTTGCCAGTTCAGCTTAGTACGTATACATATTTCAAGTATCGTGGTCCAAGTCTTGATAAATGAGGCTTCCGTACGATTTTAAACGCTTTTAGCGCTTTACGCAGTGTACTGTTGTAGTATATAATATGTATAATGATGTACATGTTTTTTCGTTTGTGTTTACTTTTAGGAATTTTGACGTCACCGAAAATTAATTTGCAATCGCTAATTATTATATTATAATAATGTTAAATTATCTTCTTTAGCAAACGCTATTATGTGAACTTAATTTAATTATTATGATGAGATAACAAGACAGACCGATTTTAGACAGAGTCCTTCCCCCTTTTTTCTTTTATAATATTATCAATTAAAAAAAAATCTGTGATATAAAATTCATGAAAACAAAATTATGCTCGAGCATGTAAAAAAATATAAAACAAATATATATATATATATATATATATATATATATATATATATATATATATATATATATATAATTTTTTATTTTATTTTATTTTTGTATATTATGAACAGTAAAACAAATAATTGTGTTGCTCTGAAAAGAGAAGTTTTTTATTTTAGCATATAAACTAATTTACAAAATATTATTTATTATTAAATTATTTACAAACTAACCTGAAAAGAGAAACAACATTTAAAGCTATTGCTTTACCAGTTCTTTATAATAACTATTATTTAAATATTTACAGTTACAATATAATTCTCACAATCGTTTTAATATAAAAAAACAGCTCCATAGCAACCAATTCGCAGATCAAATATCCATCAAAGAACAATTACAAAATAAACTAATAACTTAAATGAAGTGTCACGCACTTTGTTTACATCTCCCCCCCCCCCTTTTTTTTCTAAATTACAAAGTTTTAGTGTCATTCTTTACTACTGGAATAAGTTTTGTAATATGGAAGAGGTTTGATTCTGCCTTTTTGTGACCCGTGTCTACTTTATAAATTGAATTGGATATTTTGTCTACAATTTCATAAGGTCCTATTCTCAATTCATCAAGTTTTTTTCGGTTTAATTGGTTTCCGTTTTCAACGTATACATAATCTCCTACTTTTAGTTCATGATGTTTTCTGTTTTTATCAAATCTTTTTTTATTATAATTGTGTGATTTTATACTATTTTCTAAGGCAATTTTTCGGTCTTGCAAAAGACAATCATGTGTTGTATTTTTCTTCAGTTCATCTGGTAGAACGTCAAATTTTTTTCCCTCCAATAAATATTTTGGAGAGAACCTTGTTACACCATGTTCAGTTTCGTTATATTTTTCTGTGCATTCGTGAGCAATAGTTGTCCAAGCAATTTTGCCCTTCCTTTCATTAATCTTGCAACGAATTTTATTAACCAACGTTTGGTTTAACCTTTCATTTAATCCGTTTGAAAATGGTGCATTTACTGCAGTGAAAACTATAGGTATATTTTCTTTTTCTAAAAACTTTTTAAAATCTTTTGAATTTATGCCTGGATATTGATCTGATAAAATCATGTCAATTTTATAATCTTTTGTTACTTTTTGGACCAGTTTTATAAAATCATTCGCACTTTGGGTTTTGGATGTCAAAATATAGGCGTAACGAGTGAAGTGATCTACTAGAAGATGTAAATATTTTTTGGTTGAACGAGTACCACCAAATCCCCCTATGGTATCTATAGACACTATTTCAAACGGATAAGTAGCGGGACCTAAGTGAGACATTAATCCAAACTTGTATTTTCCTCTAGATTTATTTTTTATACAGACATCACAATTTTCGCAAACTTTTTTTATATTGTCCAATAAATTTTTGGCGTGATAAAATGGTTTAATCTTGTTTTCCATTTGTTGTCTGCCTATGTGACAGTAGTAGTGATGTACATGTTTTATAATATTTTTACTAAATTCCTCAGTTAATACAATCTTTTCATTTTTTCCTATCTTTTTATAATATATATTATTTTTTAAAATAAGTTTATTTATATTTTGTTTTATTTTTTCATTTTCATCTTGATCATTTCGTATGTCTTCTAATTTTACAAAATTTACTATTTTTAAACTACTATCTTTATTTTCATACGATTCTAACACTGGGTTTCTGCTTAGAGTATCTGCCTCTATATTATATTTGCCTGGAGAATATATTATTTTAAAATCGAACTGCGACAAATAATATGTTAAATCTCCTAGTTCTTCGTCCGTTCTGGCTTTAATATTCATTTTTTCTAAAGGTTTGTGATCTGAATAAACCGTGAATGTTTTTCCCATAAGCCAGTGCTGCCAGTATTTTACTGCCTCTTTTATTGCTAAGCACTCAAGATATATTGCTTTTTTCTTTTTTTGGGAGTCATTTAATTTTTTTGAAAAGAATGCACAAGGTTTTTCATCACCATTGGGTTGAATTTGTTTTAAAATCGCACCTACACCTTGTATGCTAGCATCTGTATATATATGTATTGGCAAATCTGGATCAAAGATGGCTAGAATAGGTTTTGAGCAAAGTAATCTTTTTATAGTATCAAAAGATTCTTGGCATTTATCTGACCAAACAAATTTTTCTCCTTTTCTTAATAAATTATGTAAAGGGTCCAGTATAATTGAAACATTTGGCACATATTTTCCATAGAAATTAATTTATCCAAAAAATTTTTTGTGTTTTTGGAGTTGGAAATTCTTTTATAGCAATCAAATTATCTTTTAATGGAGTGACAGTATTGTTTTTTATTATGTGTCCTAGATATTTTACAGAGTCCTGTGCAAAATTACATTTCGTGAATTTTAATTTAAAACCTTCTTTTAAAATTGCTTCCAATAACAAAGATATGTGCTCAATGTGTTTTTCGAACGTTTCAGAAAATACTAAAATATCATCAATGTAATTAACAGTAAAATTTGACAGATTATATTTTCTTATAATGCTACTTAATATTCTTTGAAAAATAGCGGGAGCAGTTTTTAAACCAAAAGGTAAGCAAGTCCATTGGAAGTGTGCCTCTTGAGTAACAAATGCAGTTTTATGTCTATCTTCAATTTTAAGAGGTATTGACCAGAACGCTGAGTTTATATCGAATGTTGAAAAAAATTTACATTTCCTTGTTTTAACCATTAGATCCTCGATTAGCGGAAATGGTTGCGATTGGGGAACTATAATTTTATTTAATTCGCGAAAATCTATACAAAGCCTCGATCTCCTTCCTTCTTCTTTTTTAAATGCTAGTGTTACCGGAGCGGCAAAAGGGCTATATGACTCCTCAATTAAATTATGTTTTAGCAGTTTTGATATTTGATGTTCAATTTCTTTCATATCCTCAACAGAACATCTATACGGTCTTTTACTACAGTATTTATCTATTAACAAATCAATATGGGCTTCATAGCCTTTTACAGTACCTATATCATATTTGTCTTTAGCAAATACTGAATTATATTTGCGTATCAATTTATCAATTTCATATTTTTTTTTATTGTCTAAATTATTTAATGAAATATCAAAATTATCGACTATTATATTTTCATTAAAGTTTATTTTATACTCATTATTTATAGTTTCTTTTTCATATTTTTTTGTAATATTTACACCTTTTTTTTCATAAGATTTACCTTCTTTATTCTCTATAGCACTACCTGAACTGCCAGGAATTTCTTTAGTGCTATTAGGTTGCTTTTCTTTATCTTTTATGTAGTCTTTATTATTATTGCTGATAGCATTTTGAGTTATACATAAATTCTCATTTTGAGTTAAATGATATTGTTGTATACAGTCTAACCCAACAAGAAAATCATAGTCGAAGTTGTTTTCATCTATAACAAAAACATTAACATGTTTTTCTATTTCAAAAATTTTAATTTTTAGATTTACCATTCCTATTGATTTTTTTACGCCATTAATAGTTTTTAAACCTGCATTTTTATCATAAGTATTTATTTTTTTCAAAGATAATAACCTTGAATTAATTAAAGACACATTAGATCCTGAATCATATATTCCTAATGTTTCTACAGTGTCATTAATTAGTAATTTAATTTTTATTAATGGCGGCACTATTAGTTTTTTTGATCGATTTCATTTAATTCTACCTCTAATTCAGAATTGTTAACACTCCTTATTTGAGCTTGTTTTGGATTATCGTTATTTTTATTTTTAAACCAACATAGGGATTCAGGATGGTAACGTATACCTTTATTCTCTTTTTCACAAATTTTACATGGGCTAACCAAGGGCTTCACATTTTTCTCTATAGTTTTATTTTTCGAAGTTTCTATTTTTTTATGAAATAATTTTTTCTGTACCATATGCTCTAAGCTTCTTAAGTTATTAAATAAGTCTTCAGTTTCCTTTAAACTATTCCTATCAATCATATCTGCAATAAAGTTCGGTAATCCGGTGGCAATCAGATCAATTATAGTGAGTTTATTTATGGACTTATTTATTTCTAATAGTAGTCTCTCTTTCTTTAATGCATACTCCAGTAATGAGCCTTCTCTGTATTTAAATAGCATTGCATACCTGATCGGCGACCAACCTTTATCCGCATATGTTTCACAAAATTTCTTTTTCCACATTGCCCATTCTGAATTTATTGTATGCTTTATAAGCATGGAACTATACCAGTCTAAACAAGAATCTTCTAAAAATAACCTAAAAATTTCAATTTTTTTGATATCTTCTTCTATTCCTATACGGGTACATTCCGATTCAAAGGTATATCTTGTTTTTTTGGAATTGTCCTAATTGGTAAACAAACCGCTGTCAATCGTAATTCACGTTTTTTCCGCATTTATCACTCACTTTCACAAAATATTAGCTTACGGACATTTGTAAAACTCCATTTACTATTTATTTCACTAAAAACAAATATCAATTTATCATTTTAAACACATAAAAACTACAAAATACGAATTCCGAGAGTACAGATAACTAATATTTTCGAATATGACATTTCAATATCTTTTTTTATAAGGCAAATAGGGATGTGGTCATAATATTTTTAGAAGTGAATGAGTATAAGTGAATGAACAGCATGAGCGATAAAATAGGCCATGTTCTTTAACTATATTTTAAAATTTCACGAATTATAACTTGTTAAATAATATTACAGTAAAGCGATTTGTTATTTATTTGTATTTTGTTATTAATTGTTTTTTTTTCTTCTTTTTTTTATGTTGAGCGCACAAAAAAAATGCTTACAAAATATTGCAAATGTCAATCATTTATGGTAAAGTGTTCATTGTAAAGGTTTTATTTTATATTATGAATATTTCTGAATATCAATTTCATCCTGAACATTTTTAATGCTATCCCATATAATATTAAAGTATACCACATAGCAACGGCATAAACGTTTACTGTAGTTCACAGGAAAAAATTTTGAGACTTTAGGATGAGACTTAAGATTACCCAATGAGAGCATCGTGGAGTACAATGTTATTAGTCCTTTTTTTAGATGTTGGAGAGAGTGTGCCGCCGGCGCAAGGTTTTTTATTCATAGTAAATATAAATAATGTGACAATAATATTAATAGGGTCGACTTTTTTTAGACACAGGCGGCCCCTTTATTTTGTTGTAAATTTTATTTTTGGCTTTTTTTTTACCGACCATATCACATAAACGAAATATATAGGGGACTGTCCACTTTGTATGGGGGTTTCGGCCCCGAGTGGACAGTCACTGAGAATAATAATTATATATTAAGTTAGTAGTACTAACAAGTATGAATTAGAAAAATGATATAGTTTTGTATCCAGGTGTTTCATTTTTTGTTTTTTTGTGGATAATTACAAGAAGGTTTCTGAAATAAAAAATCATTGTTTTGTTATTTTTGTTTTACTAATCGGATTCGTACGTTAACAGAATGTTATCTAAAAACTAGGCAGGTAGATTTATAAAATCTTGAAACCTTTTTCAGCCCAAAAACCAAATAATTTCATGACATGGCCACAACAACCTACTACTGTCCGTCGACCAACCATGCAGTTGCAATAATATTTTTTTATGGCTTCTCTGCCTGACCTTTATTGTTTACATATAAAATAAATACAAAATATATTTTCCTACTTATGAATATGCCTACTGTGTATTTTACGTCGCAGTAGTGATGAATTCTCGGTTGACGGAAAACCTTACAGTAGGTTGCTATATCACCATGAAAGCAACATCGAAGTCAAATGAATGTATGAAGCAAAAGTCTGTAGTTTAGGGTTGCCATAATAAATAATATTTTCAATAAACAAATAAATCGATAAAATCGATAATCGAATTTAATATAATTAATTGCTTGCTTTTTATTTAGTCAATAACAATGTTTCTAAAATAGTTTATTTTTCACCAAAGTTAAATGTTTTTTTACTAAATACACTTTTATAGACTTTTTTTAGACTTTTTTCTTATTAATTCGATTTAACAATACTTTTAATCGATTTTAACAAATAATTGATTTAAAAATATTTTAAAATCGATTGTTCGTTAATAATAATTGTTTTTTTAAGACTGGCAACGTGTTGTAATCAAATCACCAACCGAAAATAAACTAGAAGTATATAATTAATGAATTAAAATATTTATTAAATAAACTTTTTATCAGTTTATATTGATAAAACTGCAATTCACGAATAAACATGATTTAATTTATGAAAATTATTGGTATATTTGTTTTTTTGTATGAATTCTGTTCACCTTGGGCCAAAATGGACAGTCCCCTTTGTTGCCTTTTATGCTCGATGCTCGATTAATATTTTTTTTCGTAATTCTGTACCTCTACTAATTCTTAGCAAAAATATTCAATATATTATTAGGTTTTGAAATAATTTTAGCAATATGGTATCATTAAATATTTCGATGTAAAATTAATTTTACTTTGTCTATGGCTTATTGATATTGTTCATTCATTTGCTCTTTGTGTCACTTCACTAAGCTACACTATACTCTAATTGTCTGTGGTCATAAGTACGCCATATTTGTTTACCAATTAGGACAATTCCAAAAAAACAGACCTTAGTCATCCACTGCGACACATTGGTAATTTTGCTATTAAATTTTTCTATTACAAATTTTTCTACCACTTTCCCCATATTAAAGGGTTTTACTGAATCTTTCTTCATTTCAGCGAAGTTTTCTATGATTTTTGCTAGAGATTCTTCTGAAAACCCTGTTGTAGTTTGTGGTATTGTTTGTTTTTCCAGTATGTATCCCATAAATTGTTTATTTCCATCTTCATCACAATAAGCCGCTTTCATCTCCGGATTCATGGATATCCATACCTGTCGTTTCTCATGCCGTTTTTGTAATGTGGACTTTACTTTCTGAAATATTTGAGTATGTACTATTCCATCATGTAATTTTACAGGTTGTAACTTATCTGGGATCACAAAAGTCCGGCCATCTAAATCCGTGATTCTAGTTACACAAATAATATTTGTTTTCGTATCTTCACTGGCTTTGACTATGAATTCGAATTTTAATTTTTCCATCTTTTCTGGTAACAAGCTGTAGAAATGTTGTTTTATAATGTTTTATTTTATTTTATTTTTGTATATTATGAACAGTAAAACAAATAATTGTGTTGCTCTGAAAAGAGAAGTTTTTTAATTTAGCATATAAACTAATTTACAAAATATTATTTATTATTAAATTATTTACAAACTAACCTGAAAAGAGAAACAACATTTAAAGCTATTGCTTTACCAGTTCTTTATAATAACTATTATTTAAATATTTACAGTTACAATATAATTCTCACAATCGTTTTAATATAAAAAAACAGCTCCATAGCAACCAATTCGCAGATCAAATATCCATCAAAGAACAATTACAAAATAAACTAATAACTTAAATGAAGTGTCACGCACTTTGTTTACATATATATATATATAATGAATGTTGCTAAGCACATAACTCGAGAATGGCTCGACCAATTCGGCATTTTTTTTGTATGTTCCTTAAGGTCCACGGAAGGCTTAAATACAAAAAAATATATATTAACTTCTGACAGTACTAAGCCTGTCCGGGCAGCTAGTACAAAATAAACTTCACATACCGAATTCATTTCTTCTCACTCCAAGTTGTTACGAAGTCTGTTAATTAAGCTATGAGTCCAATTGTCCTCTAGAGCTTTATTTAATATCTTACTACGGTTCCTTTAACATATTACTACTTCTAGTAATCATTTAAATTATATAGAATAAATCCATAAAATACGTTTGTACGTAAACTTGGTTTAATATTCAGAAGAATTCTTTAAACAAACTACTAAAAAACTTGCAAAATATTAGTTGAATTTAATTTCAAAGCTTTTTATTATTCACTTCTATATAGTTACGTAATAGAATCGAAAAAATTGTGTCTTGGGATGCAATAATTTCATTATCAACTAACTACAACTTTGGTATCTTTAAATCAAGAGTGAATAGGCATCTGCTAGATAAGCACGCACCATCTTAGGCTGCATCATCACTTACCATGAGGTGAGATCGCAGTCAACGTCAAAACAGTCTAACAATAATTGTGTTTATTTATTTATGTGTTTGCTCGCAAACTAAAAAAAAAACGACTTCAATTACATCGACAAGTAATACAACGTAGGTAGACGAAAAACTAGTCAAAATAAATACGTGCTATCCAAGATTAGTCAAAAAGTTGTGATTAGATCTCGATGAAATTTAAATGTGACCACATAATAATAAAAAATCATCAAAATCGGTACACCCAGTAAAAAGTTATGCGGTATAATACAACGTAGGTCGACGAAAAAATTGTCAAATAAAAACGCATTATTAGATATAACTCAAAAAGTAGTTGTTACATCTCAAATAAATTTAAATCGGACCATATGACACGCACCACCTTTCGATTATTTTTTTTTATCGAAATCGGTTCACCCAGTCAAAGTTCTGAAATAATATGCATAAAAAAATACAATCGAACTGAGAACCTCCTCCTTTTTTGGAAGTTAGTTAAAAATCACCACGCAACGCAGGTGATACTCCAGCTCCTGGAATTCCACATTGTGCTTAGTTACGCTTACCAAAACCCTAAATATTATTGTGCTTACGAACTTTTATTTGGTTCAAAAATATATTTCTTGTCGTCTCTTTAACACGACGGCTTATTGTAATCGGAATGTTAAACGTTACAAATGTGGAGGTGTCACGGTCGATTTAAGAATTTTCTCGCTTGTCACAGCTATGAGTTTTAACTCAAAGCTTAGGTATGTAGGGTTTTAAGTTTGGAAATGAATATGCATATTGAGTTTGTTTATTTTTCTTTTGGAATTTTCGTTGTTCTGTAAACTGAATGACGGTGGACAGATGTGTGTTTCTGTACTCGATATATTTTAGAAAAAAAAAATACAAAAGAGAATATTAATTAAAAAATATTTTATTTAAGTAAATGAGCAATAAGTTTTCATCTAAACATATTAAAAGGATCACCAAAATATGTCAACGTCACGTAATTTTTTGCAATCCTGTTATAATTTAAAAACAGTCTAATTACGGGCGCCTGATGTCCCACAATAATTATGAATATTTAACTTTGTAGTACAAAGGTGTGATGGATTTCATTTTTTGCGTACCTACATGGGACTGAACAGATATACGCTCGACAAAGTAGTGATTTCTACAACACATGGAATCTTATATCGATGATAACAGCAACTTTGATGCTTTTATATATTTTTAATAAATTTTTTGAAAAAGAACTAAGATTTTCTTTTTTTCCTATCTAAACAATATAGATATTAAAAAGTAAGTTTTTCTTTATTGTTTACACACACAAAATAAATAATAAGAATGTCTTTTGCTTTGTGACACAAACAGAAAGTTCCTATTATGAGTACCTATAAACTGTGTAGTTAAACTATCTATACGTATGTGTCGTACACCATAAACCGCGTTAATTTGCGTCGTGGGAGTACACTTTTACAATTGACACATTGGCGCAACAATCACAGCACTGGTTAGTGGCTCTTGCGCTGGGGGTTGCGGGTTCAATCCCCGCACATGAAAAACATTTGTATTGGCCATCAGATGTTTGCCGTGGTCTGGGTGTTTGTGCAGTCCTTGTGGGCTCCCATAGGGCAGGGCACTTGCGATGTTTCTGGTGTTGCAGACGTATATAAGCTTACCTACCTAGTTATATATAAAAAAAATTGTGATTAAGAAAACGTTTTAGAAATATTCACGATTACTAACATTTTTACTATCCCGTGTCTCAAAATAAAAATTAGTTTTACGTCAATGAAAAATAGGTAATAACGAAAGGTTCTATTTGTAATATGTCTGATAGTAATATTTTGTAAATAAAAAAAACAATATTCACAGTTAAACATAATTTATTTCATATTATTTTAATTATCACAGATCCATTTATTTTAATAGTCATCACGTTAACAAAAATATATATAGTCTAATGTGGTGACGATTCCATATACAAAATCATGTTTCACTATTTCGATTCTGTAGCACTACTTGTTACATACGAGTATTTACAATCTATATCGTTATATACATACGGTAAGTAGAAAATTGTATTGTGGTTTATGTCTAAAACGGCGTCCGAACCAAAAACTTTTAGGGTAGTCATAAAAAAAAAAAACGTAAACACATTTTATTGGATCGTCGAATTCATTGAGGTTATTTAATACCCTACTAAGAAATTCTTAAAGTTATATCTTTGAACGGAATTGTAGAAAAGTTTTTGGCTCGCACGCGAGGCAGTGACCGTATAAGTGAGATAAATGCATCGGACAAAGTATTTCGTCTAACGATAGAATTCTAACATACTAAATTTCGATAGTTCAAGCTCAGCATAGTGCGTATAAGTTTAATTATTGCCAAAATTGCTGTGACATCGTTCATTTGGCACGTAGTCTTAAATAATTAAAACTCGATACATAAAAAAAAAAAAATAACGTAAGTGAAATAAACGTTTAAAAAGCGATACAGTTTCGTTACAATGAACACTCAAACACTTATAAAAATTAATAAAAATAACCAACCGCGCACCAACCATAAATCGTCGGTAAAATTCTTTAAAAGATTTTAGGCACTATTATTGCTACTATAATATAATTTATCCTCCCGCTTATCTACAGCATTGATAGCTCTATACAAAATAAACTACCACGATTTTACAATTTAGACCGAAGTTCCGCGGAACTAAACCTTTCTCTAAATAACATTTAAACTACACAAAATTTACCAACAAACGTACGTTACAAATGCACATTTCAACATTCGCTCGAATAGCCGGGGTCGCAGATTCATAACCAGGCCGGCCTGCCGTGCAACAGGTCGGCCGCGTCGTGCCGGTCCACCTGCCGGAGCGCGGCCGCCAGCGCCGCCGTGGCGCCGGGCCCGCGCTCGCGGCACTCCCACAGCTCGAGGATGGCCTCGGTGGGCGAGCTCTTAGTGGCGAACCACGTCGTGTAGCGGTCCACGCCCAGCCGCGCCGCGAGAGCGCGCCAGTCGTTACCGCGAGCGTTCGGCGGGTCCAGTATGGCGCACAGTTGCCTCTTGACTCGCACGCTCAGTTTGAACGGGCTCTCGGCACACTCGTTCGTGCCGGTTTCGTTGACGGTCACGCTCCTCTTTGCGCCACCCTCGCTTCCTTCTTCGCTCCGACACATCCTAGATTCTAGGAGATTTTCTGTTATATTAAAACTTCGTGTCGATTCTCGTGGCGATCTGCCGCGCGGAGATCTGCACCGTAAATCGTCGATCGATATTCGGAATGTTTGCTTATATGATGGATTAGTTCTCTGACATGCTGAGATGCTAAAATCAATATTGTCACAGTCGTACGTCCTCTCGAGATTGAAAGTGCAGTGTAGGGCGTTGTAGTTCGAACCCCAGACGTGATTGAATGGAATTTCCTGGTAACCGATTCCAGGCTTGGCTTTCCAGCCCGGACTGAGATGTTCCAAATTTAAACAGAGACTCGATCCTCCATCTTGGAATAAAAATGTTTTCGGGCGTTCAAGTAGCACTCCACCCAATTTCTTTTCCTGCTCTTGACAGTAATATGGAGCGCACGGCGTGTCTTCGAAAACATATAGCCGTATAGTATATTCAGTACAAGCGTCACTCAATGACGCAGGTGCGTAAATTGCTAATTGAAGTGTCTTAACAGCTTTTCCGTTAAAACTTTCACCGACAAGTACAAATGTAGAAAGCATGTCCGTAACGAGGAATATTTTGTCATTGTCAAGTTGTGTAAAAACTGGCGTATTAATTGTCTCCTGACCGAGACTTACGACTTTCTTCCACTGCGGTTGGGCGTCTGTTTTTGTACCGTTATGATCTATAGCATAAAGGGCGAGATTCCAGAAGCCGTGTTTAAGACTAGCACAGTGAGGAATTTGAAGGATAACCGACTTATTAAGCTGGAGACGAGGCGGGCCGCATTTAACTACTGGGCTCAGTTGCGTGATACCTGCGGGCAAAAAATTGTTTTAACGAAATGTTCTACGATTTTACCGTGGTCGCCCGGGGCGCGATTGATATTGCGTTGCGTAAATTACGCATTTTGTTTTCATTTTATAATTACATAGTAGACTTAATTGTGTAGACTACTTTTTACTTATTATCTAGGTATGTTTTATAAGAGATGCTAAAGTAATCTATAGGCCACATAGCCTTTAGCTGTTATTATCAATAAGATTACTTACATTGGTATTAAATCGTAAAATAATAATTTATCAGACTAATATTTTTTACGCAATTTTATTATATATATTTTTTACTAGACTAACTACTTAATAAATTGAAATGGAATATAATTTACCTTTTCCAAGTTTCAATCTGTATCTATCATCCTTGACAACAGCCACATAAATCTGTTCTCTCCGTCCTCTTGGGAAAGCACCTTCTGGTATTGAAAGAGCAACACCTGCAGCTGGTAATGCTAATCTTGCTCCAGAACTCGACACAGCCAGCGATTGCGATATAGGCGAGTTCGAGACTAGTTCCGCTAGTTGCAATGTTACCGATTCGTTTGCCGCATCGTACATAGACCCGGCTGGAACAAGGTCTTTTATGAGACAATTGTTGGTCGTTGAATTTCATTTGTGTTTATTTCGATGGTATTCCAACTACATATATTCTGGTCTGTTATTTCATTCAAAGAACCTCTCGGAACCTTTATTATTTAAACTTTATTGTAGATATCGAGTTTTGTTTAATGATTCTAACAAATTATAACAGTTTTAAATTTTATTACACTTAAACATTAATACTTTCGAGCAATTGGAACGATCTATTAGCTATTAATTATTAAATTTAGTTCACCTTTATAGACAGATGCCACAATCTATCAACTACAGTTTAACTGACTGATAGCTCACAGTACGATAAAGGTGTTTTGGGTAATTATTTATTTTAATATACTTACAGCTAGTGAAGCAACTAGATGCTGAATGTTCCGATTCTGTGTACGGCTTGCTGTCGTACTCGTCACTCGGTCCTTTGCTTGAAGCACACGGCGTTGTTTGGTGGTCTACTGGTGATGCGTAACTATAGACAAATGATATTAATAGGATTTTTTTTTAAATATTTTATTCAAATTATTTAAACAGGTACGGTCGGCCAAGAAAGTGGTGTACCAGTTTTTATTTAGTTTCCTGGTCATCGAAAATTACAACAAAGTTCGTTATTAAAAGACATAACTGAAAGAGACATGTAATAATGACGTAAACCTAATTGATAAGTATTTATACGTCATTATTACACATGACATTTTAAACTCTATTAGGTATAAAGCTTGTCGTTATCAATAACCAGATAAAGACGGCAGTAGAAGTTGTCAGATCGATCTGCAAGCGAAACTAATCTTTATCACCTATGAATTACAAGCGGCATTCAACATTTGGGGTGGTACATCACTTTCTTAGCCGACGGTACACAGGATTTTTGATTCCATTTTTTGCTTTGTTTTGTTTTGTGTTTTTACTGTATCAATAAAATAGTGAATACAATTCAACTCTCAACAGAAATAACAGTTTTTTATATAATTAAAAATCCGCTGGTTACAAGAGGGCTGGTGCATTTTTTGCCCAGAGAATCGGCATAGCGATTCAACGGGGAAATGCTGCCAGCATTCTTGGCACAATTCCACGCGGACTATCTGTAAATATTTAGTTATTAAGTTGTGAACTGTAAATATGTATAATGTTTAATAAAAAATCAAAAATTAAATTCCCAATAATTGTTTATTATAAATGTTGTTTATTTAATACGACATCAGAAGAAAAATAGATTGATAGAAACCTGAATTATAACTAAAGAAAATTTTGATATCAATTTTACCTATTAGTAAGATGAGGTACGTCATAGTGATGTTCAGTTCTTGGATCTGGTGGAGGATGCTCGTATCTTGGGGGACGATGTTGCATTAGATCAGGTGCTAGAGACAAGGACTGCTTCTCCACGGTTGGATACATTTCGGGTTGAAAATCTATGACAATGACATAAAAATATTATTTTGATTGAAATAGATAACAAAAGTATAATGTTAAAGAAAAGTTCAGATAGGTAATTCTAAATTAATGTTTGTATATTATATACAATGTACATATGTAAATTATTTTTAAGGTAATTACATAAAAGAATAAAAAATTAAAAACACAATAAAGTTAATATAGTACGCCTATTATCGCAAAATTACATTTAAAATTTAATTATATGTCAAGAACATACTACCGATAATTTAGACGACTTAGGATTACAGCTTATATATTTCTTTCTAAGTATTTATTCTTCTAGTCCTGACTTTATTATAATTAAAAGAAATCTTAACAACCTGATTATACGCTAATTTATCATGACTGTATATAGCTTTCTTACTATTTATCGCCTTCATTTTCAAAATTAGCTGAATAATAACAATCATCATCATCATCAGGCCACAGCCTATACAGTCCACTGCTGGACATAGGCCTCCACAAGTTCACGCCAAAAATAACGTGAACTCATGTGTTTTGCCCATAGTCACCACGCTGGGCAGGCGGGTTGGTGACCGCAGTACGGGCTTTGTCGCACCGAAGACGCTGCTGCCCGTCTTCGGCCTGTGTATTTCAAAGCCAGCAGTTGGATGGTTATCCCGCCATCGGTCGGCTTCTTAAGTTCCAAGGTGGTTGTTGAACCTTGTTATCCCTTAGTCGCCTCTTACGACACCCACGGGAAGAGAGAGGGTGGCTAAATTCTTTAGTCCCGTAGCCACACAGCACAATAATAATAATAAGCAGAATAATAACAATACCATTTCAGAACTAGACCGGTAGATTTTAAGATAACAAAGAAGTAAAAGACTGAAGTTAGAGTAGTGTAAAAAGGAAGAGGTTTTATGTTCCACTATATAATTTAATTGTTATATAAATACTTCTTGCACTGTTTGCCTTGCTATATGAAACACTTACTCATGACCATGGGTTGACTGGAAGAAATTTATTTCAGCGATAAGTCCACCTTTGCCATTAACTTTATTATTATGTTATATTTCTACTAGTTGACCCCGTAAACGTTGTTTTGCCATATATCTTATTAACCCCCTTAATCTCTCCCCCCTACAACTTAGGAGTATGAAAAATAGATGTTGTTCGATTCTCAAACCTACTCGATATGCACACAAAATTTCAAGAGAATCGGTCAAGCCGTTTCGGAGGAGTTTAACTACAAACACCGCGACACGAGAATTTTATATATTAGATTATGTATTTTTAAGTCAAATAATGTATAAAATAGTGTATGTTAAAATTAATTTAAATGGTTTGTAATATATTTAAAATAAATGGAAATAATGGTATATTTATTCTCACCAGTTCTGGTCATCGTGTACAAGGAGTGGTCTCTTGTCTTCCTCTGCAATAATTTGTAGACCACAGCTGCGCCGGCCAGGAATACGACCACGGCTACCGCTATTCCGATGTAAAGTGGTATATCGCTGTGAGCCGCAACTGTCAACGGAATTTTAAATTAATTCCATAGTCTTCTTTACAAATTTCAAATTATAGAAAAATTTAAAATAATAAATAATTTAAATTATTTAAGGTTTTATGCATTTTATACTTAATTACAAAATAATTAATAAAAAAATATAGATAAATTAACTATTGTTTTATATTAATAATAGTTAACCCTATATTACATTTAAAAAAAAAATTGTATTTACATTTATAAATTTTTTATTTCTAATAACCTGAATTAATAATACTGATAGTAACTTCAGCCTATTTTAGAAGAATTTTTGAAAACACGTCAATAACGAATTTTGAATGACTATGAATTATTGGAGCAGTTTTTAATTGAAATGAAATACGTAAATGAAGTGACAGACAAATAACATGTAGCTGTATGAATTGCGAATTTTATGAGCCGAAAATAAAATCGAGAATGTTTAATATTAATTTAATTTTTATTTTGTTTAGCGAACTACCGCTTATTTAGTGCCTAGACTAATAAATGACTTACCATCAAAATTGATTGAAAGTATTACACCAATTAACTTAAAAAATAAACTTAAAAATTACTTTCTTAATACTATTGTGACTTGACATATTTAGTGGTGTGCATCTTTTTATTTGAGTTTGCCAGCTTGCTCTAATAGGAGGGTGGATAATTATGTAATTATTATATATATATATATATATATATATTTAGTTCACTGGTTACTAAATAGCATTGTCATAAACCTGCGTGGTTTTTAATGCTATTTATATTAAATATGTACAATATTGTTTATTTGATAAATGAATTACAAAAAGAAAAATAAAACAAAAAATTAAGAAATAAAAACTTTTATCTATCAAGTTTTTAATAGATTTAAAAAAAGTAAAGATAATTTCATAAACGATAACATGTAACACGTTGCTATAATCCATTATTGTTTGTATTTGTTTCAAGAAAATTGAGTTTCCAAGAATATTTTCACTCGCTTAAAATGTTCTGAACTCGAGAAAATGCAGCATAAATTACAAACTTCGTCGTGATCGTTGCGAAGTTCTATAACGACAAAATATCGCTGTACAACAGAACAAGAACCAGATATTAAAATTACATTCGAACTATAATAAACGTAACTGTATGACACTTCTTTTAAAGCTTTACGAGTTTATCTATAAAAGGAGAAAATATGCTCGACGAAAATAATGACACGGCTTCACCGCTGTGTCGTTGCGGCTAGAATATAAGGTATAATATCGATGCGGTAAATTTTTTATAAAAAAAAAACGTAAAGTTGTCGAGAGTTTTTATTGCATTCAAATGGTATAGGCATCGAGTTTCTGGCAGCGGGCTTTAATATTATTTATGTCAACGCTTCTCCAACTTTACGATTGGTGTTGCGGCACATTTTAACGAGTATATATAGGTATGTATATATTTTTTTTGTGTAATTTGGTGCGGTGAAAAGGACTAAGAATTGAGGGACGTTTTTAGTTAACCATTTTATTGATGCGGGAATCGCTTTTAAGTCGCTCGTCCTTTAAAGGGTTTGTCGCTTTTATGTACGCTGTTCACGCGGTTGTTAAGAGATTTCAAAGAAATAGCTTTTATTTGTATTTCGAGCGACACGTAAGTTATTATGTTTCACAAACTTTTCTCAGTAATTTGAAGCTTTGTTACATAAAAATCGAATGAAAGTTATGACAAATATATAAACATTTTAATAGTATTAAGTGTTAAGCGAACCTATTTTATTTTTAACATACTAGCTGTATCCGTGAATTTTTCCGCGTGATATTTAACAAAAAAGTTATTGTTCAGTTCGCAGGGTAATAAAGTAAATATATTTCTACATTAAAAGTAGCCTAAGTTACTTAATACATGAAAGTCCCAACAAAATCGGTCCAGCCGTTTCAGATATTAGCTGGAACAAACAGACAGACAGACAAACAGACAAACAAAATTTTTATAAAATATTATTTTGGTATATGTACCGTATATAGTAGACCCATATGCATTAAGTAAAAAGCGGTTATTTTAATATTACAAACAGACACTCCAATTTTTTTTATTTGTATAGATATTATACGTTTAAAAATATTCGAATTTGTAATACGTACTTGATTTTTTTACTCGAATATTAATCAATTTCTTTTGTTTTTTATTTTTATTTACTATAAATCACGTTTACCAGAACATTCAACAATGTATCTTATATATTTAGCATATACGTTTATACCAATATATCTCTTTCAATTCAGTTAAGAATGTAAGGTACATTAAGATACCCAACGTAATATACGATTCGATTTAGAACAATTACAGCGACGGAATTTATAGATCGAAAGAGTTCTTTCCAAAATTATCTTTTCCAACAATCAAGAGTTACGATGAAGCGGTCTCGTTCGATACTGATAAAAATCTTGAGAATTGACGCTTGGTTAATTAAAAGCGAACATTTAAAGGTATTTATGTTAAGCTAGTTGAATCCTGTGGTTTTGCCTGTATTGCTTTCGATCATGTTAGGACTTTTTGATCAAACATAGCCTACGTTATTTTAATTTTATAATAACAAGCTTTTGCGAGATAACGAATCAATTTTAACAAGCATATGAGTTATCATTATAACTGAAGCCGTTGTTGACGCGGTTTTATATTGACTATCTTGTCTGTTATGATGTTGTTAATTTTATTGAAGGAAAACTTCTTGACGCATTCTTGACTTGGGGAGTAAGCTGGTAAATACGTGATGAAAGCGTTACGCAAAGTGTGATCGGGCGAGGCGAATGGAGCAAGAGAGAGAGGTGCGAGAACACATTTTCTTTCTCTCTTTCCCTCATAGCCAGTTTCGTTTATCTAAGACACAGTGTAAGCCTATTGTGCAGAAGTTTTAGTTCAGTCATGTGGTCTAAAGCACATTCGTTTTTTATATAATACTTATTATTCATATTTATCTAAAAATAAAAAATTTAATGTATATATATGGATATCAATCGACCTACCTACTATAACAAAGGCATTAATTTACCTGCCTTAGAAACAGACAAATTATTATTACATTATTTATAAAGACTATATTTTAAAAGAGAAAATTGTATTGGAAGTATTAAAAAAATAAACTTTTAACAAGCGAAATGTAATAAATTTGAAAAAGTAAACGAATATAATTCGATTTCGTTGAAAATTGAAGAGTCAAAGATTTTAAAGGCTAGCTTTAACGAACCGGTCGCAATGAACGTTTATTGACTATTATAAACTTTTTTTTTTATGTATAAAAATAATATAATTAAATTAAGAACACAATTTGAGTAACGTTATTATTTGTATTTTTTATATAAAACAGTGGAAAAAATCGCGGTGTATTTTGGTATTCATGCATTTACTTCATCATCATCATTACAGCCTATACAGTCCACTGCTGGACATAGGCCTCCACAAGTTTACGCCAAAAATAACGTGAACTCATGTGTTTTGCCCATAGTCACCACGCTGGGAAAGCGGGTTGGTGACCGCAGTACTGGCTTTGTCGCACCGAAGACGCTGCTGCCGTCTTCGGCCTGTGTATTTAAAAGCCAGCAGTTGTATGGTTATCCCGCCACCGGTCGGCTTTTTAGCGGTAGCGGAACTGTGTTATCCCTTAGTCGCCTCTTACGACACCCACGGGAAGAGAGGGGGTGGCTATATTCTTTAGCACCGTAGCCACACAGTACTGCATTTACTTAATTGGTTAAAAATGCTTAATATAGTATTGATTTTAAGAAAAGCACCATTATTTTCGATAATATATCTTTTTTTTATATAACAAGGTTGGCAAACAAGCGTACAGTTCACCTGATGGTAAGCGATTACCGTAGCTTAGAGACGCCTGCAACACCAGAAGCATCGCAAGCGCGTTCCCGACCCTACCCCCAATCCCCCCAGGAGCTCTGGTCACCTTACTCACCACAGGAACACAACACAATGTTATTTGCCTGTGATCTTCTGTAAGATCGAGGTACTTCCCCAGTCGGGCTGCTCCATATTTTAAGTAGGATATTTCCTGCTGTGTTCCGACTCAGTTAAAATACATCACAACAAATTTCAAATAACACAGTTCCACTACCACATTGGAACTTAAAAAGCCGACCGGTGGCGGGATAACCATCCAACTACTAGCTTTGAAATACACAGGCCGAAGACGGGCAGAAGCGTCTTCGGTGCGACAAAGCCAGCACTGCGGTCACCAACTCGCCTGCCCAGCGTGGTGACTATGGGCAAAACACATGAGTTCACGCTATTTTTGGCGTAAACTTATGGAGGCCTATGTCCAGCAGTGGACTGTGATAGGCTGTAATGATGATGATGATGAAATTTCAAATTAACTAATGATTTCATTTTTCCCTTGTTACCGCTCGCGTTTACATTTTTAGCTACAGTTACACAAAAGTGAGTTACAATTATAGTAGAGTTACTCCTGATCCTTGATAAGGTTCCTGACAAAACTGGAAAAAAAATGTTGTAATGTATTCTTTAGCTCCACAGATTTTAAATTTGACTCCGAGATAAATAAAAAGCGGATCTTAAAATATTTCCAAATTTATTATAGTAGTATTAGCAAAGCTGTTAAAAATTTAATTTTAAAAGCGATGGGTATTAAAATTAAATTCACAGGTAAATTCGATTCACATAAATATAATAATTTATGCACAATTAGTCAAAACAGAAGGTATACCATAGCAATGATTCATAAACCGCAAATTTGATTTCTATAAAGTTAAGTTAAGATCTAAATCAATCCAGATTTACTCTCAGCTCGGCAGCAGCGAGCTTTGGCTTATTTATTAACGCTACAAGTCTAGGCACTTTAGTTTTATCTAGACCCAATACAGCACCAATTGTCACACAAGACACGTTCGACCTACATATAACAGCCGAGAGATTGCTGCATCTAATACATTGTAAGTCACTGGAAAGTATTTAATTGTCCTCTTACAAAGATAATTAAAAAACGTATATGGCTTTTATATTTAGTTTTTGTGTATCGATTTTATAAAAAAAAAAACTATTGAAAAAAATTATTACTGAGCTTAATACGTTATAAAATGTCCCTAGGAAGTTTTTATTTTCCCTCTCACAAAAACGAATTAAAAAACTCTCGTATGTAGTTTGTATTTATTACATATAAATTGGACGTGCTTATCTCTAACTTAAGTTGACCGATTTTAAAAAAATGATTATTGTGTTAGAAAGCTAGCTTATCGATAAATTTTAAGGCCTATAAAACATTACACTATGAGTAATAAAACGAAAATACTAATCAATAATATCCACTGACGTATCGAAACTAAAAGGACTAGATCTTTTAATCTTGTGCGTCATAACAATAATATCCACTGAAGTATCGAAACTAAAAGGACTAGGTCTCTTAATCTTGTGTATCATAATTTACTCTTTTATGATAATAATATTGACTTAAAAGATTTCTTAGATATATATTTTATTAGTCATAAAGTGTAATTGTCTTTCGTTTTATCTCGATATCGGAAATCTGTTCATGAGAATTATATTACTGGTTTGACAATAACACGATTTTACAATCTCTCAATCAAAATTACTATAAGTGTCCGCTACCACTCTTAAATGGAAACGTTATGTATTATGTGAAGTAACAGTGCTATTAATATTTATAGCGGTCGTATTTTTTGTTATTATTACAATAAGTCCGTTGGGAACACAAAGGATTATAAATTTATTGAAATCTTATATACCTATAGCTTTAAGAGATTTGTGGGTAAGTCTATCGTCTAGAGTTAAGTTTTCTCAAACTGTCAGGGTAAGATTGTCGCAACTTAGCTACTTCGGTTATATTCAACTCGTTAAGAAACTTGAAGTAATATTGTTAATAAAAAAATTAAATTCGATCTTTTCAAAACTCGATACAATACAATGTAACTTAATTTTAGATTATCTATTTTTCACGTTTTGTAAATATTTTAGTGCAAAATTACAATTTTTATTGGAAGTCAATTTTTAAATTTTTCTTTTTGACGTCATTGGTGTTCGAAATCTATACAAATAAATAAAATTAGAATGTCTGTTTGTAATATTAAAATAACCGCTTTTTCAGTAAATGCATATGGATATACACGGTACATTCATAACAAAACATTTTTTACCATTTTTGTCTTTCTGTCTGTCCGTTAGTTCAGGCTAATCTCTAAAACGCCTGGATCGATTTTGACGGGAATTTTACTGACAGATAGCTGATGTAATAAGGAGTAACATAGGCTATTTTTATTTTAGAAATTTATTTATTTTGAACTCTGCGAAGCAAACAATAATTATTATTAATTTTCACGAGGACGACGTCGCGGACACAGCTGCTAGTCTTGGAATATTTTCATACTAGACATATGTGTAACAAGAGGACTATCTGTATCATCTAAAATATTCACAAAGTGTTTGGTTTAATGGTATATAAAATTAACAATGTGTCTACACTTCGATATCTATAAATCTCGCATATAAACAAGTTCCGTGGTTCTATAAGTTTTATGGCGTTTATCGCTATAAATTATATCCATTCGCTACTAGTATAGCTATAACTGTAGTATCGTAAAACTTTGGCGATACTAGAATTAATTTGCGTGATACGTTCGATTAACCCTTTGCAGGCGAAGGTATTGGATACGTGCAGGCCTTTATGACCCATAAAAATAACGCACATATATTTTGTCGTCTGATTTTCATTTATACAGCCAAATTTAATCAAAAAATTAAAATTATTAACAAAACCTTCGTGTCATCAATTCGTTGTTATATTTTGTAAAATGGATTAATAGACAAGCATACACATACATTAACAGAATTTTAATTTTTCATTTTTGATTTAAAACTCCAGGAAATATAGTATTGTTTAAAAACACGTTATGTTGCGCTATAAGAGATCAAATAATTTTATTATGTTTACGCATAAAGAAAAATTATTGTCAATATAAAGTCAATATTATACGGTCGGGGTAAAATGCACCCCGCTGGTCTATCTGAGGGTTATGTTGAAATTTGTACACTGTGTAAACATTTGTCAGTGCCAGCCGTATATCCGAGTCCACTGCAGAGAGATTTGAGATACTGAATCCAATCGAAATCTACGAACCCTTGTCGCTTAGCCATAACGTGGTAGGAGGCCATTCTGAATTAAATTCTCAACCTCAGCTGCGCATCGGAATACCGTCCTATTGCCATTGGATATAATGGTTATTACCGTACGTAATGTTTAAAGGATATGTGAATGCAGTTTGCGATCACCCGCTGAGCTCTCTCAACGAAATCACAACAAATCATTTACGGAACCCACCTCCAGTAATGAGAATTGCATCGTACATCCCTTTACTTATTTCGTTCGTATTGAAAAGAAAAAATAGCGATTCAATTTATTTCAGTCCCAAACAAATGAAGATATATATTTTGCAAACGTACTTTCAATAACACCTACGTTTTGTTTAACATAAAGATTTTTATGTAAAAACAATTTTAAAATGTTTAAATGTCTGCGATAAAAGATTAATTGCTTTGTCACTTGAATAAGCGCAAAGAAAAGATTTACAAGCATAAAATTTACATTTAAAAACCTCACGAGACATAAATGATCAATAAAATATCTCTGACGTTAATGATAAAGAACACAAATTCTTTAATAAATCACTGAGAACAGATTAACAAAACACTTAAAAAGCAGTAAGAGCATTAACAATTCAAATATCTAAGCGTCTTCGCATGCCTAAGCGAACGCTTCGTGAAACAAACGGTCCACTATTTTAATGTTTAGGCAACAAAAGATGAAAAGAGGCTATAAAATTTCACCATTTCCCCTTTGTATGTTGGCAATTAGGCTAATGAAGAGGGCGCTCGCCAGTGCAAATGAATGGAGTCTTTTCCACGGTCTTCGCATTCACCGGTTCACCTTTCATGTGGGCAATTTACTGATGCTCCAGTGTTGCTTTACTTGAATTAGTTAGAGCAGCGTTGAGATCCTACTGACCGCTTTAAGCCTTTCACGAATATAAATTTAATTAATGCAGCCATATTTAATTTATGAGTGAGTTTCTAGATTTTTATTTAAATATTTTTTTTTATTACTCTGTATGCTTATTTTTAATTTTATTAATAAAAATACCAATGGACTTTGATTTAATAATTAATTTATATTTAAATCTGTTGATGTAATGTTTTAGTCTTTGGATCAATAGTTAAAAACTAAAAAAGTGCGTGTGTGCTTTTGGCAGCAGTGAAACTTCTGAAAAGTAGCCTGTGAAATAGTTTTTTTTTTCACTGAGAATATAAAATTTTGTGTAATATATTTTGTCTCATTCTCACCTATACATTTATGTGAAAGTTTCTTTATCGTGACGCATTTTCGTTTCATCGAGTTTTGAATCATAACGAGTCTAAAGAAATTTCAATTGTAAATTAAATAAAAATGTGTACATAAAAATCGAATGTAATACAAATAAAAAGGGAAAATTTGAAATCACAATAAATGATGAGGAAGACCAATAAATAAGAAACGGAAGATAAACAAAAGCTATTTATATACAAATACGTCAGATTGCAAATTTATTTAGCGTGAAAGAAGGCGCTTGTGGATAATGTTAAACCAAACATTGGTTGCCCGCGGCTATTTATCAAAATGTACGATAAACAGAATAGGAAATTGAAAACGAGTCACGGGGGCCACGAAAGTGATTTATTACTATTATAAACAAAATATGGACTGATCATTTTCAATTCGGTGTATTGGATTGGACCCATCACGGGAATTACGACTTCCGAAAATATATAAAAAAAGCTCCAGTAACGATTGATACCTACGCTTTTACAGTAACTGTTCATTGGTTAAGATTTTTGCAAAGTGTAGTAAAGTTACCATCAAGACAATGAATTACAAAGGGACAATCAAAAAGAGTAAACGAAGCATAATATGGATCCATTAGCACGAAACACTTAAATGAAAGCGTGAGTCATAAAAGAACTGGTTTTGGGCGTAAATTGCTCGAATTATGTAGAGAACGCTAGCGAAATTACATAAATGTTTTGTTGGCACCCACTAAGTGTATAAATATAAGATATGATGTTTTTACTTTAAAAAAGAAAACGAGAAATCAGTCTATCCAATTTAACCGTGGAACATAAAGATATGAATTTTTAAGTCAATGTTACGTAAGTGAACCATAAAATTTTAGGTCCTCTGCTATATTTAGTCGGTATGATACGGTCCAGATGGTCATGGCACCCGATTTTAGTATCTCTCCAATCTTTTAACGTGGCCACCCAAAGCGGAGCCTCTGTGTACCTTATCTACGTGTTTAGCTCATAAAATTTCATGTACTCGCAGAAGGTACGACGGCTCAACTCGTGCTGGTAGGTTAGGGTTACAACCGATAGCCGGTTATAAGGAGACCAGTCTGTGTAACATTTCATAGTTATGAGCGTGCGCGGAAAAGGAAGTGTATATTTTTAGCCTTATGGCATCTGGTTGGACAGAGCCGTATGGTTTTCATAGAATCAGCTTAATTAACATGTCCCTTGAGGAATGCTTACATAACTTGGAGTACACCAACCGACATTGGATCATATACATCCGAATCATCTAACCGATATTTATTAAAAGTTTACACGTTATACCTAGTCGGAGCGTGCAACAAACATGAGAGGTTGCGTAATTTTGTGCGTGTTGCAGGAAATGAAGGTGTAATAAAGTTCTTAATTTTATGAAACGGCGATCACAGAATTTCGATGGACCTTGATAACTTCCTCTTACTCGATCTGATCTATGTATATGGGCCGTGGAAAGTTTCTTTGAAAACATCAAGAAATATTTGTCTAAAAGGCGTAATAAAGCTGATGAAAATATAAATAAGAGTAGAATTTCTCTAACAAGTTTTAAATAAATGTAATAAATATCCATTAAGCGAAGACCTTTTAAAGAACAGTTTATTGCCGCTCTAAAATAAAGTAAGTCATAAAGAATATAAAAACGCGTAGTATTAATGGGGATGGTTAGAATTAGATGACATATGTTGGTTATAAGTCAGTTCACCTACCTCCGTGAACGCCGCAGTAGTCTCCCACACAGTCAGAATGTTGGACTTGGGCTCCAGAACACGCGTCTCCCATGCAGGAACGCCGTCTTGACTGTCTGCAGTCAGAGCCACAGACAGACCACTCCGTCCATACTCCCCAACGGCCGGGTGACGCTAAGAAAAATACCAAAAAAATCATTATCTTTGTCAAGCAAATCATCAAAATCTGTAAAGAAAAAAAGTACGTATACAATTTATGATAATAGATATTTTACTTTTCTTTTTAAGGTAAATTTAGTTTAAATTTGGGCAAATATTAAAAATGTATATCATTTATCCGTATAAAAGTTGCACTGAAATTCAAGGATGTGTTTCAGACAACCGACTACCTTCTTGAAAAAGAATCCATGATAAAATTCCCATATATTTGTATGACATTACAACATCTTTAATTTACATTTCAGACATGAAATATTTGATAATATCTCGAAGCTTATTGCAATTATTAGCAAATTACGAGTTTCGCCAAATATTCAAATTCTTGTTTTCCAATCAAAATTATATTGCGATTCAATTTCGCACCATATGGTTCAACGTGTCATATAATTTCAGCGTTAATTCCAGCAATGTATACAAATACGATATTTGTGGTTGTCAAGCTTTGGATTAATAATAATGACTAGCCATAACTATTCGAATTCGCTCAACTGGCTTAATCAATCGACTTCCCCTTCAATATTCATGCCATAATCCTAATCAAGGACCAACATGCACTTATGCATAATGCAAGTAAATTTGGAATACATTATTAGTTTAATTTAATCTATGTATATGACAAACTTTGAAACTATTGAACTGATTTGAAGATTCTTTCACTAACAATAAGCTACGTTTTTTTTTCCGATATAATATAGGTTTATTGAGTTTTTTTACTTTACAACAACCATGGTCATGGGAGGATGACTAATCAGTCTAAAGTATCCGAAACTTCGCTCATCTAAATAAACGTAATAAACCGCGATAGAATGTGAAAAAAAAACGATTCATTATAATGAGTAAAATTCGCGTAAAAATTGGATAATTTAGTTATAGGCTTTGAAATAACACGTATAACTCTAATGTACAATTGAGAATCAGGATTTGGAATATAGGTTTACTACAAACAAATATTACTCCTGAAAATGTAGCTCCTGCTCTATTATTAGTATTTAAATCATCAAATATAACTCGAATCCCATAAGAAATACTAATAGTCGAACAATACACAAATACATAAAACTATAGAAATTTGCCAAAAGAATTCACATTCACAATCTAGACTTGATACAAATCTATGACTATAAGCCGTATAAAAAGCCACGTTTTCGTGATACGTCACGATACGTCCTCATAATAACGGAGTACCGAAATACTTTGTATCGAATTTGCAAATGGTCAGATCGCATGTTTTTCCATATTAATAATATTGCACGAAAATGACGTAACATATCAATTTCGTAATAGGCAAGCCCGACTACGGTTACAGGTGAACGTTAAGCTTATATTGTTGCTGGGTCTATGTTAGATTTATTTTTTATTGTTGAGAGAATATTGTAGCCTATTTTGTAGTATATTTTGGTATTTAGTGTAGAATGGAAATGTCAAATTTAGAACGTTTTTTTGAGACTGGTATTTTAAATTATTGTTTTCATTTTCTAGTCAATCTATACAAATAAAATAAAAAAAAACTCGAGAATGGCTCGACCAATTCGGCTAATTTATTTATTTGTATGTTTCTTAAGGCCCACTGAACGTTTTAATACAAAAAAAGAAAAAAATATATATAAAGTGATCACTCGGAAAACGTTACATTTATTTAATTTTTTACTATTCACTTTTGACAGACCAAGGCTGTCCGGGCAGTTAGTAATAAATAGATCTTCTTGTAAATTAGACTTACATTTTTTCATTGTTTGTACTGTATTAGTGAAATTTTCATGATAATGAAATCACAGAAAATTTATAAGTTAGTTCACAAACACATGCGAATTATGACTTTGTTTAATATCACAGATTTTACCCGTGTGTGTAAATAAGACACTATTCAAATGCTCATACATCGTTGTCGCGTTATTAATTGTATCTAATAATACAAAACGCGTTAACTCATAAAGTATTACCCTATAAATTGAAATTAAAGTACTTGGAGACGCCCGAGGGTCTTACAGCGAGGATAAATCACATGTTTTTTTACAAAAGAAATAATAGAGTTGAGAATTTGTCCTGGATTGTGGTACAAGTTAAAAGCGAAAGCAATTCTATGTCGAAAATAGCTGATAGAAGGTAGACGCAAATTATGTGATGTTAATATTAATTATTTTATATTGTTTATTAAAATTAAATTATACAGCAATGCATTTTTAAATTATTTTATTATGTTTTGAAATATGAGAGACCAAGAAATGTTTTAAGGCTAGGCAATGTTGCCTATAAAATTCCTTCTGAGAATATACTACGTTTAACTGTAGTTATATGGGCGCATTCAAAATTAATAAAAAAAAAAATCATTACTTAATATATAAAACAGTTAACTATACGTCGTTCTCGTTTTTATTCAGATATTATTTATGAACCAAATTTCTTACCTCCTTTCTTGCAGCATGAATATTCACAACACTGCATTTACAATTAAACAATTTTCTTGTAACTTGTACCAATCAATAACTCACTCCCCTCCGCGTGGGTGTTATATATGCATATTAAACTACATATGTGTGCAACATTTCTTATTAATTAAAACATATATACATAAATCAGTCGTGGTTCGTTAGAGACAGTACAATGTGAACTTTTCATGTCCCCGTAACGTCTTCGAATTTTTTGAAGTTTTTTGGATCATTTTGAATGTTTATGGTTTAGAAAAAGTATTTAAACACGAAAAAAGTATGGTTATGTGACATTAATTTTGTACCTATTTAAGATAAAAAATATTGCTAGCTCTTAAGTTGTATAAATATGTATTAGTGAAGGAGGAGGTACTTATGTGACATAAATACATGTTTGTATTTCATTTTGTTGAAGAATAGTCATTTGTCTTTCCTCAGAAATCTATTATCACCAGACCAGGTCTATGGTAAAATTGATTTATTATTTATCTTTTAATTTATAATTAATCTATTATAATAACAACCAATAGAAATAGACACAATTTTAATAACGGAAAAATCAAAACAGCTCTAACTTTATGGTTATTATACTACGAAAGAAATATTTAAAAAAAAGTTAGGATTAACTAAAAACGTTACCATTTTATTTACAGATACGTAAAATACAAACGCAGTAAGTGACAAATTTTAACTATCATTTCACCCAGTCCACGGACATGTGTTAGCAATTACAGATACAATGCTCTGTCACTGAAATAAACGTGCTTGATTAGATTTTATTGTTTACACGCTACTGTTGGTCTACTTCGAACAAAACGGTGTATTAATACGCGTTTAAACTTACATATACGTAGTAAAAGAAGGTTATATTTGCTGATTTCAAATAATTGATTTGGAATTTCCTGTTTTTTTTTAAATTATATAAAACAATTGTAAATTTATTGTCCCATTTTTTTAAGTAGATATTTATTTTTTTATACTTTCCGTTTGGTTTAAATTAAATTTTAAAAAGAAAATACTAACTTGAAGAGTGAAAATAGGAATTAAAACTTTATTGGCAGGCATTCTATTCGTTTCAAAAAGCAAAAGTTAATTAATAAGAAAAAAATCCAAAAATTTATCTTGTCTATAATCAACATAACTATAATCAACATAAAATAGTTCTTATTTAACAATACGAAAAAAAAAAAAATTCGTATAATTATTTGAAGCTTAACATCTCATACACAATATGTATCATATCGAATGTCTTAAATCTCGCTCGTAGTTCAGTCATCATTATGAAACACTTAAACTCTTTGATGTGAACGACCGCTGTTTTATGCCTAACGTTAAACCGCTGGATTTTATAGTTTACCAGCGGTTACATACCTTTTCTTTTTTAATATTGTTTAGGACGTGATCTTGTATGAGAGCGAGTACTACTTCAAAGGTTCAAGCATACCTTTCAAGAGCTCTTTATATGTTATTACATTTTCGAGATTTTAATATTAAATTAATTTACAAAAAGCAATGTAAAAAAAATGTTAAAAAAATTACTGTATTTTTTTGTTTAAAATTATGTTTTATAGAATAAAATAAACAGATGTTAGGTGAATATTAATTGATATTTAAAGTCAATAATTATGTCCCACTATTATAAAAAACCCCTGATATACAAATAGGCTGCAGATACAAAGGTCGAAAAGAAATTCGGGCACGTGCAAGCTGTTGACACGATTTTTGAAGTGTGTTCCCGTTTCTTTTGTTTTAATTCATCGTTTCATTATGATTAAAGAATAAAATAAAGTGCTTTAAACACTCAGTTGGTTTTATATGAACGTGTTAAAAACATTTTTTTTTATGGGGCGAGTCTCTTTGTCCTTTGATTATTAGTATTGTTGAGCTCTAGTTAATTTTATGATTTATTTTATTTTATTTTATTTTCAAATTTCGAAAACTTACAGCTAAATTACAAAACAAAAACAATGATTAAGTTACGGCCAATTACAAGTTTTCACAAATAGTAATAATGTTAACACTACAGAGCTGCTCGTATCCTGAAATACCAAAAGAATTAAGCGAATCGTCACAAGTGCTACGCTCCTCAGAAACAATAATAATGTAACTCTAGTAATAAGTATGTAATTATATATTAACGACTGAGATAGGGTACAGTAGGAAATTTTCTGCTCAAAAAATTGGGCAGCCCGACTGGGGTAGTACCTCGACCTTACAGAAGATCACAGCTAAATAATACTGATTTTAAGCAGTGTTGCATTCCTGTTGGTGAGTAAGGTGGCCAGAGATCCTGTGGGGAATTGGGGGTAGGATCAGCAACGCGCTTACGATGCTTCTGGTGTTGCAGACGTCAATAAGCTACGGTAATTGCTTACGTGAGCCGTACGCTTATTTGCTGACTTAGTTATCTAATATATAAAATTCTCATGTCGCGGTGTTTGTAGTTAAACTTCTCCGAAACGCCTTGACCGATTCACATGAAATTTTGTGTGCATATCGGGTAGGTTTGAGAATATAAGAAATAATCGAACAACATCTATTTTTCATCCCCCTAATTTATAACGGGGGGCGGGATAAGGGGGTTAATAACATATATGGCAAAACAACGTTTGCGGGGTCAGTTAGTATAAAAATAAAAAGATAAGTGCTTCTTGAGGTCATTATTATTATGTATACGTTACGCCAACCTAAATCAATAGTATGGTATAGTATATATGTCTACATATGCCAATCCATGTATATCTCTCTATACAGATATAGATTGAAATATTTGTAGGACTTAACGGTCTGTTCTAGACGGTCCGCTTCGCACTTATATGTCATTTCATTTGAGACGATGACGAGCTTTTAAGTTTGAAAGCTTCAACATAGCATCGTGAAGTTTGTTACATGTTAAGTTTGATATATGGCCATGTTTACGCCTTAATGAGACAACATGTTATGAAGAAAATATGTTTTTTTTAAAGTTATTTAAATCAAAATTACTATTTGGTTTTCATAACTTAAAAAGTCAGTGTCGCGCGATAGTCTGCGACGAGCGCACGTAACGATTGCGACTGTATTTACATTGTAAAAATATTATCAATCTACCCACTTTAAAAATAATTAATGAATATGGATGAATTTTCTTTGAGTGATGAGGATGATCCTGATGAGGGTCATTCAACAACTTTAAAGCAGCGTGAACATTTGTTGAAGGATATGAGCTTGGATCTAACGGAGCAAACCGAGAATGCTAAAAAAAGTGAAAAAAGATTACGTGAGGCCGAAGATAGTAGCGAAGAAGGATTTACGACTGTCACAAGGAGAAGATCCAAGAGATTGATTCGTAGTGATTCGACAAGTAATAGTAATTATATGATGGAGCAGCATTTGAATAAAGAAGGAAATGGAAACGGACCTGTTCAGTATGAAGTATGTTTGTTTTCATTAAAAGTTTTGCCTAAACAAATGGCTATGGCCAAATTTCTGAAAAATGAAAATATAACTAATATTACAAAAATAAAATATAAGAGTGCGTATAAATTATTTATTCAGTTTGATGATAAAAAACAAGCTGAAAAACTCATACAAAGTCAGAAGATTTCAGAGATGGATATAAGGGCTCAATTTACTGATGAAGGAAATTTATCTTACGGTGTAATTAGGGGAGTAGATTTTGACATAAAAGATGAAGAATTATTAGATAATTTGAGTTCCGTACATGAGATAGTATCTATTAAGAGGTTGAAAAGAATCAATGAAGATGGAAAATGGATTGATAGTCAATCGGTTCGGGTATGTTTTAAGTGCTCTTCTCCACCACAGTATGTATCTGCGTATGGATGTAAAATGGATATAGAAAAATATGTTTTCCCAGTGACACAATGTTCCAACTGTTGGAAATTCGGTCATTCAAAAAAAGTATGCTCCATTAACAAACCGACATGCCCAAAGTGCGGTAAGGATCATCATAACTGTGAAGTGGAAATATTTTGCTGTCCAAATTGTAAGGGTCAACACATGGCTATAGACAAGATTTGTCCGTGGTTTTTAAAAGAAAAGAAAATCCGATTAATTATGAGTGAACAAAATTTAACATATAAAAAAGCTTTACAAATTTATTTGGATGAGCAAAGAGGAGAAGAAAATTTATTACCGGTTATATCGCACTGGATCGATAAGGAACCTCATAAAGCTTTGCCGGGAACCTCCCTAAATTCAGGAAAAACGTATAGTTCGGTTCTACAAAAGAATAAAGAACAAGACACTCATAACAAACAGTCTAAAATAAGAAAGATAACAAATCAATCACAACAATTTAGAAAAAGTTTTAAAAAGAAAAATAAAGAATCATATGTAAACTCACAAACAGAATTACAAGAAGACGAAATGGAATTACAAATTTCAGAAGATGACAACAGCAATTCAGACTCAGTGGCAGAAAACCCTAATATAGAAAATCCCCATACAAAAAAACGCGAGAGAAGTAGAATGCAAAAATTTGACATTTGGAGTTTTATAATTAAAATTAAGAATATAGTAACGTCTAATGATGAATTTAAAGATAAAGTATCAGCGTTTGTGAAGGTAGTGTGTGAAGAATTTCAATTGTTTGTGTTTAATATAATATCTGGTACGCGAATGGGTGAAAATTTGTTTAATTATTTCAATGGATAAGAACTGTAACATTAATATATTGCAATGGAACTCACAAAGTTTGACACCAAAATTAATTAGTTTTGAAAATTTATTGTATCAAGAAAAAATTCATATTGCTATTATCTCTGAGACGTGGTTGAATACGGACACTACTCTCTATCTGAGTGAGTATAATGTGTATAGAAAGGATCGTTATGACTCTTATGGAGGAGTAGCGGTTATGATCCATAAATCTTTAAAGTCGTTTGTTTGCTCTAGCAGTAGTATTAATTCTGGCATAGAGGTAGTTCATATTAAAATAATTAATTGTAAGTACTTAGAAAATGTAATTTCTATTTATTGTCCTTCATCTGTTACAACACGTCAGTGTGACTGGGATAGTATCTTTTCAATAGCATCTAGGAAAACGTTAATTGGGGGGGACTTCAACGGACATCATTCCAATTGGTCCTACAAAACAGATAACAGGGGTGTTCAATTACTGGATTCTTCTTTAGAGCAAGGTTTTGTGTCACTTAACAATGGAGATGCAACAAGAGTTAAATTAGTAAATGGCATTTTGCAGATGTCATCTCCAGATATAACATTTGTGTCGTCTGATGTAGCTGTTAGTTTTGACTGGCGGGTAATTAATGAGAACCTCGGGAGTGACCATCTGATTATTAAGGTTAAATTGAATTTTACTAACGAAATAGTCTATATTGAAAAACGTAATTTTTTAAAAGCTAATTGGGAATCATACAAAAAGGACCTTACTGAGTCATTTGTCTCGGTAGATAGTTTCAACCGTTCTATTACTAGTATACAAGATTTATATGATTATTTTATCAATCAAATCAATTTTTCAGCTAACAAAAACATACCTATAAGTAAAATTTTTATAAGTCCTATCAAAAATTTTAAACCTAAACATTACTGGTCACCAACGTTATCAAAAGCGATTGCCGAGCGTAGACTAGCTCTTAGTAGATTTAGAAAAAACCCTACTCCAGATAATCTTCGAAAATTAGAAGATAAAACTAAGCAAGCAAGAACAATGCTGCTCAAGGCTAAATTAAACAGTTGGAAAAAATTTTGTACGGATATTAATGAGTCTACATCCGTAACAGATATGTGGAATAAAATGAGATGGTTTAAAGGGTATCAAAAAACTATTATTTCACCACCCAAAGAGAAACTAAGCGAGTTGCTTCGATCCCTTACCCCCGATTATGCCTCGAACTGTCAGCCTTTTGTCCAATCCAATAATGTTTTACTAGAGTCAAGTTTCACTATTCAAGAATTAGAGGCCTGTTTAAAAAAGAAGGATACGGCTCCTGGTACTGATGGTATTACGTATTCCATGATTTTTAATTTACCATTGGCTGGTAAAAAAGCACTTCTAACAATATTTAATGCTATATTTAATTCGGCTACTGTGCCAAAGCAATGGCGTACAATTTTGATAGTTCCCATTCTCAAATCACATAATAGCTTAAATTCAGAAATCAACTTAAGACCTATCTCACTTATATCGTGTTTGTGTAAAATATTTCATAACATGATAGGAAAACGGTTGGAATGGTTTATAGAAAACAAGTTGATTTTATCACCTCTTACTTGTGGTTTTAGAAAGACACAATCTTGTTCAGACTGTTTGTCACGTCTTGTTTCTTACATTCATTTAGGCTTTGCAAATAAAATATCAACAGTGGCGTGTTGCATAGATATTGAAAATGCATACAATAATATTTCGATAGATAGAATGGTTACGACATTGGATAAATTAGGAGTTGGTAAGAGAATATGCAACTACATCTGGTCATTTCTGAGCAACAGACAGCTAATGATCAAAGATAGTACAATGGATCAGTTAACTAGGTATACTAATAGGGGTCTAGCCCAAGGCGACCCAATTTCTCCGTTACTTTTTAATATAGCAACTTTTGAAATATGTACTAAAATAAGAAATGTATGTGTTGCACAGTATGCAGATGATTTTATTTTCTACATTTGCCATAACGATTTAAAGCACTGTGAAACGGAATTACAAATAGCTTTGAACTCGGTTGTTAAAATGTTGGATAATATTGGCCTTCAAATATCTGGAAGTAAATCTAAGGTGTGTATATTTAGTAGAAGTCGCCGTAGAGGAAAAGTTAAGTTAAAAATTAATAATGATGTTTTGCTATTGAATGAAAATATTAAATATTTAGGCCTCTGGCTAGATCGATCGTTGCGTTGGAGTAAACATATCAATGAGATTGTTGAGAAATCTACAAAATTTTTAAATTTATTAAAAGTGTTGGCTGGGTCTGGTTGGGGTATCCATCCAAGCCATATTCGATCCTTGTACTTGTCTTTGATTAGAAGCAGGTTTGATTATGGTTGCTATTTTTACGATAACAGTGCGAAAACACATCTTTATAAAATTGACAAGGTTCAAAACCAAGCCCTTCGAATAATAGGTGGATTCATTAGAAGTACTCCTATACATGTAATGGAGAGTGAATTGTGTATTCAACCATTGTTTATTAGGAGATTGTATTTAGCATATAAATATTGTATGAAATGTAGATCTTGGTCAAATAATGCAACAATTAAACTTTTGGATGATTTAAGTTCCTCAAGATATGAGAGATACTGGCAAAATATTAAAAACCCGTTACTTTTATTAGTATATCGTGAATGTAAACAGGTCCAGATTCACTCCTCGAACCTATTAGAAATGTTTAAATTGAATTCATGGATCAGTAGTATTGATTTAAGTAATGTCATAGAAACGAATTTGAATTGTATTAAATTATCTAAAAGAAGCTATGAAAGCGCATCTCTGAAAATTAGTGTCGTGAAAGAATTGTACGAAAAGTATTCTGGTTGGACACAAATATTTACAGATGGGTCGAGGAGCGAAACTGGACTTGGATGTGCTTATTGTAGCCAGAAAGGGGATATTTTTGGTCAATTTAAAATTTTATCAAATGTTTGTATAATGACGGCAGAACTCATTGCAGTTTCAGAGGCTTTAAAATATCTCAGTACACTGAATAACCAAAATATTGTCATTTTCACGGATAGTAAAAGTAGTTTACAACATTTGGCTCGATGCGCCTCTGGATATAGCAGAGGTGTATCGATAGCCTACACAATTGTCAACATTTTAAACGAACTCCGGATTAGGAATATAAATGTGAAGCTGCAGTGGGTTCCATCGCATATAGGTCTTAGTGGTAACGAGAAGGCTGACTATCTAGCAAGAATAGCTATAAATGAAGGATTGGAACTTCATGTTTTACCTACTTTTTCAGAAAGTTTGACTAAATTTAAAATTGATTGTCATCAAAAATTTAAAGAATATTTCGACCAAAGAAGTAAAGAAAAGGGTATATGGTACAAAATTATTCAAAATCAGCCCCCTCGTTTACCTTGGTTTATAAAAGCAAGGATTAGTAGGAAGTACATCACTACAGCACTCAAATTACGTTCAGGCCATTTTCCATCCAAAAAGTTTGCCTTTTTAATGAAAAAAGCTGAATCCCCTAATTGTGACACATGCGGTCTGCTAGACGATGTACACCACATATTAAGTGAATGTTGTAAATACGAAACGGAGAGAGAATTATTGATGAAACGATTTAATATAAATAGATTTGATATGGGTACTTTTTTTTCTGTGTTAACAGAACCTTTGTCTGATGCAGCAAATTTGCTAGTTAATATGATCTTACATCATCAATGATTCTTTCTCCATTTCTTAGACATAGTGAGAATTAGGGTATGATGGGGCTGGCATGTCTGTGTAGACAAAAGTCCCTAAAAAAAATAATTAAAGAATTAAAAAAAAAAAAAAAAAAACTTAAAAAGTCATTTGTGAAATATAATGAAGCTATTATTGCAATTCTCCATTAAACGAATTTTATAAATGACCATAATTAATTGAATTTGATTTGTGAAAATCGCCATTCTTATGTTCTAGCTTGCTTTTACCCGCAGCTTCGCTCGGATTGGTATAAAAAAGTATCCTATTTCCTATTATCCTACTTCTAATACCTTCAAGATATGTATAAAGTTTCATGATGATCGGTTAAGTAGTTTTCGCGTGAAAGCGTAACAAACAAACTTGCATTCACATTTATAATTACATTAGATTAGATAAGATTAGATTGGAGATAAATATTAATATAATTTTAATGCAGATCGATATATAACAGAACTTATCTAGAACTACTTGCAAACGTACAAATTCTCTATTCCCCTATAAGACAATTGTCCAACAAGAGTTTTTATTGATATTTGGTGTGTTTGTGTTTGCCCGTACACACATACTATGTGTGTGATGATATAACCAACGAAAACAATTAGAATTTTATGTAAATAGTATATAACTATATAAGCTGGGTGAGGATTGCGGAAAACCGGTATGTCCGGCGCGAACTTAGGGATGCCTATTTCCAGCGGTGGACGGCTGAATTGACTGATTGACTGACCATATAACTTACCTATTAACAGTTGTTGTGTATTATCATACACTTGAAGTTCCATGTTGTATCCGTCTTCAGGATAAGCATTAAGAAGTGAAAAAAATAAATAAATTTAGTAACTTAAATATCTTCAGCATATCAGTAAAATAGATACGTAACAAATAATATACACAATCTTTGAAAGACATATTGACGTAATCTTAAATTTCTACTCACTCATACATTTATCAAATTTCAACGTTTGCCATTTATAGTAGAAGCACTAAACTTATTACAAAACGCAATAAAAATCGCAAAACTCCATTACTTCTATGAAACAAAAGCCAAAATCAAAGTAAAAATAAACTATAGTAAGAAAAAAGCAAAAATAATATATGATACATTACACCAGATATAAAATCTTTGATCTTAATATAACTCCGAGGGAATTAGAAATACTTCATTTCGTATGGATCCATTAATCTTATACGGCTATTACTACGTAAATCTGACATCCCGTACTAATTATACTCGATATGTGCCATCAAAGAACTCGCAGGTCTATCTGTAGGAGTCTTTCATTGCTTGTAATTACAATTTCTTGGTTCTGTATTGATGTTGGTATCTTTGTGGCTTGTAAGAGATCGATTTTGTATGGTGTTTGATAATTATTGTAAATCTGGTTTGAACTAGTTTTAGCTGGTTTTCAGCTTATTATAGTTTATTAGATAGCGTATTATTAGTTTTAGCTGGTTATAGGTGTATGTGTATGTCAGGTCTTTATATTTTTGTATGAGTTTGAAAAATTCTGTGATATTTTAATGAGTATAAGTTATTGTTTTTTCTATAGTTTATTGGTGATATTTTTTGTTTTATCATTTTTAAGGTCTCTACTACAGCCTCAAATGTAAATAAAAAACTCCAAGGGCATAAAAAGAGGCCCATAACTTTAACTATCCCGTTATCACGAGAAATAAAGTCCAAACTTTCGTTACAATTAAAAGTAAAAAGGGCAATAGCCTGACACAAAAAGTAATGAGATTTTCTGAAACGTAAAACGGAGAAAGATCTTTAATTACTTATTCAGTGAATCTATACAAATAAATTTCGTCACAGTTCCCAATAGTCTTTGAAAAAATCTTCAAGGCGCTCGTTTACCAATATTATACATACTAGAAGTCCGGTGCGTTTCCACCTGGTTTAAATTTCGGCACGTAATAAATTATCTGACGTATATATTTATTGATGCACATTCATCAGTCATAGCATAACGCTGTAAGGCCTATTTTTATGTAAAAAGGTGAAAATGAGCAGACACTATTAAACGTGAAGTGGATACCATGAACATTTATAATACAAGAGGAGATGCGATTGCGTTTCCGGTCTGAAAACTACCAGTAATTGTATTGCATTGTAACATCAACGATCGATGAAGATTTTATGCTATCAAATTTGCATTTCAACGAATCAAACAAGTAACCACAAGCGTCATTTGGTAAAAAAAAACGCAGGTGAAAACGCACGAAACATAGTAATTAATAAAACCAAACAGCAACTCACCAGTCTGACATAGAACACAGTCAGATGTTTTTTGGACGCTTTGCCCTTGGCACGGCGCCCCTCCGTTTATGGGGTGGGGGTCGTTGCAGGTGCGCGTGCGTCGCTGTCCCGCTACCCTCCCGTTGCAGCGGCACTGCGACCACGAACCCCATGAACTCCAGCCACCGTTAACTGTCAATTTAAAAGCTTTTAGTATTTAGAACATGGACAGATAGATAAAGCAAAAATGTTTTAAAAGTACTTTTAAGTTTAGAACTCGACTTTAAATTTGAAATTCGAATTCTAATAGTCTACTGACGTCAGACAGAGTTGAATCTTTCGGATATTTTTCCGAATGTAACTATGTGTATTTTTATTTTATTTATTTTTTAAAAAATTCAGTTATTTGGTTGGTTTTGGATCTTTTTATTCATTAATATTTAAACTTTTTGAATAGAATATAAATCAAAAGAAACTGTTCGATTTATCAAATTTATAGGTAACAAAACCTATTTGATTACCCGTAAATCTCAGTTGTTACTGCTTATTTAAAAATATCTAATTTTCATAATTGAAAGTTTTTCAATTGTTTAGTAACGACTAACGACCACCATACAAACTAAGCGAAATTTCGCGATTAATTTTATAGTTATACTAGCTGACCCCGCAAACGTTCTTTTGCCATATATGTTATTTATCAGTCATCACTTCAGCCTATCGCAGTCCACTGCTGGACATGAGCCTTCACAAGTTCGTGCCAAAAATGGCGTAAACTTATGTGTGTTGCTCATAGTCACCACGCTGGGCAGGTGGGTTGGTGACGGTTATTTACCTCCTTTAATTCTCCTCCCCCCCTATAAATTAACTGTATGAAATATATATGTTGGCCGATTCTCAGACCTACCCGATATGCACACAAAATTATATGAAAATACCGATTTTTTTCAGCCATTTCGAAGGATTATTGTAACTTGTGACACAAGAATTTTATATATAAGATTTTTCACTGAATTTTTTGTTTAATCACAATAAAATATGTTACTCCTGAATAGTGTAGCTTTCTGTTAGTGAAAGAATTTTTGTGATCGGATCAGTATTTGCGAAGATTACCCCCTACAAACAAACTAAGTTAGAAACTTTACCTCTTTATAATAACTAAACTATTTTAAAACTTTATAATACCTTTATTATAAAGTTTTAAAATAGTTTATTTTAAACATTATATACCTTTAATTTATTTAAAACTTTAATTTATTTTAAACATTATATACCTTTATAATAACAAAAACTAATTTACCTAAAAAATAAGTGTTTTATAGTAGTGTTGGTAACAACATAAAAAAATTAATTAGTTATATTTTTATACTGGTAATACCTCCAGCTGTCTAGACCTTTTTGAATTATCGTAGTCAACTGTAGTGTGTGATTTTTGTACAAATTTTTCCTTATAATTAAAACCCAGTGAAATAGTGCGTTAAAATTTCTTTTATTTTATATTCTTCTCTTCTTTCCGACTATCTATGCAATAATACAGTCCACTCAACATATCTCCCATCTTGTTTTTATGGTTTCACCAAGTAGGTAATAATGACGTCTACAAGAAACTGTATCAAACCTCCATCGAACCATTAAAAATAAAATCTTAAATAATAATTCATTTTCTAAAGAAATAAAACGTCAAAAACGCTACAGCTGATGAAAACAAGTGATAAAGTATAAGAAATTTTCCAATTTCGACGGCAAATACGTAATATTAATATTAAATAGGCCTTTTTATATAATACTCAATGACGACGAGAAAATCGTTTACCGAAATTACATCTCGTCACGCGTTTGATGTCGATTGAATAAAACAAAATACAGAGAAATATTGTTATATACTTTGGAATTAATTTCTAATTCACACGAAAGGTAATTCCTATTTTGTAAAGAGAGAATAATATATATTTATTATTATTTAATGAATTATTTATAAATAGCCATTATATATTACTTTTAATTATATATTATAAGACGCGTTGGCGCAACGGTCATTGAACTGGTTTGTGGCAATTTAAATCAAAAAAAAAAAATTGGCATTTGACAATATTATTCCCCATTTATAACAAATCAAATTGTTGCAGGGTTCATAATTTAAAATTCAATTATTATATTTATTTTTTATTTTCCATGACGACCTCAGAAAATGGTCAAATTCGATTTTAGCATTTTCGAACACCGAATTTGAGAAAGTCAGCATTAATTATATCTTAGCAAATCGATTCATTAATTTCGAGACATAAATAAACATTAATATGTAACGACCGTTAAAACCGAACGTTTAAGAAATTATGCTAATACAACCTACGCGACGCTATCAAAATCAATATAACTATCAATTAAATGTTAAAACTCAATTTGTATTAAGTAAAGAACTTAATCAAGCTTAAGAAATAGAATTAAAAAAAAATACTGAACACGCAACTGGCATACAAAACATATCTTTTTCTAGATCTCACGTTAGGTCTAACATGCTAGTTCGCGTGCTAGGTGACCTGACTGCGTACTAAGGCTCAAGAAAACCATTCCATACAATTTTTGATTTGTTACGCTGTTTCGACTTAATTGGTTACATTTTATCATTTGAAATATTTTAATGATTCAATTTTTAATGACCGTTTAAATTACTTTCACTAACGTTTATTAATTTATTTCGTAAGGTAATTTAGTTATCTTTATCTATCAGATATTAAGTTTGATTACTTATCGTTTGGTTAGGAATTTGATTTTAATTACAAAATACTCAATTGAGATAACTATGATTGTAATATATCTTAGAGAAAGACAACGATCTAGAAAATGATAGAAAATGATATTTTTAAGTAACAAATTACTTTAAAAAAAATACAAACACAACTGCATTAATTAATATAAGAGTTATTTTTACGCATGAGAGTTTTTAATTAATATAATTGAATTTTCTAATATCTTATGTAAATAAGCAACGTATCTCACACCGTACATATTTCAATAAAGAATATAACAAATCAACGATTTCTAAGCGTTAGTACTTGCCTATTTAACTGAGGTAGGGCACAGCAGGAAATTTGCTGCTCTAAATATTGAGCAGCCCGACTGGGGCTCCTACAGAGACCTTACAGAAGATCACAGCTAAACAACACTGTTTTCAAGAAGTATTATTTAGCTGTAAATCAGTTCCTAAGCTTAATTTTTTAAAATATATAAAAAATTACATATGATAACATAATACAAATGGGTGTTATATAACACTCAAACTCGAGGCGGGAATCGGACTCTTATCCTGCAGATAGAAGGATCTCTGCAAACTGCGCCAGTTCTCGGGGTAGTCATAGAATATTTCGATTAGATTTGATTCAGCCATATGCCTCAATTCATCACGCTGCTTCTTTTAGGTTGGGTGGTGCATTCCTTACCGTGAGTACCGATTGCTGTCAGGTGTTTTAAAGACAATGAGGACAGACAGTTTAGCATCCTTTACGAAGCAAGTTGGGGAGACATCCAAAGACAGACATCCAGACCGGACCGCGACTGCCACTTTTTTTCGCCTACACGCACTACTATACAGGAGCCCTTGTTATATAATACAGTTTACACATTTTTCCCATCGAAGGATATTCCCTAAAACGTCGTATAATAGCGGATATTTCCCTAAATTACACGTAATGGGGGTTACATTATCTTAACGATTATAAATTGTAAGACTTCACACTACGCCACATGTTGCCAGGGGATTAGTATTAATGGCTCCGTTTTTTTCTTCGAACAAAACGAACATGAACTTACACACAATTTTTAATACAGTTTTGAAAAAATGGTAATTTTTATAAACGGTTGTGAATACATACATATTATTACAATAAATTTCAGTGTGTGCTATGTTTGTATATGTGGATGAGTTTAGTGGAACTACATTATTGTTTTGAAGAAGGATAAGCCAGTGCTTGAACACTTCAACAACTGGATTGAATAGGTATACACATATATCAATAATCCGATAACAAAACGCTGTGGCAAATCTTTTCATTTCATTAATATCATTTTCTTTACTTGTATTGTGTTTCATTTAAAAAAGAAAAAGCTAGCAATAAGGTCCGTGCAAACCTAGCAGGAACTTAGTACTCAGTTGTAATATACATTTCAATATAAATATTACTTCAATAACTTTGTGACTTGAAACAGGCAACCCTTATGGAAGTCTTGGCTCACAGAAGCCATTTTAATTTTCTAATTTCCGTTTACCCGACCGTCTGTCACAAAAATTTCTTGTCTTCCGATATCATACGTACGTGTGTTATGTGTCTGGCTGACTAAACTTTACATATATAGGTATAAAATTCGCGCTTTGTTGCTATATGAAATTGTATAGATAGAGGATAGCATAACTTGAATTAACGTAACTATTGACGAATAACTTAATTATTAAATCAACAAATTAAATTTAATAATTTACGCAACATTATCGAATTCAACTTACCCAATTATTATTGATTTTAATTTGATTTTACAACCTTGAGTTCCAGGACAAATTTAATTAATTAATAGTTTTAATATTTACAAAATCCTATCTGTATTAATATCAAAATAGATAAATAAATTTAATACAAATATTTAAACGACAAATGAATGTATGTTGATACATTTATAAACAGTTATAGAATGTATGAACTTAGAAATAGTGCAAGTAAATAAAAGTGCTATGTAAATAATTTTTGAATTTTTATTCACGAATTAATTTCACAGAATATCGAATAAAGTGTATCTACGACCTTGTTTTCAAATAGCAGTGCCCAAGCCTGTTTTGTGTCGTATTAAAGCTTGTCGATTAGTCTCGGTTAACCTAAGAAAAGGCTTAATCGATTTTATCGAAGCTTTCTAAAAGTAATTAGTAATTTTTTGTAAGTATTAAAATATATTAAATATGAAATAATTGTTTTTTTTTTTATTGTAATCGACAGACTTTGTGAACAGATTTTATTCCTTATTTCAACAGAAGACTATTTTATCTAGAAGTAACATAAATTAAATAAGGCAACAAAAATCACTCTCAATTTGTAGGAATACAACTGTATTCATAAACTTTATATCGAGTGGAACAACAGCAGACGTCTAGTTAAAATAAATGCGTATTATATAAACCCTTAAAAAATTTTAAATGGTACCCAACCATTGAAAAACGTTGTATTAAAACTCCAAGACGTGGGCGTTTCGATATTTAGTATATAAAACTTAGCATGCGAATTTTATAAATTATAGTAATTGTTATAATTTAACTGACACATCTTTTAGCTTTTTATTTGATAATACGTTACCAGGGTCCGTTGACCACCCGCGGGGTATTTCTGATCGCATACGATAAAATTTAATCACCCATTACATCTTAGATTTACTATTAAGTATTATAAATAAAGATAAGTTAACGGAGATTTTTGAAAATCTATTGAGACTATTAATTGTGGTATTTGGTTTATTTAGATGACGATAATTGGTTGGCTTGTGATAGTTAAAATGTTACGTTACCCGCTTAAATACGTTGCATATCTTGTATCTTAATGAAATCTTTTTGGGTTTATCATTATTTTTTTTAATTAAAATTGATAGACAAAACGGTTTTAGTTAAATATAAGATTTTAGAAAGTACATGACTTTTTTTATCTGCCAACCCATGCGCGTGGTGGATCCGATCCTCCTCCTATGTAGAAAAAGAGGTCTGTGCCCAGCAGTGGTTTGTTATAGGATAATCATGTACACATTTTTGAACCACAAAATTTATTTGTAAATATATAACAGGTTTTTATCACGTGTAAGATTGTTACATTTTGAAATTAAACTTTTCCATAAAGAAAAGAAGTATTAGAATTTTCAATTAAAAAGTTGTTATATAAAGTTAAAATTTTTCATAACAACTGGTAACATTATATTTTTTAAACATTTGTAAAAATTTTGATTTAATTTACAAACGTGTATCACTTTCTGATATAAAAAAAAAGTTATTAGAAAAAAAAGATAAATGGGTAAAGCATTTTTTTTTTTTTTAGCCTAAACCTCCGATATGTTTTAGGGTAAAGCATTACGGTCCTACGGATCTCAACCATTGTCTCATATCATATAGAGCTCTAAATAATAACTATATACAACAATATCACAATAATAAATTATCAAAAATCATTAATTTTCATTAAAAACATTCCGTTAACGTTTATATATGTTTTCACAAAATCCGTAGTACGCCATCCATCAATTACGCCGTGCGTGACGAAACATAGTGCAAGTTCAGAGTATTTGTTTTATTAACAAGCTTATAAAAGGCTTACAACAAACACGCCGGGTTTTTAGTTAAGAATATTTAATATTTCAACACGAACAAAACGAATTTGATTATAATTTGATTGATTGTCATGCGATGTTTTGGCACGGATTGTGGAAATCAAAAGAATATTTTCATCGATCATAGAATGAAAATTATTTTGAATGTTAAAATAAGGTAAAACTCGGGTTTTGTATTTTGGTATTCATTGAATGTTCCAAAACTATTTGACTTGCACATGAAGTTATTTCTTTTCAACATTAAATATTTTTAATGCTTAAAGCAATTTAATCGTAATTTTATTTCATAATTATGTTATGTTAACATTGCGTTTTTTTTTTCTATGTAGTTACACTTACTCTTAATAACACTTTACATCTAGTACCTGGGTGAACGAGCTTAGCTCGGTATTTTTAGTAGATCATATTTAAATACGAATTACATATCGATAAAATATGAATAATATTTTCCGATTATACCGACTTAATAATAAAAAATATGAACTGGCTATTTAAATATGAGATCATGAGTGCAATTAGAAAAAAAGAGGAAAAATTTAATCGATCTGGAGACATGGGGCTTTGAACCGTGGCCTTCTCGGTCGATCCCGACCGGCCGACTTCCCCACCTGAGCTTATTACAACTTTTAATATTGTTCGTTTAATAGTATTAGAGTTAAATAGCTAAAATTAAAAGTTTCGTATTTTAACTATATTTATATTAAAAATAACACATATTTTCCATATAAAATCATAATTATAATCCAATAGTTATGAATATAATCAACAATTAATTTTATAAGTTTTTACAAGCATTTAAGATAACACAACTAACCATGAAAACAATAATCGGAAACAATAAAACTAGTCAACGGAACTGAATTTGATAACAATATCGACCACTTACATACGTTTCTCGACCAAACAAAGGGCTTTTACCCTCTAATAAACTTAATTGGTCACAGTCTGTACAACTTGATATATAACATACCTTATTGATAAAATACACAAGGACTATAGTTGAGTGCCAAAAAATTTATTTCCACAAACGTTCGAATACATCAAGAACAACTATTCCAATTAGAACCTTCGTTTCTAAAGCGGAATTTAAAGTGTAAACAAGTCATTTCTCTCGGATTCGGTCACTTCCTGTCAGGTACCCACTAACTGTACTGTTTGACTTGTCTGAAGGGAAATTAATGAAAATTCTGTGGTTAAACTCATCTGTGTAATTATTTTAGTATGCTAACTAGTTTTGTCGACCAATCTAGATGATATTTTCGTCTGTGGTGTTTGAATTTGATGGGTAAGTTTTGGACTTGTCGAGTGAGTTGGTTTGTAGTTTATTGTTTTTAGTTTCATAATTGTTTTGTGAGGTTTCTGTTAATATTTCAATTAAATATTTTATTTAGATGTTTTTAAACTGAAATATATTAAGATTTACTGAGTATTTTCAATAGACAAAGTAATGTTATGCAACAATTCGACATCGTTGCGTCTATCTGAATGATGCATCAGCTCAAAGGGTCATTTGAAGATAATATCCTATAGTCCTCTGCTAATAATCTAAATTTCGGACGTGTAAAGTAAGATGTACTGATTGCAATCAGTTAAGCAGGCGCCATATTTCCAACATGGCGTGGGCGAAGCGGCATCTCTAATGACTCTCCCATGCGCTTGGGCTGCAATAATTGCAAGCCATCGGCGCGTGCCCTTTGATCTCACTAAAGTATAGTTATTACAGACAAGATAGGGTGAAATGAGCGTTAAAGAGGATCGAGAATTGTCGGTTGTCAGATAAATTATGTATATATGAAATAATAAAACGTGTTAGACGCCTCGTTATATGAGTCGAGCTGGGTTACACGGCGATCACCTCGTGTTACACGTAGCAAGCGTGAAGGATTTAGTCACTTCGTTTCTGTTGGAGCTGGGAACCGGCGAAGGGATTATTAAAATGGATTTACAAATAGGCTTATAAGTTAGATACCGTGATGTTTCCGGTTGAAGGGTTGAAATTATTAATTTCTGGTAAGGAAAAACTAATATAAAAATTAGAAATTAAAATCTATACCAATATTATAAAGCTTGTTTGTTTATTTTTTGAACGCGCTAATCTTATGAACTACATGTTGAGATTAAAACATTCTTTCTGAGTCTACTTACCGAGGAAGGCTATATAGGCTATGTAACATTTTAGTACGTTTTTTCCTCAAATTAACGCAGGTGAAAAGAAAATAGTTCGTTATATAATAAGCAGATATACAAACTAGTACTACTTCTACTAGGGATAACATAATACGAATTTTCTGGATTAAACTTACTTTTATCGATTTCCTCTATATTTTATACCCTATTTTTTATATACAGGGTGGCCCGTTTACAGTGGTCCAAAAATTTTTTTCAGCTTGAGAACATCATGAGTGATCATTTAAAACAAACTTTAGTTAGGCGAAAACTTATGGTTTAGAAATTATGATTTTTTTAAAAAATAATCCGAAGTTTCAATATTTTTGACACAAAACCACTCTGTTATGAAAACTACTCAACCGAATTGAATGAAATTTGGTATAGGTGTAGCGTAATAACCTATCTATCGCGCTACAGGCTCATGTAGTGTAAATAATTAGACTGCATTTTTTTATTTCACTTTTTCTGTAGTTTTTTTTTAACTTTTCGGCAAAACATTGACTTTCGAAAAAATCCTGTGAAAAAAAAATGTACCGCCAAGGTTTTGCTGGTACTGCTAAAAAGTACCTTAACATAGGGTTATTCTTTACACAAAAAATTATAGTTGTCCTTCGATTGTAACATCTTCAAAAACAACATCATGTACATTAACACATGAAAATCGAGAAATTACGAAATTTACCATAATTTTAATCATTTGAAACGGCCAATTATTAATTAAATAATCATTCATTGGGATAAAAATAGTTACAAATCAGTATTCACATGGCTATAAAATGTTAACCTGCCAGCCAAGATAACTTAACTTTATTGTAATGTCAATTTATTGAGTTTTTTGTTGTTATTTAGTTTTTCGTAAAAAATTTCTTCGCAGCCTATTAAATGGCTGCCGGTTTTGTTTAATGGCTGTTATAGCCACTTGAATTTTTCTTCTTACATCACGCTCTGATATGCTCTCCCGTGCGTACACAATCTCCTTAAAATATCACCAAATAAAAAAATCTACGGGGTTCAAGTCGGGTGAACGGGCTGGCCAGTGGATGGTGCCACCGCGACCGATCCACCTCTGCGGATACGTAGCATTTAAATAGTTTCTTACCCCCAGAGCAAAGTGGCAGGTAGCTCCATCGTGTTGTAGCCACATGCGCTCCCTTAAATTATCTGGCAGGTGTCTCAACAGACCGGGTAATTCATTTTGAATGAAATTTAAATAAATGTCAGTATTCAACCTTGACGGTAACTCGAACGGGCCCACAAACTCTTTATTGACAATTCCGCTCCACAAATTAACGCTATAGCGTTCCTGGAAATTTGACTCTCTCACTAAATTGGGATTGGTCACTGCATAATAATGCGTGTTATGCGTATTAAATAATCCAACTCGCTCAAACCGACTTTCATCGGTCCACAAAACACTATCAAAAAAATTTGGGTCCTCCCGATCTCTCCTCAACATTTCTCTACAGAATGCCATTCTTCTAGGATAATCTTCTGGTTTCAAAGCTTGAACTTTTTGATAATGGTAGGGATGAAGTTGGTTAGCTCGAATAGTTCTATGGATTCTAATCCTGGGTATACCCGTACGCCTTGCCAGTTGTCTTTGGCTTGTAGTTGGATCACGACGCAACTCCTCCAGGATAACATCTTCATCATCTCTATTTACGCGTCCAGGTTCACGACCACGGAAGCCAGGGATAACTCCTTCTAGGAAAGAATTATGCAGCCTCACGAAAACGCGATGGTCCGGAAACCGCTGCACAGCCGGACCTGGATGGCGTTCAGCAAATTCCCGATAAAGCCTGGCCGCTTCTCGCGCGACGCCTTGTGCGACACCATAAAAATAATGCATCATCGCGTATTCACGCGGTGAGTAGGGTGCACGTCTGGAACGATTTCCATCCATTGTCAACAAAATGTCCAAATCAAGAGCACAATCAGTAGTCCAGTTCACGTAAGCCAAGTAGTCAGATGAGCGATCAGATACAAGTCAATAAACGAAGCCAAAACGTTAAAATACAACAAACTAAATAGAATAACTGCAGTTAGCGCAAGCGACAAACGACAACTGAAGATCGTACGTGCTTAATAACAATAGGGTAGCGTCTATCTCTTTTTAACAAACGCACGGCATAATTAACGTTCTCTGTAGTCCAATACCGGCCCGCTTTACCTGCTTTTTTATGACACTGTTTTGAATACTTGTGAGATGATTCACATCAGTATCACCACTTGGAGTTCAAATAATGTTATTTTTGAAAAATTACGAACGGATAGGTTTAAATTAAAACTATGGTAAATTTCGTAATTTCTCGATTTTCATGTGTTAATGTACATGATGTTGTTTTTGAAGATGTTACAATCGAAGGACAACTATAATTTTTTGTGTAAAGAATAACCCTATGTTAAGGTACTTTTTAGCAGTACCAGCAAAACCTTGGCGGTACATTTTTTTTTCACAGGATTTTTTCGAAAGTCAATGTTTTGCCGAAAAGTTAAAAAAAACTACAGAAAAAGTGAAATAAAAAAATGCAGTCTAATTATTTACACTACATGAGCCTGTAGCGCGATAGGTAGGTTATTACGCTACACCTATACCAAATTTCATTCAATTCGGTCCAGTAGTTTTCATAACAGAGTGGTTTTGTGTCAAAAATATTGAAACTTCGGATTATTTTTTAAAAAAATCATAATTTCTAAACCATAAGTTTTCGCCTAACTAAAGTTTGTTTTAAATGATCACTCATGATGTTCTCAAGCTGAAAAAAATTTTTGGACCACTGTAAACGGGCCACCCTGTATATTAATATATTTTTCGTCAATTATAACTATATGTATTGCTTTAGCGTAAAGCCCGCCTTTTGTACACATTTGTATTAGTGTATTTATTGTACAATAAATAATTTAAATAAAATAAATAATTAATAAATATATGTCTATATTGCCATCGATATAGTGAAAATATTGCTTATCGAATAGTAAAGATATTTGATTGATAATATTAATCATAACTATCTATAGTAAAATATTCTTTCAAATCTTTAAAAGTATCAAGAACGTTGCATGTGTTACTGCCACACTATAAATTAGGAACAACGTGCCACAATAACAATAACTCAGCTATGAATTTTCGTTGTATCTACATGTAAAAGTTACCGTATGACCTACTTCGCTCGCTGTAAATTAAACATTCACTCGCTCTATAATTGCTGTTTAACATGAACACTTAATATTAATTACTGAACCATATTTAAATTGTATTAGCATAAAATAAACTTACCATAAACGGTTAGCGTGGCTGGCTCAGAAACTCTTCGAGCAGCTATGTTCTCGGCAACGCAACTGTAGTTGGCAATGTCCTGTTGGAAAAAATGAAAAATTTAAATTGAAATAAAACTATAAAAAAATTAATGAACTAGAACACTGGTGAATTGGAAAAATGTTGAATTAAATATAAAAGAAAATCAATTTGGTTAACTGTATCACAATGTTCTTAAAGCAGTTGAATTGAATTCTGATTTACACATTTGAATATACGTTATTAAACGCGCTTCAGTCTGTAATATCCCACAGCTGACTGAAGATGCTTATGCATCTTTCCCTATGTAGGAGAAGGATCAGATCTTAATCCACCACGATGTTACAATGCGGGTTAGGTTAGGTTAGCTATCTGATCCTATATACGACTGCTATCAGGTGTACATGAAAACAACCGGGACCGACGGTTTAACCTGCTCTCTGAAGCACGGTGAGGACACCCACAAGGACTGCACAAACACCCCGACCACGGCAAACATATGTATGCCCAATGCAAATGTTTGTCATGTACGGGGATCGAGCCCGCAACCGCCAGCGCAACAGCCACAGTGCTGTGATCGTTGCGCCAACGCGTCGTCAAATTGAAACGTACAAATAATTATAATTCTGAAATAATAAAGAAATTAATATTAAAACTGAAGTCTGCGGGTTCAATTTATGTCCAGAGTGGATATTTGTATTGGAACAAATATTTATTTCTGGTCTGGGTATTTAACTTCGCTTTGTCCTCCTAGTGTGCCTTTAAGAATACCTATAGCTATCGATCTCAATTAATATCCTACTCAGCTGATTACAGTGTAGCGAAGGATTAAATTTCAAAACTCTTACTGTATGAAAAATGCCTTACACTAGTTCAGGATTATACCAAAAACGAAATTGTAATCAAAATGATATAGCGTAAGAAATATATACCAGTAGGTAAATTATATTTTAAAGAAGTACGAAAGTAACAAAAACACTAACGTGTTTATATTCAAACAAAACGATGAGTCCAAAGAAACATTAGATGAAGATAGCTTTGAACGATGTAAACGCATGACTGTAAACATTACATTTAATCAAGAAAATAGCTCCAACACCTACAGAGATAATGTTACGGAGCGAGTGACACTGGTTGCAATTAATCCATGCCTCGCCGCAAAGGCTAATTAGTGAGCGCTCTGTGTAGGAAACAGGAGATGGTGTGAGTTATTTGCAATTTTGTCGTCATGGTTCTGCGTTGAGTTGATTACGGTGGACACCGGACCGTGATTGTAATTATGAACATTCATCTATAACTGGATACGTATTCATTGGAATGATTATCGTAAGCGTCGAAGAAAGTTAACTATGACTATAACTGATGAAGCAAAAATAATAATTCAAGTTGATAATGATAATAATCAGGTTGAGTCAGATATAAAAAAAGAAAACTAAATCATCATAAACATATTCTTGAAGTATGTTGCAAAACGATATTTTACGCATATGTTGGAAATTCGTAAACAGAATAATATATTAAAACCGACAACCGCAATAAAATTAAATTAATTACAGAAGACAAATGCCCCTTCCCGTGAAATGTAGAATTAAATTAACCCCAGCTCTCAGACTTTTATCAAGCACCGTCCAGTATGCTTTGAAGGAGTGTAGCGGAACGTGACAAAAAGGTGATTTCAACCGGCGACACCGACTCGTGTCGCAATTAATAAATGTCTGTCGCGCTCGACTAATTAGTCGCAGTCGGAAAGATAAATAAACATTTCGCGACAAGATGCTGCGATTGTCCGCACCGACACCGAGGAATTGGATGTAAAGTAATAAGGACTGCTGGTCTTATCAGATTTGAATCTTAAGTGAAGAAAGCACCGACGTTTAATAGCAGGCATTCATTGCATGCTTTTACCCGATAAGATGTCTAGCAGAAAATAATGGAAGCGAAAAATTGTAACTTTGTCCTCCCATATTCCATTCAGTACGAAACATTTAAATCCGTGAATCATGGAATCGTATCAAAATAAACAAGCAACGATAAAAACAGTAGCAACTCGGCTGACACTTTTATATTAGATTTAGGTAAAAATAATGCCATTAAAACTTCCGTAGCAGTTGAATGAAGGGGTGTAGCGTGTGTCAGAATAACTGACTCACCATCATGAATAACCAAATGTAGAGACCACGCTTAAATTAGGATTTGCGACTCTCTCATCTTAACGATTAATGACAATTTTGTTCCACTCATACTTTCAGACAATATGGAAGTCTCGACGCTTAATCAAAACACGTGTTTTTAATATTCGAACATCAAGCGATTGTTTGATTTCTTGGTTTAATTAATGGAAGTTTTTTTCGTTTTAAATGTGTCATAAATCATTGAACAAAGAAATAGTTTTAGGATTAATATAACTATGTGGGAATGAATAGTTTAAACTTTATCATAATTAATGAAGAATTAAAATGCTAATGAGGTAATCTGTCAGAGTATATCGCGTTTATTAAGACATAAAAATGTCGGGCCACGCTAACGTGGAATAAATTAAAATGGGAGACGTAATAAAATGCTATGAATATCAAGAATCGCATTTTATATTAAACTTGGAAGAAAAATGGCTATAAAGGACGAGTTTTAGAATGACATAGACAAGAATATTGCACCAAAAATATATCTATAATATTTTTTGCTACAGCAGGTATCGTACGCCATGTCGTCATGTTGTCAGTTGCCATGAAGTTGTCATTTACACAGTTACGATTTATGATATGATAGGAAAGTGTCGAGAGTATGTGATTCTATTGTCATTATGTCAATCATCATAACAAATTCTACAATACATCAATGCAAATTCTACATTTTTGCAATGTACCTATCCCTATATAATAAATGTGAAATTAAGTTCGTTTGTTACGTTCGTTACGTTATATATATATATATATATATATATATATGTATATATATATATATATATATATATATATATATACGTAAAATATATAAAATTAAATTCAAATATTTTTTTATATTATATAATTAAATAAAAAAATTAAAATATATTCGGGGATAACTTCGTCGTTTATGAACCGATTTTGATAATTCTTTTTTTAGTTGGAAAAGAGATATCCCAAGTGTGGTGATGGCCATGATAAGGAAACCAGGATCTGATGATGCAATCCCAGAGAAATCGAGGGAAACCGACGACCAGTACGTTTGTTAATTTTTTTTTTTTTATATTACTTGTCGATGTAATAGAAGTCGGTTTCTTTTCGTTTGCGAGCAAGCACAATTATTAATAGTATTAATTGGTTAAATTGATTTCATGATAATGTTAGAAAAATTCAGTAGTAACTAATTATACGTGAGTCTCCATGACAAAATATTGTGTATAATCTTGTACGTATAAAAAATTGTTAAATAAATAAATAAATAAATAATTATTAGTTATATCTAGAAATTATCTTAAAACATAGAAGACAAAAAAGATCCACAGATTTATTTCATTGTCGTGTAATATGCCGAAATTGTTTTAGATATCGGCGTATACGAAAAATTTACCGAATACCCACTCTTATTGGACTTTGCAAATAATGAAAATTTCCCTTTTCAATTTTATCTTTTGAAATTATACAAATGTAAACTAAGAATGGAATATACAGTATTCAATAAAATATATTGTAAAAGTATCAATCTTGTGAATGGTGCGATTTGAATGTATTTATGTAAATAAATTCGTATTTAGCGGAAAAGCAACTTCAATATGCAACGTTGTAAGTTGTTTTGCAATTCAATATGTTTCCAGAAAACCGTGTAAATGTAAAACATATGCGCAATATTACTGTATATGTTTTATTTGCGGGTGATGATGGTTCTTATGAAAACGCTTGAAAGGCCTAAACAATTTCAATCGAAGATTGTCGCAAAATTCTGTTACCATACAAATAATTATTCTGTATTTTTTTTTTTTTGTATTATTACTGCATGCTATAAAAGTTATAAGTATAACCAATATTTGAAAGATCATGAAACTAAGCTAAGCTAAATTAGGGTCCAATTTAGTTCAGAATTTATTACCAATATAAATCTGTATCCGACTTTCATTAGCACGGGTATTTTAAAATGAATCACAAATTTCAGTAATTTTGAATGCGACTTTGAATAACCTTCTCATTGTTTTTATTCCTCTTTTTTAAGATAATAATTTTATCACAACTATATAAAAAAATTGTAACAGTTCCAAATATGTAAAAAAGGATTACCTGTAAAGTTGCACGAGTTACGAGAAGATTGCCTTCAGCAGATATCAAAACATTATGGTCCTGCTGCAATGGTAATCCATTCTTCAGCCATGTTACCCTCGGTGGAGGCACGGCAGCCGGAGGCGAGCAACGTAAGGACGCAGGAGAGCCTTCTTCCACTGACGTCGGTGATGGTGAAAGGATGAATTGTTTCTTGATATCTATGAATAGGGAAGAGAAACTTTTATAAAATTTCGAAAATATACTATAAATATAAATATAGTAAACCTTATGGTAACATGTAGCATTTAATGCACATTTTTTCTTGTTACTATTTACTTATTTACTTGGCACATAACAAATTTTGAAATATTTATTTCAATTATTTGTACAATTTAGCGTATCAGGGAAGGAAATTAATTATTAAGCTTCAATACTTATAGTCTTAAAGTATGGTTGCAATGTTTTTCTAATTTCATTTTAGTGAAGTAAAAGTTTTGCATTTAAATTACAGTTATAATTGTATCTAAATTTAAATGATGATTTGTTTCGTAATTATAATTTTTAGCATTATTGTGAATTAAATTATTTTGCTAAAACTCGTAACAATTTAATCATATTAATTTAAGAAAAAAAACATCGATTATTTCATATCTATGAATATTATTAATATTCTTTTTTTAATTAGAACTACATTAGGGTATAGAAAATACGTAAAACTTCTTGTAGCGTTTTTCTTAATTCAAATGCCTATTCATCAAAATATTATCAGAAAAATAAAAGAAATGCTATAAAATAGATGGATATTTTCAAAATTACCGAGGATACTGTAGCTACTACTACAATAGGAAAATAAATCGGTATTATAAACAAATTTATGTCCATAGCCCATTCAAAAAAGATTAAAGCTATTGTATGCATATGTAATATGATAATCGTAATTAGATCGAAGCCCGCATACGTCACAAATTTTATCGCACAAAGTTATCCTCGATAGGAACATCAAACGTCAATATCACTTTATAGGTCACGTGATATCTAACAGAATAGCAATTGGATAATTGTTGCTATTCTACGATCTTCTATTGTTGGCACTTGGCAGCTTACGTTATCTTTATCTTTGAACCGACCTTAAGTGATTCCCGTTTCTGTATTACGTTATTGCTTCGACAAAAAAAAAAAAAAAAAAAATGGTCGAAGTTAATTTTACTTTTATTAGGACAAACATTTTTTGTTCTTAAAATGTTGGTAGAAATAAAAAGCGTGTGGTGTCATAGGACACCAGGTAGAAGTTCCTTCGGATAGTATAGAAGCAACACAATTTTCAAAAAACTGCTTATTTTTATATATATTTACTACTTCTTGATTTTTTTTAAATTTCGTTGATTGGTTTTTATGTAAGTACACAAAACTATTTAGGAAATTTAGTATTTTAGAAAATAACAAATAACGTAAAATAAAAAAAATAATAATAATATTAATTTAAATTATTAAGTAAAATAATAAACGCGTCTTTTTTTCGACGGTATAAAATTACATAAATAATTTAAAAAAAGTTTATTAGTAATATAAGTAATTTTTATTAATAAATTCTCATCACTAAATCCTATTACTGAAACTATTGGCTTGTGGTAACTAAATAAAATAAGATATATATGGTTGCGATTCTATTTTGTGCAAATATATTGAAAAAAAAAACAATATCAGTAGTAGTACCATATTTCGTTGTCGATTCTTTTGGATTATTGGTAATACGTAAGTTAAATTTTTCTTTTTTTTTTTTTTTTTTTTATTACGATATGGGCTTACTCTTGACCTCAGTCTAGCCCTAGAGCACAGACGAGGTCGAAGATGGAGCGAGTTCGCCCAGAAGAAGCCTGTTCACTCGCGCTTTAAATATGTTCGGGTTATATGAACTCGGAAATACAGATGCCGGCAGGGAATTCCATTCCTTGGCTGTGCGCATTAAAAAAGATGATTCGAAGCGCTTTGTACGTATGAAAGGTATATCAATCAGGTAGGAATGAAAGCCTGCGGTACGTCTGAAAGTCCGATGGAAGAAAGGAGATGGGGGTATGAGCTCGTGCAGCTCCAGGGCAAGATTTTCTAAAAGAAATGTTTTTAGTGGTTCTGATTGTTCATCTACATAATTGTGTTTGCTCGCAAACGAAAAAAAAAACCGACTTCAATTACATCGACGAGTAATACAACGTAGATCGACGAAAAAATAGTCAAGTAACTACGCGTTATCAAAGATTACTTAAAAAGTAGTTATCAGATCTCAATAAAATTTATATGTGAATACATGACAAACATCACCTTTCGACTAAATTAAAAATTATTAAAATCGGTACACCCAGTAAAAAGTTATTGCGGATTTTCAAGAAGTTCCCTCGATTTCCCTGGGATACCATCATCAGATCCTGGTTTCCTTAGCATGGTACTAAACTAGAAAAATCTTCTTTCCAACAAAAAAAGAATTATCTAAATCGGTACACCCAGTAAAAAGTTATTGCGGATTTTCAAGAATTTCCATCAATTTCTCTGGAATCCCATCATCAGATCCTGGTTTCCTTATCATGGTACTAAACTTGGGATATCTCCTTTCCAACAAAAAAAAGAATTATTAGCATCGGTACATCCAGTAGAAAGTTATGCGGTATTATACAACGTAGGTCGACGAACAAAGCGTCAAGTAAAAACGCATTATTAGATATAGCTCGAAAAGTAGTTGTTAGATCTCAAATAAATTTAAATGGGACCAATTGGCACACACCGCCTTTCGATTAAAAGAAAATTTGTCGAAATCGCTCCACCCAGTCAAAAGTTTTGATGTAACATACATTAAAAAAAAATATACGGTCGAATTGAGAACCTCCTCCTTTTTTGGAAGTCGGCTAAAAATTGAGATTAAAGTCACCAGGTAATATCATCGGAAGCTGGTGGAAGTTTTCACCAAGTAGTCAGAAACCTCTTCAGTATATTCTTTCAGTGCTCGATTGATAAAATGTTTTACATTGTTAATTTACATTGTTAATATTTGGTGAAATGTAGATTATTACTATGATAAATTCAACCCCGTTATTCATTTTATATATAGTTGAACAAATTCTACAACTCCTGTACTTCTAACATTTACATTGTCATTGTTGATTTCTTTTTCTTTTTCTTTCTCTGCATTAGTTTTTGGAATTTTTTCGGGTCTAAAAATTATTCTACATTATAATATAATTATTAATTTTATAATATTAAAAATAAAATAAATAATGTTTGAGAGTGTAGAATACATATTATGTACAACATGTATGTAATTGTATATACCTACGATATTAAATATAATTACATTAACTATATTTATAGAGTAATACTTACGTATTTAATTTTTTTTTTGTTTTTGTTTTGGGCTAATTAATTTTCCACTATTATAATATCGCTCTCTTGCCATTTTTACTATATTTAATATCGTATTATAGATTTAGTTCACTTGCCATTGTTACTATATTTAATATCGTATTATAGATTTAAAAACTAGACGAAAATAAACGTGTTTACTTATTTATAAATTAATATTTTTTTAATTTGAAATGATAATTTCAACATCTTTTTTAAAAGGCAAATAGGGATGTGGTGATTATATTTTTAGAAGTCAATGAGTGTAAGTTAATGAACAAAATGAACGATAAAATAGGCCGTGTTCTTTATCTATATTTTAAATTTTCACGAACTACAATTTGTTAATAAGTTATAAAACAATGTTACCGTAAAGCGTTTTTTTTTAAGTTGTTAAGTATTTTTTTTTATGTTGAGCGAAAAAAAAGCTTACAAAATCTTTTATCGTAGTGTTTATTGTAAAGGTTTTATTTCATATTATGAATATTTCTGAATATGAATTTCACTCTGAACATTTTTTTTCATATATAGGTTTTGAAATAATTTCAGCAATATTTGAATATAAAATTAATAAAATTTTACTCTCACTTATGGTTTATTAATATTGTTCATTCATTTGCTCTTTGTGTCACTTTAATAAGCTACACTATTACTCTATTTTTCTGTGGTCGGAAGTACGCCATATTTATTTAACATTTAGGAGACTTCTAAAAAAAAATGGACTATACGAATAGACACTACACCCCAACGATAGCTATTTTAATTCATTATTTTACCAAAAAAGGCCAAATATTTATAGCTCTTAACGTTAAATGACTTCGGTCTAACATAGTCATATTATACAGTCATGTGACTGATATTAGGTCACTTCCCTTACATATTTTTCTTACGGTTTTAGTTTCATAATTTTTTTTTTGTTCGGTCGCTCAGCAAAATCTCTATCTCCTTCAAGGCTTCAAGCCTGCCGTTAGGAACTTCGTTTCAAAACTTCGTTCCAATAATTATTTTTAATAAAAAAGTATTTATGCATCTGAATCATTAATTAATCAATTACAAGACGTAATAAGCGTCTGAGGTATTAATTTAATGAAATTATAATGATTTTGAAATAGAAATGAAATATTATACTAGAAAACTTTTTAAAATCATGTTTATTAATGAAGACGATAATTCAATTCGGTTCCGTTCATTGATTGCGTAATTCAATAGGATCTCTTCTCACGTCAATCTTCATAAAAAGCCTAACGAGACCAACTATTACTTTATGTAGCGCAAGTTCCCTCCCACAAACGATAATTGCTCTTCATTAAACAATTAACCGCCATTTTGGCGTGTTTCAGGCTATCAATATTTAATTAAAAATATTGGCTTCTTGTAAGATCGAAGGAACATTGACAACTAATATAATAACATTAACTTAGTTCTTAGTTTACTAATTTTTCTATGCTATAACCCACTACGGTATCACCGTGGAAGATTAAGCTCGGATACTTCTTCTATATGGCGATAGAAGGCTATGCCCAACAGTGGAATGATACAGTCTGAATAAATCAAATCGAATACTAACTTACTATGAGAGCTTTGTTACTGTTCATAGAATATAAAGGCAGTAGGGAAACGTGTAAATAACGCTATAGTTATCGTGACTCGTAACCAATGACATTTTACAGACGCGACGGAATGAGTTATTCATTAAAAGATGAATAATGAAAATTGTACAGTTTGAGAAATATGAAATCGCTCGGAGACATATCCAAGAATAAGAACAGTACCGAGGAGTGGCACATAAATATCAACTGTTTTGAAACGATCGCAAGCGAAACTAATATTCTCTAGTTCGCGTACACTCGGTGCAAAATGAACGTTTCAACTCTTGAGTGCTTTAAGCGAAGCGGAGCTATAAATCTGGCGAGTGTACGGTCCATTACTCGCCCGCGTCCCGATGCTAGTATGCACGTTGTGATATGTTTGCTTAGCTGACGGCCTCTGTGTTGCGGTTGTTTTAAAAGAGATTTGCAAAGTCTACTGTTTACCCTGTATGTATTGAAAACAGACTAACTTTTGTGCTGTCCACGTTTCAGTTTCCACAATAACACGCTACATAGGTAGTGTTCCACTTTTAAATATTCATAGACAATCTTATTTTTTTTCTGTTCTTTACAATTGTGTAATTATAACCTCTTTACATTAAATATTTATTAATAATTAATTGTAACAGATGATGATGATTGAAAAAATTATTCTCCAACCGTCTCTTACCGAATGCGTTACTCAAATGGTCTATTAATAGACTTAATGAGAATATACAATTTTGTGCCCAGTTGTAAGAGACAACATTCAAGACAGATGTTGTAAATTGTGAGCGGACTTTATTAAAAGCATTTTAAGTCACAACAGATAAATCAACGACACAATAAATTATTAGCCACTAAGTATCGTTTATTTTTTAGAGCACTCACAGTTCGCAAAAACAAGCATCTGTTCTTATGTAAAGCGACATAAATTCTTTTATTTCGATTATGATTAAAATAAAATTAATTAAAATTTTTCGCACGTTCGTAATAGATTTCGTGAATTTCGTTACAGATATTTTTATTTAGAATTCAATTACGTATTAGTAAACTTTATAGTTGTACAAGGGTGAGCTTTGGTAATTTGACGCAACTATTTCATCGCATTTTACTATCACATTTGTGACGGACGTTCGTGTGCGTATGTTAGAAGATATTTATTTAAATTAAAAAAAAAATAACTTTTACTATTTTTTATAAATGAAAACAATTTTTTTATTTATATTATTTGAATTTTCGTAGTTTTAGACGTTTGTTTTTAATCCTTAAAGTGTAATTTCGTTTTTAAGTTATGTTTTTCTAGTATACTTTAAGAAATCCCATTTCAAAAAGTTACCTCCGTACATTCAAAGGTTTAAAAGGTAGTTAATAAAAGCAGCAAACATTCTAAAGCAAAGAGACGAACGAACAAACTGTTGGCATGCTACCAAATGTTCAAGATTAAGTATACTTTGGCATCAAGTTTCAACACTAAACGCAACTTCAAACATCAACTAGTAAAAAAAACTTAGCGAATTCGGTGACAGCGGCGCAGGGCATACGCAGTTGAAACTCGTAAACGTCTAAATATAAACGAAACTGAATCGTGTGAGACATCTCCACTCTACTAATTGCGCGAAGCAACCGTGTGTAATACAAACGCCTCTAAATTTCAATTCCGACAGTTTTAATTGTTCCGTGAGAGCTTTAAATAGGCTCTCAAGTGGTATACATGTTGCTATTAATGATGATACCTACGGTGTAGTGAATGTAAAAGTGTCACAGCTAAGTCTTCTTGTTAAAGATTTACATGCGACTGGCGTACTTTACTCAATCTCCTAAGTATCTATGGAGTTTAATGGCGTAACATATGTTGCAGTTAAGAGGATGAATATTAATTGAAAAAAAAAACAAGATTAAGATGTTTCTATTGCGTGCCTAAATTTAAAATTCGAACACGTAACAACTTTTAAACGATATCGTAAAGAGGATACATAAATTTTCCGTGTTTAATTAAACTTTTCAAGAATATTTCACAATTTATAATTTTGAATGAAGAAATAACATTTCATTAAAAACTTTATGGTAAACGTAGAACTGGTTCAGCTGATGGGCGTAAATGATAAGTGGTGGGTAACACCGGTGGCGGGGAGTTCGCGCAAAGCTATAAATCCAGCCAGCTACGTTTCATTTCCTGAATAAGATTCGCAGCAAGTGAACCATATAGATATAGCGGAACAAGCAAATAATTCTATGCATGACTATATTATGAAATGTGCTTTTACTTGAGATTTATTACTGTCTGAAATAAATAGTTCACTTCATATGAGAATATATTTAATTTTTCTTTTCCTATTTTTTTTAACATAAATCGTAATATAATATTTTAGATACGTTCTAATTTGGTTTAAGTTATGAGTTTAATCTGTCATGTTATTTAAAGGAAATTACGAAATTTTCTATAACCACTTAATCATACTTCACATAAATCTGAAGCGACCTCCACCGACATTCATTTAATATTCACAGAAGATTTACTTCCATTTTAGATTGAATTTAATTGAGGCTCGCTGTAATGGATTTTATGAAATAAAGAACGTTTATTATTATGCGAACAACCATATATCTTTGTTGAACACCACATCGATGGCTTTCTGAATAGCTTCGGTTACACTCATTTGTCTTGTCAAAATAAATCCAAAATTATCGTGTTTATATGGAAATCGACATTTTTATAGCATGTATATACATGTGTTAAATGTGAAAGTTTTTTCATAATTATATATTTGTGTTTCTAATGTTATTGTAAAATATTTTTAGTTATGGCTTCCGTAAAATCGATTCGAAAAGTTCTTTCTTCGCTTTTGTCACTTTTTAACCGACTTCCAAAAAAGGAGGAGGTTCTCAATTCGACTATATTTTTTTTTTATGTATGTTACATCAGAACTTTTGACTGGGTGGAGCGATTTCGACAAATTTTCTTTTAATCGAAAGGTGGTGTGTGCCAATTGGTCTCATTTAAATTTATTTGAGATCTAACAACTACTTTTCGAGCTATATCTAATAATGCGTTTTTACTTGACGCTTTTTTCGTCGACCTACGTTGTATTATACCGCATAACTTTCTACTGGATGTACCGATTTTGATAATTCTTTTCTTTTTGTTGGAAAGGAGATATCTCAAGCTTAGTACCATGATAAGAAAACCAGGATCTGATGATGGGATCTCAGAGAAATCGAGGGAACTTCACGAAAATCCGCAATAACATTTTACTGGGTGTACCGATTTTAATAATTTTTAATTTAATCGAAAGCTGATGTTTGTCATGTGGTTACATATAAATTTTATTGAGATCTGATAACTACTTTTTGAGTAATCTTTGATAACGCGCAGTTACTTGACTATTTTTTCGTCGATCTACGTTATATTACTCGTCGATGTAATTGAAGTCTTTTTTTTTTCGTTTGCGAGCAAACACAATTATGAACTACAAGTTGAGATTAAAACATTCTGTTTGTGTTGAATAGTACCGGTACTTACCTACGTACCTACTTCTACTAGTGATAACATGAAATACAAATTTACTGTATAAACTTATTTTTATCGATTTCTCTTACCGGTAACAGCAACGCCTTTTTTATATATATAATTCATACTCCTATCATTATATCTTTCTTCAATTGGAATACACTTAACACAAAAATATTGCTCACTGAATAGTGACGATATATGATCGATAAAATTAATTATAACTATCTATAGTATATATCTATCATGGTACTAAGCTTGAGATATATCTATAGTATATATATAGTTTTAATTTAATCGAAAGCTGATGTTTGTCATGTAGTCACATATAAATTTTATTGAGATCTGATAACTACTTTTTGAGTAATCTTTGATAACGCGCAGTTACTTGACTATTTTTTCGTCGATCTACGTTGTACTACTCGTCGATGTAATTGAAGTCGGTTTTTTTTTCGTTTGCGAGCAAACACAATTATTAAACTAAATAAATGCAATTTTAAGTATTTTATAAAACGTTGAAACGAGCTAGTAAAGCCACAAATCCTTTTTAAGTATTTGATTTTACTTTTTAAAACTTTTTTTTGTGATGCAGTTAATCATATTTTCCAGTTTTGCAGGGTTTTATTCGATATCTTAATTTTAATTGCTTTTGACAAATTGACCATATTTGATTTTCGTATCCGAATGTCGAAAAAAAACCTAAAAGAAAAAAAATGAATTTAGAAATAACCAGCTTAGTATAATATTTATAGTGGTCAATTTATTTTCAGCAATAAATTTTAATTCTTAAATTATAAAAACTTAAATAGGAAAGTTTCCTCGAGTTTCTTTACTACTCTTAATCATTCATATTTCATAGTGAGAAAAGCTTCCGTCATAGTTTTAAGACAGCGGCAAACGACCGATAAATGTAGGTTAGACGTAAATAACCAACGGAAACACTCAAATTATGAGTTTTGATGAAATACTTTTACACGCTCAGTTAGTAACGGAAGTATAATTTTACACCTATTTATATTATCCAATAATATATTTAAAATAACTTTATTGGTGTTATTTAGTTGTTTATAATATGAGAAATAAATAAATGTCTCAGATTCTATTTCCCTGCCAAGCATCCCAAAATAGATAACACATGATATTTATATATGCTTAACTTTTATGAATAAAATACAAACACGCTAGCGCTCGTATAGATACAAATTTATCGACTATAATAGCCAATCATTCATAGTAAAAAATGGTATAAATTCTTTCGCATCATCAAAATATTCATTGATTTAATTTATTTCCCAATATACATATTTGTTGTGATCCGAAAGCTATAAAAGTCATGCCTAAATTAAATTTACATAATATTATATATGGAAATTTTGAGCTGACAGAAATCATATGACTATAGCAAATGTGGACAGCTACAGATGTTTCATTTCGATATGAATATTGATGTGAATGTATACTTTCTAATTTATTACCGTATTGATTTACTTATGGAAATTTTTCAATATTTGAAATCAATAAACGAACATTTTTTATGGTTGTAGCTTTTATGTTTATAGCGCCGTCAATAGGAGTAATGTAATGAGACTACTGTTAAAATTGGGAGCCCTCTTTAAAACTCAATTAAATGGTGGATGTAATACTCGTATATAACATTATTTGTATACTTACATGATAATTCAACGATGGCCGGTTGACTTCTGATGTCACCACGACTGCTCCAAGCGTGACAGGTACATGAGAATTTATCTTCTCCAAAATATTCTTCTAGATGATCTCGTGTAACATTACACTCGGCCTCAACTATTCTAACACCACTTTGAGGATCCACGAATTCGAATTGTGTACTGCCAACTGACCGGATGTCATTACACTTAAAGTACACTTGTAACGCATTAGCGGCACGACACCTTAACATTGCTGGCTTATTACGAACAACATAAGCATGCTGAGGCTCTAGTAGGAACATTGGTAGGTCATCAGTCGAACTTTGGAGTAGGTGGTCACCAGATAGGGACGGTAATTCATCAGCGTCTTCTCTATTTTCATGTTCGTCTTCTTTATGGTTTTCGTGATCATAATCTTCTTCTAAATAATCCCTGTGATGCGGAGGTGGATTATTTTTTTCTGAGTTATATGGATCTAAGGCTTCAACACCCGCAGGGTGAGCATATTCGGGTCTTAGTGGAAATGGTGGCGTTGGTATAATTGTGCTGTGGTCTGGTTCTGTTGAGCTGGGCTCGTCTGCAACAAATAACACACATACATTAAAAAAAAAAAAACGTATAACGTAAACGTATTTAAATACACTAATTAAAACAGTTTTTTCAGACAGTAATTCGATTAATAATTGAAGTGGAAGGAATAAATTCCGAAAATACTATCAATCTTGGAACGCATCACTACAACGATGCTGGATTGTTTTTTTAATGTAACTATTTCCCAGTTTCATGAGAAGGCACGAGAATAGTTAGGAATCTTATTACCATAAAAGTCCAAGCGGACGAAGTTGCGAACCTTGTTTGCTTATATTAATATATGAGGTACGAATAAATTACCATTAAACTAACAAAGATTAGTGCTAAATACCGATACATTTATTAAATGTTTTCATTGATACATATTTTTAGACCTAACGTTATTTACAGCAATTGTTAATAGAGTGTCAAATCGAAATAAACGACAACTGTCACAATAACGCGTCCCCTGACTAGCGGCATCGATTTCTCTCAAAAGTCCACACCTGGTTTGACGCCTCACTCACGCCTGTTTACACGCAAAACATAGCTGATATTTTGATACAGTACCTATAACCGACTAAAACAATCTGTTATACATTTCTAAATTGAACCAAGAGTGAAAACCGTAAAGTTCAATTTCCAATGAACTTTAAATCACCCTCATCAAAATTTCGCTCAGAAGTTGTTATCAGTACATCAGTGTACGTTACTCTTGCAACAGCGTTGACAGAAATACTAGGATTTTATTATTATTTGAAACGGAGAATGGCACGAAAATAAACCGCAAGTCGAGTGAGGCGAGGATAACTTAATTAGTTTCACTTCCGTTCAGTATATTTCTAATTCCGTTTTCGTTGGGACCGAACGCTATTTCCTTCTCAATTGTATTTTTCCTTAATGGGATTTGTTTTGGAGAGTCTTTTTGTTAATATTGTATTAATGTTATTAAATTTTCAATTCACTTAAGAATCATCCTGTCTTGTAGTCGTCGGAATTCATTTTTTTTTCTATCATGGTGTTGTTTTAAATTCTGCAACATTTCATTAGATGTATTAAAAAAAGTGATTTGGAATAAATTTTTATTTTTTCGTTTTACTTTGGCCTTATATTTTTTGCTGTATACAAATAAAACAATTGACTGTTTGATACGAAAAGTATTGTTGATACAAAAAGAGACTAAATAACGTATTAACGTTGCAAATGTTATGAGATTCATATACTACTACGTTTTTTTTTACTTTCTACTGTAACGTTTCTTCAACTTAATAAATAAAAAAGAAAATTTACTAATGAAATGCTTAGTGAAGTTTAATCGTTGTTGTTCCTAAGTTTCCAGAAAATATATTACCGTAACAAAAGATTTATTGCTGGACTTAGCATTATTTATAATCCTGAGCATACGTCGATATTTCATTTAAGTAAATGCCATTTACATACTTATTCTGACGTGGGTAAGTCAATTTAATATACCATTAGCCTTTAAATCATCCAAGCATCTGATCGAGGGAGACATATTTGTTCGATTCGATTTCGATAATGTAGGACGAGTAGCAGATGTAATTGATCATTACAATTATATTATATGTATATAAATTGTAATAGGTTTTATTTGTTCTATTGCAAAGTATTTAACTCGAAAGTGTCTTAAGCCTTTTTACCCCGTTCTAGACATAAATATCGGATGAAAAAAAAATACATAAACCTCCTCTTATATAACAGTATATTTTTTTTTTTGGTATCGCAGGGAACCCATTTATGGGTGATATCTTAATTCTCTAACTTACCAATAGAAGTTATCAGTCTCTTACAGTTTCCTAATCCATCTATAGCCTGCGGCATATCTATCAACGAATACTCCATATTATTTTTAAATGCATCGTAATTTAATTAACGAGTACCGTTAAATGCAATCAATTCCATCGTGTGAGGTTTCATTTCGAAATAAAGATTACCTAATTTAGGTCGAAGTTTGTTTTGAATAATATTAACAGCTATTTAACTTTGTTTATCAAGACGAACAATTGGAATCTATATTTTAGAAAACATAATTTGACCCAATTTAAGCTTAAATGTATTTATCACATAGTCCTAAACTATATAATCGTAATAACACGCAAATACTAACAATTCTGGACACCAAACATTTTAATCAATTCCAAAATGCCTTGATATAATTTCCTCTGGAATTTAACCTCCCAGGCGTGTAAGAAAGCGATGATCGAGCAATGTGGAGCAGCACATGAGAACCAATAGACTAACAATGGATGATGTTAATTGGAGATTTAGTCGGCATTAAGACTTTGTAATAGACGTAATTAATGAATAAGAAGAAGATAAAAACGCTTATACAGAATACTATCACATGTGAAATCGAGTGACACTATATTATTGAATCCAAATAATTCTAATCCGCTCTATATTTTATTACCTGTTTGTGGTAGTTATTGTGTTTTAATCCTAATACAAGCTTAACTGGCCATGTTGTCTATTAAAATTATAATATCCATTCAACCGTATTGAGTCTCCAGCTGTGATATTGAAATCAATTTTAAGAGTGTTTTATGACAAGATTAATACACTCGTAGTAAGATCGTGTGTGGTCCTTATTTGTATTTAATATTTTTAAATGTAGACCGTGTTTTATCATAATGGCATTAATATTTTACATAACAACCGAAAGTGTTGTTTTGTGGTTCATGAATTAATGTATGAGTTACTTATTCATATGTTATTTTCGAATGACATTTAAATTAGTACATACGGAGCCGAGACGTGGACACTGATGAAGGGACTGGTCCACAAATTTAAAGTCGCTCAACGTGCAATGGAACGGGCTATGCTTGGGGTTTCTCT